>NC_059326.1:92930961-93548076 GCF_018350155.1 Leopardus geoffroyi | reverse complement strand
CCCTTTGGGATGGTGTTGCTTTCTTCTGGACATCCATTGCAGGATTAAGGTAGATCAAAACTAATTTGAAATCATTGGGAAAAGGGCCACTGAGAATTTCAGGGCCAAAATCAGCAGTGAGGAAAGACCAAGGGGAGGCAGAGCTTTGGGTAGAAATACCGCAGTGTCACGTTAGGTTCGCCCTTTGTTTGGAGGAGAGTCCTTGAGTGGCTCTGGGCACCAGACTGTTGGACTTCGAGGTTTTAGTTTTGATCCTTTAGGCCACTGTGTTTATTTCTCCCTCTTACAGTGTAGGAATAATTTTTTAATCTTATGTGTTAAAAAAAACATATCAGAAGAGAGTCTCCTCCTCCTTACTTGCATTTAGCAAATGCTGTCCCTTTTGGTCCACACTGTGATGGGGAATCTCTTAGAGCAGTGTTGGTGTGCTTGTGCTCCATCAGACACTGGATAAGAGGGGATTTGTTCTAAGAGTCGTATTAGGCTGTTTTAAAAACATGTATTTTACTTTAAATGGTAATCACGAATTCCTCGGAAGATTATTTTGCACACATAAAAAAATTAGAAGCCTATATGAAAAGAGGAGCATGAAGTAGGTGGGGATGTAGGGAGTATGAGGTCAGAGAGGGTCCTGCCTATTGTGAAGTCATCACTTGTATGTTTCCCTCCCTGCTAGGAGCTAGCTGTCACACGGAGGAGGGAGGAGAGACATTTCAATAGCTTAAAATCCCCTACCAGATAAAATGAAGATATTCTGTTGGTAGATCCTCCCTGGATAATTAGGGATCCCTTTCTGTCCAAGAGAAATTCACTTTTTGTATATTAATATATAGCAGGTATTTATTAAATATTAGTACTTAACATTCAGAGGAGTTTTAGTCACGTACTAATATTTCTGTAATTAGATTGAGCTTATGTACATATTTTACGAAATCCTGTATCTGCTGTGGGTTTTTAATCTTAGTACTTGGTTTTTATATGTGATTCATATGGAGAATGAATGAAATACAGATGAAGTATGTGTCTAGCAAGATGAGATATGGCTGTTTTTAAGAGCTCATCTGACAGTACTTGGTGGATGTTTAATAAATACTTGTGGAGTGGTTGTTGAATGTTGTGGGATTTCTACAAAGCATGCCATAGTGGCTTTTATTCTGTAATAGTGGCGTTTTTGTCCAGAACAAGAGATCCATTCCATCATACTTGATGGTGTCCAGATGAGAAATAGACTTAGTGACATGTTCCTCCCTCTTTAGGAAGAACTTACAGTTTGGATCATGTCCCAAGGGGGGGAAGCGAGAAAACTCTTCTGGGAGGAGCAATTACAGGAAGTCAGAGTATTTAACTTGGAGAGGGGGAGAGCGCAGGATATGATGGCAGTCTTGCGGAAGAGAACAGTAAGCTGGGGATCTTCACACAGAGGTTCCCAATCAGTGAATGGTGAAAGAGGAATGCAGATTTCAGCTCGGTGCGTAAGAAAACACACCCCACAGGCTTTCCCAAAATGAGATTGTCAGATCCCTGTCACTGGAAGAGATCAGATTTAGATGCTGCAGGGCCCAGTAAACACATTAGCGAGGCAGGCCCCCGGCATAATAAATACAGGAACGCCTTTCATCTTACTTGATACGGAGATAGACGAGATTTCATTTTCCCGTTAACTCAGCTACCATAGGAAAACCAGCAGCCTAGGTATCAGCAGCCAGCTGTCTTCCAGGCCTCCCCTGTTAGAGACAGTGGTGCATGGTTCCGGACCGTAGACTAGAATGGACGCCTTGTCTAATGGGGCAGTAGCCACTTGGCACTAGTGGGTTTGGGGGTGCCAGACATTCCCCCTCCCCCCGCACAAGAGCCTGATGGTGGGTTTGACATGTGATCTTTTACATGTGGGTAGTTAATTCAAATCATTTAAAAACCATGCCAACTCAACAGGATAGGGCAGCCAAAACACATCTTTGACTGTGACCCATCCAGTGTTTGGGCCATCAGTATTTGGAGTCTTTTTTATTTTTTTATTTTTAATGTTTATTTATTTATTTATTTATTTTTATTTTTTTTTTTTTTAAATTTTTTTTTTTCAACGTTTATTTATTTTTGGGACAGAGAGAGACAGAGCATGAACGGGGGAGGGGCAGAGAGAGAGGGAGACACAGAATCGGAAACAGGCTCCAGGCTCTGAGCCATCAGCCCAGAGCCTGACGCGGGGCCCGAACTCACGGACCGCGAGATCGTGACCTGGCTGAAGTCGGACGCTCAACCGACTGCGCCACCCAGGCGCCCCAATGTTTATTTATTATTGAGAGAGAGAGAGAGAGAGAGCACACATGGGTGGGGGAGGGGCAGAGAGAGAGGGAAACAGAATCCAAAGCAGGCTCCAGGCTCTGAGCCATCAGCACAGAGCCCAACGTGGGGCTCAAACTCATGAACCACGAGATCATGACCTCAGCCAAAGCCGGATGCTTAACCGACTGAGCCACCCAGGTGCCCCTGGAGTCTTTATTTTAAACACTGGTTGTGTGACCACCATTTGACCTCCTGTAGAGGGGATTTCTGCCTTGGGTGCTGGGTCGAGCCCGTTGTACATGAGCAGCCAGTACAGAGAACTTCTGCATTTCATTCATTCGCTCAACAAATACTTAATTTACCTGCTGGTTGCCAGACATGGCCCAATGCTGAAAAGGCATGAACAAGATAGATCCACCGCTCCTTTTTAAGAAGCATATAGTCCAGCATTGTACAGAGTCTTCATGTACACATGGAGAACACAGTCCTCCATCAAGAAGAGCGTACAGAGCAAATTAAGAAATACAGATGAAGAACTCAGGGTGGGGAGGCTCCAAGTATAGTAGTCACTTCTCAAATGAATGCAGAGTTTAGGATTGTCCTCCTTTTCATGATACCAGTTTTAAATTAATAGAAGTTACAGTGTCACAAATATAATGCTACCCTCCATTTATGGGGCCTTTGGCTCTAATTTCTCTTCGGAGAGATTGAAAGAGAAATTTATAGGGAAGTAATGCACCCCCCCCCCCTTCCCTTCTGGCAGATTTTTAAAAAGGTTTTCATCATTTGGACATACTCGGGGAGGAAATCCTATTCTGAGCAATTGGTGTGGGAGGAGCAGATTTCTAAAAATTGGTTTTGCTCTTGGTTTGCCAAAGGGATTAATTAGACCAGTACTGTCCTGTATAGTAGCCATAAGCCACATGTGGCTATTGAGCACTTGAAATGTGCCAGCTGGAACTGAGATTGCTGGAAGTATAAAATATACTCTGAATGTCACACACTTAGAATGAAAAAAGATATAAAATGTCTCTAATGATTTTTATCTCTGTTTGCATTTTGATGGGATAGTATTTTGGATATATTGGGTGAAATAAATAGCATGTATGATTAAAATTAATTTCACTTGTTTCTTTTTAATCTGGCCACTAGAACATTTAAAATGTCATATGTGGCTGATGCTTTTGGGCTCACATATCCCTTTTGGATATTGTTGCATTGGAGATTGGACAGATTTTTAAAAGGGTGCCCTGAAAGAAGAGTAAGGTTTGTGTGTATAACACAGTAACACATTCAGGGATGTAAAAATAGCCATTTTACTCTACATTTTGGGTCACACGTATGCAAGGCTTTTCCTGCATTTTGTATTTCCTTTTGTCAGGAGGATAAAATCCGCTTTAACAATGTTTATATGCAGTGTTGATAATACATCGGTTAAAAAAAAAATCAAACAAAAGATGCTTGATATTGCTGTGTATTTTCAACAGTTACCAGAAATATGATTGCTTAAAAACGCAAATCTATAAGATAAAGTTTAGGCCTCTTAAGTGTTACACCAACAATGATTTAATTCTGGACTCCAGGATCAGCCTGATGAATGTTTTTACAATGATGGTTTCATAAATACCACGTGTGCCAAGGAGAAACACATTTTCTTAGTGTTAATTCAAGAATTGTGTTATGTGCAGGACACAGTTGCTGCTTTATCTTTTGTTAACAAGTTGTGAATCTTCTCTTTGAAATTAAATCCTAAATCCAGCTTTCTGTTCATTGTTCACAGCATCACAACGGAGATCTTTGGGGTGGAGAGGTAGAAAATGCTTTTATTGCTTGTGTGGCCGCAGGCAGTATAGTGTTAGATTTAAATTGAGTAACCGTGTATACGTAAAGTTGTTAAACATCAGTGGTCAAGTGTTCAAAATTCTGTAGAACGTGAACACATTTGGGCTGAGTGACTTAAAGGTCAACAGGACTAAATTTCCACGCGAGGTCTGGTGTTTTTAAAGGGAGCACTGATGATTAGCGCTTCCGTTTTGTCAATCCGTGTGACAAGATACTTTTGAAGAAAATGACGTACTCTTGCGGATCACCTTAAAAATCCTTTACGTGTAGTTTGGTTAGTGGAACAAAGCTTGTATTCACGGCCATGTTGCTACCGTGAAGATCTTAAATCAGCCAGTGCCTTTTGTATTTAAAAATTTGCTTAAAGGTATCGGTAATTTTTTTTGTACTTAATTATACAGGCTTAGCTTGTTTTATGCCTATGGTGCCTTTCCTTTATTAATGTTTCAAAGTATTTGAGTTTTAACATTGAGGTCTTACCCACTTGTGGGTAAATAACATAAGCTGCTTTTTTAGGCTTTCCAAAGTATCTGACTCCGAATGAAAGACAGGCCAACCTACCTTATTAAAAAACATGTGTTTTTATTCCAGTTGACCTTTAAAGTAAAATTGGCTACTTTTCTTATAGAATGCTGGTGATACCATATATCTTATTGGAGAAAATAAACATCTGGAATGTTATCCCTTTTCTGTCTTCCTTACCTTCCTGTCTGCATGCCTCCATTTACAGACCTTCTCGTTACTTCTAAAAGCCACATGTAATCCTTTCTCTTACAGGCTTTAGTGAGTCCCCAAGAATTTTAAGCATTTTGAGATTTAGTAAATAGGAGGAAAGGTAGGAGCAGTTTGTTTACAAAAAGTTCACTGCTTACTTCCTGTTTTTTACCCAGGCAGCCATTGAGAAAAAGATTCTGCAGGTCGAAAGTGTCCATAATACTCAAAGGGTAACGGTAATGCCTGGCCGTCTCAGATTGGTTACAATGTGCTACAAGAAACATTAAGGTGGCAGTACCATCCGTCAGCCCATTTTCAAGCATAGAAGTCCAGCTTGATAGTGGGAGGTGGTCCACTACCTGGCTAGCAGGTAACAGTGGGGAAGTTGTCTGTAGCCAGAATATGGGACAGGATGCAGCTCGCAGAGGTTTTGAACCTGTCATGAAATCGACTCGGTTTTGAAATACTTCATTTTCTCTTTGATGTTTAAATGAGAAATCATAGTGACCAAAAGCTGATTTTGGGGGAAGATTTGCTCTAAACCAATTTGAAGACGTTTTTTTTGGAGTCTTCATTTTAAAACTGTGTCATGATTCATACTCATTTAATATGTTTTTGAAATAAAGGTATACGGGGAAAAGAATGGATTCTGCAAAGTGACAATGTTCACATAATCCTGAACGATTGGCCCCATAAATACAGTTCGACATATATAATTGCATTGCTTGGCCTGCATTGCTTTCTTACCTTTCAAAGCCATCATTACTTTTTCTTTTTCATTAAGTCATGCTGTTGAGGAGTATTATCCAATGGAACATTCTAAGTTCAAGGGAATGTTTGTTTGACCCAGCTCTGTACAGTATGGGAGTCAGCAGTCACATGTGGCTCTTGAGAATTTGAAATGTGGCTAGTGCAGCCGAGGAACTGAATTTTTTTTTTTAGTGTTTATTTGAGAGAGAGAGAGAGGGAGGGAGGGAGTGGGGGAGGGGCAGAGAGAGAGGGAGACACAGAATCCGAAGCAGACTCCAGGCTCTTAGCTGTCAGCACAGAGCCTGGTAGGGGCTCGAACTGCAAGATCATGACCTGAGCTGAAGGCAGACACTTAACCGACTGAGCCACCCACGTGCCCTAGAAACTGAATCTTTGATTTAAATTTAAATAGTGGTATTTGGCTAAATTATTACTATGGTAGACAGCACAGTTCTAGAGAGGAAGAAGTTGACTCTATTACATTTTATTCTTAGTTCCCCTGTCTTGATTTTTTTTTTTCCACTAGATTTACTTCCCAGAATATCTTTAGATGTGTTCTGTTTCTTTGTTGCCCCGAACATATGTTCTATTGTTTGTTTTTGAAAACAGTGGTAGAAGTCCATGACAGATGAAATAAAAGATAAATGTCTTCGCATTTGCCAAAAAATATGAGAATTTTTTAAAGATCTGTTAAGAAAACAGCTAAGATTTATTGATTTAATATTTTGCCTGATTTATGAAAATTAATGTGATGCTTGATACCTTATTTTTGTTAAAAGTTAAAAGAGGTTTACAGAAAAGGGACACAACATCTTTTTTGAAATTTCTGAACTTGAAGACCACAATCTGGGTGTCACCAGTATACAGGTTAAAGCATGACTTTGTTGTCGTGATTTAATTTGGTTTGATCCTGTCACTTAAACTGATAGCAACCTTCAATTCATAAAACCAGTGATAAATAACCCATTTTTGTTAAACATTGTCTGTTGGGATTCTCCATTTTAATTTCTGTCACCTGGTTCACATGTGGAAGCATGCAGTTAAATGTGACTTTCCATTGCTTTCAACTTGACCACTGCACTAGATCACTTCCAAAATTATGTGGCTTGTTTTGTTTCACTGACTGAGATTTTTCATTGGCATGTGTCTTAAAAGTGGCTTTGCTGCTTATTTCGTTCTGTGCCTGCTGTGTTGTGAAATATCTCGCTTGGACTGTGTTGCATGTTTTGAGAATTATTAGAATATACTTTAAATAGACTTTTCAAACTGTTATGGGGAAACTTTTTTTTTTTTTTTTGGTATGTGGTTTTTTTGTATGTTTAGAAATGTAAAGGTTAAAATATCCTTAAAAGAAGATAATACAAGTATTCTGCATGTTTGTTAAGTAAGTAGTTTTTGCGACCCAGTGCACTCTTAGCATGTTGTAAAGTCACTTCCAGTGGAGAATAAATATGCCAAGACATTATTAATGTAGCTGTAGAAAGACCTTTTCTAAATGGGATCTACTGAGTTGCACCATTCATTTTCCATACTGGATACATGGCAGAGTGAAGGAAGGCTGTAGGTTAAGGAGTTTGTGTTTATATTTAGGTGATTTTGTGGGCAATCAAGACTACATACTCTAAGGGTAGATTTACAAATGAGAGCGGGGAATTAATGGCATGCATACACCTGTGTTAAAGAGACAACCACCCCCCCCCCCCCGGATTCTCGTGAACCTGTGGGTAAGGACGGTCGTGTCTTGGTTTCTTGATTTGTTAAAATCCAGATAATATTGAACCAAAGCATGCTATTTAAGGTCATTCAGTGTATTATGTATAATTTGGAAAGTTATTTGTAATACTTTTTGGGTAGCTTTTGGCTTAACGAGTTAAGTAATTTTAATGATTCTTTTTTTCAGGTCATAAGAAGATTCTAAATGGTTGGTCTCTCTTAAAGTCACTAGATCTAGGTCTATGGATGGGCTTTTCACTCTTTTATAGATTGCACTCCATTAACTAATGATTTTGCCTACCCAGATAAAACAATACTACCGTGGGAAACTCTCTTTTGCAGTGGTCCTTAACCATTTTGTGGTTACGTATGTCTGAGAATCTGATCATAGCTATGGATTGTTGAACCAGAAAATAAGCATAGGTATATTGATGCAAAATCTTGCGTACAATTTCGAAGAGTTTGCCAAACGATTTGGATCCTTCTGGAGCCTATCCATGGAGCACTGGTTAGGGATTCTTGTTCATTTATGTCTGAACTCATTTCCTAGTCATCAGCCAAGGCTGTCTTCATTTAAATGAAAACGAAATTACTTTGGAGGTGACATATAAAAGTCATTATGTATAATTACATGATTTCAAAAAAATCCTGACCCCGTGTAGTATTGTATTACATGTTTTTTCCTTATATCTGTTTGATTTGATGTGGTTTTGTGTGGGGTTTACTATAGAGGGTTTTCCTTTCTGCTTTGATTTAATACCTATTTAACAATTTGGGCTTGTCTTTTGCATACCAAGGAAAAACAAGCGTGAAGCATTTTCAGAATACAGACCAATTTAAGTGGAGCCACTTTGAGTATTAGTTTGGGAGTGGGTATATATTTGTAGATTTCTCTTTCCAAAATCTCTCTTCTTTTGTCTTCATTCTGTTGGTTTTCCTACTGCCGTAACTAAACAAGGACTTCCAATTACACAGGCTGGAAGCGCAGCTCCCTGACCCCTAGGACCACCACTTTTCCTTGCCCTGGCTGTGAGCATGACGTGGATCTTGGAGAACGAGGAATCAATGGTCTGTTTCGCAATTTCACTTTGGAGACCATTGTCGAGAGGTACCGGCAGGCAGCCAGGGCAGCCACGGCCATCATGTGTGACCTCTGCAAACCCCCACCGCAGGAGTCCACAAAAAGTTGCATGGACTGTAGCGCGAGCTATTGCAATGAGTGCTTCAAAATTTACCACCCGTGGGGTACCGTGAAAGCTCAGCATGAGTACGTGGGCCCAACCACGAATTTCAGGCCCAAGGTAAGAGAAGTTCTGATTTAGTTAGAATATCAGTATTACAAAAGGAATTATTACAAGACTAGAACTTGACAGAAAGGGACGCCTGGGTGGCTCAGTCAATTCAGTGTCCAACTCTTGATTTCGGCTCAGGTCATGATCTCATGGTTCTTGAGTTCGAGTCCCGTGTCAGGCTCTGCAATGACAGTGCAGAGCCTGCTTGGGATTTTCTCTCTCTCTCCGCCCCTATCCTGCTTGTGCACTCTCTTTCTCTCTGTCAAAATAAATAAACGTTAAAAAAAAAAAAAAAAGAACTTGACAGCAAGAATGGAAATAACTTGAAAAGCCTGTATGGGGGATGGGTGCAGGACACCTGGCTGGCTCAGTCAGTGGAGTGTGTGACTCCTGATCTCGGGATCTAGAGTTCAAGCTTACGCGTTGGGCATAGAGCTTATTTACAAAATAAATCCGTAGGTAAAATGGATGGTACATGCATGTAGAAACATGTATGTTAAAATGAGAACATAAAAAAAAAAAAAAGCCTGTACCAGAAACCAAGGCCTGGTGTTTGGAGTTAATGTAGTCTGTTGTTAAACATCCCCGCAGCCTAAAGGCAATATTCTGGTTCACCGGGTTACAGCAATGTGATGCAGCACAATGCACGAAGGTGAAGGTTCTTAACGAAAGCAAATAGGGGAAAGGTTGAGTTCTCTCCAAGATTGAAATGATTATCAAGTTAAAAAGCTTTTGTGGGGGGCGCCTGGGTGGCGCAGTCGGTTAAGCGTCCGACTTCAGCCAGGTCACGATCTCGTGGTCCGTGAGTTCGAGCCCTGCGTCGGGCTCTGGGCTGATGGCTCGGAGCCTGGAGCCTGTTTCCGATTCTGTGTCTCCCTCTCTCTCTGCCCCTCCCCCGTTCATGCTCTGTCTCTCTCTGTCCCGAAAATAAATAAACGTTGAAAAAAAAAAAAAAATCTTAAAAAAAAAAAAAAAAAAAAAAAAGCTTTTGTGCTTTAATGTGTTAGGGTCACAGTTGTGTAAAAGATTTTGATTGGGAAACATTTTTTTTGACATTTTTAGTTAGCTACAGTTGTGCTCTAAGTAAGTAAGAGTAAGTACAGCCTAATATTTTGAAGCTTGTGGTATAATGTTAATGTAATATCTGAAGTGGAAGTCCTATTTCTTAACCTTTCTGGGTAATTTCTATGGTCACGCTCAAAAGAACTTTATGCATTGTTGTTTGCCCTGCTTTGTGACTGACAAGAAGAATGTTTGGATAGCTTCACTAATACTGCTTTCTGATTTATGCAGATTTAGAAAAACTAGTTGATTCTTTTGGTTAAAGTTCTTATTCATTACAACTTAGTAACTTGTGTATGAAAATTTATTCGCATTCTTGAGCCCAAACTTTTCTCTTTAATTTGTAATAAAAAAATGGAAAAAAAAATCCCCAGAGTTATCTTGAAACTATGAGCTGAGTATTTGTTGTATCATTTTTTTTTAAATGTTTATTTATTTTTGAGAGAGAGTGTGTGTGCACGAGCAGGAAACAGAGGATCCAAAGCGGGCTCTGCTGACAGCAGAAAGCCTGATGCAGGGCTCGAACCCACAAACCAGGAGATCATGACCTGAGCTGAAGTCAGACTAGCTTAACTGACTGAGCCAGCCAGGTGCCCCCATCATTTGTTTTGTTTTGTTTTGTTTTGTTTTGTTTTGTTTTGTTTTAGAGACAGAAAGGTGGGGGCGCAGAGAGAGAGGGAGGGAGGGAGGGAAGGAGTGGGGGAGGGGTAGAGAGAGAGGAAGGTGGGGGTGCACAGAATCCAAAGCAGGCTCCAGGCTCCAAGCTGTCAGCACAATGCCAGACGCAGGGCTCGAGCTCATGAACCATGAGATCATGACCTAGCCAAAGTCCGATGCTTAACTGACCAAACCACCTAGGTGCTCCCATCATTTTTTTTTTTTTTTTTTTAAGTAAGTTCTGCACCTAGTGTGGGGCTTGAACTCACGACTCCAAGATCCTAAGTCACGTGCTCTACTGACTGAGCTAGCTGGGCGCCCCCTCTTACATCCTATTAAGTGCAGGGCTGGTAGATTAAAACAAAAACAGTCTGTGCTTGTATGCTTTTTAAACTTCTGTGCTTGTTTTTCAAACTATGTCATTGTGGCAATAGATTTATCAAATGATTTTTTTTTTTTCAACGTTTATTTATTTTTGGGACAGAGAGAGACAGAGCATGAACGGGGGAGGGGCAGAGAGAGAGGGAGACACAGAATCGGAAACAGGCTCCAGGCTCTGAGCCATCAGCCCAGAGCCCGACGCGGGGCTCGAACTCACGGACCGCGAGATCGTGACCTGGCTGAAGTCGGACGCTTAACCGACTGCGCCACCCAGGCGCCCCAGATTTATCAAATGATTTTTAACCCCCTGTTATGTTCCTTATCTCATTTTAAATGCTCCAGGTTGTATACTTTTAGAAAAATTCATGCCTTCAGGGATGCCTGGCGGCTCAATTGGTAGAGCACACGACTCTGGATCTTGGGGTCATGAGTTCAAGCCCTACAGTGGGCATGGAACTTACTTAAAAAATTACATGTATACACATAAATACATATGCATGCCATAAGCTTTGTGTTTTAATTAAACACAGATTAATTAAGTTGATTAATACTGTTCCATTATGAAAGAACCTGATTATTAAATGAATTCTATTAGGTTTGGGTTTTTATGACTTACAAACTCATGAAATCTTGAGTAACATTTTCAGAGTATTGCAGACTTAATTCTGTTTACAAATATAATGAAAGGTTGGTAAGAAAGAAGCTGAAGATATAGGGGTAAGTTATATTGAGGAAGAAACTATTTCCCTTCAAGTCATTAGTGTTCCTGAATATAGTGAAATTTTACAAATTTTACAAAAATTTTACGAAGGTAAAGTATTTGCCAGTAACTTTGAGTTCTTGTCATCATTCCTTGCAGAAAGCCAAATTTTATAACTTATCTTTTTTTTTTTTTTTTTTTTTTTCAACGTTTATTTATTTTTGGGACAGAGAGAGACAGAGCATGAACGGGGGAGGGGCAGAGAGAGAGGGAGACACAGAATCAGAAACAGGCTCCAGGCTCCGAGCCATCAGCCCAGAGCCCGACGCGGGGCTCGAACTCACGGACCGCGAGATCGTGACCTGGCTGAAGTCGGACGCTCAACCGACTGCGCCACCCAGGCGCCCCATATTTTATAACTTATCTTAAAGGTGATGGCTTTTGGGGGGCCTGGCTGGCTCAGACAGTAGAGCGTGCGACTCTTGATCTTGGGGTTGTAGGTTCGAGCCCTACATTGGGATTACTTAAGAAACATATTTAGGGGCGCCTGGGTGGCTCAGTCGGTTAAGCGTCCGGCTTTAGCTCAGGTCATGATCTCACGGTTCGTGGGTTCGAGCCCCGCGTCGGGCTCTGTGCAGACAGCTCAGAGCCTGGAGCCTGCTTCGGATTCTGTGTCTCCGTCTCTCTCTGACCCTCCCCCGTTCATGCTCTCTCTCTGTCTCAAAAATAAATAAACGTTAAAAAAAAAAAAGAAACATATTTAAAAGATACAAATAATAAACGTAATGGCTCTGAAAAGTAATATAATGCTGTATGCTAACTATGCTGGAATTAAGATAATGATTAAATAAACACATGTAATGGCTTTGAGAATGTAGGCAGTCGGACCTGCCGAAGAATTTGAATTTTTTTCCTCTATTTTTCTCCTGGACCTGCACATTAGTATTAAGACTTTTCACATCGGATGTTACTTTTGTCTCAGTGTTACCAAACCAGTTGTAGTGGCACAAAATCTGAACTGTCAGAGCCCCTGATAACTGTTTAATTTCATTGACACACTAGTCTAAAGGAATCTCCGCTTTCTTGCAAGTGAACCCAGTTATTTCATGTACAGTTTCAGACATACCTGTGATGATAGTTTTCAGAGTAAAAAAGAAGGTAGAAACTTACATCTTAAAAAAACAAAACAAAAAAACAATTCTAAGTTTGGTAATTGTGTGCATGATTAATATGTAAAAGCAATATCTGGAGGCTCGTATCATAAAGTGTTCTAAGACTCCTCAGTAACAGATTTCTTTTTCTTTCTTTCTTTTTTTAATTAATTATTTAAATGTTTATTTTTGAGAGAGAGAGAGAGACAGAGTATGAGTGGGGGAGGGGCAGAGAGAGAGGGAGACACAGAATCTGAAACAGGCTCCAGGCTCTGAGCTGTCAGCACAGAGCCCGACGAGGGGCTTAAACTCACAAACTGTGAGATCATGACCTGAGCTGAAGTTGGACACCCAACTGACTGAGCCACCCAAGTGCCCCGTCCCTTTTTTTTTTTTTTTAATTTTTTTTTATTTTTAAGTAATCTCTACACCCAACGTGGGGCTTGAACCCACAACCCTGAGATCAGGAGTCACCTGCTCCACCGACTGAGTCAGCCAGGTGCAAATTGCTTATGAGGATGGTGAAGCCATGGGTTCCCATCAGCCATTTGCTATTGGACCTTACAAAAATATGGGTCATGGTCCTTAAGAATTGCCTACTCAGTGTGGCCAGAGGGCCTTTCTGGCCTGGTTAAGCATGCAAGTCTGATAGGAATGAAATTTTCATCTTCTTGCCACCAAGTTTAAGGGTGATAACATCTATATATTTAACTGACCATTTGAACTCTCAAACCGAAAAATAGTAATTGTAATACAGAAAATTTTCATACGATATACCAAATGCTTTTACGCTTCTTCTTTTCACACTTTTATGTATTTCACTGGCTTTATTTGGTGATTTTGTAAAGCGCGCCTTTGTACCTTAGGGACTTTGTGAGTATCCGGCAAACTCTGCTGACCCTTAATTGCACTTTGGTTCTTCATTCCGTAGATTTTAATGTGCCCAGAACATGAAACTGAGAGAATCAACATGTACTGTGAGTTGTGTCGGAGACCGGTTTGTCACCTCTGTAAGCTGGGCGGCAATCATTCCAATCACCGGGTAACCACTATGAGCAGTGCCTACAAGACCTTAAAGGTAGGATTTCTGTGGTTTTGGAACTCGATTCTGGGTCTTTATAACTTTGTTTTACTTTGTGCCTTTAGCTTTGTCTTCATAAGATCCTAGCTTCCTTTGTGGTCTTGTTTGACTGAAATGAGTTAACAATGTAAAGAGTCACTCAGTGTTCTACTAATATTAGGTCGTTAGTATTTTTAACCAGGTAGTTCTTTGTGGTACTGATGGGGAGGGGCACAGAGAGAGAGAGAGAGAGAGAGAGAGAGAGAGAGAATCCCAAGCAGACTCTGCACTGTCAGCGCAGAGCCCGGTGTGGGACTCGAACTCACAAACCTTGAGATTAGGACCCAAGCCAAAACCGAGAGTCAGACGCTTAAGCCACTGGGCCACCCAGGCACCTCACAAGCTCAGTTGTGGCCGATTTTTCTTTTCAGTGTGATTTGTATGGTATTGTAAATTTTACCTTGTTGAGCACTGTATCTGTATCCTACAGATGTTCTTGAGTTTTCTTCTAGCGTGTAAGTTACTTCGACACAGGTTGCTCCTTCTTTGACTTGCTTTTAAGCTTCGGTTGCCAGGACAGAGCGGCAGTTAGCTCTGGGACTAGTTTTACCAGACCGTTGAAGCAAAACCTTACGTGGTTTACTCTTCTGGATGCCCCATGAATGTTGAGGGTTTTTTAATTTGTTTTTTGCTTGTTTAGTTTGGCTGGTGAGGCACAGGGCTCTCCCAGCCTCGAGTTAGCTCCTGGAATTGTTCCTTGTTGAGCCCCTCAGGTCAGCAGCAGTGACCGAGAAATCCTTAGATCCTCTCATTAGGGCAACAGCTCAGGATATTCTTATGCATATTTAGACTCTGAGTACACTTGTCTCTCATAACTTTGAACCCCATGGTGCTTCAAGGCTTTTTTGTTTGTGTTTTAATATACTTCAGTCATATTACGTGTTATTTTTTCTGGGCTAAATGAGGGATCTCACCAACACCTATTATATTCTCTCTACAATAAGCATGCTAATTTCAGAATCACTCCTTTATAAAGAAGTTCTTTAATGAGCTCTGGTAGCTTAATGAGCTCTATTTTAAAAAAACATTTTTTTTTACTGTTTATTTCTGAGAGAGAGAGAGAGAGAGAGAGAGAGAGAGAGAGACCTAGAGTGTGAGAGGGGGAGGGGCAGAGAGAGAGGGAGACACAGAACCTGAAGCAGGCTCCAGGCTCCAAGCTGTCAGCACAGAGCCTGACACAGGGCTCGAACCCATGAACCGTGAGATCATGACCTGAGCGGAAGTTGGACACTTACTGACTGAGCCACCCAGGTGTCCCTAATGAGCTCTATTCTTATACATCTATATTTTCATTTTTGCGTATGTGTAATTATATAATGAATAGCTCACCTGGGCTAGGCTGTGAAGTTTATTTTAGAAGGGTCTTTGTTGCCGTTTGGGTCGTGTGTGTGTGTGTGTGTATGTGTGTGTGTGTGAGAGAGAGAGCGAGAGAGAGAGAGGGAATGAATTATAAAATCTGATGGAGGACACACTCCCGTTTGCTATTCTTCCATTTACTCAGAAGTCTGAGGAGGAAGACCTTTGGGAGCGATGAGGAGACAACAAAAATGTATTATATATATATATTCCAGGTTTTTGATTACCAGTCTGAGCATCACTGCCTTGTTCTCTTATCCAGCCTGCTTCTAATGTCTCCTATGTCCTTGGACCTCAGTGTTCAAGGCCAGTAACTGTTTTTAATTTTTTTGTTTAATGTTTATTTATTTTTGAGACAGAGACAGAGCATGAATGGGAGAGGGTCAGAGAGAGAGGGAGACACAGAATCTGAAGCAGGCTCCAGGCTCTGAGCTGTCAGCACAGAGCCTGACGCGGGGCTCGAACCCATGGACCGTGAGATCATGACCTGAGCCGAAGTCGGACGCTTGACCGACTGAGCCACCCAGGCGCCCCAAGGCCAGTAACTGTTTACCCCGAGTTAATAATGACAGTCTCCAGGGGCGCCTGGGTGGCTCAGTCGGTCAGGCATCTGACTTCGGGTCAGGTCATGATCTCACGGTTCATGAGTTCGAGCCCCGTGTCAGGCTCTGTGCTGACAGCTCAGAGCCTGGAGCCTGCCTCAGATTCTGTGTCTCCCTCTCTTCCTGCCCCTCACTCACTCTCTCTCTCTCTCTCTCTCTCTCTCTCATGGATAAACATTAAAAATATATATATAATGACAGTCTCCAGTTCTCATCATAGGCTAAAGAAGAAGATGGGTATTGTGTGAAAAAAAAAAAATAATAATAAAAGCAGGAAAAACCTGCGAGGCCTTTGTTAAACTCCTGCTTCTGTTTATTTGTGTTTCTGATATGCTCTAACAGGAAAAGCTTTCAAAGGATATTGATTACCTTATTGGCAAGGAGAGCCAGGTGAAGAGTCAAATTTCTGAACTCAACTTGTTAATGAAAGAAACCGAGGTAAGTGCTAACCTGGTTTGCATGTTTTTATTTATCCATCTAGAGAATGTGTCCCTGAGGGTAGTGGACGTGCTGGGCTTACAGGATCGTGTTGGATTTCACCCCTGCTTTTCTGGGACTAGGAAAACACGTATGAGAACTAAGTTACAATGTGTGATCAGCTCCTGATAGGGGCAGTGATTAAATTATATTGAAGCACAGGGCAGAGGATGACTCCCCCTTCACGTGGCGGTTACGGTGTCAGAAGTAGTCACGTGAGGTAAATGATCGCTTTGCCAATTATCGGCATTTTGCAAAATGAACAGAATGCATCTGAAATACATACTCTGTGTGCTTGGGACCAGGTTGATTTAAAATGCCGGCTATCCCTAAGTATATATACCTGACATACGTTCACCAAAACATAGGTATCAGAATGTTCCATCTCTGTGTTGTTTGGAACAGCCACAAAGTGGAAACTACCCACACATCCATCAACAGTGGAAGTTAAGCAGAGGTAGAGTGAGTATCTACAACTATATGCAACAGTGTAGCTGAATCTTTCAATAGTATTGAAAGGAAGATGCCAGAGACAAAGGGGTACAAACTAACCCATTCCTTTTGTAAAAAGTACCAACAAAAGGGAAGCTGGATCCTCTGGTTAGAATTCAGGATAGGCGTTGTTGAAGGGTGGGGAGGAGAAGGATGGGTGCCTGGAAAGGTTATAGGGATGGTGTCTGGGATCCGGTAGCATTCCTCCATTTAATCCGGATGCGGGTTACATGGACGTGTTTACAAAGGTTCATCGATCTCCACGCTTACGTAGACCATTTTCTGCTTGTATATTACACTTCAGTGAAACAAGTGAAGAGAATTGGTAGCATTTAAAAAATAAAGATAGGACTGGGTTCTTTTAAAATTCCAAATGTTCACCAATCTTGATGTGTTTCTTTTCCTCTATTTAAAATAAACTGGAGGGCCATTACTCCTGATCACTGTAGAAGCTGTGATTCAATATAACAATATCCTAGCTAGTGTGAGACTGTTACTTCTTGAGATTTTATTTCCCAAGATGGGCTCGAAAATTGAGAAATTATGCAAATGAGCAGCATTATCGCCATCACTGCCTTTGTTTCTATTTTTTTTCCCCTGATATTCACTGATTGCATTCCCCACCCTAAGTAAGTTGTTTTTCCATGTACTTGAAAAGTGTGATTTTGTGTCTCCTATTTTTGTCTGATTGAAAAACTGTGTTTCATATAATCTCCCAATCCTTGGTAAATTATCACCTACCTGGTAAATTGCTTCAGGGATTGTATCTTTGGTCATTTTAGGTTTGTTTTATTACTGGTCCTCAGTCATGCTGCCCTTCTTGTTACTTTTTGATGTTTATTTATTTTGAGAGAGAGAGAGCGAGCACATGTGGGAAGGAAGAGCAGAGAGATACGGAGAGAGAGAGAATCCCAAGCAGGCTCTGCGTTGTCAGTGCAGAGCCTGACGTGGGGCCTCATCTCATGAACCGTGAGATTATGACCTGAGCTGAAACCAAGAGTCAGACGCTTACGTGACTGAGCCACCCAGGGGCTCCTGGCCTTACTTCTGAAATAAGGGAGAACCAGGACCCGTTGCTGAGTTTGTGATTCAGTAGGCTGAAAGTGGAGGAACTCTCACGTCACCTGTTCATGCAGACGCTCATTTCTTGGGATCCTGGAGAAATTACCTAGCTTCTTATACCTTTGACCTAAGCTGCATTGGTCAGCTCGTCAGTTAAGAATCTTCCCCATTGGACAATTTGTCTGCATTCTTGACTTTTGCTCAGTGAGGCCTGTGACACGGTCTTTTTTTCTATAACTACACTTAGCTTGAAAAAAAAATCCCCCTTTTTACCTATGCGTAATGATCTTTTGAGTTTAATGTTGTGATCTCTCATTGAACTACTACCAAAATGCCACCACCCTCTGTCCCCCTTCCTCCCTTCCCTCCTGCCAATCATTTAAAAATTTTTATTTAAATTTTTTGTTTTTTACAGTTTATTTTTGACAGAGAGAGAGAGAGACAGAGCATGATTTGGGGAGGGGCAGAGAGAGGGAGACACAGAATCTGAAGCAGGCTCCATGCTGTGAGCTGTAGACACAGAGCCTGATGCGGGGCTTGAACTCATGGACCATGAGATCATGACCTGACTGATCATGACCGAAGTCAGACGCTCAACCGACTGAGCCACCCAGGCGCCCTATCCTTTAAAATTTTTTTTTGCCTGTTGGGTTCAGGAAACAGAGAAAGGAATCTGGAAAAAATTTCCTTTCATTAGAAATGTTGGCCAGAAGACACTGGGAAATGCACGGTGTAGTTCTTCCACATGTCAGCTTTTAAGAATGCGTTTGAAGCATTTTTTCTGATGGCTGCTGCTTATGGGTCTATAATGATGGCTGCATACGTGGGCTCTGCTGGTTTTGTTTTCAGAATCAAGTTGGTCTGATGTTACAGACATTCAAAATGTTCAGTCAGTACTGCAGATAGGATCATTTTATAGCCAAGTAGAGGAAGAGCTGCATGTACAGGGAATATAATCTCTGTGTGTACAGACTATGTACCATTGTGATGGGCATTGTATGTAAATAATCTTTTCCCATCTTCAAAAAAACCCCAAATGATTTCTCTTATCCCCAGTTTTCAGAAGAGAAAAACTCAGGGGTTCAGAAGTTAAATAATTTGCATAAAGTCACGTAAAATTTAATTTTAATTAAAGTACATTAATTTGAAGAGAAGAGTTACATTCTGATACCTTAGTAAAGGATGTCATCTTCCTGAGTTTTAACTGTGTTGTAACATCTCGTAAAAAATTGGAATATAGGATAGAAGGGGTCAAAAGTTGCCTGAATTAGAAATGAATTAAAAGCTCTGGGATTGTATTCCCCTCCCCCCCCTCCCCCATGCTCTGTCTCTCTCTCTCTCAAAAATAAATAGACATTAAAAATTAAAAAAAAAAAAAAATGGGGCACCTGGGTGGCTCAGTCGGTTAAGCATCCAGCTTTGGTTCAGCTCATGATCTCGTGGTTTGTGTGGGTTCAAGCCCCGCGTGGGGCTCTGTGCTGACAGCTCAGAGCCTGGAGCCTGCTTTGGATTCTGTGTCTCCCTCTCTCTTTGCCCCTCCCCCACTCATGCTCTGTCTCTGTCTCTCTCTCTCTCTCTCAAAAATAAATCAACATTAAAAAAATTAACAAAAAAAAAAAAAAAAAGCTCCAGGATTATATTATCCTGTGTCTTTGGTTAAGTCAGTTAATTTCTTCCTCAAGTTCCTTTGTATATAAGTTGAAGGTTGTTTCCCTATTTAATTATTTATTGCTGAGCTTTGGAGATTAAAGCTTAAGGAAAACACAGTATTATAAAATTACAAAGTACGTCTAAATAAAAATTGGCCATCGTTCCTTGCTAAGTGTATTCAGTGCCAAATTACTGTTCTGAAAATGTCAGAGTCATTCAAAATTGAATTTTGGTTATTTTGAGAAAAGACATTTGGATTCAGCAGATGAGGTAACGCATTGCTTGTTTTATAATAGTGTAATGGAGAGAGAGCTAAAGAAGAAGCAATCACACATTTTGAAAAGCTCTATGAGATTCTAGAAGAGAGGAAATCATCTGTTTTGAAAGCAATTGACGCTTCTAAGAAACTGCGATTAGACAAATTTCAGACCCAAGTGGAGGAGTATCAGGGGCTTCTAGAGAACAACGGGCTTGTGGGATATGCCCAAGAAGTGCTTAAGGAGACGGACCAGTCTTGTTTTGTACAGACGGCGAAACAACTCCACCTCAGGTGTGTTGCTTTGAATTTAGATCTCCTTGGCAGTATCTTTCAACTTGAGCTCCGAGTGGCTCCTGGTGCTGTGTTCTGTGCAAGGCACGACCACACTCCTCACCTGAAAGTTGACGGAAGTATTTTTTTTTTTTTAATCACATGGCAGATATGTAGTCTGATTGGCCTTTTAAAAGATCGTTTTTATATAAAATAATCTCTGTCTGCAGAATACAGAAGGCTACGGAATCTTTGAAGAGCTTTAGACCTGCGGCTCAGACTTCTTTTGAAGACTATGTTGTTAATACATCTAAACAAACAGAACTTCTTGGGGAATTGTCCTTCTTCTCTAGTGGTAAGTTTTACTGATGACAGAGCCTCACTCTTGTAGTCGGAATTCAGAAGGTATGGGAACAACAAATGCTTCGGTTTGCCATTATGAAAACTAGGTTTTTATGCACAAAAGGTATATTCTGTTAGTTTGTGTGTTTTATTTTTTATTTTATTTATTTATTTTTATTTTTATTTTTATTTTTATTTTTTTTCAACGTTTATTTATTTTTGGGACAGAGAGAGACAGAGCATGAACGGGGGAGGGGCAGAGAGAGAGGCAGACACAGAATCGGAAACAGGCTCCAGGCTCTGAGCCATCAGCCCAGAGCCCGACGCGGGGCTCGAACTCACAGACCGCGAGATCGTGACCTGGCTGAAGTCGGACGCTTAACCGACTGCGCCACCCAGGCGCCCCTTATTTATTTATTTTTAAAGATTTTTTTTTTTTTTTAAAGTTTATCCATTTTTGAGAGAGAGAGCATGAGCGGGAGAGGGGCAGAGAGAGAGGGGGACAGAGGATCTGAAACAGGCTCCGCCCTGACAGCAGCGAACCTTGTGTGGGGCTCAAACCCACCAACCGTGAGATCATGACCTGAGCTGAAGTCGGATGCTCAACCGTCTGAGCCACCCAGGTGCTCTGGTTCATGTGTTTTTTAAACATTATAGAAATAGGGGCGCCTGGGTGGCTCAGTTGGTTAAGCATCCGACTTTGACTCAGGTCATGATCTCACCATTCCTGAGTTCAAGCCCCACATTGGGCTCTGTGCTAACAGTTCAGAGCTTAGAGCCTGCTTGGAATTCTGTGTCTCCCTCTCTCTCTGCTTCTCCCCTGCTCAGGTGCTCTTTCTCTCTCTCTCACTCAAAAATGAAGAAACATTAAAAAAAAATTAAACATTGTATAAATGGCATTACATTATATATGTATCCTTTTTGTAAATTGCTTTTTTAAACACGTGAAGTTTAAGATATTATCACACAAAGTTCTGGTTTAAAGCTATATTTTAGGGCTGCCTCGATGGCTCAGTCAGTTAAGCATCTGACTCTTGATATGGGTTCAGGTCATGATCTCATGGTTCGTGAGTTCAAGCCCCATGTCGGGCTCTGTACTGGTAGTATAGAAGTTGCTTGACCTTCTCTATCTCCCTCTCTCTCTCTCTGCTTCTCCCCTGCTCACTCTGTCTCTCAAAATAAATGAACTCCCCTGCTCATTCTGTCTCTCTAAATAAACATTAAAAAAAGCTATTCTAACTGCTTATAGTATTTCATTTTATAAGTCATTTCCCTACTGAGAGACAATTTGTTTTTGTTTTTTCTCTGTTGTAAACAGTGCCGTATTGAACATCTTCATCAGTGTTCTTTGTGCACATGTGTGTGAATTTCTCTAGCGCAGAAACCTAGAAATGATGTCTCCAGGCTACAACTGACTCTAAGATGTTTTCATCTTTACTTTGCTATGTTAGTTTGTTAGGACTGCTGAGACAATATACCATAGACTGCATGCCTTAAACAACAGAAATGTATTTTCTTACAATTCTGGAGGCTAAAAGTCTAAGATCAAGGTGTTGACAGAGTTGGTTTCTTCTTCTTCTTTTTTAAAAAATTTTTAATGTCAATTTTTGAGACAGACAGAGCATGAACAGGGCAGGGGCAGAAAGAGAGGGAGACACAGAATCTGAAGCAGGCTCCAGGCTCCGAGCTGTCAGCACAGAGCCCAACGTGGGGCTCGAACCCACAAACCGTGAGATCATGACCTGAGCCAAATTTGGATGCTCGACTGACTGAGCCCCCCAGGCGCCTCTGCATGCACCTGTTTTGCTTTAAAAAAAAAAAAAAAGGGTGTGTGTGTGGGGGGGGTGGAGTATACTAGTCATGTTATTTTATAACTAGCTTTTTTTTTTCTCCCCCAAATGTATTTTGAATGACTTTCCAGATCTCATCATGGCTGTAGAACATAACAGTTGCATAAATGTACTCTATAAAGACCTGCTTATATATTGCTTGTATATACCTGGGGAGAAGGACAAGAGGGAGACTTTTATGTTCAGTTCATATGCTTCTCTGACGAATGTGTGGTATGTGTGTGTGACTTGTATAGCTTACCCCTGGGCAGTTAAGCTTGTGGGAGTTCCTTGTATGGAAAGGATTATGCATATGCACAGAGATTTAGCTGAGATACTTTTGTGTTGTGTTTTTCATGAAAAACTAGAAACCTGTTTCTGAGTTTCTGAAAACAGTTAAATGTTGACATGACCATGCAGTGGAATTGCCAGTGGGAGAAAAATACTGGCAGGATGTATAAAAAATTGTTGTAGTGCTTATCTTGGAGTTGCTTGAAGTGTGTTTTGTGTAGTTTCTGATGTTCTTACAGAAAATATTATGTATTGGGGCACCTGGGTGGCTCAATCAGTTAAGCGTCTTACTTCGGCTCAGGTCTGATCTTACCATTCGTGAGTTCCAGCCCCGCATCGGGCTCTGTACTGACGGCTGAGAGCCTGGAGCCTGCTTTGGATTCTGTGTCTCCCTCTCTCTCTGCCCCTCTTCCGCTCACACTCTGTGTCTCTGTCTCTCAAAAATAGATAAACATTAAAAAAAATTCTTTTTAGTTAAAAAAAAAAGAAAATATTATGTATCATGTTTATACCAAAAAAAAATTCATTTAAATTGCCTTGTAACTCTGTGGAGGAAAATATGAAAGAAAATTGTGTGATGTTTCATTGAATTTTGTTATAGTCACCAAACTTAGATTTTAAAATTTATTTATTTTGGGCACCTAGGTGGCTCAGTCAGTTAAGCATCTGGCTTTGGCTCAGGTCGTGATCTCACAGTTTGTGGGTTCGAGTCTCGCATCAGGCTTCATGCTGACAGCTCAGAGCCTGGAGCCTGCTTCTGTGTCTCCCTCTCTCTCTGCTCCTCCCCAGCTTGCACTCTGTCCCTCTGTCTCTCAAAAATAAACGTTAAAAAAAATTTTTTTTAAATAAAATTTATTTTGATTTTGTTTTAGTTTAGAGAGAGAGAGAGAGAGAGAGCGTGAGTTGGGGAGAGGCAAAGGTGGGGGGTGGAGGGAGGGAGAGAGAGAGAGAGAGACACACACACACACACACACACCCACACACACACACACACACACTCTTAATCAGGCTGCATGGTTAAGATCGTGGGGCTTGATCCCACGACCCTGGGATCATGACCTGAGCCAAAATCAAGAGTTGGACACTCAACCAACTGAGCTACCCAGGCACCCCCGATTTTAAAATATAATTACAGGAGGGCACATTAAATATTTTGAGCCCCAGCGTTACTATTTAGTAGGTGGAAATTGAAAGGCATATTGTTAAAAAACTTTATGGTGTTTCAGAATTAATATAATGCTTAAAGCTAAAGTCTTTTTTTGGTCTGTCTTATTTTTTTGTTCTTCTCCCTTTTAGTTACACACCTAAATATACCTTTGAAAGTCTTCATTGCTTACTCTTTCTCATTAAAAAAAATTTTTTTTTAATGTTTATTTATTTTTGAGAGAGACAGAGACAGAATGTGAGTGGGTTAGGGGCAGAGAGAGAGGGAGACACAGAAGCGGGCTCCAGGCTCTGAGCTGTCAGCACAGAGCCAGATGCGGGGCTCGAACTCATGAACCGTGAGATCATGACCTGAGCCAAAGTTGGACGCTCAACTGACTGAGCCACCTAGGCGCCCCTCTTTCTCATTTTAAATTTTGTGGTGAGAGCACTTACCTTGAGATCTGTTCTAACAAATTCTAAGTGTGGAAATACAGTGTTGTTGACTCGGTACAGTGTTGTACTGAGATCTTTAGAGCTTATACGTCTTGCTTAACTGATACTTGAGGTAACTGATACTTTATGTCTCTTGATTAATAACTGCCCATTTGTCCCTCCCCCGCCCCTGGAGCCAGAATCTCAGTCTTTGATTTTATGAATTCAACTCTTCTAGATTCCTCACATAAGTGGAATCATGCGTCAGTATTTGCCTCTCTGTGTCTGGTTTATTTCAGTTTGCATGTCCACAGGGTCCACCCATGTTGTTGTACATTACAGGAGTTATTCTTTCTCTTATACATAGTGTTACAAATTTAGAAAACTCTTAGTACAGAAATGATTTAAGGGGCACCTGGGTGGCTCATTTGGTTAAGCTTCTGACTTTGGCTCAGGTCATGATCTCATGGTTCTTGGGTTCGGGCCCCATGTCGGGCTCTGTGCTGATGGCTCAGAACCTGGAGTCTGCTTCGGATTCTGTGTGTGTGTGTCTCTCTCTCTGCTCCTCCCCCACACATGCTCTGTCTCTTTCTCAAAACTGAATAAACATTAAAAAAAAAATAGAAATGATGTAAGTATTTTCAATACATGATTGTTACCGAGGAACATATAGGTTCTGAAATAACAGTATTTTAACTCTGTTTGGTTTCTTCTTTCTTACAGGTGTAGATGTGCCAGAGATCAATGAGGAGCAGAGCAAGGTGTATAACAATGCTCTGATCAACTGGCACCATCCAGAAAAGGACAAAGCTGACAGCTATGTCCTTGAATATCGGAAGGTTAACAGAGATGAAGAGATGCTGTCTTGGAACGAGATAGAAGTGTGTGGCACAAGTAAAGTCGTTTCCGATCTGGAAAGCAATTGTAGCTATGCTTTCAGAGTAAGAGCCTACAAGGGCTCAATCTGTAGTCCTTGCAGCAGGGAGCTGATTCTTCACACCCCTCCAGCTCCAGGTATTGGGAAGACTGGGAATAAAAAAACCACAGAGGTGGAAGAGACCTTGATAAAAAATAAACTAGGGGCGCCTGGGTGGCTCAGTCGGTTAAGCATCCAGCTCTTGATTTCGGCTCAGGTCGTAACCTCACGGTTCAGGAATTCGAGCCCCAAGTCGGGCTCTGTGCTGACCATGCGGAGCCTGCTTGGGATTCTCTCTGCCCCTCCTCTGCTCTTTTACATACTCTCTCTCTCAAAATAGACTTTAAAAAATAATAAATAAATTAGGCACTGTTTTTATATAGCTCTACACTGAAACCAGTTTTCATTGGTTTGAAAAAAAGTTTTCTAGAAAACCCATTCCATCCCCAGCTAGGTTTTGGAAGTAGACGAATACTTGAATTTCACCATGTAGGCTGGGAACGGGATTAGAATGTGGACTGACATCAGATGGAGAAAAACATGAAGACATTTGAGCGAGGGCTATTAATTTGAAATGAAAAATCACATAAATATGCTACCGTACAATTTTTACATGGTATAATTCTGTATTTTTGATAGGTTTATAGAAATCTCTGTAACATAGATCTTGGGAGATTTTAAAAAAAATTATTGGCATAATATGAAATATTTTGATTAACCTCATTCTGACGTGTCTGGATGTTCTCTCGAATTTAGTGATTCCTGCCCCCCTCAATATTAAAAGCTCATCTTGCCCAGCCACCCCCCACCTCCCAAGTCTGAAACCACTGGTGCTACTTACAGAGTGCCCATAGATTTTTGTAGAAAGAATCATCTGCAGGTGAGCGGTTTCCCTGCAGTGTCTCCACAGACCAGGGACGCTGAGAACCAGTGCTGGGTTCATTCTGGTTATAGCAGGCACACATTGTGCCCTGTTGCTCACTGCCTTTGAGGTTCCTGCAGTTGGTTTTTAGACCCCACAGCCCCTGCCTGTTTTTAGTGGCTTGTGTGCCCATATTTTGTACAGTCTGTCCTTCCTTCCCTTTTTGTCCAAAGTGTACTAGCCCCTACTTGTTTTTCATACACATTATGGCTAATTTAAAAAAAAAAAAAAAGTAGAATACAAATAAAGTAGGGTCGGCGAAAATTGGTTATCTTGAATTTGAATAAAATCTGATAGTTTTAGGGTGGATTTGCAAGTATGAAATAAATATTTGTACATTTTAGGCAGTTTCCCCTTTCTTTTCTTGTCTGACTGAAAGTGGAATTAAAAAGAAACCTGGAAGTAGCTGCTGGGTTTTCAGTGACTTGGTGGAGGGGGAAGGAAGAAAGGACACATTCAAAGTTCTTACTTTCTTTTCTTTTTTTTTTAAGATTTTATTGTTAAGTAATCTCTATACCCAGTGGGGGCTCGAACTCCCAACCCCGAGATAAAGAGTTGTGTGCTCCACCAACTGAGTCAGCCACGCATCCCCAGAGTTGGCTTCTCTCTGGGAATAAGGTGACCAGGGTGACCGTTACAATTTTTATTTTGCAAACGGGGAGACTTTTGAGATTGACGGGAAGATACCAGGCCAGGGCGATAGGCATTCCCAGAGAGGATGGTCCGCCTACATATGGAGAACGGCTTTAGCTTACTAGTACACAATTTCTTCTTTATCATGGTATATAGTATAGTCAAAAATTACTGTCTTAACCACGTTTAAGTGTGCACATCAGTGGACAGTGGCATTAAGTACATTCCTATTTTTGTGCCACCACTACCACTCATATTTCTACAACATTTTCATTTTTTCCAGACTGAAACTCTGTGCCCATTAAACACAAATCCCCCCTCCCCACAGAGCCTGGGAGCCTTGATTCTATGTTCTACCTCTATGAATTGCCTGTACCTCATATAAGTGGATGGATAGAATCCTGTGCCTGGCTTATTTGGGGTTTTATCCTCGATGTAGCATGTACCAGAATCTCCTTGCTTATTTAGGGTGAATAATATTCCACTGTATGGATAGACCACGTTTTCTTTATCTGTGCATCTGTTGATGACCATTTGGGTCATTTCCACTTTTGAGCCAATGTTCTGCTTAACGGATCTGAGTTGATAGAGACTTAAGAGAGTGGTATTCTGTCCATTCTGTAGTCAGGAAATCAAAGGTTAAGTTAAACTCCATTTAAATGCCTCAGCTGGAGGGTGCCTGGGTGGCTTAGTTGGTTAAGGGTCGGGTCATGATCTGTGGTTTGGTTCCTGAGTTTGTGAGTTCAGGAGTTCAAGCCAAACCCCGCATTGGGCTCTCTACTGTCAACACAGAGTCCGCTTCAGATCCTTTGTCCTCCTCTCTCTCTGCCCCTTCACCCCACTCAAAACCAAACAAAAATGCCTCACCAGGGATTAAAACTCTGGTCTCTCTAAACCCAAAACGCGTGCCTTTTTTTTTTAAACTACTGTACAGTTTTTCATGTCTGCCCTGTGGATTGATAAGGAAAAGCCCCTACTGAAATTGCTAATATTTAGAATAAATATTTAGAAAACTGTACAGGTAATTATGAAAAAGTACATTCCCTTATATTAAAGGGAAAAGGGACAGATCCAGTAGTGTAAAATAGAAGAGATCTGCTGTCTCTTCCCAGGAACCACGTTTGTTAAGTTTTCTCGTACACTTGAAATGCTTTTTCTGCCGTTTGACATTCCTAGAGATTTTCAGGCATAGAGACTCTACTGGAAGTGATTTCCCAACTGGGGATTCGGTTTGTAATACTTTGTCTAGGGTCACGTGACACATTCCTCTTCAAGTCTGTTTTCACTAATTTCTAGCTCAAAAACAGATCCTCTTTAACCGTCAGTTATAGAAGTGCTCACCGATAATGATGAGACTAATCTTAAGCTCTCTTTACAGTTTTTAGTTTCCTCTTTGATGAAAAATGTGGCTATAATAATGAACGCCTCTTGCTGAACTTGAAGAGAGACCGTGTTGAGAGTAGAGCTGGGTTTAATCTTCTGCTTGCTGCGGAGCGTATCCAAGTGGGTTATTACACCAGTTTAGACTACATCATTGGAGACGTTGGAATTACCAAGGGGAAGCACTTCTGGGCCTTCCGCGTGGAACCGTATTCATACCTGGTAAAAGTGGGAGTTGCTTCCAGTGATAAACTACAAGAATGGCTCCGTTCTCCCCGGGATGCAGTTAGTCCAAGGTAGGCTCTTTTTATTGATCTAGAACTTGGTGATTCTGTTAAAGGCACATATTGTTGTTTGGCCAGGTAAGACTGGAAATTGATGTGGGTTTGCTTATTACATCTGGAATACATTCCTTAGATTCAGGTGTTCTGGCCGTGCGGATGTGGCTGGCTCCAGAAAGGAGTCAGGAGGTCTTGGGATACAAATCTCAAGTATCTAAGCCTGTTTTGGGTACTTCTCGACTCTCCTGTAGCTTTGCAAGTAAAAAAAAATTTTTAGGGGCACCTGGGTGGCTCAGTTGGTTAAGCATCCAACTTTGGCTCAGGTTATAATCTCATGGCTTGTGGGTTCGAGCCCCAACTCAGGCTCTGTGCTGACAGCTCATCCTGGAGCCTGCTTCAGATTCTGTGATTCCCTTTCTCTCTGCCCCTCCCCTGCTCACACTCTGTTTCTCTCTCAAAAATAAACATGAAAAAAATTTTTTTTAATTTAAAAATTTCTTAAACCTTTTTTCTCCTAGAGAGAGAGCAGTGCGGGGGTGGGGGGAGGGAGAGGGGAGATGAGGCAGAGAGAGAGAGAAAGAGAGAGAATCCCAAGCAGGCTGCACAGTGTCAGCAAAGAGCCTGATGCGGGGCTCAATCTCACGACTGTGAGATCATGACCGATCCGAAATCAAGAGTCGAAAGTTCAACTGACTGAGCCACCCAAGCTCCCCACAGTTTTAAATTTTGAACATCTTTCATATCCATTTCCTTAATTCTGTGATAAAAATTACTCACATGTATAGTGAAATGCTTCCAACTGCCATACCTCATAATTGGTATGAAATTGTTCTTTTGTAATGGGACATAATTTCTTTAAACTCCCTTGGAGGTACTTTACAAAATTGGGTCACGGTAAACAGGTTTCCACATCAAAGAATTCCAGTTTGTAAAGAGATTGATTATTTAATGGGGATTGTGTGGTTTTGTCGTTTTACGTGGTATTATGTATACTAGCCCACACAAATAATTTATGACCTCTTGTGTGAACAGAACCCCAAATTGGTAATCTGAGTGACAGGAAAAGTTTTTTGCACAAGGGTGAGAAATTAACAAAACAGTGACTGTGGTAATCGGGAAATGGTTAATTAAACATGGTGCCATGACCACTCGATAGAACATTGATATTAATAATGTTTAAAAGGCTTGTGACGTCAGAAATATCCGTGAGACCTGATTAAAAGCGTCAACATAGTATGATCACAAATACATAAAAAGTGAAGTATGCATCGGAAAATGAAGGAAGGACGTTTGTATCAAAAATCTCTATAAGCTGCTGTTTTATGCTAGCTCCTCACTGTCAGCACAGAGCCTGACACGGGGCTCAGTCCCATGAACCATGACATCATGACCTGAGCTGAAGTCAAGAGTCGGACGCTTAACCCACTGAGCCACCACTTCATTTTAAAGCAACATATGTCGGGGCGTTTGGGTGGCTCAGTCGGTTAAGCGTCTGACACTTGGTTTCGGCTCAGGTCATGATCTCTTGGTTCATGAGTTCGAGCCCTGTGTCAGGCTCCACGCTACGCTGAGCACAGAGCCTGCTTGGGATTCTCTCTCTCCCTCTCTCTCTCTGCCCCTCTTCTGCTTGTGCTTTCTCTCTCTCTTAAAATACGTAAGCTTAAAAAAATAAATAAAGCAACATATATTATCTTGTGAAAATGTTCTGAGGATAGTTGACGGCCTGTGGATGGCGCCACAGCTAAGACTGCTTTGTTCGTGTATTGTGTTCTAGATACGAGCAAGACAGCGGCCATGACAGCGGAAGTGAAGATGCCTGCTTTGATTCACAGCCCTTCACGTTAGTCACCATAGGCATGAAGAAGTTTTTCATACCCAAGTCAGCCACTTCCACCAATGAACCTGAGAATAGAGTTCTTCCGATGCCAACAAGTATAGGGATTTTCCTTGACTATGACAAAGGCAGAGTGGCTTTCTATGACATGGATCACATGAAATGCCTTTACGAGCGCCAGGTGGACTGTTCGCACACGATGTACCCAGCATTTGCATTAATGGGCAGTGGAGGAATTCAGCTTGAGGAACCCATCACAGCAAAATATCTAGAATACCAAGAGGACATGTAGTTGAAGCACGTGATGTGACTTAGGGCGAAAAAGGGGAGCAAAACGACGGCTCTGTGTTAACCTTCATAACTAATTACACATCATCTAAGTAGTCTGTGGCCACACTTGTATTTTGTGTGTGTTTCTTCTTAAATCGGAAAAACCTAAACAGTCTTGCCTCTTTCCTGTCTTCATCCTGCCTTTCACAAACTGCGGGAGTAAAGACGCTCTCTCCTGGTTAACCCTGAAATGGTTAAACACTGTAACTGGATTGTCTTTGTTTTCTTATGAACAGGAAATCTAATGTATTTATGTCAGTCAGTGTTGCTGATACTGATGCTTCTTTTTTGAGGGGGAAGGGATACAAAACTATTTATTATTATGTTTCTTTTGTGTTTGGTTTTTCATTTGGTATCATGTTTATGTCTTAAGAGAAGCTATTTTTTAGATGCCTTATGGATAGAAATTAGTACTTAGCATTGTGTCTTGTGTATGTTTTTCACAAGAAAACAAAGGTATAGTTAGTATAAAGGCCAGAGAAATGGTAGTATATTTAAATGGGAAATTATGTATTTTGAAGTGCGTAACTAATATGCAGAGTATATCCCCCAGAAAATGAATACTTTTTTTTTCTTTTGAGATGGCAAATTGTATTTTTAAGGATATTTTTAAGAGTTCGCTTACCTGTAATGCCCATACCTGATCGTGTGTAAACATTTTTGTTTTTTGTTTCTTGTTTTTGCAGGAAACACTAAGTTCTTGGCTAGCACAAGCAGCTTTTCACCTGGTGTAATTTTTTTTTTTTTTTTACAAAATTTGTCTTCAGTTTTTCTTACTCTGAAAATACCTGCGTCTGTATCAAATAATTTATTTTTCACAAATATTAGAGAAGCTGCACTGATATTTAACATATTTGTTCTTTGCCCTCTTATTGTGTCCTGTGATTTTCATTTTTTGGCACCAATATTACATATCACATTGCCCTGGTTTATGTTTACATGTTTGGAAAGTTCATGAAATATTTTTAATGTCATTAAATATGTTCTAAAATGTAGAGTAACTTACTGGTCAGTTGGATGATATTTTCTATGGCCTGTTGTTTGGCAATAAGCATCTGTAAAAGTCAGTAGAACTACAAGTCTAGGAATAATAAAATCATATTGACTTTGTGTGTACCCTTTTAAAAGTTCTTCTAATTTGAAGAATTAATACTTTGACATTTTACATTCATTTTTGAAAGATGTCCTTTAAAGGGTTTTTACTTAAACTGCTTATTTTTTAGAAGTCAAAGTGTTCAGAAACTAAGCTGTTACACATTGTAGCGCTAGTGATTTTGAAATGCTTTTGATCTCTCTTAATAGACCCACCAAAATCTTAGGCCTGATTTGGTTTCCTTGTTGTTTGCTTGTTTTTAATATATATTTTTAAGTGGAAATCTGTTATTCAGGCTGGTAGCATCAAATTGGCCTTTTCCCCCCCTACCCGGAGTAGGAAGTATCATGGAGAAGTTGAGTGTTTAGTAGGTTTGTACCTTCCTACCGATGAATAAGCACTTTACGACATAGGCTGAACTAAACAAATATGCAGTATTATGTGGATCATTGTGCAGTAAGACTGCTAGAGTCACGTGTGTGGTCAAGTTTGAGCCTCAAGCTTGTGTAAGCACATATCATGTAATGTAAGCATTTTAAATATAAAGCTTTAATAGGATAGGGAAGCCACTTAAAACATTGTATAGTTGTATAGAAATTGTTCTCCGTGTGTTCTTTCATTTTGAATAAAAATTAAAATAAGTGTAATTATTGAACTGCATTCTGGGAATTCTCAGTTATGTTTCTGTGGAAAATGGAAACAAATCTTTCATGAAGAGATGTTTTGCCGAGTATATTAGCTTACGAGAGAAGGTTTTACATAAAGTTATTCTGGGCATGTCCTTACTAGCCTGATTCTTGCCGAAGGGATCATTAGAAAAGTTTGACGTGAAGCTGGTTTTCTTCGGCTAACTGATCAGATTCTCTGATGTTGCTTTTCTGGTCCATAATAGATCAGATATTGATTATATGTGTGTTCTTTCAGTTCACATTCATACTCAAAGGCCTTGGGGCTCTGATAGTTGTTCATCACAATGAATTGTTATTTATGCTTCATGGGTTTTAATTTTTTAAAAAAGTCAATTCCGTGTTGTCCCGTGATAGTGCATAATAACTTAGCCTCATATTCACAGTTGCGTTCTGGGGAAAGGAGTAGGAGTCGGAGCGATCTCCTGGGCACTGAACAGTCTGGGTCTGTGAAATTTTTGCCATGGTCCATCATCTGATTAGATCCCGGGAGCATGTCCCATGTGGGAATATGATCAATCGTGCTATTGCTACACAAAATGGAGAAGTGTTCTAGCCAAGAATGCTCGTAAGAAATTATTTTCTATCAGACAGATGTGCATCCGTTTTATTTTTTTTCAATGTTTTTGTTTATTTTGTGAGAGAGCAGGCAGGGTAGGGGCAGAGAGAGGGAGGGAGAGAGAGAAACCCAAGCAGGCTCCCCGCTGCCAGCGCACAGCCCAACGCAGGGCTTGAACTTCCGAACCGTGAGATCATGACCTGAGCCGAAATCAAGAGTCAGACGCTTGACCCACTGAGCCACCCAGGTGCCACAGATGTGCATTCATTTTAGAGGATTTTCACCTGCTTGTTTATGGGGATTAACACGCTGAGAATTGAAGTTCTCCTTGGGACTCTTCTGCTTTAACAAACCCGACGGAAGTTAGTTAAGTTCGATTTGGAACCCACTTCACTGATGGACAAGTTTTTAAGTTGTGCTTTCTGAGACATTGTGCTGTGTGCTTAACTGGGTTTCAGGTGAACCAGACCACCCAGCCAGGTTCCTCCTCTTAGGAGCTCTGTTTGCAGGAGGGGGGAGGTGATAGAAATGGAAGGTGCTAGAGAGTGTTTGAAGAGGAGGCTCTGGTAGACCCAGTGCTGAGGGAGGCCACTCTGAGGAGGCAGCGCAAGATGGACCCCTGACTGCTAAGGAGCTGGCCGTTCAAAGAGCCGAGTGAGGTGCATGCTGGGTAGAGAGGACAAGGAGCACAAGAAGGCTTTGAGATCGTGACCTGCTCAGAGTTTTGGCAGGAAACAGCATTCACCCTGGATGGTTTAGCTGAAAAGTGAATGAAAGGGGTACTTTGAGATGTGAGTGACCTTGAAGAAACAAGCAATGGTGAGACCCTGGAAAGACGAGCGACAGCCAGAAGCCATTAGTGCTTCCAGAGCAAGGAGGGCAAGGGGAAAGCGTGTTCCTAGATGTCAGGGAGAGTGAGACATTAAGGAAGGGTTGCTTGGTGGGAGTTGGGCTCACCATGGGAGGCAGCAGATCCCTGAGACGTGGCACCAGGACGGGGAGGGAGTCAGAAATCTCCTTCACTGGATCTGTTGGTACTGCCTATTGACCACCGGACTAGCCTACTGGAAGCCACCCAGCAAGGGCTCTCTAGGGATGCAGGCAGTGGGGATCACCTTCCTGGGGCGGAGAAGGGAAAGCAGGCATCTGGTGGTAGTTCTGGGGGTGGCTTAAATGGAGAACAGCTGGCACAAATGGGAAGAAGCTGCATGTATTTGAGGGGAAAAAGGCTATTGGCTGTTGTGCTGAGTGCTTAAATAAGGGTGTTTATAATGTTCTGAAATAATACAACACACAAAAACGAAGGCTTAGAAAGCCACGTACCTGGGAGGTCTCCTGCACGTACTTCCTGTCCTTGAGTTACTTCTCCAGTTTTCTTTAGAAGCTCCACCTCCTATGTCTGGAAGTGGGTGGGGGTGGTGGTGAACTATTCCCTACACTAACCTTTAAGCAGTCCCTTTGGCTCAACTTTGAGAATTTACCCAAAGTCCACTTTCTCCCACCTTCCCCCACCACCCACAACCTCACCTGATCACTATAATAACTGCCTGTCAGACCTCCCTTTCAGCCGTGTAGGAGTTGAATAGCTAAGTTCTAATAAACCCTGAGCTAACCAAAATTCATTTTTTGCTCTCCCCAAATCTCTTCTAGGTCACCAATGGCTCCCGTCCACCAGCGATACAGGGATCAGGCTCCCTATGCTCTATGATGCCACCTTGTTAGCACATCATTTCTAACATTGCTAGTTTACAGTTTCTAGAAAAAGAGCTTAAAGCCATTAATGTCCCCAGCACGTCGTTTGCTGCATTCATGTTTCATTAGATAGAATGGATCACGTGGTGCTGGCAGTCATGGGGGTGAGAAAATTGTTTTTTCCAAGTGCCCAGGTGGGGAGACCAGCAGATGTGGGCAAGCACTGATAATGCCCATCTCAAGCCTTTCCGCTGACTTTTTCTCAGTTGCAAAATAAGCGTGAGCTTTTTGCTAATTCCTACTGTTCCAGATACACAGTCCTTCATCTTTGTCTTTTCTTCAGATGTCACCCTAACTGCTTTTTAATTTTAATTCTTTTAATGTTTATTTTGAGAAAGACCGGGTTTGAGCAGGGGAGAGGCAGAGAGAGAGGGAGATACAGAATCAGAAGCAGGCTCCAGGCTCCGAGCTGTCAGCACAGAGCCCGATGGCAGGGCTCCAACTCAGGAACCTTGATATCATGACCTGAGCTGTAGTCACGAGTTTAACCAACTGAGCTACACAGGTGCCCCTGTATCCAGTTGTTTTTTTTTTTTAATTAAAAAAAATTTTTTTTCATATTTATTTTGAGGGGGAGAGAGACGAGGGGCAAAGAGAGAGGGAGACACAGAATCCAAAGCAGGCTCCAGGCTCTGAGCTGTCAGCACAGAGCCCTATGCAGGGCTTGAACTCACGAACCTGGATCGAGCCCATGAAACTATCCAGTTTTTATCACTGCTGGATCCCAGCACCTTGAAAATCTGGTTTCCAGCCTGGTGATTCTCTTACGTCTTGACGCACACGGTCTCTGCAGTTCTAGAACCTGTCTGGGGATCTGTGTGGACAAGTTGGCTTGCAGGTCACGGGCTTCTCCCTGTGCAAGCTTTCAGATTTGAGCTTCCTCCATGGGGTCATTTACTTGCCATTTCTTTATTTGCTCATACGCCACAATAGTTAACACGTGTCCTGGTTGCACTGAAATTGGAGTTGGCTTCTCACTTCCCATGTATTTTTGTTTTGGGATGTTTTCTTTGGGGGGGGGGGAGATGATTTTTCAAGAGAAAGAGGCAGATAGGACTTTGCCAACTTGAAACTAGAAAAAGTATTATTTTTGGAATGATATGTCCATAAAAATTAGTATCTTTTCCAGATGTTCATTTTATAACACCTTGACTCTTAAGCAAAGCAAGGTTTTGTTTTTTTTAATGATGGAGTTACAAGGTGTAGATGTACCTTATTCTTTGACTTTCTTGCAAAATCGCTTATGAATTGAACTTTTATTGTATATGGTGAGTGGATTCAATATTTGGTGAAATGTGAGCGTTTTAAGGGGCTTTGTAATACCTTAATGTGGTCCCTCCCCTTTTGATTCTTTTGCCCCTCCATTTTTAAGCAAAGCTCATCTGACTATATGGCAATATTCTGGGCAAAATCCCAGATATGGTTTTCCTGGTAAAACTTCTTGGGTTGCCGGTTCTGCTCATAACTTTAACATGTGACTTTTTTTTTTTTTTTTCAACGTTTATTTATTTTTGGGACAGAGAGAGACAGAGCATGAACGGGGGAGGGGCAGAGAGAGAGGGAGACACAGAATCGGAAACAGGCTCCAGGCTCTGAGCCATCAGCCCAGAGCCTGACGCGGGGCTCGAACTCCCGGACCGCGAGATCGTGACCTGGCTGAAGTCGGACGCTTAACCGACTGCGCCACCCAGGCGCCCCAACATGTGACTTATTTTTTTTAAGTTTTTATTTTTTTAGTAATCCCTGCACCCAACGTGGGGTTCGAACTCACAACCCTGAGATCAAGACTCTGTTCCTACTGAGCCAGCAAGGCACCCCTAACATGTGACATTAGATTTCTTCTTAAGTGTACCTGACATGCCCTAAAATTGTTGATAGGGAAATGTCAAAACATTAAAAAAAAATTTTTTTTAACGTTTATTTATTTTTGAGAGACAGACAGAGACAGAGCATGAGCAGGGGAAGGGCAGAGAGAGAAAGGGAGACACACAATCTGAAGCAGGCTCCAGGCTCCGAGCTGTCAGCACAGAGCCCGACGCTGGGCTCGAACTCATAAACCACGAGATCATGAGATGCTTTATCGACTGAGTCACCCAGGCGCCCCCCAAAACACTTTAAAAATGTTGTATGTTGTAGTACATGTCTGAACAGTGATCTAGTAGTCGTTTCTAGGTTTGGGAAAAGGAGAGCATATTAAATTGGGGTGTTTCCCTGTTGGGCAAAGATACTTGTCTTATATTTGCAGGGATTCTCAGTTTTTACTGCCTGTTTGATTCTATGGAACATGTGGACGGAGTAGTAGTGGTTTGTGTGGGTTTTTTGCTTTGGATTCCTGAGGTTTGTCATTTATAGCTGTGGGATTTGTGACAAGTGATTAACAGTGAGCCTCATCTGTAAAATATCTCTACGGCTACATACTCCAGGTAATTCAGATCATGTATACAAAATGTTTAACACAGCATCTGGTGTATACCAAATACCCACTATATGGGGGCTTCACAGACACATTCTGCTTTTCGATAGCGTTTTTTTTTTTTTTTTTTTTTTTTTTTTTTTTTAAGTTTATTTAGTTTGAGAGAAAGAAAGAGCAAGCACGAGCAGGGGAGGGGCAGACAGAAGGAGAGACAGAATCCCAAGCAGGCTCTGCCCTGTCAGTGCAGGGCTCCACGCGGGGCTCAAGCTCACGAACTGTAAGATCATGACCTGAGCTGAGGTCAAGAGTCAGACGCTTACATGACTGAGCCACCCAGGCGCCCCTTTGATAGCATTTCTGAACATAGTATTTAACTCCATAGATCTCTTTTACGAATGATGAGAATGTCTTTCGAGTACAAAATTGTACTAGTGTATTCAAGTGCTATTATTTGCTTATAATACCCAGAGCCAAACGGAAAAGTGAACACGAATAACTTGAGGTTCAGACAAACAAGAATTAAATCTAGCTTTTGAAAGACCAAGACAATATGGTCCAGGTGTGTTTCTTTGCTATTATATAGCAATGAGCAAGCGCTCGGAAGACGCAGAGGACAAGGACTTTGTGTCAAGTTACCAGCTTCGGGGTAGATTTCTCCCTGCTCCAGGAGTCTGTGGATGGACTTGTTAATTAACAAGCCGCAGCAGGTGTTAAATGCGTGTGGTTCACCTGGGGATCTTGTTAAAGTGATTTTAATTGAGTAGGTCTGAGTGGGGACTGAAGCGTCTGTGTTTCTAACCAGCTCCCGGAAAAGCCCACGCTGCTGACCCTGGCTCACAGTAGGCTCACAGTAGGCGTTAGCTGGGCTTTAGAAAACCCGAATGGGTGTGGGGGAGGAGGCATGAGAGCAGAACTCTTCTGCCCTGAAAACAAAGCAGGCTCAACTGGACGGGGAGGTAGACCTCCTGAGATTTACAGGTAAGGCTCAAATTTTGTTTCAATACAGTTTTGAATCAGCTTGGCCATGTGGGCAGTCATTTAATTGAAACTCCCCAGCTACTGTGTCATATGGTATAGGAGTTGAGGCTTCCAAAACAATGCGGGGGTTTTCGGCCGTTTAAAGCAAACCAACCGGCCTCAGCCTGTTATCTTTCAGAACGTGAGTAAAATTTGCCTGATTCTGACCCTTGGTCCTTGGTGATACTAGAATGTGTGAGTTGCGCAAGATACCCACAGGCGGTTTGCCTGCACAAGAGTTGCCTAGATAAGGATTTATTATTTCAAAAGTTGGCCATGCGTTGACTGCTATGTTCCAGAAACTATGCTAATTGCTTAGTGTAGACCTTATGTTAAATTCTCAGAATATTGCTAAGGAGAGTGCATCATTTGTTAAAATAACAAAATCCAGCTGAGGACGTTTGGGAATCATTGGCTTTATCAAACAATTCTTGGATTAAGAAGAGGGAGAGACACAAAATAGAAGGCTTTTATAGGAGGAGGGCGGGACAAGAAAGTTTTTAGCAGAAGAAAAGGATTCTTCCCTGCAAGACTGCTTTCCCATCAAGAAAAACAAGGGGTCTTCTCATGCAGATGACCTCATCTTTCTTTTTGGGGGGAGATGGAGAGGCCCCCGAATGTCAGACTCACAGGCACTGATTGAAAAATTCCTGGGGCGCTTGGGTGGGCTAAGCGTCGGTTAAGCGTCTGACCCTGGCTCAGGTTATGATCTCGCGGTCCCTGATTTTGAGCCCCATGTCGGATTCTGTGCTGACAGCTCAGGGCTTGGAGACTGCTTCTGATTCTGTGTCTCCCTCTCTCTCTTCCCCTCCCCTGCTTGAACTCTGTGTCTTTCTCTCTCAAAATAAATAAACATTAAAAGAAATTTTTTTTAAAAATTCTTTTAAAAAGAAAAAAGAAAGATTCCTGACTGATGGTGTAAGACCTTTCTAGGGGAGGCTGATACTGTAGTTACACTAGGTATTAAGCCCCTTGAGAACTAGGTCTAAGTGACACCATTTTGGACCTGTGACTTTTTTTTTTTTTTTTAAAGCACATTTCACCCATTTTACAGGAGAGGAAATAGAATCAAACGTTAAGGGGCACCTGGGTGGCTTAGTCGATTAAGCGTCTGGCTTCGGCTCAGGTCATGATCTCACGGTTTGTGGGTTGGGTCCTACATCGGGCTCTGTGCTGACAGCTCAGAGCCTGGAGCCTGCTTCAGATTCCATCTCTCTCCCTCTCTCTGTCCCTCCCCCACTCTTTCTCTGTGTCTCTCTCTCCAAAAAAAATTTAAAACATTAAAATTTTTTTTAATTTTGGGGTGCTGGGTGGCTCAGTTGGGTAAGTGTCCGATTTCGGCTCAGGTCATGATCTCGTGGTTTGTGGGTTTGAGCCCTGCATCAGGCTCTGTGCTGACAACTCAGAGCCTGGATCCTGCCTCGGATTCTGTGTCTCCCTCTCTCTCTCTGCTCCTCCCCCACTCATGCTCTGTCTCTCAAAAATAAACGTTAGGAAAAAAAATGAAATAACCTGCTCAGGGCAGAGTTGGGATTTAAACTCCAAACTGATTCTGAGGGCTAACTGCCGAACCATCATCCACCCTTTGTTTTAAACCTATTTAACTATCGTGCCATGTATGCCACAGAGAATGACAATAATTGAAAATACTGTTTTTTCATAAAGTCTTAAAAATTTTTGTGTTTTGTGTTTGTTGGATTTTTTAGTCTTGGCTCTTAGAAGAAATGTTTCAAAGAGTGTCCTTGGTACAGTGGTTTCAAAGTGACCACTCTTGGAGGAATGTGTCTATATGTTTTGTGTCCTTGTCTGTAGGTGGGAAACACATAAATCTTGTAAAAAAAAAAAAAAAAAACCCAAAAGCTTGAATGCTTTTCTGCTGGTGGGCAGGGCATGTGGGCTTCCGTTTCAGGGTCACTGCACACCATTGAGACTTGCCCCCCTGCCCTCCCCCCCCCCCCCGAAAGCCTTTGAGGTTTTCAAGGTTCACAAGTGTGGGTTTTTTTGTTTTTCTGTTTTTTTGTTTTTTGTTGTTATTTAATCTCTATACCTAACGTGGGGTTTGAACTCACAGCCCTGAGGTCAAGAGTCACATATTCTACCAACCGAGCGAGCCAGCCAGACACCCCAAGGCTCATCGTTTGTTTGTTTTTACTATTTATTTTTGGGAGTACACAAGTGGGGGAGGGGCAGAAAGAGGGGGACAGAGGATCTGAAGTAGGCTCTGTGCTGACAGCGGCAAGCGGGGCTCGAACTCATGGACTGTGAGATGATAACCTGAGCCGAAGTTGGTCGCACAAGCACAACCCACTGAGCCACCCAGGCTCGTGGTTTTGAAAGGGATGTATCATGAATTGGGAAGACATGAAATTGTCCATCTTGTCATTATCTTTAGAAGACTCCGCTCTAAGTATCTTCCAAGGAAACTTGGTGAAGTTGGTAATGCCTATGATGTGTCGAGGATTTTGGTGGTAATATGATAGGAAAAGATAGGATTCGCTAGGCAGAGAGGGGAAAGGTTAGGACCTGAGGTCCCTGGGTGGGGAAAAACACCTATTTGGAACAGTGCTGGGAGCATCTGACCATGGCAAACCCCCTCAGGCTTAAGGTTCCTCTTAAGAATGTAACAGACCCCACCTACTTCCCCCGAGGGTCCCCTCAGGAATTAGGTCTTCAGTCAAAGTAAGTAGTAGACCTTAAAGCGTATGACCCACCAGAAAGGATATGGCCACAGACCACTCCCCATACAATGGAAATGAGCCAATCAGGAATGGACAACCCAGCACCTAGAACTATTAAGCCATTAATGGTAGAACCTGAGAAGGAATGAGGGGGAAGGGAAGAAGGGGGGCTGATCAGAACCTTATAAAACAAGGACCCTTGCCTATAGTCCTCGGGCATTCACCTTGGAATGTCCTCTCTCTGTAAAGAGCGCTTTCCTACTACTCTTCCTTCCTGATCTTATATTCTAATAAACTTTTGCCTACTGCTCATTCTGTGTCCGCCTCTTCATTCTTCGAAGCAGCAAGACAACGAATCCTGGGTACTGAGGTGGTAAAATCCTGCAACAGTAAGAAATATTCATAGGCCATTTTCGGAGAGAGATGATTGCTTCTAAAATGGATGGGGTATTCGATTTTACCTAGGGGAAATTCCATAATCTACATTCCTGTCTTGTCCAGCCATTAGTAGAGATGTGTGTACTTTGGTGACTGTGCCCCCAGATCTGTCTTGGTCCATACTCTCTAGTACCCTTCATGTTTTTCCTTTACCCTAAAATATAACTTGCTTCAGAAACTAGAGCCGGGGGGTGCCTGGCTGGCTCAGTGGATAGCGTGTGTGACTCTTGATCTCAGGGTTGTGAGTTCGAGCCCCAACGTTGGGTGTAGAGCTTACCCTAAAAAGAAAAGAAAATGTAGCCAGAGCACAGAGGTTCAAGGGCACTTGGCTCCAGGGTCCCAAAGAGATTAGGTTCAGTCACTTGCTGCTGACAAAACCTAAAGGCAGAGAGATGAAGGGATGTGAAACAGGAAAGGAATTTATTTCAGTGATGCCAACACCAGGAAGATAGTGGACTGGCATCTCAAAGACTGTCCCCATAGCACTGAAAATACTTCCAGGTTTATATAAGGAAAATGTGGGACAAAGGTCAAGTACATGCAAGTGGGCAGTGAAGGTCACCCCAATGATTCTCTTGGGGTCAGTCCCGAGGGGGAGTTGGTGGCTCAGGGTAGCCCTCATTGCTTGTGCAGGTGGATTCCTTCCCATCAGGGGATGCTTTGCACTTAGGGTCTTCTGTCTGAGTTAAGAGATGAGCTGGGAAGAAGAACTTGAGGTCAACCTTGGCTTTGAGGTCACAATGGGGGTTGTCCAAGTCCCCTTTCAAAAAGATGTCACTGTGTGAATATGATGCAGGCAGACCAGGTCTGTGAGCCCAGGGGAGGGTCCCATCGGACCAAACACGAGGGTCCTTGGCATCAGGCAGAATAGACATCAAACATGAGCCAGAGAAAGTGAAGACAGTTTATTGAATAGCGCGAGTGACAGAGAATAGATGGAGTGTCTGGGAGACTCGGAAAACGAGATAAAGGTCTTATCATTGCTTGGGGTTAGGGGTTTATGATAGAGAAGGGTCAAGGGTACATGTTCCTTCAGGAATCCAGGGGAAGGTCTGATCAGAGGCGAGTGTCAGGTGAACAATAGGTATTATTCCATAAATTACCAAAGGTAGGATCTTTTTTTTTTTTTTAATTTATTAATTTTGAGAGAGAGAGAGAGAGCATGAGCACAGGAGGGGCAGAGAGAGAGGGGAGACAGAATCCCAAGCAGGCTCTGCACCATCAATGCAGAGCCTGATGTGGGTCTCGAACTCACAGACTTCTGGATCATGACCTGAGCTGAAATCAAGAGTCAGATGCTCAACCAACTGAGCCTTCAGGGGTCTTGATGCCATTGTCAGCCAAGGTGTGTTTGAAGCTTATGTCCTGGAACATGTTTGAGATCTGGTTACTCTGAGGTGTTATCAGGTGTTTAGGGCCTAGGACAAAACTCAAAATGATTAACCTCCTGGCTTCCCCCTTGAATTGGGAACATAGCTTCTTTGGCTTACTCAGAGGCAAAATAGGGATCATGAGTAGATGGGCCTAGCAGAAAACAGTGGAGATGGAACCATCTTGAAATGGAATCCCTTCAGCTTGCCTACCCCAAATAGTCTCATTTGAGCTCTGTTTCAGAGAACTCCTCCTGCCCTCCAAAGTTTTTTTGCTTCGTTCATTTTAATTTAGCCAAGAGACACAATAACCTCTCTCCACGTTTTAATCTATCCACAGTCCACATGCATGTAGTTTGACAACTAAGGTTACTTGATACTTGAAAAGGTTATTTGTGGAAACTAGAAAGGTTTAGAGTCTATATTAACCTCCTCTCCATATCTGATTCAGGGCCAGTAGAAAAAACAATCACATTGAACATGGTCCTCCCATTTAAAAAAAAAAAAAATGTTTATTTTTGAGACAGAGACAGAGCATGAGTGGAGGAGGGGTAGAGAGAGAGGGAGACCCGAAGCAGGCTCCAGGCTCTGAGCTGTTGGCACAGAGCCTGACACGGGGCTCACAAGCTATGAGATCATGACCTGAGCCGAAGTCGGATGGATGCTCAACTGGCTAAGCCACCCAGGCGCCTCATTTTACTGTTTATTTTTGAGAGGATGGGGCAGGCAGAGAGAGAGAGGGAGACAGAGAATCTGAAGCAGGCTCTACGCTGTCAGCACAGAGTCCAAGGCAGGGCTTGATGGCACGAACCATGAGATCATGATCTGAGCCACCCAGGTACCCCGATCCTCCAAATTTTTTTTTTTAAAGATTTTATTTTAACCTGACCTCTACATCCCACATGGGGCTTGAACTCACAACCCTGAGATTGAGTTGCACGCTCTCCCGACTGAGCCAGTCAGGCACCCCAGTCCAAAACATCTTGACGATGGAGATAAATAAAGTCCAATTATTTGAGTCAATTATGTCAGTTCCCATTTAATGTAGGAATGTAACTGACTGATGTAGACTTAATTTATGGGCTGTAATATACTTAGATTTTGATGATCCAGGAGGTTGACCCTTTTTTTCTCAACTGGCCATTTTTCTAAGGATATTTGCAAATCTTTCCTCTATAGGTTCCCTGTGATAAAATGATGTTAGGATACCTTTGGTATTCAGGTGGCTATTATTTTTTTGTTTATTTTGAGGCGGGGGGCGAGGGGCAGAAAGAGAGTGAGTGAGAATGTATCCCAAGCAGGCTCATGCCATCAGTGCAGAGCCCCACTTGGGGCTCGAACTCAAAAACAGTGAGATTATGACCTGAGCTGAAACCACGAGTTGAAGGCTTAACTGACCGAGCCACCCAGACACCCCTCAAGTGACTATTGATTTGGACCTAGACCTCTGGGGCATCTGTCCTTATATTATTAATAGAAGAGGTGGGTCCAGAATGACAAACTCAGAAGCTTTAGGTCCTTACATGTGCTATAAAAATCATAACTGAAATTAGGCTGGCTATTCAGGATTGGATTGCCAATGTAAGGAAATGTGTTACAGATGGGATCTCTGTCTCTCTCCCTCTCTCTCTTTTTTTTTTGAGACAGAGTGCACACATGAGTGGGGGAAGGGCAGAGGGAGAGAGAGAATCCCAAGCAGGCTCCATGCCCAGCATGAAGACCAACCGTGAGATCATGACCTGAGCCGAAATCAGAAGTCAGATGCTTAACCGTCAGAGCCACCCAGGCATCCCACAGATCTGATCTCTTCTACACAGATTAGCTAAGTCTGTAGAGAAAGGTTAGAGAATCTAGATCATTGCTTTTTTTTTTTTTTTTTTCTCATACTGACATTCTGGGAGAGAAGTTTGAGTAATTTTAGACCATCTGTATTTGCCTTTGGGGTTTCAGGATTTTGCAATTCCAGTCTGTTAATTGACATTTCCGACATAATGGAGATCTAACTCACATGATCCTCTCAGTCAGATGTTCTCATCTTTGCCCATGATTTCAGCAACTGCCTCTTTGCCAATGGTTCCACACTTTATCTCCACCCTGGGCCCCTGAGACCCAACTTCATTTATACAACTGCCAACGTGCCATGGTGTGACACTGGTTTATAATAGGTACGTATTTGGTCTTCGTCCCTCTTGGCACAGAGCTCCTAAAACTCTTGGATCTTCTTAAGTGAAGAGCCCAACAAAGATGTCCTGTGTTCGGTTAATGAGATGATTTTGGAATAGCACCTAAGGATAGGGGGTGGTTGCTGGTGGAGTTGGCAAGGGTTGGAACTTTTAGCTCCTCCCCATCCCACCTCTAGGGAGAGAGGAGGAGCTGGAAATTGAGTTAAATCACCAGTGGCCAGTGGTTTAATCAAACATGCCTATGTAATGAAGATTTTATAAAAACCCAAAAGGAGGGGGTCTGGAGGCCTTGTGTTGGTGCCCACTTGGAATTTTGGGGAGAGTGGTATGCTCAGGGAGCATGGAACCTCTTCGCCCCTTGTTTTATGCATGTCGTCCATCGGGCTGTTCCTCAGTTGCATCTTTTCATAATGAATTGGCGGTCCAGTAAATACAATGTTTCTGAGTTCTGGGAGCCACTGGAGCAGACTCCTCTAACCCAAGGAAGGGGGGGTTGTGGGAACCTCTGATTCATGGCCAGTTGGTCAGAAGCACAGGAAACGATCTGGACTTGCTATTGGCATCTGACACGGGGAGGAGGCAGTCCTGTAGGACTGAGGTCTTTTGTTAAGTAGCAAAATTCATCCAAGTAACTTTGAAGGTCTAATCAGCTTTACTAAATGATTCGTGAATCAGGCAGTGCCACATCCAGTAAGTAGAGGGCAGATCTGAGGAGTTGTACAAAATGGAAGACTTTTATGGAAGGAGGGTGGGGCAAGGAAATCAGCGAAATGAAAGGATTATTCTAGGCAAGGCTGCTTTCTAGGGGGAATAGCAGGGGCTCTTAGCCTTCAGATGATCTCCTATTTCTTTGGGGGATGGAGGGGGACCCAACTGGCAGACTCATTGGCGCTGACTGAAAAGTTTCCTGACTTCCCCCTCGCCCCCTCTCCTGGGGAGGTCAAGAGTGCAATTAAATTATGTGTTTCCTTTTTCTTTTTTAAAGTTCATCTCTATTTTAGAGAGAGAGAGAAGGAGAGAGGCAGAGAGAGAAGAGAGGGAATCCCAAGCAGACTCTGCACTATCAGCCTGGAGCCCAACATGGGGCTCGATCTCATGAACTGTGAGATCATGACCTGAGCTGATACCAAGAGTTGGATATTTAACCAATTGAGCCACCCAGGCTCCCTGCAATTCGATGATGTATGAAGCACTGGTTTGGGAACTGGGGTCTAAGTGACAGCATTTGGGCCTGTGGTCGTTTGTTTCATTTTGTTTTAATTTCTTCAACTGAAGATGCTATCTCTGGGTGGGTAGTGCCAGAATGGAGTTGAATTGTGGTACACCCAGATGGATGTATGAGGAACCCCTCCTCCTGACCCTTGGAATTGTGTGTAGACCCTTATGTGGACATTTGGATGGCTCCATGGTACCTCGAAAATAAAGTGCCATTTCCCAGGGCTCCTGAACCCTTGCCCTCCCACCTAGGCAGTTCTTACTAAAAGTCGAGCTATTAAAAATCTTTAAAAAGGTAGAACAGTGCATCAGAGAGCCTATGTAGAAGGTCCTTCTGGTGTCTTCACTCACTCACCAAAGTGCACCAGAAAATGTCGGCAAATCACTGTGCCCCTTCTGAAAGCCTACTAAGTCATAGATGAAGGCCGACGGCTTTTCTGGTAAACTCTCCCTAGCTCGGATCAGTGCCACTTAAATTCTGGCTCAGTTGCTGTCTGGAGGTTTGCCAGCAGCATTTTTGTTTGGCATGCTTTTTGGAGCCACTGCCCAGGGATCCCAGGGCAATGTAAAGAGCTTGGTCTAGAGTGAGGGAGGCTGGAGTTCAAACGGCAGACCTGCTACTTCCTAGGGGGTGACCTTGGCTATGTTTCTGAACCCTCAGAGCCACTTTTCTCATCTCAAAATGGAAACACACCGGCCTTGTAGGGTTTTGAAGTAACGTATGCCTAGTGTGTAAGTACTCAATGAGCGTTAGTAATTCCTTCTCACCTTTTACAAAGTTGCAGGTTCTCTAGCAGTTTCTTTATAGTTCTGTTACCCAGCAGAATTTACATCTTGGTTGTACTTGATAACATGAGCATTCCTTAGATCTTGTTCAATTGGGGAAATAAGATATTTTGCCTTCCTTCTGTTTTGTCTGTTCTCTGGTGGTAAGTGTGCTGTTAACACAGAATATGTTCGAAGAAGAAAAAAAGGAAAATTTTTTTCCTAGTAATTTAACCACTTTCTTTTTCTTTTCTTTTACAATGTGCTTTTTTATTTTTATTTTTATTTTTATTTTTTTAAGTAAACTCTACCCCCAACATGGGGCTTGAACTCATGACCCCAAGATCAAGAGTTGCATGCTCTACTGGCTGAGCCAGCCAGGTGCCCCTAACCATTTTATTTTATTTTATTTTTATTTTTATTTTTATTTTTAATTTTTTTAAATGTTTATTTATTTTTGAGACAGAGACAGAGCATGAACGGGGGAGGGGCAGAGAGAGAGGGAGACACAGAATCGGAAGCAGGCTCCAGGCTCTGAGCCATCAGCCCAGAGCCCGACGCGGGGCTTGAACTCACAGACCGCGAGATCGTGACCTGAGCTGAAGTCGGATGCTCAACCGACTGCGCCACCCAGGCGCCCCTATTTTTATTTTTTTAATTTTATTTATATTTTATTTTTCAAGCTAGACCAGTGTATGGGATTAGGTGATGAAAATTTGCTCTTGGATTTGTGTATTGCTTTTATGAACAATTACCTTGGAATTACCTCTTGAAAGGAGTTCCCTCTGTAACTTGATTGGCGTAGTGTCCCCTCTGCAAATTCCAGACCCAGTTAGACTGTGATGCAGCTGTTAGCACATGAACATCAACATCTAAATTATAATGACTCTTTTTAAAAAAACTTTTTAATGTTTGTTTATTTTTGAGACCGAGAGAGACAGAGCATGAGCAGGGAAAGGGAAGAGAGAGAGGGAGACACAGAATCCGAAGCAGGCTCCAGGCTCTGAGCTGTCAGCACAGAGCCCCACGCGGGGCTCAAACCTACAAACTGTGAGATCATGACCTGAGCCGAAGTTGGATGATTAACCCACTGAGCCACCCAGGCACCCTTAGATTACAGTGACTCTTAACTTAGAGATTGGCAGTCCTCAGAGGTATCAGATACATACTCAGCATCAGGTTTGCTTGTGTGTTTCCACTATTGCCCCTGACCCCTCTGCTCTCAGTGAGCAAAATATTTGAAAAGATGCATTGCAAGAGAGGAAATCCAAAAGACCAATACCTGTTCAGAGATAGGGAAAACAAGATCACGCTGAGATGTCATTAACACATCAGACTGACTAAGAATGTAAAGTCTGACAATAACAAGTATTTGCAAGGCTATGGATCTGTAGGAACTCGCACGTTCCTAGCCAGTGGGTAAATTAGTACAAGCAATTTTGGATAATTTATCATCTGGTCAATTTGAAGATTTGCATACCCAACGAACTAGCAGTTCTCCTACATCTGTGTCCTAGAGATTTCATGCTTCTGTCTATCTGGAAACATGTACAAGAAAGTTCACTGGGGCGCCTGGGTGGCTCAGTCTGTTGAGCGTCCGACTTCAGCTTGGGTCATGATCTCGCAGTTTGTGGGTTCGAGCCCCGTGTGGGGCTCTGTGCTGCCAACTCAGAGCCGGGAGGAAGCCTGCTTCGGATGCTGTGTTTCTCTTTCTCTGTCCCTCCTCTTTTGGCATTCTCTGTCTCTTTCTCTCAAAATAAATCAACAAGTTAAAAAAAAAAAAGGAAAGCTCATCATTCCAACCTGGAAACCACACAGTTACTCATCAGTAACAGAATAAATAAATAATGAAACATTTTTACAATGGAGTACTACAGAAAACAAAAATTAAAACTACATACAACAGGGGCGCCTGGGTGGCTTAGTCAAGTGTCCGACTTAGGCTCAGCTCATGATCTCACAGTTTGTGAGTTTGAGCCCCATGTTGGGCTCTGTGCTGACAGCTCAGAGCCTGGAGTCTTCTTCGAATTCTGTGTCTCCCACTGTCTTTGCCCATCCCCTGCTTGCATTTTGTGTCTCTCTCTCTCTCTCTCTCTCTCTCTCTCTCTCTCAAAAATAAATAAACATTAAAAAAAATTTAAAAAACTGGGGCGCCTGGGTGGCGCAGTCGGTTAAGCGTCCGACTTCAGCCAGGTCACGATCTCGCGGTCCGGGAGTTCGAGCCCCGCGTCGGGCTCTGGGCTGATGGCTCAGAGCCTGGAGCCTGTTTCCGATTCTGTGTCTCCCTCTCTCTCTGCCCCTCCCCCGTTCATGCTCTGTCTCTCTCTGTCCCAAAAATAAATAAACGTTGAAAAAGAAAATTAAAAAAAAAAAAAAATTTAAAAAACCAAAAAAACCCTACATACAACAAATGAATTTCACAGTGTTATGCAAAAGAAGTATGGTGCTCTATGTCTCGAATGATGTTTTTATCAAGTTCAAAAACAGATACAACTTAAATTTAATAGAACATCACCCCGTGAGGGCAAGGATCCTTATTACTATTGTTTCAAGCGCTCAGAAGAGAGCCTGGCAAGTACTAGATGCTCAATGAATATCGAATAACCTTCACCAGATTGTTTAAGCATATATACGTGGGTGCCAAAATATAAAGAGAGACCATAATCATAAAAGCCAGGATAGGATAGGATTACCTGTAGGGATCAGGGAAGAAGCTATAAGTGGGAAGGAATGAATGGGGAGGGGTCTTTGAAGTGATGGTAATTTCTTGACCTGGGTGGTGATTTATGCATTTTCGCTCCTTTTATTCCTTAAAAATATACATTTGTTTTATGTGTTTTCTTTCTTTTTTAAGGTTTATTTATTTGATTTGAGGTAGAGAAGGAGAGAGAGAATCCCAAGCAGGCTCCACACTGTCAGCTCAGAGCCTGCAGGGACTTGAACCCATGAACTGTGAGGTCATGACCTGAGCAGAAATCAAGCATCAGACGTGTAACTGATTGAGCCACCCAGGCACCCCTGCACTTTCTTTCTTGTAATTTCCCAATGAAATAGCTAGCGCCACAGCCTTCTAGGCTATTTGGTTTCATTTTTTTTTTTTTTTAAGTTTACTTATTTTGAGAGAGAGACAAAGAGAGCATGAATGGGCAAGGGGCGGAGAGAGAGGGAGAGGCAGAATCCCAAGCAGGCTCTGCACTCTCAGCGCAGAGCCCGACGTGGGGCTTGAACCCACGAACTGTGAGATCATGACCTGACCTGAAGTCGGATGCTCAACCGACTGAGCCACCCAGGAGCCCCAGGATTCTTTTCTTTAATTGGCAGTTGTAATTGGGAGGAATAAAGGAACAGTAACAAGCATGTAGGGTGTGTGTGTGTGTGTGTGTGTGTGTGTGTGTGTGTGTGTGTGTGTGTAAGTGGACAGTAGATTCTCAGTGAGTATATTGCCCTCTAGTGCTGGAATGTAGCCCAGCCAGGAACACTCCTCAGCTCAAACTGCAGTTGAAACACTTTCCACCCAAGAGCCTGATTACGGACCTGATTTTTGATTTATCTGTGTGTTCTCAGAAGAATTCGTGATAGTTACCCGGTGTGATAGAAACCTGCAATTAACAGTAACTTGCCCTTTTGGGCACTGGTTGGGGAACCAATGTGGACATTTCCAGGGACTGTAATCTTACTAAGTATAGTTGGAGATGGTGGCAACTTTAGTAGTAACAACTCATTTCAGTGACTAGTTTTGACTCACAGGGTTTTTTTGTTTTGTTTTTGTTTTTGTTTTGTTTTTTACATTTGTGGTAAGGGGTTGATTAGTGTGTGAATCTTGCCCCCAGAGTATATAATCTTTTGTTTTTCATGGATGATAATCTTACTACTCTTTATGTGCCTTGTATTCAATATCGCTGGTGTCAAATTCTGTATATAACGGCAGGGTACCAGATTCAGGGTTTTTTTTTTTTAATGTTTTATTTATTTTCGAGACAGGGAGAGACAGAGCATGAACAGGGGAGGGTCAGAGAGTGGGAGACACAGAATCTGAAACAGGCTCCAGGCTCTGAGCTGTCAGTACAGAGCCCGACGCGGGGCTCGAACTCACGGACCGCGAGATCATGACCTGAGCCGAAGTTGGACACTTAACCGACTGAGCCACCCAGGCGCCCCAGGGTTTTTTTTTTTTTTTTTTTAAGTTTATTTATTTATTTTGAGAGAGGGAGAGAGAGAATCCCAAGCAGGCTCCAGGCTGTCAGCACGGAGTGGGGTTCAAACTCATAAACCGTGAGATCATGACCAGAGCCAAAATCAAGAGTTGGGTGCTTAACTGACTGAGCCACCCAGGCGCCCCTGGATTCAGCTTTTTAAATTCAGTCAAGGCAGACAAAAGGCTTATCCGGGTTTTGTTATCAGGGAGGGCAAGCATGTTGAAAAATGGATCCTTCCTTTGGCCACCGTCTGATCAGTCAGGGTCCAAGCAGGAGACAACAACCACACAGGAATTTGAAAAGGAAAAGTTAAGCATAAATATTAACTATCACCAGGGCTTGAGGTACCAGCGAATTGGCTAATAAGAACTAAAAATGTTAAAGAAAACGGGAATAACATCTCTAGGAAGCAGCCACAGTCCCTAGGGCTGAGAGAGAGCACTGCAGGGAGGAGCGAATCTGAAAGACCTCGGATCCTTCCCCCTCCCCCTCTGCCTCCCCACCCCGATTTGTCCGGTCTCCGGGCTGAGATCCAGACCTCACTGGAGAGTGTGCAGCTGGGACCCACTCCATGGTGGAGGAATAAATCACTGAAATGCCACATTGGTGGAACCTGCTAGAAATAGGTCTTCTAGGATGCTAAGGGGAGCTGTTCAGAGGGAGGTATCAGGCTTTGGGACCCAAGCGGATGTCGGAGGGAGCTGCTGCTGGCTGCCAGCTGCCTGCTACCTGTGCTGCCTGAGCCCACAGCCCTGGCAGCTGTGTGGGGTGTGGGGGGCGGGGGGACGGTTTGCTGAGGAGCACCACGGAGCAGGGAAGAAAAGTCTTCCTCTGCCAGTGTTCCTCCCACGCCCTCTACTGACGAAGCTTCACACTGTGCCAGCTGGCACAGCCAAAACGCAGCTTCCTTTCTCTCTTCACGGAGCCGGCCATGGAGGGTGGGTTTGGACCCGTGAGTCAATGAACTGAGTGCAGACCCGGTACGTCCATCTTTAGTGTCACAGAGCCTTTAGAGGGATCTGATGACCGCCGCCCGCCATGCCCCTGCGAAGCCGCAGGTGCCAGGCACTGAGGATACACCCAGGAATAAAGCATTCTGTGACGTCAACCTCATGGGTTCATGGTGGAGAAGAGCCCCCTCCATGCATGAGTAACCTTGGCGAAGGGCGGCCAGTGGCAGAGATGAGGTCTGGGAAACTCTTTGGACAGGCGGGAAAGACATGTGAAGGTCAGGAAAGTAAAATTATAGGGGGATGATGACTTCATTGAGGCGGGACGGCATGATGCATGAAAGAGGCTGCTCTAGACTGAATGTTTGTGGACCCCTCCCTGCAATTCATAGTTGAAATCCGCCCCACTGTGATGGCATTAGCAGATGATCAGGTAGGGACTGGGGGACATGAATAGATTAAGAAGGCAGAGGCTTCATGAATGACTGTATGGCCTTTTTTGAAGACACCCCACAGAGCTCCCTCTCTTTCATGTGGGGACTCAGCAAGAACATGGCTATTTAGGAACCAGGAAGCCAGCCCTCCCCCTAAACACCACATCTGGCATCTCCTTGATGTTTGTTTTTGTCTCTGATAAACATACTGGGTGTGCCGATGAGGTTTTGATTGAACAGCCTCTTCTACTTTATTTTTCATTTTTAAACTTTTTCTTTATTTTTACTTTTTAAATTTATTTTGAGAGAGCAAGGGCAAGCGGGGAGGGGGGAGGGGCAGAGAGCGAGGGAGAGAGAGAATCCCAAGCAGGCTCTACGATGTCAGTGCAGAGCCAGACTCGGGGCTCCATCCCACCAGCCATATCATGACCTGAGCTGAAACCAAGTCAAACGTTTAACCAACTGAGCTGCCCAGATGCCCCAGCCTCTTGTAGTTTATTATTTTATTTATTTATTTATTTATTTATTTATTTAAAAAAATTTTTAACGTTTTATTTATTTTTGAGACAGAGAGAGACAGAGCATGAACGGGGGAGGGGCAGAGAGAGAGGGAGACACAGAATCGGAAACAGGCTCCAGGCTCTGAGCCATCAGCCCAGAGCCCGACGCGGGGCTCGAACTCACGGACCGCGAGATCGTGACCTGAGCTGAAGTCGGACGCTTAACCGACTGAGCCACCCAGGCGCCCCAGCCTCTTACAGTTTAAAAACAAGTACCATTGTTAGATGGTTGCAAGACTCTAACGAAGTGTGTAGGTAAATAGGTAGTTAAGATGCAAACCTCCCTTTATCCCTGGTGCCCACCCAAGATCAGAGTAGAGGGCTGGTCCCAGGAGAGACTCTGGAGATACAGGGTCCGTGTATTTGGTGGATCTCCCAAGCTCCTAACTGCCTTAGCATCCATCACATCACTGAGCATTCCACCAGATAGGGTAGCCAAGGATCTGCAGAAAAATATGTGAAACACTATCTCATATCGTTTCTCACTCCTTTGATGGAAATTTCCCTGTTCTCTTACTTCTAGAACACACTGCTGAAGAGCTTCTATACTTGCTACTTTTTTGTTCTTCCGACTGTGTCTTAAACATGGTGCCTTCTAGCTTTTACCCCCTCCATTCACAGATGGTTGCAGGTCTTCTGGACCTGAAGCTTATATAGTAAAACCTTGATTTGCGAGCATAATTTGTTGGGCAACGTGCTTGTAATCCAAAGCACTTGCGTATCAAACCGAATTTAAAGAACCATTGGCTCAATTGTGATCGTGCGACGTTCGGTGTCACGTATTGAAGACATTTCTCGTTTATCAAGTTAAAATTAGAAATGTTTGCTCGTCTTGTGGGATGCTTCCAGAACAAGTTACTCACAATCCAAGGTTTTACTGTACAGTGTTTTTGGTGGGGAAACCTCTGTAAGAAAAAGAATATCAGATTATGAGACAAAAGGAGGTATGGAAGTAAATGTGTGGAATGAAAACAGTGATGACAAATTATGAATTCAAAGCTGGTAAATACCACGACTATTACAAACTCCAGGAAAATAGCAGTGTATCTTAGTAGGTAAGTGACATATATTTTTTACATGACTTTTCCCCAACATCTGTGGGTTTTGCATGCTCTTGGTCTCCTCCTATGATAAAATCTTATAAACTTCTAAAGATAGAACATAAAGATAATTTAGTCTTTCCTCTAGCATAGTTGATCATTGTGTTCAATTATTGATAATGGGGATGCATAAAACCTAAAACTTTACACAAAGATATCTTCCTCCTTCGTATCACTGCTGCAGGTTTGTACCCAACAAACACGGGAGCTCTCAAACTGTTTTGCATGAGTCACATTCACATACAAAAGGACATAAAAGGCATATGTTAATAAGTATATTCATAACATTATCACATCTACTCTTGACAGGAGCGAACATTCATTTTGACAATGTGTGGATGAGAACAAATAGCTTGCTTATAATGACGAATTTTGCATGGATAGGTTCTTGCTCCAATATATTTCAAATTTCATCTCTTTTCTGCTGTGTGGCTATTCACTGTGCAGATTGCCAGACCCAGGGGCCATTTATCAGTCCTGCTTTTACTCATCAGCACTGGGTCACGCCCTTCTCAGGGAAATAAGTTTTCTCTTGGTTTCTACGAGTTCATAGTCTCCTAGGTTTTTCTTTTGTCATAGACTCTTCCTTTTTTGTCTACTCTGTGCCAAAGGGTTTTGGTATTTGTGCTTCTTCTCATTTAAACTTTTTTTTCAATGTTTATTTTTGAGAGAGAGAGAGTGCGTGCGTGCACACAATTGGGGGAGGGACAGAGAGAGAAGGAGACTGAGAATCCAAAGCAGATGGTGTCAGTGCAAAGCCACATGTGGGGCTCGAACCCAGGAACCATGAGATCATGACCTGAGCCAAAGTCAGACGCTCAACTGACTGAGCCACCCAGGCGCCCATGGGCAGCTTCTTGTTTAAACTCACTCTTTTTTTTTTTTTTTTCAATGTTTATTTATTTTTTTGGGACAGAGAGAGACAGAGCATGAACGGGGGAGGGGCAGAGAGAGAGGGAGACACAGAATCGGAAACAGGCTCCAGGCTCTGAGCCATCAGCCCAGAGCCCGACGCGGGGCTCGAACTCACGGACCGCAAGATCGTGACCTGGCTGAAGTCGGACGCTTAACTGACTGCGCCACCCAGGCGCCCCTAAACTCACTCTTGAGAGTAATCATGTACTGCCTCGTCCTTGTATGTACTGGTTATAAAATGATGGCTCCCATATTCACACCCCTGGCTTAGACCTCTGCCTGAGCCTTAGACACGTAAGTTGTTGACTTACTCACTATCTTGCTTGGCTATCTAATCAGCATCTCCCAAAAAAATGACTACACTCACAGATAGAGGCTTCCAGTTATGGAATGAGTAAGCCACAGGGATAAAAGGCACATAGAGAATATATAGTCCGTGATATTGCTGTGTTGTATGGTGATAGAGGTGGGTACAACTGGTGGTGAGCACAACATAATGTATAGATCTTATAGGATCACTGTGTTGGACACCTGAAAGTAATGTAACGTTGTGTGTCAACTCAAATGAGAAAAATATATAAGAAAAAAAAATGTGCGTAAAATGAAACACAATCCCAAACCTATCTTCCGCATTTTGGCGAATGCCTCCACCGTTTACTCAGGAGGTCGGTCTCATATTGACTGAGGAGTCATTGTTGGATGTCTCTTTTTGCCCCTCCTACACATCAGTCCATTGCCAAGTGCTGTCAAGCCAACCTTCAAAATATATTCCGGATCTGACCCTTTCCACCGCCCCCCAACCACCCTAGGTCCAGACCATTGCTACCGCTGTCTGGGCATCTGTCACTGCTCCCCAGCTGGGTCCCTGTTCCTCCCTTGTCCCTGACAGACAGTTCTCTCTCATCCTTTGCTCAGAAGCCCCTACTGGCTTCCTGCTGTGTTTAGACCATAATTCCGAGTCTCATCATGACTTTTAGGGCAACATGTCAGTGGTTCTCCAAGTGTAGTTCCTGGGCCGTCAGTGTCAGCTGGAACTTGGTAGAAAGGCACATTTTCAGACCCCACCGGTTGAAGCAGAGCTCTGGAGAGGGGCGGTCCTCACATGCCCCCTGGGTGATGGTGTGGAGGGCTCCGTGGGTCTACGTGGCCTGGCCCGGGGCTGGTCCTCTGCCCTCTTGCTTATCACCTTTCTTGCTGGCCCGGCTTCTCCTGGGACATGACGACTGGAATCTTCAGAGCTTTGGCCATTGTGGGTCCTCTGCCTCCACCCTCTTCCCCCAGCCGTGCGGATGGCTCCCTCCTTGCTGTGTAGGGCGCTGTGCAGAGGGCCTACCTGGCCACCCTTGCCGGAATCACTCACTCTTTCCCCTCTCCTTAGCCCTGCTTTGCCCAGTCGCTGGCTTTGCACAGGGGTTTGAGTCCTCAGAACACCCGTTTCCTCTTTAACGAAACAGAGCCAGTTACACCCACATTCCAACTGGAGGTAAATTGAGGATTATATGCACATAAGTCTCCTTCCATGGTGCCTCACCATGGTGGGTGCTAAAGAATGTTCATTTTTGGGGCACCTGGGGGGCTCAGGTCATGATTTCATGGTTGACAAGTTCAAGGCCCGCATCAGGCTCTGTGGTGATAGCTCAGATGCTGGAGCCTGCGATTCAGTGTCTCCTTATCTTTTTGCCCTTCCCCCACTTACAATCTGTCTGTCACTAAATAAACATTAAAAAAATTAAAATATTAAGAAAAAGGTGTATTCCTGGGGCACCTGGAATGGTTGTGGTTCAGTCAGTTAAGCTTCTGACTTAGGCTCAGGTCATGATGTCATGGTTGGTGATTTCGAGCCCCACATCAGGCTCTCTGCTATCAGAGCAAAGCCCTCTTCAGATCCTCTGTCCCCCTCTCTCTCTGCGCCTCCCCAACTCATGCTCTCTCTCTCTCCCCCTCTGTCTCAAAAATCAATAAATATTTTAAAAAGGGTGTGGTCCTAGAATTCTAGGGAGGCCCCAGAGGCTGACAGGGTGACTAGGGGGAGGTCTGACCCTGTGTGTCTGTTGGTGATAGGTCTCCCCAGGTGGACGTTAACCCCAGCTGGCAAGGCCTACTTCAGCAATCAGCTTACTCTGGAGTCTAGAGTTTTCTTCCCAGCTATATGCCTGTCAGATGTGAGTGTTGGTACCCAAGAGGAATGCTTACTGGCACCACTAGAATGGCTAGAAATGTGTATTTGCCCTTGTGTGAGTCTCTCCTTCTCTGGTCTCGATCTTCTTGCCCTTGGGGCCTGACCCTAAGTTGGGAAAGGTGATAGTTAGCACTGGTTATACCGATAGCCTTGCTGCTCTTGGCACAAGAAACCAAAGGCCTTGGGCATCTCAACGAATTAAATTGCAAAGGTTCCATTTCAGTGCAGGAAACTAGGGAAATTATCACCCCTGGAATCTTTCTAGGGTCCCTCCAATGACAGCCTTTACTGGGAATCTGCTTCTGTGTGGTTGTCAGTCTCTGAGGAGTACGAGAGCTTGCTTTCCTTCGTTCTGTGTGAAATCGTGCATTCTGTTGTTTTTATTTCTACTTCGAAAATTTAATTTAATTTTAATTTTGTTAACTGAAGAATCATTACCATACAGTGTTGCGTTAGGTTGAGGTGTATGACAGAGTGGCCTGCTATTTATACCCATTACAAAATGGTTGCCACAGTGTGTCTGGTTACCATTGGTGACCAGTGTTGTTTTTATCGAAAAAATGATCTCCCATTTTATTTTGTGATTCTTTCCAAGCTCGTCAAAACCAACCAACCAACCAACCAACCAACCAACCAATCAACCAACCTACAGAGTTTTCAAAACATTACCTTTATTAAAAATAAAGTTCTGGGTGGCTCCGTCGGTTAAGCATCCAACTCTTGATTTCGGTTCGGTCATGATCTCGCGGTTGGTGGGACTGAGCCCCGCGTGGGGCTCTGTGCTGAGCGTGGAACCTGCTTGGGTTTTCTCTCCGTCTCTCTATCTCTCTCTGTCCCTCTCCCCTGTTCTCTCTCTCTCTAAAAGAAAAGAATTTAAAAAAATAAGTAAAGCTCTAATGGAATGATTTCCCTGTAATTTGTTTTCTCTAGATGGCTTGCCAGGATTTTGTTACCTTTGCGAAGTCCTGGGTCACAGAGTCTTACACTGTCCTGTAGTTGAAATATGCGACCTCAGCCCCAACATGATATTCCCTTTTCTTTATTTTGCTCAGTGTAAAACCATGGAAATAAGCCCCCACTTTTCCTGGATTTTTCCACAATTTCTAGCCATGCCACTGCTGTTGATACATTCTGACTGATTTTTAACCAGTAAAACATTTACGTTTTTCTCTTCAATCAGCACAGTGTTCCAAGTATCTGCTGAGAGCTGACAACCTCTTTCAGGGCAACTACGTTGGTGAAGCTTTTGAATAAAGATTAATCACCATCTGTCTCCTGTTTTTTATTAAGGATATTAACCCTTCTGTATATGTTACAAGTGGTTTTTTTTTTTCCAGTTGATTGTTTAGCTTTTGACTTTTTAGGGTATGTTTTGTCCCCCAAATATTGTATTATTATTATTTTTACTTTTTAAAAAATATTTATTTATTTTTGAAGGAGAGAGGGAGAGAACATGAGCAGGGGAGGGGTAGAGAGAGAGGGAGACACACAATCCGAAGCAGGCTCCAGGCTCCGAGGTGTCAGCACAGAGCCCGACGCGGGGCTCGAATCCACGAACCATGAAATCATGACCTGAACTGAAGTTGGCCGCTTAACTGACCGACTCACACAGGTGTCCCTATATTTTTTATGTAATAAATCTTTTCATCCTTTTCAGTTATAGTCTGGCCTATGACATATGCTCATCTGTTTTCTCCCAGTCACGAAGAGGAAATTTCCAATGACAGAGGTCACATGAGGTCATTCCTTTGGCTTGGGCACCTGTAATGGCTTTGGGGAAAAAGCCTGGCAGCATGCAGGGTGGTAGTGATCGTGTCACTGACTTGGGATTTGTGATTGCTGAGAAATTAGCAACACTGTGCACATAAAACATCCGGGGTAAATGTCAGCCCTCGGCACTTGGACACTCTTGTTTTCCCTCCTTTTTTTTTTTTTTTTTTAAATTTTTTTAACGTTTATTTATCTTTGAGATAGAGAAAGAGACAGAGCACGAATGGGGGAGGGTCAGAGAGAGGGAGACAGAATCCGAAACAGGCTCCAGGCTCTGAGCTGTCAGCACAGAGCCCGATGCGGGGCTCGAACTCACGGACCGCGAGATCGTGACCTGAGCCGAAGTCGGCTGCCCAACCGACTGAGCCACCCAGGCGCCCCTTGTTTTCCCTCCTTGAACGACATTCCCTCAGCCCCAGAAAAGCAATGATCATATTTTATAAACATACACTCTCACTTGCTTGCAGTCATGATCAGAATCAACAATTGTCTTCAAGTTAACATTGTAATACAGGTGTCTTTCCATATTCCCATATCCTTATTTTCATTGGTCACATATTATTCTAATTAGTTGACTGTATCAGAATTTCCTTTGAATTTTTTTTTTTTTGGTCTTAGCCCGGGTTTCCCCTAAAAGTAGACCTTAGTCAAAAATTTTGGGGTAAGAAGTTGATTTGGGGGTAGCATGTGGTCAGATCACGCATCCTTTTGCGCTGGAAAATCATTTGTTGTCGACTTTATTTCAAAGCCTTTGTTGTAAAGGTGTTGTAGCTTTGAGCGATAGCTTCCCCATTTCTTTCTTTAAAGAAATCTTTTTTAATTGTTTATTTCTAAGAGAGAGAAGGCACAAGTGGGGCAAGGGCAGAGAGAAAGGGAGACAGAGGATCCAAAGTGGGCTCTGTGCTGACAGCAGAGCAGAGAGCCTGATTCGGGCCTTGAACTCAAAAACTGTGAGATCATGACCTGAGGCAAAGTTGGGCACTTAACCGACTGAGTGACCCGGGCTCCTCAGCTTCCCCATTTCCAGGGCTTGTGATGTGTTTGAACTGCCTGGACCCCCATGCGTGGCCATTCACTGGTTTCTGCTTGGAATGCTCTGTAAACCACCATTCAAAAGGTGTCTCCTCTGGAAAGTTTGCCCTGGTGCTTTGGGTAGAATTAAGTTTCTATAAGACTCTGTAGCCACCAATACTAGAGCGGTTATCTGTTTTTTGTTTTTGTTACTGTTTTTTTTTTTTTTTTTAATTAAAAAACAATTTAATGTTTATTCATTTTTGAGAGACAGAGAGAGACTGAGCATGAGCCGGGGAGGGGCAGAGAGAGAGAGAGGGAGACACAGGATCTGAAACAGGCTCCAGGCTCTGAGCTGTCAGCACAGAGCTCAGCACGGGGCTCGAACCCATGAACTGCAAGATCATGACCTGAGCCGAAGTCAAATGCTCACCCTACCAAGCCTCCTGGTACCCCTCTGTTTCCTGTTTTTATTTAGACAGATGAACACTCATGGGGTCGTTGCTCTAAGGCACCATCCAGGGGTGTCCTCATACTACACCTTAGATTCTTATATTCCAATTCTTGATATGCTTTTTGTCTCCGTTCCGCTCTAAACTCTTCCAGGCCAAACTTTATTCTGTTCTTCATTTTCAGTTCTGTACATATCCTGTCATTTTACAACTTTTGAGTGAAATCAACAGATGCCCTGGACCAACCAGCTAGAACCTGTGAGTTTATTGATAAAAGGGAAACCACTTTGCCTTGTCACATAAGGTCCATGGCAACTAATGGTTGACTGTTCAGTCCTCTCTGATGTAATGGCCAAATGCTATTTTAATTAAATTTTTTTTATTGTGGTAAAACATCTAAAATATAAAATTAATCTTTAAAAACTTTTTTTTAATGTTTATTTATTTTTTGAGAGACAGAGACCGAGCATAAGCAGGGGAGGGGCAGAGAGACAGGGAGTCACAGAATCCAAAGCAGGCTCCAGGCTCTGAGCTGTCAGCATAGAGCCTGATGTGAGGCTCAAACCCATGAACTGTGAGATCATGACCTGAGCTGAAGTCAGACGCTTAACTGACGGAGCCACGCAGGCACCCCTAAAATTAATCTTTTTTAACCATTTTTAAGTGTACAGTTCAGTGGCATTAAGTACATTTGCATTCTTGGACAATGGTCACCTCTGTCCATCTCCAGAAATTTTTCATGTTTCCAAAATGAAACTCCTCATCTATTTTATTTTTTTTAAATGCCCCCCCCGACTCCTTGTCTATTTTAATTTAAAAAGTATTTATCAGAGTAACATGTGCACATAATTTAAGAATAATATAGTACAATAAGTCATATATATATATGTGTGTGTGTGTGTGTGTATATATATATATATATATATATATATATATTTTTTTTTTTTTTTTTTTTTTTTTTTTAAGTTTATTTATTTTGAAGAGCTCCTGAGTGGCTCGGTCTGTTAAGTATCCAACTTCGGCTCAGGTTATCATACGGTTCAGGAGATCGAGCCCAGTGTCGGGCTCTGTGTTCACCATGTGGACTCTCCCTGGGGTTCTCTGTCCATCTTTCTGCCCCTTACCTGTGCACACTTGTGAGATCACCACCTGAGCTGAGATGAAGAGTCAGGCACTTCACCGACTGAGCCACCCAGGCGACCCAGCACCGCAAATGTTCTAAAGAAAAAGCTCAGTTTCCCATTCCTTCCCCAGCTCTTTCTCTCAACCTACAGGCAGTTACATTCTCTTTTCATAGTTGCTTTTGATAATTATCTCCATATTTACAAATACTGAGTTTTTCCTGCTATTTTGATTTTACTTTACTTTTTACATTTGTTTAAACTGAAGTAGAGTTGACACACCTGTACTGCTATTTTTATTTATTTATTTTGTTTTCCTTTGAAGTTTTTGTTAACTAACTGGAATTAAAATACACAATGTGATATTAGTTTCAGGGGTACTGCTATTTTTAAATGTATCAGGTTAACATTGTCTACAGACTTCCGTAACTTTAGTGGAAGCTCTGGCTTTTTTCTCTCTACCACCTTTATTCTCAGTCCTTCCTACAGAGATTCTTTGAGTTTTGGTTCAATCAGTAATAATCCTGATGTCATTGTGGTTCAGTCAATGACTAGGGTTTATACCATTTGAGCTCATAGTGACGTAAAAACCTTGCATTCAGGGTGCAGGTGAAAGAGAAAGACTGAGTCACTCTGAAGTTTTTTATTTAATTTTTTTGGGGGGGTGTCTAGAGCCCCATCAGGGCTTTCTGATCCACTTGGTGTCCCAGAATTTTGAGATGCTAAGGCTTGATTTCTCTAGAGACAAACCCTCTGTATGCAGTGTGGGCGGGGTGGGGAAGCCAGGGTTGGGTGAGGACTGTAGTCCCCTGGCTCCGTGGGCTTGGCTCCCAACCCGTCCCTTTGTCTCTAGTCTTTGCTATCCCCCTGCCTTTGATTCTAGATGCTTCTCGACACATGGGCTCTGCAGAGTGAATTCCTGTGCTTCCCACAGCGTGGCTGTCTCTGGGCAGTTAGGTGGAAATGCCAGTGCGTGTAACATCTATGGTCCTGGATCATCCACACATGTGCTAATATCCCTTGTCTGTCACTGTTTCCTTTCTCTTTGTCCTGTGGATGATAGCCTTTTAATTTGGTCTCTATGGTTCTGGTTGAGCGTAGGGAGGGAAAGGAAGCGTGTACGTGTGGTCAATCTGTCACAACTCACTTGAGATTCACATGCTCCTTAAATAGAGAAAAGGCCCCAACATTTAAAATTCAGTTAAAACCCATCAGGCATTTCTGCAAATTTGTGACAAGTGGGAGCACTGGGGAGTGGGAAGGATGGGTCAGTCTTTCATTCTTACTCTCTTTCCTCAAGATGTGGAGAAAATTAGGGTACAGAATGAAAGCTTGAAAAAGAAACTCATTTTTGGAAGGACCCACTGTTCATATGATGTTCATGATGTCTCGAGGGTGTGGGTGTGATGGTGAGAACACACTGAAATCCGATTTGCATGATATGTTTTTGATGTGTTTGATAGATTTAGAAACTTATTATTTTATACCACTTGGGTAAGGTTATTTTCATGTTTTAGAAAATCTTCCCGTTTGAAGATCAAAGTTAAGATGTAGTGTCGGCTCTGGCATAGTATTGGCATGCTTTGGAGTTGGGGCTCGCAAGTTCACGTTCCTGGGATGAACCCTGGGGACAGTGGAGACCGTCCACTGGCCCCGCCACTGTGGACTCATGCATTTTTTAAAAATGTTTGTTGATTCATTTTGAGAGAGATTGTGTGATTTGGGGAAGGGTGGAGAGAAAGAATCCCAAGCAGCCTCCACATAGTCAGTGCAGAGCCCCGTATGGGGCTGGATGCCATGAACCGTGAGATCAAGACCTGGACTTAAATCAAGAGGTAGGTGCTTAACAGGTGCCCCAGGATCAGGCATTCTTAATGCCGTCTGCTGTAGACTCTGAATCCTGAAACTCCTCCTGGCCCGTCTTTAGAAGCCTCCCCTTGAACTTCAAACCTGCCCCTGCTCTCTGCTGCTTTGCTTTTTATGCGCCGTTTCTCAATGGAAGGAAATTTGCTCCTGGGCACCGATGAGGTGCCCAGAGACCATTCACTTGCTCCAAATGTTTGTTCAGGGAGACACAGACATCGACAGAAGCTGGGGGGTGGGGTGGGTGGGTGAGAACCACCTCTGACTGTTGAGCTTTGCCCTGTTTGTCCAGTGGATCCAGGCTTTGGAAGGTCCGAGGGCACTGGTGTTTAGTGGAGGACAGCTGTCTTGTTTCAGTCCCTCTTTTTCCTGCGTCCTTGCTCCTGGATTCTTGCTCCTGCTTCTTGCCAGTAGGTGGCATGCTAGGCCTGGCAAAAACCAGCAAGAACTGTGCTGTGAGCAGCTGGTTTGATCTTGCAGGGCCGGTTTTCCCCAGATGGGCGGTGCTGCGAAGAAATTCCCTGAAGGCAGCGCAAGGAGGATTGCCAGTAGGGATCCCCTCAGGCTGGACAGAGGGTCATCTTGTCTTCGCTGTGTTTTAGAGTGTGTTTGCACCTCTCTTCTCTCTCCCCCTTCCCCCCTACACACGCCTCAATCTTTAATATGAAAACCCCATTAGCTCCCACTTTTTGATCCTTGCTGGCATCCAGGTCAAGGGATGATGGTGTAACCGACAAAGGTCCTCGGAGGAGTCGATGAAACTCAGGTTAGAGGCAAGGCTTTGGGATAAAGCAGACCAGGACTGGGGCCGGAGGCAGAGAGTGGAATCCGCTCACCAAGTCAAAGCTGGGCATCTGTCAAGGATGGCAGAGGGGAAGGTGGCGGTGTGGGCTCACAAACTGTCCATGACTGCACAGGAGTGGCTGTGTCTGGGGGTGTCCTTGGCACCTGTGAACCTGGGCCTGCCAGTCAGCCTCTTGCCAGGCGTGTGGAGTGAGACTGTAAGAAGTTACGTACTGGGGTGAGGGAGCGATGGGTTCGAATTCAGCTCTGACAGCTCCTTGCACCGTGAGTCGGGACATGTTACACACCTTCCCTGAGCCTTTGACTTGTCCTCTTCCAGATGTGTTGATAATAGTCAAGGGGTGTTGTCCACGTCAGGTGCAAAATTCTTCTTCCTGCCTCTGGAATCGAAGAGGTGCTTTGTAAATGGCATCTTGTGGCGTAATGAGTCATTTATGAAAGCATAATGCCAAGGAAAAAATAAAAGGCATGTCATAAATAAAATATTTGGTCACAAAGGGGAAGAAATCTGGGAAAACAGTGCTCAGTGCACCTGTCCTGCCCCGGGAAGGTGAGTTCCATCTTCCTGAAGGCAGTACGGTACTTCTGTGTGATGGGTGGGGAAGTTCTGTGCCTTAAAGATGGCAGTAAAAACACTGTTGAGCTCACATGGAGCTACATCCCTTGGTTCACTCCTAATTTGTGTCTTATTTCTAATTACATAGTGACGATACAATATTTTCTGGTCCACACCTAGGTAGCCTCATTTAGGAAGGAAAAAGGAGTATATCCAGAGCATTCGCAAGTATACTTTCAAATACAATAAGGATGTGGTACATAGATAAAATGGAGTATTACTCGGTGATCAAAAAGAATGAAGTCTTGCCATTTGCAACTACGTGGATGGAACCAGAGGGTATTATGCTAAGCGAAATTAGTCAGAGAAAGACAGATATCCTATGATTTCACTCAGATGTGGGATTTAAGAAACACACAGATGATCACAGGGGAAGAGAAGGAAAAATAAGATACAAACAGAGAGGGAGACAAACCATAAGAGAGTCTTAAATACAGAGAACAGACTGAGGGTGGGTGGAGGGAGGTGGGTGGGGGATGGGCTAGATGGGTGATGGGCATCAAGGAGGGCAATTTTTGGGATGAGCAGTGGGTGTCGTATGTAAGAGGCGAGTCCCTGGGCTCTACTCCTGAAGCTAAGACCACACTGCATGTTAACTAACTTGGATTTAATTAAAATAAATATAATGAAGCCACATAGTGGAGAGCAGACACCAGGAACAGGGACAATACTCCCTTCCTCCCTCCAGGCTCTCCTTCCACTTCCTCTCTTTTGGGGTGAACAGCATCACCCCTGAGACCCCACACCAGCCTAAGCTGTGGAAAGATTTGGACACCTCAGTGGATGGAATTTCTTCTGTGTGCAAGTGTGCTGAGCATCACAGGTAGCTCTTAACTCATGGACGTGGGGTAGGGACTTTCTGGTTTTGAAATCTCACATTTTAATTTTCTCGTACTCCAACTTGTGCTCTTTATTGGAAAGCTGATAATAACAGGGGCACCTGGATGGCTCAGTTGGTTAAGTGTCCGACTCTTGTTTTCGGCTCAGGTCATGATCTCATGGTTTGTGAGTTCGAGATCCGCGTCGGGCTCTGTGCTGACAGAGTGGAGTCTGCTTGGGATTGTCTCTCTCCCTCTTTCTCTGCTCCTCCCCACACTTGCCCCCCCCCCTCAAAATAAATAAATAAACATTTTAAAAACAGAAAAAAAAAGCTGATAATAATGGTCAACCTGTAAGCTTATATATTTGGGGGCACCTGTGGACTTCTATTTCCAAATCTTGTGCCAAGGCTCTGCTGATGATGACAGGAAGGCACAAATGAGTTGGAAGTGAGCTGGAGGTGAAGACTTCCACCCCCTGTGCCCATCAGTTACACCCCATAGAGGTCAACTCCACCCCACAGCTGCAGGGTCCTGTTGAATCCAGACAACGAAGGTGTGTGGTTTGATCATAAGGAGCCATAAGGATGAAAGCATAGGAGGTGAACCCAGGTCTCCCTGATAAGTCACTGTGCAAACCACCATTCCATTGTAGAATGTTCTCTATTTGTGCAAAGTTCGGCACCCTCTGCTAGAATACATTTTTACATTAATAATTTGCTTGCATTTATCCATTCATTCATTCAACAGTTTTATTTACTTTTGAAAGAGTGTATGAGCAGAGGAGGGGCAGAGAGAGGGGGACAGACAGAGGATCCCAGGCAGGCTTGAAGACAGCAGAGAGCCTGATGCGGGGCTTGAATTCACAAACTGTTAGATCATGACCTGAGCCGAAGTTGGACGCTCAACCAAACCAGGCGCCCCTCCGATTTGCTTTTACAATGTGGTTTTATTGAACCAGCTCTGTGAAAATGTCACTGTCTATTTATGGTCTGAAAAGAAGGCAATTGCTGATTTGATGGAAGAGGAGCTTGAAGAGGATTTATGAGACTGGCATTTGTTTTGTTCTTTGGATCAAAAACTCAGATGGCAAATTTCAGATAGGCCAGAACATTCTGAGGTAGCCACCTACCTAGCTTTGCTGTCTAGTCCCCTGAAGTCATAGAGGGACTTGATCTGAATGAAAGGATGGTTCTTAAGTTTTTTATCCCTAACCATCTTTTTTCAAGTTAAAAAAAAAATTGTTTTAACGTAAGCTCTATGCCCAGCATGGGGCTCGAACTCACTACCTGGAGATCACATACTCTACGAACTGAGCCAGCCAGGTGCCTCAATAAACGTCTGTTTTATGGCTCTCTTTGCCACCAAGACCTCAGTGGCAAGCTGTATTTATGAAATCATTTTTCATTTCCTTTTTCATTAAATCTTCAAATATGCTTGTCTATTATGCAAGTTATGGTTAAGCATCTTTGTGGCTACTACCATGTTCAGTGCATCCTGTGTTCTCCTAGTTTCCCCCTCTCCTCCCCTCCCTTTCCTCCCTCCCTCCCTTTCCTCCCTCCCTCCCTCCCTCCCTTCCTCCCTTCCTTCCTTCCTTCCTTCCTTCCTTCCTTCCTTCCTTCCTTCCTAATAACCTTCCTTCCTCCCTTCCTTCCTTCCTCCCTTCTTCTCTCCCTTCCTTCTTTCCTTCTTCTCTCCCTTCCTTCCTCCCTCTCTTCTTCCCTCCCTTCCTTCCTTCCTTCCTTCCTTCCTCCCTTCCTTCCTTCCTTCCTTCCTTCTTCTCTCCCTTCTTTCCTTCTTCTCTCCCTTCCTTCCTCCCTTCCTTCCTCCCTCCCTTCTTCCCTTCCTTCCTCCCTTCCTTCCTCCCTCTCTTCTTCCCTCCCTTCCTTCCTTCCTTCCTTCCTCCCTTCTTCTCTCCCTTCCTTCTTTCCTTCTTCTCTCCCTTCCTTCCTCCCTTCCTTCCTCCCTCCCTTCTTCCCTTCCTTCCTTCCTTCCTTCCTAATAACCTTCCTTCCTCCCTTCCTTCCTCCCTTCTTCTCTCCCTTCCTTCTTTCCTTCTTCTCTCCCTTCCTTCCTCCCTTCCTTCCTCCCTCTCTTCTTTCCTTCCTTCCTTCCTTCCTTCCTTCCTTCCTTCCTTCCTAATAACCTTCCTTCCTTCCTTCCTTCCTTCCTTCCTTCCTTCCTTCCTAATAACCTGCGTTATCTATCAGTGAATACCCTAGTTACTAAAAACCAACACTTGGGATGTATGACCACAGGATAAGATAGCAGAAATTGAGATTTTCCTGGGAATTCGTACTACACCTGATCTTGTTAACCAACTTTGTAATTTTCATGACAACATCGAGGTTTATAACATCTAAATAGGAAGTCTTATAATCAATTTATTGTCAAAATAACAATAATTATTGCTAGTTTTATTGAGAATGTACTAAGTCCCAGACACTGGGCTAGGCCCTTCACATGCATTACATCTTGTGTGCCTTAACAGTACTGTGAAGTAAATAACAGCCCAATTTATCTAAAGAGGAACCCGAGTCTTTAGTCCCACCATTAGGGAGGGGCAGAAGTAGAGCCTAGTTCTGTCTGTCTGTGGAGATCATGCTGTTAGCCACTCCATGGTGTTGGTCCTCCGTCAATGGAATCTGAGAAAAATCTCAAGTTGTGATGGGGTACTTGGTTTCCTTCTGGGCTGATTTCTTTCTAGGCAGACGAAGGAGGAAACATGCATTTGTAATAGATACTCTTTTCAATTTTTGGACCTGCTTTCTCCTCACAACTCCATCACGATCTGCAGAAACACGGTAGTGGGGACAACAGAAGCCTGTTGATGGGAAGTTGGATTGTGGCAACCAATGTGATCTTCTTTGTGTGGCTGTTGGATTTTCCATCTGCTAATATTTGAGAAGAAAAATATTTCTCTGTAGAAACCTCTGGGAAGCGTCTTGGTATTATTTGGTTTGGCTTCAAGTGTTCTCCTCCTGATGATATTTGAGAAAGAAAATATTTTCCCTGAAAACTTCTAGGAAGCACCTGAGTATTTATTTTCTTTCTTTCTTTCTTTCTTTCTTTCTTTCTTTCTTTCTTTCTTTCTTTCTTTCTTTCTTTCAAGATCTGGCTTCATATGTTTCTCCTTTTTAAAATCATTTTTGAAATGTTGATTTATTTTTATTAATTTTTTTAATGTTTATTTTTGAGAGACAAAGAGTGTGAATAAGGGAGGGGCAGAGAGGGAGGGAGACACAGAATCTGAAGCAGGCTCCAGGCTCTGAGCTGTCAACATAGAACCTGACACAGGGCTTGAACTCACAATTGGCCAGATCATGACCTGAGCTAAAGTCGGACGCTCAACCGACTGAGCCACCCAGGTGCCCCCATTGTTGATTTATTTTTGAGAGAGTACGTGTGCACGCTCTAGAGTCAGAGAGAGGTGGGGGAGAGAGAGTCCCAAGCAGGCTCTGTGCTGACAGCCCAGAGCCCATTGTGGGGGCTCTATTTGACCAACTCTGAGACCATGACCTGAGCTGAAATCAAGAATCAGATGTTTGATTGAGCTACCCAGGTGCCCCCATATGTTAGCAATAACTAACTAGCAGTAACTCTTTGTGAATTCTCCACTAATACCCTATGCATGATCTATATAGACAGATCTCAGTCTATCACTGTATCTTTCTGTCATTCTTTCATTCTATCTACTTACTGACATACTGACCTTTGACAGAAGTCCTTCCTCACTGGAAATGTATTAACTCTCTCTTTGCTCCTGGGCGGGACTGACGTGATCTGGTTTCCCTTGACAGAATTTATTTGCTACTGAGAAAGGAGGGTTAGAAAAGCCATACTGAACCCTGGATGATGCTGAACAGTCATGAAATTACTCTTACGTGGATTACAATGGCTTCTTAGTTTCTGTTATAGTCCTTCTTTGCCACCCATCTGTGTTTGTGAGGTAGGGAATGAAGTTGGGTCATATTGCTGCCTGAAGAATTGAGTTGTGGTTGTCATCTTTTCATGGTCCAATTTATTCTCCTTCTTCATAAACATCTGCTCTGTTCTAAGGAACACTCCGTCCTTTGTGTGCGAGAATGGCAGATCGAAGGGTCAGAGAGGAACTGGTGGGAGGGGAAAGAAGAGGGAGTAGATGTTATTGAAGAACAATAGAGAAATGAATTCTCTTTTTTTTTTTTTTAAGTGGGGGAGGGGAAGAGAGACGGACAGAGACACAGAATCCGAGGCAGGCTTCAGGCTCTGAGATGTCAGCACAGAGCCCAACAGGGGTTCAGACCCACGAACTGTGAGATCATGACCTGAGCCGGTCAGATGCTTAACTGACTGAGCCACCCAGGTGCCCCAAATTATTATTATTATTATTTGTAATGTTTATTCATTTTGAGACAGCAAGCAAGGGAGGTGCAGACAGAGAGGGAGAGAGAGAATCCCAAGCAGGCTCTGCACTGTCAGAGCCCAACACAGGGCTCGATCTCACGAACAGATCATTATCTGAGCCAAAATCAAGAGTTGGACACTTAACCAACTGAGCCACCAGGTGCCCTGAGAAATGAATTCTTACTTCTTACAACACATCCCTTCTTTGCTCCCTGAGCCAGCTGGGCTTATTTATTTAGACAAGGAAGTGGAAGAGTTTCCAATGACTTTGACCTTCTGATGGCCACGTGTGCTTTTTAACCAAATGGATGAAGTAATTATTGGTACAGGGGGCTATCTGGGTTTTGGAAGAATGAATTTGTCTCATGGTACCTAAAAAGCCAGTCTGCCTAGCACCATTTCCAGCCAGACAGAACTGGAGAAAAGACCAGACTCTAGCTGTAGAGTAGGTTTATTTTATTTTATTTTTTATTTGTTTTTGTTGTTTTCCTTATTGTTTTTTTTTAATTTTTTAAAAATGTTTTTATTTTTACTTTTGAGACAGAGACAGAGCATGAGCAGGGGAGGGGCAGAGAGAAGGGGAGACACAGAATCTGAAGCAGGCTCCAGGCTCTGAGCTGTCAGCACAGAGCCCGATGCGGGGCTTGAACTCATGGAGTGTGAGATCATGACCTGAGCTGAAGTCGGACACTTAACCGACTGAGCCACCCAGTCGTCCCTCCTTACTGTTTTTGTTTGTGGATCCCAGTTATTAAATTTAGGGACAGATGATAGATCTAGTGTATGGCATTAAAATCACATGACAAATTTCGCTACCAGTCAAGACAAGAGCCAAGAGTCCAGTAATTGGGATGGAGTGGGAAGACTTAGCTACTCTCCTCTACCAGCATCAAGAGCTCATTTCTGTTCTGGAAAAATGACCCAGAGTCCTTTTTAGAGCCTCTGCATGGTTATTTCCATTAAGGGTGCTATAGGTTTTCTGATCTGCTCCACACCTGCAATAAGGCTTTCAACCTGAGAGAAAAAGAGAGAGGCTAGGAAGCAACAAGGTGTTTCCAAGATGGTGGCTTTTGGGAATCAAATGCATCATTGATTGTTTGAGAACATCCCAGTGGTATCTTGGGAAGACCAAGTGTTCTGTCCTTGGAGTCCAAAGATGCTTTTCACCCACCTCGAGCACAATCTGTACTTGGCTTTCTAGTCAGGTTGATGGTTTAGTGGCGATCTACCCACACTTTCTGCCTTGGGTCTGGCAGGTCTCAAGGACAGGTCTGTGTGCTGGGTAATAGGTACAGCATGCTCTCACAGAGCAGCCTGAACACCATTGACCTTGGTCTTCAAGTAGGCTTCGCAGTTCAGGCAACTTTTATAGTAATTGAATCACCAACTTAAAACATCTTTGGACCTGATCTGTGAGTGAAGAAGGAAATAACATGAAATTTCTGCATTTGAAGAGTCTAGGAAAATTGATGGACGTATCCCAACATCAGATTCACACAGAATTTATGGTGTCAAATCTAGGTTAACAAATAATTTCTTAATGAAATTCTCATCATCCAAGGCCTGTGAACTGCTTTTGTAAAATTTTTATTTTATTTTTTTATGAGTTGCTTTTGAAGGACAAGAATACAAATAGAGTAAAAAAATTGCATCTCCGTGATGTCACATCATCTGGAGGGAAGTGAAACAGCTCCAATGGACAGAGAATTTTCAGTGTGTCTCAGGACAGACATTGAACGTCTTACCTTTGCGATTTTCTTATCTTTCGTAGCTGGCCAACTCCTAGTTCGTTGTTCTTCAGGGAATGCAGACAGTGGTGTTGACTAGAGTCCACTCCATCTTTAAAAAAATTTTTTTAAAATGTTTATTCATCTTAGTGAGTGAGCGAGTAAGGGGCAGAGAAAGAGGCAGACACAGAATCTGAAGTAGGCTCCAGGCTATGAGCTGTCAGCATAGAGCCCGAGGCGGGGCTCGAACTCACGAACGGTGAGGTCATGAACTGAGCTGAAATCAAACGCTTAACCTGAGACTGAGCCACCCAGGTGCCCCAAGAGTCAATTTTATCTTAATATGTTTTTATGTCTTTTTCTTGGGGAAGGGCAGGTTCAAAAGGGAGATAGGAGGTGGATCAGATTATCAGTAGAAGGTTTTTATTTTTTAATTAAAAATTTTTTAAAGGTTATATATATACATATATATGCATATACACACACACACACACACACATATATATATATATATATATATATGTATATATATATATATGTAAATGCTTATTTTGAGAGGGAGAGGCAGAAAGAGAAAGGGAGAGAGACAATCCCAGCAGGCTCTGTGCTGTCAGTGCAGAGCCTGACATGGGGCTCGAACTCATGAACTGTGAGATCGTGACCTGATCCGAAATCAAGAGTTGGATGCCTAACCCACTGAGCCACCCAGGCTCCCATTTTTAAATTTTAAAAGAAAGCAAAACAATATGTGACTTTACTGGGAAAATGCAGAAACCATTCTATGAGTATATGCAGGTCTGTCCCTTGGCTTTGCTCTAAGTTGGGATCCCTGGAGAGTGACTTTCCTTCCTGGAAATTCGGAGGCCCTGGGTGGAATAGCCAAGCTTTAGAAATACACAGAGGGGCGCTTGGGTGGCTCAGTTGGTTAAGCATCCAACTTTGGCTCAGGTCATGATCTCACCGTTTGTGAGTTCAAGTCCCTCCTTAGGCTCTGTGCTGATGGCTCAGAGCCTGGAGCCTGCTTTGGATTCTCTGTCTCCCTCTCTGTCTGCCCCTCCCCGATCATGCTCTGTCTCTCTCTCCTTCAAAAATAAACGTTAAAAAAATTTTAATAGAAATACACAGATTCCAGGTGCATCAAGTCTTAAAGCTTGAGGGGATCCCAGAGACAAAGTGACTTACTTAGGGTCCTACAACTAACTAGTAAGTCCAAGCAAGCTGCTTTAGCGACATATCTTCTTGATCTTGAGGGAGACTGCCCCACATGGTTAAGGAATGGTCAACAAGAAAACTTCTAGAAGTCTGCTATGTGATGAGTACTTGCTGGGCACCAAGAATTTAGAGAAGAATTCAGCATGGTCTCTGATGGTGGGGGAGGTTCAAGTTAGTGTAGAGAGGAAATAATAAAAAAATAAACACAAGTGTCAGAAGATACAGGTAGAAGAAATGTTGATGCCCAGCAGACAGTAAGTCCTTATTGAATGAATGAATGACTGAATGAATTTAGGTTATCAGAGAGGTGTGTTAGCTCCCCTGGGAAGAAAGCCTTCATATGGGAGGCTTTAAAGGAAAAGTAGGAGTTGGCTAAATGGAGAATGAAGGAAACCCATCCAGGAATATCAATACATCTGTGAAATCTGACCTTTCAGCATGAAGTAGAGGAAAATCCAGGCCATTTCCCTTAAGGGGCACTTACTCACGGGGCGACTTAGAACCACTTACCGCTTGGAAATAGATTTTTAGCTATAACCCCAGAGTGGATGCTGCTGCTTGCTCGGGGGGAAAATTCCAAAGTCAGGTTTACAGCAGGCAAATTTGGAAACCAGGAATAGAAAATGTTTCAGCAGTGGTGCCCAGGCAAGGCCAGTGCTAATTAAAAAGCCGAGCGATGTTAAGACTCCACAGTAAAAATACTAATGAACCTGGCTCATACTTGCAGAGCATTGACTCTGTGCCGATGCTGAGATACCTACTTTTCCACATTGTGCTTAAAACAACCCTAAGATTTGGCTCCCATTCTTACCCTGTTTTATTGGGGGTGGAGTCGAGATTCGCAGAGTTTAAATTCCTTGCCCAAGGACACACAGTACTGGAAGCAGGACTTGAACTCATCCCAGGTTGGCCTGTTTCCAAAGCACAGGCTAGCCAGTAGGAACAGAGGCCCTGGATGGTGTCCCCTTCCCCAAGGTGGGCTGGGACCAAGACCTTTCTCAATGATGTGCTCAGAGGATTCACTTCCTTTTCCTCATTTCAGGACTGAAGTTCCTACGAGAGCACAGCCTCTAAAAATACAGTCAGGTCTTAAGTGACCTTATTCTTTTACCCTTATTGGAATTTCAAAGATGCCTTCTCTATTAGCGCATTTATGAGCATGCTTGATGTTTCGCAGGACGTTCTCTTCTGCTGTGCTGGTGGTTTTATTCAAAATCATCTGGCTTTTGAAAGTAATTGCTAAGTGGTTCGTTTTAATGGAATCCTTGTTCTCCTCTCAAATTTCCCATTGTATTTTCTCTTCTCTTCTCTTCTCTTCTCTTCTCTTCTCTTCTCTTCTCTTCTCTTCTCTTCAACCTGGAACCACCAAGCATTCATTTGAGCTTGGAAATAGCTTGCAAAATTGTCAGGCCATTGTGTCTCTGGTGTCAGAGAGGCCATCTTGAGAAGGGCCCGGGCTATTGCTGTGATTCTCAGAACCCACAGGGAGCCTGGGTGGCTAAGTCGGTTGAGTGTCTGACTCTTGATTTCGGCTCAGGTTAGGATCTCTCGGTTTGTGAGTTCAAGCCCCACGTCGGGCTTTGTGCTGATGGCATGGAGCCTGCTTGGGATTCTTCCTCTCCCTCTCTCTCTCTCTGCCCCTCTCCTGTTCTTTCTCTCTCTTTCAAAATAAATACATAAAAAAATTTAAAAAAAAGGACCCATTGGCCTTAAAAAATAAAATGCCCAGGCTCCTGGAGACTCAGATTCAGTAAACATTGACAGAGGCCCAGAAATCTGTATTTTTAAACCACATGCCCCAGTGACTCAGGGTTTAGGCAAGTGTGGACCCCCTGTAGGGTGGGAAGGTCATAGGGGACACATCTTACCATGTTTCTCTCTACGATCTTCAGGAACTCAGGTGAGGCACTTCTGTTTTCCTAACTATCCCTGACTTTTCTAAAAATGCTGCCATTTTCTGGGCCCTATCCTGTCTAGAAACCTGACTCTAAGTTTCTGCTGTAGCTACAAGCATTTCAGTGACCAACCTCATGAGCGGTGTTGAGGCAGACATATCCAGGCCTGAGGTCTTGTTTGTTCCTTGTTCACTTCTTCACCAAGCGTCTTGTTGAGCCCTTCCTAAGTTGGGGCCTCTGCTGCCCCCCGTGTGTCTCCCTTGGCTGTTCCAGGCCTCCTCTTTGCTATCAACCCTCAGCTTCTACCAGCAGCTCTGATGCTGCGTGGTGGTGGCTGGAGTCCTGGCCTCCTGCGGTCTGTCCCATGTTACTTCCATCGCCTTTGTGGGCTTAGTGGACATCCATCCTGTAGTGGAGGGTGTTAAGTGTCCTTGTAGAGGGATTCTCATTTCTTCCTTCAGAGAGTCACAACTTCTGCCCTGGCCCCCATGGTCGCTACACGGTGTGGATGTGACCTCTGGACACTGGCCCCACCCTCAGAGTCTTGTTTTCTGCTCCACTAAAGGGTCTGGGGGTTACTTGGCACAGGCAGAGGGGGTCTTGGGGTTTTTGTGTCCTTCCCTGCCCTGTTTATCCTCATGAGCCACAGCAGGTGGGAATTGTAAACTCACCTGGGGCTCTGGTGACATGAATCCAGCTTAAGTGCAGTATTGTTTTTTTATTATTTTGAGAGAGAGAGAGAGAGAGAGAGAGAGCTCGAGCACAAGCAGGGGAGGGACAGAGAGGGAGAGAGAGAACTACAAGCAGGCTCCAGTGCAGAGCCTGAAGCTGGGCTCAAACCCATGAACTGTGAGATCATGACTTGAGCCGAAATCCAGAGTTGGGCATGTAACCGATGGAGCCACCCAGGTGCCCCAGCTGCCTGATTTCTCTTAGCCCCCCCAACCTGTGGTACCATGTTTATCTTTACCGGTTCCCCCAGAATCCCACTCTCCAGTGTGATTCTGCGTTGTCAGGAATGTGAATTAGTGATCCCAGCAGAGCCCTTGAAAACGGAGCTGTGTGGATTTTCCTGGACTAACTCTGCTGCATGGCTTGTGTAACCCCTTGCTGTGGATAAACAAAGGCTCAGTTAGGGGAGCCTGGGTGGCTCAGTCGGTCGAGTGCCCGACTCTTGATCTCCACTCAGGTCATGATCCCCTACTTGTGAGACTGAGCCTGTGTTGGGCTCCTTGCTGACTGCGGCACCTGCTTAAGATTCTCTCTCTCTCTCTCTCTCTCTCTCTCTCTCTCTCTCTCTCTTTCTCTCTCTCTACTTCTGCCCTCTTGCACTCTTTTTCTCTCAAATTAAAAACAAAAAAGGCTTGACTAAAACAGCTAAAACTTGAGTACGTGAGTTGCCAAGGGGCCCGACGAGTCCCCCAGCAGGACGACCCTTCATTTGAAGACCTGCTGAGTGCATGTCTCATCGTGGACACACCTCATGAAACTCAGGATGAGTTAGGAATATTTGTTCTCTCTCTTTATGAGCTTTTTTGTTTTTTATGATGGAAAAAAAAGCAACTTTGGTTCAAAATAAAAGTTAAGCCCCAAACCTAAACCAAAGCTCTCCTCCCTTTTTATTTTTAATTTTTTAAAATGTTTGTTTATTTTTGAGAGAGAGAGAGAAAGCACGAGCAGGGACGGGGCAGGTAGAGAGAGAGGGAGACACAGAATCCGAAGCAGGCTCCAGGCTCTGAGCTGTCAGCAGAGAGCCTGACGAGGGGCTCGAACCCATGAGCCACAAGATCATGACCTGAACTAAAGTCGGACACTTAACCGACTATGCCACCCGGGGTCTCCTCTCCTGTCTTTCTTTTGAGCAGTGAACAAGCCTCTGCTCTTCTCTTATTTTTTAAAAATGTTTTATTTATTTTTGAGAGAGTGCAAGTCGAGGAGGGACAGAGAGAGGGGGACAGAGGATCCAAAGCGGGCTCAGTGCTGACAGCAGGGACCCTGATGTGGGGCTTGAACTCATGAACCAAGAGACCAAGACCTGAGCTGAAGTTGGATGCTCAACCGTCTGAGCCACCCAAGCACCCCATGCCTTTCTTCTATTTCTGTTTGTGTTTTCACTTCTGATGGATTCCAAAAAGCCATATCTACATAGGGGTTTTTGTTTTGTCTCCTTTCCACCCACCTCTTGAGGAGGTATAGTATCTTGCAAAGTAGACTCTGTTGGTGACCTTAACGTTCACCTCTGGTGGTCCCGGTCCAGCTGGGTGTGCTGGTGGGATTCCAGCAGGAGAATGACCGCCCTGCCCGTCTGAGGTCTGCTTGGTGCAGCCCTGCTGGTGGGGGCGGAATCCTGCGACCTGACAAGGGGCTCCCTGGGTTACATTTTGCCTCGTTGGGTTCATTACGGTCATTGTCCCTGAATCGCAGTGTGAGGCTTTTAAACGTCTAAAGTGAACGGATAATACTGCCTTTCATGCGCTGACTCTCAAGGCCTGCTCCTTTTCCAGATCGCCTTTCATCTCTGAAGGGCTACAGGAGGCTGTCTGCCCTTGAACTTCCTTCCTCCTTGCAGACGTCATTCACTATAAAGACAGAGTCCTTCGCATTCATTTTGGTTATTGTTGGCAAAGCTGCTGCATTTTTTTTTTTTTAGTGTTAATGCTGGATGCTGCTCGTGACCTTTTAAAAAAATCAGGTGCTCAGAGGTCTCTTGATAAGTGCTGTTCTGATCTGGGTTTACCAACCACGCAGAAGACTGTTTTGGGAGCATTTGTGTTACTTACTCTAGGAAAGGCGGGGGAGGTGGGGCATGATCCACAGCCTCTCCCCATGGCCCCCTAATTGCTGTCCCTGGAAAATGGTTGTCTGTGACCAGACTACTACTTGTTATGCTAGACTACTCTGCCCTCGCTGATTACGATCTGCACTTGATGTGCCATGCGTTTTGCTTTGTATCAGTTCGTAAGAAAATACAGTCTTGGGTAATAGGAGAAATTGGACGTTGCAGCTACCCAGAGGGCCTGGGTGGAGAGACTAGGTTTCAGGCAGGCCTGCTAGAGATAGGCGGGCCATGCATCCTAGAAATAGGGGGTCCTATTAGGCAGGAGGTGGTGACCGGGAAGGTGCTTGGTGGTCTGTGGCTCTGTGAGACCAGGCTTCATTTGGCCTCTGAAGCGCCCCTTCCCACCACCTTCACTTGACTTTGTGCTCTTTCTTCTAGTTCCACCAAAGTGCAGTTGTGTTTCTGCCTCAGGACCTTTGCGTGTGATTCCTTCAGTACTCCTTTGCCTCCTTCTCTACCGCCCCCCTTCTCACAGCCTTCCCAGGAGTGCCTTCCTCAATTGTACTGTAGGTCAGCTCTTCTCTTACCCGCCTTCCTGGCGCTCTGTGCTTTTTCGCTCTTGGCTTTTACAGTGAGGTTAACAGTTACGTGTTGATTAGTTTGGTTATTCATTTTTGTCTTTAATGCTATCAGGGCAAAGCCTGTCAGTTGCACCTACTACTGCAGACAGCAGGGTGCTTGGTGCACAGGAAGTGTTCAGCAAGGATGTGTTGAATTTGAACAGACCAACAGGAGGAAAGAATGGTCCCCTCTGTGGTCATGGTGTCCTTGGTGGTCATGTTCTTCTGATGGTAAAGAACCCCGTGCCATTTCATAGTACGAGTGGCTGCCTGCTTGAGCCAACCATGAGCTGGCCTGGCTTGTTGTGGCATGTTTGAGGATGGTGGGCTAAACAGCAGAAGGTGATGTTGTAGAGGGAAAATACACTGACGTAAAAATATTTTAAGATGTGATTACAGAGATCTCCATAAAGTCCTTGTGAAACTGGTTAATTTAACCATTTCACAGGTGGCTCAGTCGGTTAAGCGTCTGACTTCAGCTCAGGTTGTGATCTCATGGTTCATGGGTTCGAGCCCCATGTCAGGCTCTGTGCTGACAGCTCAGAGCCTGGAGCTTGCTTTGGGTTCTGTGTCTCTCTCTCACTCTGCTTCTCCCCTGCTCATGCTGTGTCTCTCTCTCTCTCAAAAATAAATTAACATTAAAAAAAAAAAAAGTTCCACAGATGAGGAGTACCTGGGTGGCTCAGTCTGTTAAGTGTCTGACTTTTGATTTCAGCTCAGGGCAAGCCCCACATCAGGCTCTGTGCTGACAATGCAGAGCCTGCTAGGGATTCTTTCTCTCCTCCTCTCTCTACCCCTCACTGGCTCAAGCTCACACTCTCTCTTAAAATAAATAAATAAACTTAAAAAGAAAGTTTTGCAGATAAGTTGATGATCAGAAAAATAAGCTCAAGGGGTAAGAATGCCTGTTTTTCAAATTGAGAATGAGATTTGAGATCTCATGAGATCTCATGAGATCATTTCAAAAGGGAGTGCTTTGCTCCCATGTCCTTTTTATCCAGTGTGTTGGTAAAGGTCAGCAGCCTGAACCTGGGGGGGCTGAACCCCAGGACCCTATGTCTTCGAGCCCCACATACCCTACCTCTTCTGCGGGTTGAGTGCTGGACCTTTTTTTTTCTTTTTAAAGTTTATTTATTTATTTTGAGAGAGAGAGAGAGAGAGAGAGAGAGAGAGAGAATGAATATGAATGGGGGAGTAGAGAGAGAAGGAGAGAGAAAGAATCCCAAGCAGGCTCCGCACCACCAGCACAGAGCCCAGTGCAGGGCTCAAACTCACAAACAGTGAGATCATGACCTGAGCCTAAATCAAGAGTCAGATGCTTAACTGACTGAGCCACCCAGGTGTCCCTAGTGCTGAACGTTTGAAAATCTTCCTCCTAAGTATCCACGAGGACAGATCTTTCCTGGGCTGTGCCCCCCAGCATCAGACCCTGAGACAAGACAACCCTGTGGGCAAGAGATTTATTGGGAACATGATCCCAGGAGAAGCCAGTGAGGAGGTGGACAGGGAAGGGGAAAGAGGCAAGAATGATGTTTCTGGCAAAGTGTCATTCTCAACTTGATCTCACCAAGTAACTCAGTTTGTCCCCACCCAACACAAGTGAGCTGGGCTTTCAGACTCCTGTATCTGTCACCTATCAGCTAAGGGATCTCCTTGACACTTCTGGCTGCACAGGTGCGAATGTCAGAGGCCAAAGAACAGAGGAACCAGAGGACAGGTGCTTAGAAAAGTAAAAGGAATCTGGGGATCTGGGAGGAACACTGGAAGTGTCCTTTATAAGATTGTAACCAAAATAGGTAAGAATTTATGCTAAAATATTACAGACCCACCTGAGACATATTTTCTCATTAAATTACCTCTCATATATATCTATTTTTATTTTGAGAGAGAGAGAGTGCACGCATGCATGCATTGGGGGAGGGGGCAGAGAGAGAGAATCCCAAGCAGACTCCACACTGTCAGCGCAGAGCCTGACATGGGGCTTGAACTCACAAACCTGTGAGATCATGACCTGAGCCGCAATCAAGAGCCGGACGCTCAACCGACTGAGCCACCCAGGCACCCCTAAATTATTTCTCATAATAGCTACTACTTATTTAATAGCATTTTGTGCCGGGTGTTGTGTAAATGCTTTATACATATTATCTCATTTCTTTTTTTTTAATTAAAATTTTTTTTATTTACTTTTTTTTTGAGAGAGAGAGCATGAGCAAGCATGAGCAGAGGAGTGGCAGAGAGAGAGGGAGACACAGAATCTGAAGCAGGCTCCAGGCTCTGAGCTGTCAGCACAGAGCCAGACGCGGGGCTCGAACTCACGGACCACGAGATCATGACCTGAGCTAAAGTTGGTTGCTTAACTGACTGAGCCACCCAGGTGCCCCTAATTCTTTAAAAAAAATTTTTTTTTAATCTTTATTTATTTTGAGAGAGAGAGTGTGAGCTGGGGAGGAGCAGAGAAAGAGGGAGACACAGAATCCGAAGCAGGCTCCAGGCTCTGAGCTGTCAGCACAGAGCCGGACGCGGGGCTCGAACTCACGGATCGTGAGATCATGACCTGAGCTGAAGTCGGACTCTCAACCAACTGAGCCACCCAGGCGCCCCGTCATTTAATTCTTATGATGCCCCTATAATAATATTATTATAATTACTCTACTTTTTTTGGATGAGGAAACTGGTTTGGAAGAATTTACACAGCTCACCCAAATATCACAGACAGAGGTAGTAGAAGCAATCTTCAGACCCAGGCCTATGTGACTTTACGCTTCACGCTTTAAAGCAACACCTTACAGCAGTCATTACTTTCAGAAGGAAATTCAGAAGGACACGAATAATCCTAAGTGAACCTACAGAGGCTCAGCTTGAACACAGTATCTTAGTCCTTCAGTGGCTTTACTTGATCATAAGGCTGCCTTTTCAGAATATTGTGGCCCCAACATGTAGCCACCTCCAGGGTGTGTGGGGCGTCATGTATAAGGACAAGAGGAGAAAAAAAGGTGACTTAACAACAGGGACAGTTGTGCTTACCCTGATCTTAATGTTCTCCCAGAACCTAATATTTCTCTGCATACCAGAAAGAAAGAACCAGAATCCTTCTTATTTATCAAGAGGAAAACTGAGGCTGAGGAAGGTGTAGTCCCTGGATCTTCAGAGACTGAGAAGAACAGTTGATGGGACAGTGGGGTCTTGTCCCTGGACTGGGGACCCCCTTGATAAAGAATTCATGGGAGAGAAAGTGGAAGTCACATACTCCGTGCTGGCAGATGTAAGCAAAACCAGATGCCATTGGTATCGTCATGGAACCCATTGTCTCATTTGAGGGAGGAACATTAATCAAGCAATCACCAAAATACATGTAAGTTTGCATCTCTGGAAGGCACTGGAAGGAGAGTACCCGGTGCTCTGAGAATCTGTAACAGGGTAGTCAGGGAAGACTTCTCTGAGGAAGTGATGGATGACTAGATATTTTCTAAGTGAAGAGAAAAGCAGGGAACTCCAGAGAGGAAAGGTATATGCAAAGGCCCTGCGGTAGGAGGGTGAATGGACAGAGTAAAGGGACATGACAGCATGAAAGGAGGCAGGTGTGCTTAGAATGAGCAGGAGCCTGATTTCACTCGAGGCTGGAGAGGGAGGCAAGGGCCAGGCCATGTCCTGCCTCGTAGGCCATGTTCAACAGGGAGGTGGTGGCTGGATGGGATTTGCTTTTCAAAGGTTACTGTGGTTGTACTGGAGTGTGTGTGTGTGTACGTACGTATGTGTACGTGTGCGCATGCCCAGAATCCCAGGAAAAAGAAGTGGGAGTAGAATGAATGCAGGTAGAGCCATTGAGAGCACCCTCCAATTGTCCAGAGGATAGGTGGCTGGGACTAGCATACGAATGGAGTTGTGGGTGGTAGTGGAGAAGAGGGACAGAAGAATGGATCCAAGAGCCATTTGGGAAGTGAAGTCAGGAGGGCTTAGTGTGGATTTAGTATAGCAGTTGAAGAAAAAAGTAGGTGTCAAGGAGAATTCTTAGATGTTTGGCCTGAGCAGCTGAGTGGGTGGTAGGACCATTTGTAGGGACTGGAAATACTGGAAAAGGACTGGGATGGTGGGGACAGATCATGAGGCAGGTCTTAGACATGTTGAGTTTGAGGTGCCTTTGAGATATCTAGGAGAAGATGTTGAATAGATGCTTGCAGGTAGGGTTATAGATGAAGCAATGAAGGAGTTTAAGTTGCTAAGGTCTTAACTGAATTATATCCCTATCAATGGAAAATCCAACACAAGATTTCAGATCTCCCGATTCTTCCTGCAGTGCTCATTCCCTGACCGATGCTTGTTTCTCTTAAATAATTTCTTTTTTTTTTTTAAGGTTTATTTATTTTTGAGAGTGAGAGAGCATGAGCATGGGAGGGGGAAAGAGAGAGAGGGACATAAGATCTGAAGGGCTGACAGCAGGGAGCCCGGTGCTGGGCTCGAACTCACGAACCCTGAGATCATGACCTGAGCTGAAGTCAGATGCTTTACTGACTGAGCCACCCAGGTGCCCCTCTCTTAAATGATTTCTAAGGATGAAGGATAGTGTGCACATTCCCCTGGGATTCTGGGCATTCAGTTCAAATCAGTCTGCTACAAATGCCACATTTATTTAAAGTTGTTTGGAAAACTCAGCTGATTTCTTATTCTACTATATAACATTTGTTGTTTCTGTAGTATAGCAATGCTATTAAAAATCTTTACCTTGGGGTAGAATTGCTAATGCAGGAAAGTGCTAGGAGTGTATCTGGGGTGATGGAACCATGTGTCCAGCTCCTGTGCCTGGGCACATCCCATTCGAGTGGCATGGCAATCTGCTTGTCACAGGACAGGGGAAACAGTTTGTGGAATGACTCGGGAATGGGAGAGATTATAGGTTCACTTGTGAACATGTTGCTGTGATGTGCACTTGGCCCTAATGTGCAGCAAAAGAAATACACCAATGGGCCCATGACCATGGGATCCAGGGTTATCATGTGCAACACCCTCGTCCTAACAAATCATGCCAACCTAGAAGCTGCAGCCAGAGAGACAACAGCATGGTCTTTCAAGGACACGGCTGTGGCTCTAGCTTCTTGATAATACCCTGTGCGGATGGGCCTCATGTATTCTACATCAACAACCGACACATGGTGTTAAGTCTCAAGAAGGTAGAATATATAAGTCTGGAAATCAAAGGGGCACAAGTGGAAGGTTGCCTCTCTTGCTATTATTCCCAGTGACCCGCTCGGGGAATTTGTTTCTCATTTCTGTGACTCTGAGTTCCATGGGTTTAGAAGTCCTGGTTCCTAGAAGCTCATGTTTCCACTAGGAAACACAAGAAGAATCTCTAGGAGGGTCCAAGCTATGATTGTCTTCCCCTTAGTTACATCAGGCTCCTTGTGCTACGAGAGCTCGAGGCAAGGAGAGAAGCCACCATCCTGGCAGGGACAGGTGCCTCTGATTATCAGGAGGAGGTAGGGCTGAGAGGTACTCATTTCCTCAGCTACCTGGGAAGTCCATGGCCCTGGCTAAAAGCTAATGCCTTCTTGGAAATTGCCCTGGGCTGAAGAGAGCTGCCTCACTGAAGACTACGCCCTTATGCCCCTGGGCAGCCTCCAGCCAATGGCTGGTGGGTCCGTGGATACAGTGTCTGAGCCTCCTTGCCCCAATTTGGAATAGATTTGAAGGATCATCCCAGTTGCTGTGGATTGACTCAGCCTTTTGTTGTGGCTGCATCACCATTCAGTCAGTCTGTCCTTGTCCAGCCCTGCTGCCATGACTCCTTCGGTGGTGGTGGTCTTGAAGAGTGCGCCCAATACACCAGCCACATGGAAATCTCCATCTCAGTTCTGCTTCCCAGGGAAGCCGAGCTCAGCAGCATGGCTCAGAGATGTGTCCGATAAATAGCTGAAAATAGAGGCTGGCATTTAGAAGGGAGATCGGTGCTGAAGATATAGATTTGGGCACCGTCCATCTAAAGACAATAGTGAAACCACGCTTGGATAGGATGGCTCCGGGAGAGTGATGGATTCTGATAAAGAGGAGGACATCTGTTGTATTAGAAGCAATAGTAGTATGTAGATATATAAATGTTACTGTTGATATTCAGTAAGAGGTCTTTTTTTTTTTAAGTTTTTAATGTTTGTTTTTGAGAGAGAGAGAGAGAGAGAGAGAGAGAGAGAGATACAGAACGTAAGCAGGGTCGGGGCAGAGAGAGAGGGAGACACAGAATTTAAGGAGGGCTCCATCCAGATTCTGAGCTGTCAGCACAGAGTCCGACCTGGGGCTTGAACTCACACCCTTCAAGATCATGACCTGAGCCGAAGTTGGATGCTTAACTGGCTGAGCCACCCAGGTGCCCCTTATTTATTTTAGGGAGAGAGAAAATCCCAAGCAGGCTCTGCACTCTTAGTGCAGAACCCAATGTGGGGCTCAAACTCAAAAACCGTGAGATCATGACCAGAGCCAGTGGGGTGATTTTCATACAACATCACACTCCAGTTATGTTCCTGCCCAGCTGATTTCAGGAGGCTTTCCTCAAGTTGTTTATTTTCACGCTTGTTCCCTTTTCTGGTATATTTGGAGGGGTGGGGATACTACGTACCTCTGATCATTCATATTTCCCTGCTACATTCTTTCTCCAATTCCTCTAATGCTGGAGGCTTTTTCTCTGCTTGACTCTCTTCTTTTTTTTTTGTTACACAGGTGGTTTGGGCCTGTATAAATGAAGTCTGTCTGCCTGAATGTTGGCAGTGGCTTAATGTTGGAATGAAAGTGGTAACTTCTGGGGACACACAGGGGTCAGGTTTCCAAGGGCAGTACCAAGGGGCATCATTGGAGCACACGCGAGCAGAGAGGAATCTCTGTGGCCATAAATTAGAACAATTGCCCAACGCTGCAATCTAAAATTTTTACCTCTAATGCTTCAAATAGCTCTCTCTTTGGCTTGAATATTTACTTGAAGGTCTGTAACAGTGCTCTTTGAGAACAGATCAATGCTATTATTCAGGTTGTATTTATCTTTTAGGTGAGTGAAACTTCCCATTGGCCATAATCAGATTGGATATTTTATAAATGTGAAGAGCTCGTCCTTTTAGGCAGATACAAGGAAGAAATCCTTGTAGAGAAGGTGCAGGAATAAAAATGATCTTATGTGTGACTTATAATTTTTTTTAATGTTTTTATTTATTTTTGAGACAGAGACAGAGCATGCACAGGGGAGGGGCGGATAGAGGGGGAGACACAGAATCTGAAGTGGGCTCCAGGCTCTGAGCTGTCAGCACAGAGCCCAAAGCAGGGCTTGAACCCACGGAGTGTGAGATCATGACCTGAGCTGAAGTCGGACACTTAACCGACTGAGCCACGCAGATGCCTCTCTTATGTACGACTTTAAAAAAAACTGTCAGAAAGATATAAAAGAATACATCCCTTTAAACCAAAAATTAAGACTGCCTAACATGGGGATGGGTCTCCTCATTTTGTTTGATTGCCTGTGAATTTTACATTTGAGGTGCTCAAATAATGTTCTTCTAACAGCTTGAGCTTTTTTTTAAGTTGTGCAAAAAAGTAAAAATCTGCTCAGATATTTAAAGGAAAGGGTTCCCTCCCCCTACCCCGCTCCCTTCCTCTCCCCGCCCTCCTTTTTCATGTTTGGTGAAGTAAGGAAAAGCTTAAATTTCAATCTTGGTAGAATCTATTTTTCCCAAGAATGGGTTTTTGGTGATTAAGATGATAACGGGTGTGTACTAATTTTGAACCAGTAGGAAGACCCTGAGAGGAATTTTTCTGAAAGCTGGGTGAATTTGTAGCATTTCTACCACACTCTTTATTCTGAGTCTTTTTTGACCCCGAGTTACATTTGTATTAGATGTCCAGCTGGGGTTCGTGTATGGAGTGGTCTTTACTGGCTAGGCTCACCCTGAAGTGTCATTTGTTGTCAGACGTCACAAGGGTTCTTTCTCAAGCATGGTGTGTACCCAACAAAGGCAAAGGGAGAGGAAAACGCTGCTCTTTGTAGTTCTTCAGAGAATCGGGCTGATGGCAGCTCCGCCATCTTGGAGATTGAGCTGCTGGAACAGTCACAGGTTGCTGTATCTAGAAGGGCAGAGTTGAGTGTCATGCAAGATGTTTTTAAGAGCGGGGCTTGGAAGTGTCTTACTTTACATTTGCAAACATGCTTTTTGCTAGAACCCAGTCCTATTGCCCTAACCAACTCTAAGGGTTGCTGGGAAGTGTGGTCTTCCTGTGTGTACCAGATTCTGTGAATCCATGGAAGTGTCCCTGCTCAGTCCCGTGATCTTTTTTGCAGTAGATCATACTCACTGCACCTCAAAGGGAGATGAACAGGACACAGATCCAGTCACCTCACCTAGCTCAAAGTCTGAGATCTCCAGGTGGTGGAGTGGTAGTTCAAGTGGGCTCCCTCTTGGTCCTGTGAACCAAAGAAAGAAGATATTTGCCCCCCTTCCCCATATATACTTATGGAGCTACTTTATACTCCCATTTGGAAGGGGAAAGCATAGTAGACCTATAGCAATTACTTGTTCGTGGCACTTAGGAAATCCCTCTAGGCAGATGTGGTGACAACCACCCCTCACTTTGGGGATGGGATAGACTTTAATTAGACCGTGCTATTCTTGGGATAATGCGTGCCTCTGGATGCATCTTGGCTGTCCTTACCTGATGGAGCCTTTTGAGCAGGTGAGTAATGTCATTGGGGCTGTACTTTGGGAAGTGCATTTGGGTCCAAGAAACATGTTAGGAAGTTGTTGCAGAAATTGGAGCTTTACAGGGGCACCTGGGTGGCTCAGTTGATTGAGCATCTGACTTCGTCTCAGATCATGATATCATGGTTCGTGAGTTCGAACCCCTCATCAGACTCTGTGCTGACAGCTCAGAGCCTGGAGCCTGCTTCGAATTCTGTGTCTCCCTCTCTCTCTGCCCCTCATCCACTTGTGCATGTGTTCTCTCTCAAAAATAAACAAACATTAAAAAAAATTTAAAAAAGACACTCAAAAGTTGGAGAATTAGCCTCTGAACCAGTGGGGGTGAGTCAGAATGGGAGAAAGTGATGAATGTTACAGACATGTAAAAAGCCACATTCCAAGGTCTTGCTAACTGGCTGGATACAGTTGAAGAAGGAGAGGAAAGGAGATCTGACTCGAAGGCCTTGTTCCTGGGTGACCAGGTCAGTGGTGGTGATACAGGGAAATCAAGAGTTGGTCCTGACTTGGGGGAAGTGACTTTGGTTTTGCCAATCTTGCCTGATCTCACAGAGGAAATAAGCCCATGTCCTCACTTCATTAATGGACAGGAGCCTCCTGGTTATCAATTTTAGTGAAAAACATTTTAAGGTTTAAGAAACTTTAAATAGGGGAACCTGGGTGGCTCAGTTGGTCAAGCCTCTGACTCTTGATTTTGGCTCGGGTCGTGAGCTCGTGGTTTGTGGGACTGAGCCCTGTGCCTCCAGTTTGGAGTCTGTTTGGGATTCTCTTGCTCTCGCTCTCGCTCTCACTCTATGACCTTCCCTCGCTGGTGCTATCTCTTTCTCTCTTTCTCAAAATAAATACATTAAAAATATTTTTAAGTAATCTCTGCACCCAACATAGGGATCAAACTTAAAACCCTGAGATCAAGAGTTGCCTGCTCTATGGCCTCAGCCAGCCAGCCAGCCAGCCACCTAAGGGTAACCAGGTTTTAACTCCAGAAGTACACAGGGCAAGTTACAGCCTTCTAGGGTCTGGAAGGCAGCGTCTGTCCCCCTTTATCTTCTTTCTTTGAGCCAAACAACTTTTGTCTCCAGGCATTGTTTTTGTATGACTTAATCTGTAGGACTCTATAGACTGCTGCTTGAGGTGTCTGCGGGGGCTCACTCCTGCTGTCTAGGGGATGATGCCTCTGTAGTTGCCCCCTCTTTTGTGTATGGTACAAATGATGAATGTCTCTAGCAGGTGCTGTTGGCAGCCCATCAGGTAGCCAGTCCCTTTCTTCTTGCTAACAGAGCCTGTATCTGTTCAGGCCTCCAGCCTGCCTTCCCATGTCCCCATGCTTCAGGAGAAGCTGTGTCTACTTCAGCCCTGAGGGTGGGTCCTAGCCGGTCTCTGAAAGCACTGGGAATCCCAGTCCCCCTGCGAGGGGCTGCTTTAGGTGTGGGATTGTAATCCAGGTCTGATTAATGAGATGTGAGGGGCGATTCCTTGAGGAGAGGAGCTTCTGGGACATGTTTCCTTACTCCTAAGTAGGAGACACCAGAAGAAGTGACAGCTTTCTGCCTGTGGACCTTACTGTGTCTGGATGGGAGCCTCCAGCTCTCAAGTCATCTGGAGGGTAAAACCAACACATGGCAAAAAACAAAGCCAAGTCAGTCCTAGGAATTGGAAGGCCAGGTTTCTAAAATTCTTCTTATTTTTTTAAAGTAGGATTCATACCCTGTGAAGAGCTTGAACTCACAACCCTGAGGTCAAGACCTAAGCTGAGATCTGAAGTTGGATGCCTAGGGATGCCTGGGTGGCTCAGTCGGTTAAGCATCTAACTTTAGCCTAGGTCATGATCTTACGGTTCGAGAGTTTGAGTCCCACTTCGGACTCTGTGCTGACAGCTCAGGGCCTGGAGCCTGTTTCAGATTCTGTGTTTCCCTCTCTCTCTGCCCCTCCCCCACTTATACTCTGTTTCTCTCTCTCTCATTAATAAATAAACATTTTAAAATATTTTCAAAGTTGGACACCCAGCCGACTGAGCTGCTGTACCCCACTGAACTTCTGGGTTTTAAAGTGAACCTATTTTTTGGGTGCCTGGGTGACTCAGTTGTTTAAGTGTCCAGGTCTTGATTTGGCTCAGGTCATGATCTCATGTTTTGTGAGATCGAGGCCCGTGCTGGGTTCCACACTGAGTGTGCATTCTGCTTGGGATTCTCTTTCTGTCCCTCTCTCTCTGCCCCTCCCCTGCTCACAATCCTTCTCAAAATAAATGAATAAACATTAAAAAATAATCAAGTGAATACATTTCATTGTCATCTGTGGTAGTTTCTGTTCGAGTTTCCAAGTTACCAGCAGCTGAAGGCATCCTAACTGATAGGGGGAACTCTTTCCACGTGAGGCCCTTGGAAGAGAACACAGAACCAGAATGGTGGAAATCCCACCTCTGATATTTCATACAGTGTGCTTCTAAAAATGGGACTTCACTCTGAGATACCTTGTTTCCTTTCTTTTTTTCATAACCCCAGCACACATTTGGCACATACTGTTCTCGTGGACAACTAAGACCTTGAGGATCTTTTTCTCCACAAATTTCTTTCTGTGTGGTGATAAGATTCCTGAAAACCCTTTTTCCGTATGATGCTGTCACGCCAGGGAAATGGTTGGAAGGAGCCAGACTTCCTGATCTGGTCAGAAAATCTTCTGGGGGCGCCTGGCTGGCTCAGTCAGAAGAGGGCGAGACTATTGATCTTGGGGTCATGAGTTTGAGCCCCATGTTGGGTGTAGATATTACTTAAATAAATAAACTTAGAATAAACTGGAAGAGAACCTACTTTATGGCATTCTGCCTACAAGTCCACCAATGGAGATACAGTTCATGGATACTTGCAGAAGTTCCTCCAGCTAAATATGCACCTGTGGAGATGGCCCAGCGGCTGCCTCACACGTTACTTCTGGACATAGTAGCTCTCCGTTCAGCCAACTGTGAACCTATCAGAGAACCCCAAGTCTTTATCCTCACCCTACCCACTTTCTCAACATATCCTGCACAGATTCCAGCCGTCTGACTCTTCCTAGGGTCCACCTCTACTTACGTTCCCAAACACACTGACGTGTGAGCATTTTCCTCTTTCCCATAAACTCTGTCGGTCTGAGCTCACTTGAGAGGTACATCCTTTTCTTTATTTTAATTAAAAATTTTAGAAATGTTTGTTGATTTTTGAGAGACAGAGGGGGAGTGGGGGAGGGGCAGAGAGAGAGGAAAAGACACAGAATCTGAAGAGGCTCCAGGCTCTGAGCCGTCAGTGCAGAGTCCGATGCAGGGCTCGAACTCACAAGCCGTGAGATCATGACCTGAGCCGAAGTCAGACGCTCAACCGACTGAGCCACCTGGGCGCCCCAGCAAGTCCTTTTCTAATCCACTGGCGTCCCCTCTGAAACGAGCTTAGGTTCATCCAGGCTCAGGAGGGTAAATTCATTACCTGCACTGGTTTCTCCTTGCAGGCAGGTGTCCCGGGACTCTGACAGGAGGCTGCCAGTCACATCTGCTTGTGTGTGAAGTCACTGAAGGGGGAACAAAAAAATGCCAGGTCCTTGACCCTTCGCCTTTCTTAATAGTACGTTGTCAGCTGTCAAAGATAGAAATGTCACCCCCTTCATCCCCTCCCTTCTCCCGAAGCAGGAATTGGCTTTGATGGTTTTGGAGGAAATTCAAACAATCACTTATTTGGGTGCTTGCTGTTAGGTAACCTCAGATGGCAGAGAGAACCATGGCAGAACCTTCCCGCAGAATCCTTCAGCTAAAGCGCTGGGGAAATCCAGTAGCTCCTGGGCTTGCGGCCAATTCTTACAAACCCGATCAGTCATCCCTTGTGCTTCAGAGCTGGTGTCCCCTCTGTGAGAGACAAAAAGGCCCCAGAATGTGAGAAGTGCCTGCAGGCACGGTGCACGTTCCCTGTGTCGTGTCACCGTGCAGTGGCCGTGGCTTGATGAGCAGAGAGACTTCTCATAGGGAAGCTATTTGGTGGAGTCGCTTTAGCGGTTGTCAAGAATCATTTCTGACTTTGCATATAGTGAACGTCACGGCAGCTTCTGGCTGAGCCAAGCAGTACAGGGATGTAGGTGTCCTTCTGGGTGCTACCCCAGATAGTGCAATGATAAAGCACTGAGAGGAAGAGGGTGTGGAGCATGCAGAAGTCACTGGTCTCTGCTGGTGGCTTTGTGAAAACCGTACTTTTTAGTATGTGTTATCAGGAGGATCCCTTGAGTCTATGCATTTGGCCTTCTTCTAGAAGAGTCCCAGCTAGCTCTTTCACATAAATTACATCCCATGTTATTTTATCTTCCTGCTAGGTAGCCAGAGTGTCGAGTTTGTTACTTGTTTGTTAGGAGCAATGGAGAAATTGGAACTATCTGATGGGATCCAAGAATGCCCATCATCAGTTACTGCTCCCTATTTAGGTTTGGAGAAAAATAGAATACACAAGGAGGCAATGATCTGTACATCGGGAGCAAAGGTAATTATAAGCAAAGGTAATAATAAGGTAGACCTTGCTGCCTTACTTTTGGCTCCAGTTCTGAACCCAAACCTTGGCTTCTGGGAAGCTGGATAAGACCACCTGGAGTTTGTTTTCAAAGCTAGTGAGCATTTTTGGTGTTATCTCCTGGAACTCACACCTTAGTCTTCAATTTCACTACCAGAAGAAGACCATCCAACACACACATTACCTGTCCATCTGGCATAGGGTGGAATTAGTGGAGGTGGCCTGATGACCCCAGCTCCTCTCTGGAGGGCTGGGTTGAGGTACTTTACAGGAAGCTTGAAAGTGTGCTTAGAACACCTGCAAAACTGAGGCATGGAGAGGAAAACTGAGTTTTGGGGGAAGATTTCTAGAAAAATCTAGAAACTTGTAAGCATATAGTTTTATTTTGAAAAAAAATTAAGTTTATTTTGAAAGAGAGAGAGAGCACAAGCAGGGGAGAGGCAGAGAGAGAGAGAGAAAGAGAATCCCAAGCAGGCTCTACACTGTTAGCACAGAGCCCAATGTGGGGCTCAAACTCATGAACCATGGGATTATGACCTGAGCCCAAATCAAGACCTGGATGCTTAACTGACTGAACCTGAAGTGTCCCCTCTTTCCTCTGTCTTCAAAACCAGCAGTATAGCATCTTCTGACGCCTCTCTCTGACTCTAAACCCCTGTCTCCCTCTTACAAGCAACTTCCAATTGGATGGACTCACCCAGATAATCCAGAATCATATCCCCATCTCAAATTCTTAATCTAATCACTTGTACAAAGTTCCTTATGCCATACAAGGTACATATATTCTAGAGATTAGGATGTGGACGTCTTTGGAGGGGGGACATTATTTGGCCAGCCACAGTTCTTTGGTAAGTTACAATAGTTAAGGACAGAACAAAGTGGGGACAGTCAGAGGGAAAGGAAACAAGGGGATGAGAGGCAGAAGAGATCTCCCTCGTGCCTTTTTGTGGCTTTAGTCACCTTTTCTATTGGCAATTCCTCAACTCATCTTTTATTTATTTATTTACTTATTCATTTTATATATATATATAGAGAGAGAGTGCAAGTGGGGTAGAGGGGCCGTGGGAGAGAGAGAAACCCAAGCAGGCTCCACACTCCACTCGGAGCCCGATGTGGGGCTTGATCCCACAACCCTGTGATAACGACCTGAGCCAAAATCAAGAGTTTGATCCTCAAGTGACTGAGCCACCCAGGCTCCATCAACTCATCTTTAAACAGACCTTGCTACTCAGTTCCCGAGTGAGATTTCTAGTTGTCCACCAGATGCCTGTGCTCTGTTCCACAAAGTTTAAGTTCAGCCCAGACAAAAATGAACTTATTCTTCTTCCCTACCTCCCAAGTCCTCCTTGCTGTTCTCTTGTCTCCATGAATTACACTCATCCCCCTTTATCTATGGTGGGTACATTCCAAGATCCTCAGGGGATGCCAGAAACTGTGGATGGCACCTGCACGAACATACCTAGGATAAAGTTTAATTTGTAAATCAGGCATCATAAGTTTTTTTTTTAAGATACACACATTCCTTTTTGTTTTATCATTTTTTAATGATTTTACTTAAATTCCAGTTAACATTCAATGTAATAGTAGTTTCTTGTGTACAAAATAGTGATTCAACACTTCCATGCAACACGAGGTACTCATCACGACATGTAGGCACCATAAGTTATTAACAGTAAATAATAGAGCAATTATAGCAATGTACTATAATGAAACTTATGTGAACTGTGCCTTCTCTCTCAAAATATCTTTTTAAATTAATTTTTTATTTTTGAGAGAGAGAGAATGCATGCAAGTGGGGGGAGGGGCAACAGGGGAGGAGGACAGGGAATCTGAAGTGGGCTCTGTGCTGACAGCAGACTGTGAGATCATGACTTGGGCTGAAGTCGGATACTTAACTGACTGAGCCACCCAGGTGCCCCTCAAAATACCTTTTTAAAAAAATATTTAGTCTCTACACCCAATGGAGGACTCGAACTCATGACCCTGAGATGAAAGGTTGCATGCTTTTCCAGGCAGGCGCCCCTTTCTCAAAATATCTTATGTACTGTACTCATCCTGTTTAAAAAATGTTTATTCACTTATTTACTTAGAGTGCTTGAGTACAAACAAGGGAGGGGCAGAGAGAGAATCCCAAGCAGGCTCCAAGCTAAGCGTGCAGAGCCCGACTTGGGACTCAAACCCGCTAACCATGAGATCATGACCTGAGCTTAAAATCAAGAGTCAGCCACTTAAACGACTGAGCGACCTAGGTGCCCCCTCATCCTTCTTCTGATAAGCAGAGATGATGCAGCACCTACCTCCTGAGGTAAAGTGAGGTGAATGACATAGGGGTTGTAACAAAGCCTTAGGCTGCTACCTTCCCACAATGGGTTCATGTGCTTTTGAACCGTGGCTGACCTCGGATAACTAAAAATTGCAGAAAGGGAGCCTGTGAATGATGGGGGCTGCTGTCCCTACGGTCCATCCGGGTGCCCAGGTTGCTTCACTGGAATCACCGTCTACCTTTGTCACTTTACACATCCAATTACTAAATTCTGTTAAGTTCTATTTTCCAATCCTAAAGTTTATAGTGATAGCCTGTAAGTAGCCCCACTCCAGATGTCTTTCTCTACTACTAGCCATACGGATATAGAGCTTTTTCTCAAAAAGAAATCTTCCTCTCATGATTGTGGTTATTCAGTAACCCCTACCTGATTAAGAAATAAGAATCTCATGTTCTACAGACCGAACACATCCCCCTGAAAAGATCCTGAGGGGATCATTGAAACCCTAGGCTCAGCATCCAGGGCCCTCCCTGACCTGCCTCAACCTCCTTTCCTGCCATTCCCTCACCGTCCAGGGGTGATTCATGTTTTGGAGACAAAGATGTGTGAGTTCCGATTCTGGCTCAGCCCCTTGAGAGCTGAATAATCATGGTCCAGTGTCTTAACCTGAATCTCTATCCATTACCATGTATGTAAAGTAAGTTCAGTGATTGTGCTTACGTCAAAAAGAGCTGAGAGAGTGAATTGAGATAATGTATATGAAGATAATAGCAGGATGCTTAGCAAATGCTAAGGTCTCCGTGAACACACACTCGTTACATGGATTTTTAAGTTCCTCGTCTTGGTGCACCATAATTACTTACATATTCCTCTCTCTCCTATGTATGACTCTATACTTCTTGACATCATTCAGTTCAGAATGCCCATCTCTTAGCCTGACACATAGTAAGGTATTTCATAAGTGTTTGAGTGTTGGTGAAAGCCTTGATTGGTAAAGCTCATTTTGTAAATCAGGTTTTTAACATAAAAACAACTACAAAAATATTTGAAGGTAATCAATTGTGCATGTTATATTTTGTTAAGAGTGCTTTAGCTTTGAGGCGCCTGGGTGGCTCAGTCGGTTGAGCGTCTGACTCTTGATTTCAGCCTCAGGTCATGATCTCATGGTTGGTGAGATTGACCCCCAAGTCAGGCTCTGTACTGACAGCGTGGAGCCTGCTTGGGATTCTCTCTCTCTCTCTCTCTCTCTCTCTCTCTCTGCCCCTCCCCTGCTCACGTGCTCTTTTTCTCTCTCAAAATAAATACATAAGCATTAAAAACAAGTGCTTTGGCTTTTATGTAAGTGACCCCTCTAACCTGCCTTCCTACAAGATAGTAGTGCCTCATTTAATTTTCTAAAGATGGAGGATGACTTCAGAGAATAAAAAGCACAATTTTTGTCATTTGAGGAGTGTCCTGCTGAAAGATTTTTAAAAGTCAGATATCATTTTTGCAACGTGAGCGCAAACGTCTTCACCTCTCAGGATTTACCTTTATGTCCAGAGCAATTAAACTGAAAACCAGCAGTATCTGGAAACTGGAGCCTGCCTTATGCTCTAGGAAATCAGCAATCAAGATTTTATTTCATGTTTGAGAGAGAATTGGTCTTATCTTGCCTCTGCTTTTTAAGAATGACCGTGTCAGATGAATTTACTTAATGGAGTAATTTTGTTTAATGACAGTGGTAGGTATCAAAAGCCTGTGTCTCTTATTCTAGTCATTTGTTTTCTTGCTTATTTTCATGGAAATCGTCCTTAAAATAGAAGTACACATGTCCTTATACCCTTACCATGCATTTCAAGACTTACGTACTTTAAAATTATTACCCAGAAGTAGGTTTCATAGACTAGCTACACAGTATGTTATTTGACTAGCAATTATTAAAATTTGTGGGTCTTTTGGGGCACTTGGGTGGCTCAATCGCTTAAGCATCTGACTCTTGATTTCAGCTCAGGTCATGATTTCATGGTTTGTGGGATTGAGCCCTGCATTGGGCTCTGTGTTGACAGCACAGAACCTGCTTAGGATTCTCTCTCCCTCTCTCTCTGCCCTTCCCCTATTTGCTCTCTATCTCTCTCTCAAAAATAAATGAAAAATAAACTGAAATAAATCTGTGTGTGTGTGTGTGTGTGTGTTTTGCGTTAGAATTGCCAGTCTTTTCTAGGTGTTTGGCATTATGTGTTCAGTGTCCTCACACATTCTTCTTGGGTCATTTGCTCATACCTTACAGATCAGCTATTTGGGGTATCTAGCTGGATAACATAATCGAGCTGGGAAGAAATTCAGGTTGCTCTTTGTTGCTCGGCTGCAGTCATTTGCAGGGGATATTTTATGCAAACGGTTGCCTTTATGTAATACAGGTAGTTTGACCCTGGCAGCGTATAACCAGAGTTCTGGATTCCATCAGGTAGAGGGAGGTGAGCTGCCCTGGCCCCCTTCCCTGCTAGACTCACTGTTGTCCAGCATAGAAGTTTGGGTTAGGGATGCAGAGAACAGGGCAGAGGTGGGGGAGAGGAGACTGGGTGTTAGAGGAGAATGTCCATCCCCCGATTCTTCTGTGGCAGGTGTCGCAGTGCAGACTCAGTCTTCCGTGCTCATCGTGAAACCCTAAACATCCTGGACATCTGTACTGGGGAAAATGAAAGTTCCTTACAATACATCCCTCCCCCAAGAGTTTCCAGGTGAACTTGTTTGGTGAAGGAGCCACCCCCTCCCCCTGCCACCACCTGATGTTTGGTTTTCTTTGCCAGTCCCCACATGGGCTCCAGGACTGTGGTATGCAAAATACTAGTGGATGCACAAGAGATGATTTTAGATAGTATGGGGGTGAACACATTTTCTTTTAATGTTCTGTATATTTTGGGTAAACATACCTACTGAATTTAGGATTTCATGGTTATTATCACTTTTAACTTACACTCATTCGTATAAAAATATTGGTTGATTTAAAAGCATTTTTTTAATGTTTATTTATTTTTGAAAGAGCATGAGCAGAGGAGGGGCAGAGAGGGAGGGAGATACAGAATCTGAAGCAGGTTCCAGGCTCTGAGCTATCAGCACAGAGCCTGACAGAGCCGGGCGTGGGATTCGAACCCACAAACTGTAAGATCATGACCTGAGCCGAAGTCAGAGGCTTAAATGACTGAGCCACTCAGGTGCCCCTGAAAAATATTGGTTGATTTTTAAGAAACAAGTAGGTACTAGCACAAATCGGATAGAATATGGCAACGATTTTGAAGGTTGTATTCTTTTTTTTGTTTAAAATTTTTAAACATTTATTCATTTTTGAGAGACAGAGACCGAGTGTAGTTGGGGGAGGGGCAGAGAGAGAGGGAGACACAGAATCTGAAGCAGGCTCCAGGCTCCGAGCTGTCAGCACAGAGCCTGATGTGGAACTTGAACCCACGGACCGTGAGATCATGACCTGAGCTGAAGTCAGTTGCTTAAGCCACCCAGGTGCCCCTAGTAGTATTTTTTTTTTTAAGTTTACTTATTTTGAGAGAGAGAATGAGTGAGGGAGAGGCAGAGAGAGAGGGGGACAGAGGATCCAAAGTGGGCCCTGTGCTGACAGCAGCGAGCCTAATGTGGGGCTCGAATTGAAGAACTGTGAGATCATGACCTGCGCCCAAGTCGGATGCTTAACCTACTGAGCCACCCAGGCGTCCCTCATAGTAGTATAATAATCATTAATGGTATTATTCTGTAATTTGCCTTGACCTAACTGTACCGGGCATGTGTCTGTGTCAGAACATACTCATTTTGGTTGTTTTAATGGGTGTATACAATTACATTCATAGACGCACCAAAAGGTACTTATTGAGCAGTGTGTGATGATCATATGATTATGGCCAATGTTCTGTCTTCATAATCAGTGCTGCCGTGTGTATGTGAACATGTGTATGTGCATGTATTTTGTGCATTCATACAAGTGTTTCTACAGGAGTAATTCCTCGAAATGAGAATGATGAAGGTTCTAAACATTTACTCTTGTTTTGGATCATGTCGGTTTCCCTCCAAAGTGCTCTAGGATTTACGTTCCTACCGTTAGTGCCTGAGAGTGCCTGTTTCTCTACCCTTGACTGTCACCAGTCTTCTTAATCCTTGTCAGATTCCAATCCTTGGACTGCTTCCGTGGGCAATTCTCTTTCTTTTGTGAATTGCTGGTTTATATCCAAATCCATTTTGCTTTTAGGTAGTTCGCGTTTTCTTCAATGTCCCTCAGTAGACTTTTGTTATTTTCTTCATAAAAGCTCCATTGTATTACTAGAATTAGCTCCAGAGAACTCCTTTAAATGTCCCTGAGCTCACAACAGATTATTATAATTCAGGTGTTCTATAGAAACCAGATGGTTCTCACTGGATGAATTTATCTTGACGGGGTTATCATATTTCAGGAGATTTGTTCTAGGAATTTCTGCAGTTTTTGAAGACAGAATCATGATCTGATCAATGTATGAAAAGGTGTCTGTTCTTAGAACTTCTCTACCCAAATTTGGCTCGCAAAAGACTACTGAATAAACCAGACCATCAAATAAAAAAGCCTACCATAAGAAATAACAAGTACTAATACATAAATAGTAAGATATAAAAGCAAGCAAACATTTATGAATCACCTACTGTATATTAGACACTTTGTATCTTATGTGGAAGATACAAAGGTGGCTAAGAAGTGGCTCTACTTTTTCTAATTTTTAATTTAATTAAATTCAAGTTAGTTCACATACAATGTAGTATTGGTTTCCGGAGTAGAACCCAGTGATTCATCTCTTCTATATGACACCCAGTGCCCATCCCAACAAGTGCCCTCCTTAATGTCCATCATCCATTTTGCCTATCTCCCACCCCCTCCCCCCAACAACCCTCAGTCTGTTCTCTGTATTTAAAAGTCTCTTAAAGGGACACCTGGGCGGCTCAGTCAGTTGTGCGTCCGACTTCAGCTCAGGTTGTGATCTCACAGTTTATGAGTTTGAGCCCCACGTCAGGCTCTGTGCTGACAGCTCAGAGCCTGGAGCCTGCTTCAGATTCTGTGTCTCCCTCTCTCTCTGCCCCTCCCCTGCTTGAGCTCTGTCTCTCTCATACATAAATAAACATTAAAAAAAATTTTAAAACAGAGTCGCTTATGGTTTGCCTCCCTCTCCGTTTTTCTTATTTTTCCTTCCCTTCCTCTACGTTCATCTGTTGTGTTCTTAAATTCCACATGAGTGAAATTATATGATGTTTGTCTTTCTCTGACTGACTTATTTCTCTTAGCATAATATCTTCTAGTTTCATCCACGTTGTTACAAATGGCAAGAATTCATTCTTTTTGATTACTGAGTAATATACCTGTGTGTGTGTGTGTGTGTGTGTGTGTGTGTGTGTGTGTGTGTGTACATCACATCTGTAACCATTCATTAGTCGATGGACACCACTTGGGCTCTTTCCATACTTTGGCTATTGTTGATAGTGCTGCCATAAACATTGGGGTGCACGTGCCCATTTGAGCCAGCATTATTGTATCCTTTGGATAAATACCTAGTAGTGCAATTGCTGGGTCGTAGGGTAGCTCTATTTTTAATTTTCTGAGGAATCTTCATACTGTTTTCCAGAGCGGCTGCACCAGTTTGCATTCCCACCAGCAGTGCAAGAGGGTTCCTCTTTCTCCCCATCCTCGCCAGCATCTGTTGTTTCTTGTGTTGTTAATTTTGAAGTGGCTGTATTTTCAAAGAGCTAATACTCCTGAAGGAACAAAGAGACACACATTTATACGTGTAATTGCAGTGAAATACTGTAGGTGTTAGGATCTCATATGCTGGGCAGATTGGGGAGTTCTTTGTATGCGTGACAATGTGAAAGGATGGTTGCCAGGAAGGCTTTGGAGAAGAGTGTCTGAGGTGGAGTCCTGGAAACTGAGGCGGGAAGAAAACTCCTTGCCCAAGGCAGGGCTGTGTGAAGGCCCCCTGTGAGGTTCCAGGGGGCCTCAAGGGCTTCTGTACGACTAGGGAATGGGTGGGTTCATTGGGTACAAGCTGCGGTCAGACTGTGCAGGATCTTTTATGCTATCAAAGAGTTGGAAATCTTTCCTGCAGCAATTTGGAGCCAGTGGAGGCGTTAAGCAGGGGGCTGGTGTGGGGGATGTTTGGGTTTTGAGGGGGTGGCTCTGATTTCAGATGGAGCATGCGTGTTGCATGGATGGAATGTTGCATGGAAGAGATGTGGTGGTTTGGGGGCGAGGGAGGGGGCAGAGAGCAGAGTCTTTGGCTGGCTGGGTGATAGTGGTATTAACCTGCCTAGGGAAGTGAGAAAGAGGGCAGATTTGGGGGAAAAGATAGGTCTGCCTTACTGATTGAATGTGGGGTGTCCATGGGAAGCCATGGTGGAGAGACCCAGCAGTTGGCTGTGTGTGCATGACTCAAATGTACTCATGCATTTGGTGAATATTGATTAAGTGTCGTGTGCCTTATATCTTAGATTAAATGAGGTGCTCCCCAAACCCCTGAGCCACTATAGATGATTCTTTTGTCACTTCTAACCATCCCTTAAGTGATGAATATCCTTTCTGTGTTTCATTTCTCCAAAGTTTATTCTCAACTTTGTGTGATCACCTTGCTGTTTCCATGAACTGACCCCATACAGTTACAGAGAGACAGAAGAGTAAACTTATTTGTTAAACTACATGTATTTACTTCAGAATTTTTTTCTCCCTTTAAAAATGGTTTATTTATTTATTTTGACAGAGAGAGAGAGCACGCATGAATGGGGGTGAAGCAGAGAGAGAGAGGGAGAGAGAATCCCAAGCAAGTTCCCTGTTATCAGCACAGAGCCTGACACGGGGCTCAATCTCATGACTGTGAGATCATGACCTGAACCCAAATCAAGAGTTGGATGCTTAACCGACCGAGCCACCCAGGTGCCCCAGAATTTTCATTTGTTTCAAATATATCCTCTAGAATAAATGCACGTTGTTCAGTTCAAGGCTTGTATCCCAGACTATTATAAATTATATTTCCAGAGTTCATCTGTGTTGTTAAGACGTATTACAAAAAACAGATATTTACCTAAACACCTAAGGAAGACTCATGGGTTATTTTTATTATAAATTGTAACATTAATGCTGATGACAGCTACCATTTATTGTGTACCTTTTACATAACTGGTCTATCGGGGACATTCTGTTTGACTTACATGCATACATTACGTATGTATATACCTTCTGGGATATGTATTGTTATTTGCGCTTTATGGAAGAAATTCTGCCTCTTCATTCCTTTCCAGAAACTCTTCCATGAGATCTTTTGTGGGCTCATCTTTATCTGGGCGTCTTTTGTGACTGATGATTCCAAGGTCATTCATCTCTCCATTTACACCTCCTCTGACCAGTTTCACCGGGTACCTGGCTTCCCTCACTGTCTGTGTCCCGATGATTCTCATCTCCACGTGTTCTGCCTGGATCTCTGTTCTGAGCTCCAGACGAGTTAGTCCAGTGCCCACCAGTCCCCTGCACTTGGCCGTGTCGTTGGCACCTCAAATTGGTCACATCTGGAATTACACTCATTGTCTTTCCAAGGTGTGCCCAGGCTCCCAGAGTCCCTCTTTTAGAAAGCTCATTGCCATGTGTGCCAGCAACCTGGAAGTTATTCTTCCCTTCTTTCTTGCTCCTCACATTCGACCTGTCTCCAGGCTCTGTTGGTTCTGGTCCCTAACTCTCTCTCATGCACACTCTCTCTTCTGTTTCTCCTCTGCCAGGGCCTAACATTTATGTAATATTTTATAAATTTTTAATGTTTATTTATTTTTGAGAGAGAGGGAGACAGAGCATGAGCAGGGGAGGGACAGAGAGAGAGAGAGAGGGAGACACAGAATCTGAAGCAGGCTCCAGGCTCTGAGCTGTCAGCCCAGAGAGCCCGATGCGGGGCTTGAACTCACGAGCTGCGAGATTATAACCTGAGCTGAAGTCAGAGGCTTAACCAACTGAGCCACCCAGGTGCCCACATTTACATTAATAAAAAAATTTTTTTTTTTTATTTTTTTTTTTTTTTAAAAATTTTTTTTTTCAACATTTATTTTTGGGACAGAGAGAGACAGAGCATGAACGGGGGAGGGGCAGAGAGAGAGGGAGACACAGAATCGGAAGCAGGCTCCAGGCTCTGAGCCATCAGCCCAGAGCCCGACGCGGGGCTCGAACTCACGGACCGCGAGATCGTGACCTGGCTGAAGTCGGACGCTTAACCGACTGCGCCATCCAGGCGCCCCCAAAAAAATTTTTTTTTAATGTTTACTTATTTTTAAGAGAGAGAGACAGAGTGGGAGCAGGGGAGGGGCAGAGAGAGAGAGGGAGACACACAATCTGAAGCAGGCTCCAGGGTCTGAGCTGTCAGCACAGAGCCTAATGCGGGGCTTGAACTCACAGACTGCGAGATCATGACCTGAGCCAAAGTCGGACGCTTAACCGACTGAGCCACCCAGGCACCCCACATTTATATAATTTTTAAAATATGCTTATTTATTTTTGAGATAAAGAAAGTGCGAGAGGGACAGAGAGAGAGGGAGACAAAGGATCTGAAGTGGGCTCTGCACTGACAGCAGGAAGTCCAGTGTGGGGATTGAATTTTCAAACTGTGAGGTAGTGATCTGAGTCAAAGTTGGAAACCTAACCGACTGAGCCACCCAGCTGCCCCTGGGGCTCCTAACATTTATGACCGCCACTATGGTGACGGCTTCCAAAGTGACCTGTTTTGCTAGGTCTCTTCCCTCCAGTTCTTTCTCTACAGACCTTGTGAGATTAAGCCTTCTAAACACAAAACTGAGATTCTGCCCTCTCCTCTTGCACTCAGTAGCTGCCCATGAATATCACGATGCCCTCTGGATGCTTGTGGGGAACAGGTAAGGTCTTGTTTCCACTTCATTTTCTGCCAGGCTCTTTCCTACCCGCCACTTTTCTTTTTTTTTTTTTTTTTTTTTAATTTTTTTTTTTTTCAACGTTTATTTATTTTTGGGACAGAGAGAGACACAGCATGAATGGGGGAGGGGCAGAGAGAGAGGGAGACACAGAATCGGAAACAGGCTCCAGGCTCTGAGCCATCAGCCCAGAGCCCGACGCGGGGCTCGAACCCACGGACCGCGAGATCGTGACCTGGCTGAAGTCGGACGCTTAACCGACTGCGCCACCCAGGCGCCCCCCTACCCGCCACTTTTCAACCACATCCTGCGTTTCCTTGTCCTGTTGTGTGCTCTCTCGTCCTTGGGGTCTCCGTACATGCTGCCCTCTATGCCAGGAACATTCGTCCATCCCCGATTGCTGATGAGCCCACGCTTCTCCCTTTGCGCTCAGGCCGGGCAGTACGTCTGCTAGGAAGCCTCTCCCTCTTTACGGAGCACAGGTATTCCTCTGTCCTCCCAGGGCTTTCTCTGCTCCTCACCATCAGGTACCCACTGCACTCTTGAAATGATCATGTGTCCTGCCATGGTCTGAACTCCACAAAAGCAGGGAGGGCATCGATCCTGGCGTAGAGTAGGTGCTCAGTAAAGGTACTCATGAAGGAGTGTGTGAATCCAAAGCTCAGGTTAAACAAAAATTTTTAACGTTTATTTATTTATTTTGAGAGAGAGAGAGGTAGGGAGTGAACCAGGGAGAGGCAGAGAGAGAGGGAGACAGAATCCCAAGCAGGCCCCTCACTGTCAGCGCGGAGCCTGATATGGGGCTTGAACTCATGGACTGCGAGATCATGACTTGAGCTGAAATCAAAGGTTGGGTGCTCAACTGGTTGAGCCACCCGGGCGCCCCTCCAATAGCTCGGGTGAAAACCAGGTCAGCCTGCCTTTGGTGTCCATAATCTTGGTACCACGTGCTTGCTTAGAATCTTCTGCTTTACAGTCTTGCTCTGGACACAGTAACAGCAGGGTGTGGATGGGGTGGGGTGGGAATGGCATCACTATGTAGTGTTACCTTTGAGAATGAAGCAAGGCACTCTTGCCCCAATCTGAGAATGATGTTGTGTTCTACTTGCACAACAGGTGAAGAACTCACTGGATAGAGCCCTAGCCCCGGGTGCAAATCTTCCAGGGGAATCACCTCTGGACCTCCCGTCTGGGCTTGCCAGTGGCATGGGTGTGGAGCCATTTAAATACTTTCAAGGTGGGGCGCCTGGGTGGCACAGTCGGTTAAGCGGCCGACTTCAGCCAGGTCACGATCTCGCGGTCCGGGAGTTCGAGCCCCGCGTCGGGCTCTGGGCTGATGGCTCAGAGCCTGGAGCCTGTTTCCGATTCTGTGTCTCCCTCTCTCTCTCTGCCCCTCCCCCGTTCATGCTCTGTCTCTCTCTGTCCCCAAAATAAATAAACGTTGAAAAAAAAAATTAAAAAAAAATACTTTCAAGGCAATTATGGGAGGGCTTGGAATATCAAAGTCAATACCAGAAGCCCATTTCAAAAAGTAAAAGGGAATAATGCTTATTAGAAATTGAAAGTCACGTGATCAGCCCTGGAAATGGACAGGGAGTTAGTGGTGCAGCTGTATTTTGAACCAGTTAAAAGCTAGAAATAGAAAGCAGAAGAAGAGCTGCTAAGAGACTATATCAGAATAATCCAAGCCTGCGTTCCCGCAAGCACGGGACTCAGGTTTCAAAGGGGTGAGTAGCTGTTTCTGACTTGAGTACCCTGAATGATGCTCAGCTTCTGACGTATGCCTCGTTCTGGGAAGAACTGGCCCCAACCCATGATTACGGTCCTTCTCTACTGCCTTCAGGGACCCTTCAAAGTATTTGCTTTTTTCTTGCTCTCTTCTCTCTCCTCCCAGCCCCATGCACTCTATACGGAGAGCTTCTAGGCACCCGTGCTTATTTATCTTCCCTGGCCATGCGAAGTGCTTCTGCATGTTCGTTAGCAGAGCTGGCTCTCGACAAATTCATTCAGTGACTGATAAGCCGTTTATAGGCAGGCACTCTTTTACTCATCTTTGTATCCTCAGTGCCTCACCTGATATTAAATGAAACTGAAGCAAAAGGTTAATCTACTGAGCTGGATTTAAAACAAAAGATTAAACGGACAAGCTGAAATGGAACATGTAATTATTGCGGTCGCAGTATTTGAATTTGTGCACATAGGCAAACCCTAAAGATTCTTGAAGTAAGCCCAAGCATGGGAGACACAAATTACATAATAAACAATTTGGAGTTCTTGAAGGTGGTGTCTAAACATTGTCCCGGAATATAGGGAAATCAATGAGAGGAAACAAGTACATGAGTAAGCGTTAAGTGAATTAAGCAGATAGTGTTTATTCCAAGTTCAGAAGTGAGATCCTTCTGGAGTGCATTTAAGGAAAAGAAATTAAGTTGGGTCAGGAAGCTGGGGTAAGATTGGAATAATGAAGGTTGGGGGCAGAAAGGTATCTGAGATTAGGACCAAGAACAAATATTTTGTGCTTCGTCATGACCTTAAACAATAGCCCAAGACCATAGCTAGAAACAGGCCAAGCAGTCTTTGAAAGGCTAGAGGGAAAAAATAGAGAAAATGTAGTCAAATGTGGTAGATTTTATCTTTTTTAATTTTCCAAATACAGAACATGTTTGTTTGGATTTCTTTCCAATGTAATGTATCATATGTTCCTGGGTCTCTCCCGTTTTCTCTGTTTGGTGGCCGACTTTTTGTAAGAGTCTTAAGTGTGTCAATACAGGTGACATGGGGAGCCTGGGTGGTTCAGCCGGTTAAGCATCCAACTTTGGCTCAGGTCATGATCTCGTGGTTAGTGTTTCTTTTTTTTAAAGTTTGTTTATTTTGAGAGAGTGAGCAAGCAGGGGAGGGACAGAGAGAGGGAGAGAGAGAGAGGGCACGCGCATCCCAAGCAGGCTCCACGCTGTCGGCACAGAGCCTGATGAGGGGCTTGAACTCACTAACCGTGAGATCGTGACCTGAGCTGAAACCAAGAGTTGGATGTTCACCTGACTGAGCCACCCAGGTATCCCAAATTTGGTATATTTTAAAAGAAGACTTAGTTTTCTGAATCAGCGTAAGGATTCAGATATTCCTCTGATGTCAGAATGAAGATTTATGCTGGCTTGTTCCAGGAGTAGCTTCCCAGGAAGGCAGTTCCCTCCTTCAGGGAGAGGCAGGACACCATGTCCCTGGTGACGTTGTGAAGAACTCTACTAGAGGCCAGATGTCTACCCACCGGGGACTGGGAATATGGGTTTGCCTTACCTCCTATTACTGAGAAACTAGTGTTAAAAACATCTAAGAGGGTACTTTACTTTGGCTGTGTCTTCTTGCCTTCTTCCTGTTTCAGTGGAACAAGTTTTTTGCTTCTGTCACTCACCAGCCCATTGACTGTGGTTCTGGATCTCATTGCTGTTCACCTCCATGGCCTTTGCTGCTTCTGGTGTCTCCCTAGTAGTCTGCCAGCTTGTTGCCCAATTTCTCTGCTTCCCTGCCATGCTGAACTTCTCAGAAGAAATGTCCACTTTGTGTTCTCATCATTCTTTCCCATCTTGATACATTTCCAACCTGTCTCCCACCCCATTACACCGTGTTGAGCTCTTTGCAACATACGATACCTCTCCTGCCTTCTTATCGTATCTTTGTGTCTGTTACCTTCTTTTTTTAAAATTTTTTTAAAGTTTTGGGGCGCCTGGGTGGCGCAGTCGGTTAAGCATCCGACTTCAGCCAGGTCACGATCTCGCGGTCCGTGAGTTCGAGCCCCGCGTCGGGCTCTGGGCTGATGGCTCAGAGCCTGGAGCCTGTTTCCGATTCTGTGTCTCCCTCTCTCTCTGCCCCTCCCCCGTTCATGCTCTGTCTCTCTCTGTCCCAAAAATAGATAAATGTTGAAAAAAAAATTTAAAGTTTTATTTTATTTATTTTGAGACAGTGAGAGAGTGTGTGCAAGCAGGGGAAGGAGAGAGGGAGAGGGAGAGGGAGATGGGGGAGAGAGAGAGAGAGAGAGAGAGAGAGAGAGAGAGAGAGAGAGAATATGAATGAATGAATCCCAAGCAGGCTCCACACTGTTAGCACAGAGGCTAACATGGGGCTCAAACCCATGAACCATGAGATTGTGACTTTAGCCTAAATCAAGAGTCAGACGCTTAACTGACTGAGCCACCCAGGCAACCCTGTGTCTATTCTTAACCAATTATCCCAAATTAGTGGTTTGAATGAACATACATTTATTATCTCACAGTTGATGAGGGTCAGGTATCTAGGAGTTGGGTTTCTCATGAGGGCAGGGCTGCTGTCATATGAGGGCTTGACTGGGGCAGGAGAATTCACTTCTGAGATGCCATACTCACATTATTGTGGACTGGAGGACTCAGATTTTTGCCACCTGGGAATCCCCATAGTACTGCATGGCTAAACTCAAGACATGGCAGCTAGCTTCTCTTGGAGTGAGTGATAGAGAGATAGAGAGAGGGACAGATCGAGAGAGAGAGAGAGAGAGAGAGAGAGAGAGAGAGAGAGAGAGAAGGAGTGACTAAGACAGGAGCTGAAGTGTCTTTTTATCACCTAGTCTCCCATGTCACATGTCCTTACTTCTGCTTTATTTTATTCATTAGAAGTGATTCACTAAGTCCAGCCCATGCTTAAGGGTAAGGAAATTAAGCTCACCTGAAGAGAAGAATTTTGAAGAATTTGTAAACATATTTTTAAAACCTTTTGATTCTTATCTCTTGATTTTGCCAGGGTCCCTCTTTTTAAATTCCACCCCCCCCCCTCACTTTATTGGCTGCTCTTCTGTGATGCTAGCCCACTCCTTACCTCCTTTCTGTCCTCATATAATGTGAAAAGCTTATCAAGACTCCATCCTGGGCTTTTCTCCCCTTCTGTCTTTCCCATCTCCCCTTGTGCTCTTTCCTTCTAGACACTTCAAATACTGTCAATTTAACAGTATTACCAAGTTTCTATCTTCAGTGCTGGCTTCTTGTTAGGTATTTAGATTTATATTTCTGTTCTTTTCACCTTCATAGTTGGAAAGATTTTTACATTTCTCAATGTTAACTCTTGGTCTTCAAAACCTGCTTCTCCTTTACTTTTCCCCCATCTCTATAAATAAAACAGCTCAAGCTGCTGTTGTTGAAGCCAGAAATGTGAGTGCCATTTTTTTTTTTTTTTTTTTTTTGCCCCCTTGCCTTACCACTTCCATTCTGGACCTTTTTATTGGATTATGTCTCCTATTTGTCCTCTTGCCCCTCCCCTCATCTTCCTCAAGCAAAAAAGGACATTTAAAAAATATCTCATGAACCAAACAAAATGGTTTTTACATTTCTTTTTTAGTTTTTATTTTGTGTGTTTCACTCCATACATTATTTTAAAAAGAAAAAAATTTTTAAAAATGTCAGCTCTGTACCCATCATGGGGCTTGAACTTCTGACCCTGAGATCAAGAGTTACATGCTTTACAACTGACCCAGTCAGGTGCTCCTAACTTTATAAATTACTTTTGTCATAGTTTAAACGTATACTCTTAAGTCCTACATTCTCTCCTTTTGGTTTAAAAAAAAGATAGAATTTGTTGTCTCACATGATTAAAAACACCAAGGTAAATGTGTGGCCTTGGGGCTCTAGGATGAGTCTCTCTCCACCTCTTATCTCTGCGTTTCTCCTGTTAATTTCAATCTTTGGCAGGCTCTTTCCAAGTGAGGGTGGCATTCAGAAGCTTTTATTTTGATGTAGTCCCAATAGTGGTTTTTTTTTAATTTTTAATTTTTAATTTTTTTTTTTGCTTCTGTTCACTTGCCTGAGGGGACATATATAGAAAAGTGTTTCTACAGCCGATGGTTAAAACAAATCACTGGCTATGTTTTCTTCTAGAAGTTTTATGGTTTCGGTGTCACATTTGGGTCTTAAATCCACTTTGAGTTTATTTTTGTATATGGTGCAGAAAAGTGGTCCAGTTTCATTCTTATGCATGAAGCTGTCCAGTTTTTCCGGCACCATTTGTTGAAGAGACTGTCTTTTCTCCATGGTATATTCTTGCCTACTTCATCATGGATTAATTGACCATATAAGCTTGGGTTTATTTTTGGGCTCTCTATTCTGTTCCATTGATTTGTCTATTTTTTTTTTTTAAGTTTATTTATCTTGAAAGAGAGAAAGAGTGGGAGGGGGCAGAGAGCAAGCCTGGGAGAGAATCCAAAGCAGTCTCTATGCTGTCAGTGTGTAGTCTGACATGTGGCTTGATCTCACTAGCTGTGAGATCATGACCTGAGTCAAAATCAAGAGTCAGGTGCTTAACTGACTGAGCTACCCAGGCTCAATGACTATTTTTTAAAATTCATGTTCTGTGTGTCTGTTTTTGTACCAGTATCATACTGTTTTGATACAGCTTTGTTGTATATCTTGAAATCTGGGATTGTGATACCTCCAGCTTTGTTTTTTCTCAAGATTGCTTTGGCTATTTGGGGGTCTTTTGTGGTTCCATGCAAATTTTAGTATTACTTGTTCTAGTTCTGTGAAAAATGTTGTTGGTATTTTAATAGAGATTGCATTCAATGTGTAGATTACTTTGGGTAGTATGGACATTTTAACAGTATTGGTTCTTGCAATCTATGAGCATGGATATCTTTGTGTCATTTTTAATTTCTTTCATTAATGTTTTATAGGTTTTAGAATATAGGTCTTTCACCTCTTTAGTTTATTCCTAGGTATTTTGTTATTTTGGGTGTAATTGTAAGTGGCATAGTTTTCATTTTTTAAAAAAAGTTTATTTACTTAGTGTGTGCACATGTGCACGCAAGGGGCAGAGAGAGAGGGAGAGAGAGAATCCCAAGCAGGTTCTGCAGTGATAGTGCAGAGCCCAACTCTGGGCTCCAACTCGTGAACTGTGAGATCATGACCTGAACTGAAATCAAGAGTTGGATACTTAACTGACCAGCCACCCCCGCCCTGTAAATGGGATCGTTTTCTTGATTTCTCTCTCAGCTACATCATTATTAGTGTATAGAAATGCAACAGATTTCTGTACATTAATTTTGTGTACTGTGACTTTACTGAACTCACTTAACAGCCCTGATTGTTTTTTTGGTGAAGTTGTTAGGGTTTTCTATATGTAGTATCATGTCATATGCAAATAGTGGCAGATTTACTTCTTCCTTCCCAATTTGGACCCCTTTTATTTTTTTTCATGTGTGAGTGCTGTGGCTAGGACTTCTAGTACTGTGTTGAATGGAAGTGATGAGAGCAGACATCCTTGTCATATTCTTGATCTTAGAGGAAAAGCTCTCAGTTTTCCACCATTGAGTATGATGTTAGCTGTGGCTTTTTCATATGTGACATTTATTTTGTTGAGATACGTTCCCTCTAAACCTACTTTTTGAGATTTAAAAAAAAATTTTTTTTAACGTTTATTTATTTTTGAGACAGAGAGAGACAGAGCATGAATGGGGGAGGGTCAGAGAGAGGGAGGCACAGAATCTGAAACAGGCTCCAGGCTCTGAGCTGTCAGCACAGAGCCCGATGCGGGGCTCGAACTCACAGGCAGTGAGATCATGACCTGAGCCGAAGTCGGCCGCTTAACCGACTGAGCCACCCAGGCGCCCCAAGAGATTTTTTTTTTTACCATGAATGAATGTTGTGCTTTGTCATATGCTTTTTTGTTTTTTTTTTTGCATCTATTGAAATGATCATATGGTTTTTATCCTTTATTTTGTTAGTGTCATGTATCAAAATGATTAATTTGTGAATGTTGAACCACTCTTGCATCCCTGGAATAATTTCCACTTGATCATGGTGAATGATGTTTTTAATTTTTTGTTGGATTAAGTTTACAAACATTTTGTTGAAGATATTTGCATCAATGTTCATCAGAGTAGTTTTCTTTGTGTAGTGTCTTTATCTGGTTTTAGTATCAGGGTAATGCTGACCTTATAGAATTTATTTTGAAGTTTTTCTTCCTCTGCTATTTTTTGGAATAGTTTGAGAAGAATAGGAGTTAACTCCTCCTTAAATGTTTGGTAGAATTCGTCTATGAAGCCATCTGGTCCTGAACTTCTGTTTGAGTTTCTTTTTGTTTTTTTATTACTGATTCAATTTCATTGGTAGTAATTGGTCTGTTCAATTTTTTTTTTCTTCTTGATTCATTTTTGGAAGATTATATGTTTCTAGGAATTTATCCATTTCCTGTAGGTTGTCCAATTTGTTTGTATGTAATTTTTCATAATATTCTTTTACAATCCTTTGTATTTTTGTGGTGTCTGTGTTATTTCTCCTCCTTAACTTCTGATTTTATTTATTTGAGTTTTCTCTTTTTTTGAGGAGTCTGGCTAAAGGGTTATCAGTTTTGTTGATCTTTTCAAAGAACTAGCTCCTGGTTTTACTGATGTTTCTATTGTCATTTTAGTCTGTTTCATTTGTTCCTACTTTTATCTTTATTATTTCCTTCCTCTTATTGGCTTCAGTCTTTGTTTTTTTCTTTTTCTAGCTCCTTTAAATATAAGATTAACTTGTTTATTTGATATTTTTCTTGTTTCTTGAGGTAGGCCTGTATGGCTATACACTTGCATCTTAGACCAGCTTTTGCTACATCTCAAAGATTTGGGACTGCTGTGTGTTCATTTTCATTTGTCTCCAGTTGCTTTTTATTTTCTCTTTGATTTCTTGGTTGACCCATTCATTGTTGGGTATCATGCTATTTAGCATTCGTGTAGTTGTGTTTTTTCCATATTTTTTTCTTGTGGTTGATTTCTCATTTCATGCTGTTGTGGTTGGAAAAGATGCATGATACGATACCAGTTTTTTTGAATTTATTGAGACTTATTCTGTGGCCAAACATGTGACCTATTCTGGAGACTGTCCCATATACACTTGAAAAGAATGTGTATTCCACTGTTTTTGATGGAATGTTGTAAGTATATGTGTTCGGTCCATCTGGTCTAATGTGTCATTCAAAACCACTCTTTCCTTTTTGATTTTTTAGTGTACTTTTAAAAATCCTTGGGATCCTTATGTATAGACTCTGATGTGGAGGATACCCATGAGGTAGTAGTACTGAATTATTTGTCCTAAAAATACTTTACATTTCAGACAATGGACTTCTAGAGACCCACTTTATCTACTTTTCCCTAAGGTATAAGGCATCACTAAAGGATTACTTCCTTAAATGCATGTAAGAAAAATTATTCCTTTAATTTTCAATATATCACAGATCATACCAGCTCCCCTAATATCAAATTTAATTTTTTTCTGCTTCAGTATCATCTCTTAAACTCTTATCAGTAAAAATAATCATGTTCATGTCATTCTTATATTAGCCTTTCATCTATTCAAGGAAATTACTAAGTTTCCCTTGAGTCTTTTTTTTTTCTAGGTTAAATAAGCCCTGTTTCTTTACATTTTCCTCATGGGGAATACTTCCTAATCATTTTCTTTGTTCTTTCTTGGGCCCCCTCCAAATACTCAGTATCAGACTTCAGTTGCTGAGCCAAAAACTGGTCAATTAATGAAAGCTTGACCAGTGCTGAGTGGGAAGGGAGGCTGATCCATGGTTATTTCTTACATGACTAATTATATATCCTGTGTTATCATGAAGGACTTATTCCCAGTGAGGAATAATCTAGTTCCAAGCATCCACAAAATTTCATTTATTTCTTTATAACCTTAAAAACACCTCCACTAGATCAACTCAACAACTGAACATTAAAACAATGACTGTTTCCTATAGGAAGTCTGAGATTTTGCCAGTGAAAGTGAGCATATTTTTCAAGGTTGATTTCCTGGTTCATCCTTGAAGCATTGCATTGCTTTAGCTGAATTTTTATATATATCTGGGATGCTTAGGTGTGTCTTTATTTTGGCGCCCGTGTGCTCCAGGGTATGGTTTTCTTACTATGCCTGTTTCTCCAGGCATCACCCTCATCTGAGTAATGCATCAGGCTATGAGGAGACTTGAAGAGCAGTTTCTCTCAATCTCTCTCTCTCTCCCTGCTTCCTTCCCTGTCTCCCTCCCTTCCCTGTCTGTCTGTCTTCCTTCCTTCCTTCCTTCCTTCCTTCCTTCCTTCCTTCCTTCCTTCCTTCCATGTTTCTCTCCTAAAAACTTGGGGATTTCCTTGAATATGGGGGTATTGGACAACTGGAGAATAGAACATTCTATATCACCCTTTCCACGGAAGAGAGGTCTGAAAAGAGAGGGCTGAAAAAAGAGGGTTAATTCTGTTCCCTCTATGCTCAGCATATTCTCCACAGAGCATTAGTCACTTCAGCTCCTCAAGGGCACTGAGAACTGGACACAAATATAATTCCATTGGCCTTCACTAACTGATGCATTCTTTATATTGATGACTTTTAAACATAAAACCACTTGTTCATCAGAATAGTATGCAAACACTGGTCACTAGATTTATTGCAGAAGAACCCCTGATTCTGTCAGCTCAGGTTCAAAACTGGTAAACACCCCTATGTCGAGCAATGGCACCGTCCTCTGTCTCCTCCAAGCGTTAAATTCCTTGCTGTAAACTATGCTCTGAGTTACTGCTGTTTTAGCATCTTTGTATTTCTGGAACTCCATGTCTGACACTGCTGGTGAGATTATCCACAAACAGCTGGTAAAGAACAGCTGCTTCATAATTTGAATGACTTTCTTTTTTTTGATGAGCTAAAGTTCCTCATTGCAGATAAAAGCATCGTTATTGATCTTCGGAATAACTCTTTTAGCAGAAGCTCGTTGTTGAGGGAGAAGTGGGTGACAGTAGGTATGTCTTATGATAGAATTTATTCATCCCTTTTTATAAAAAAGTAGATGATTTTTTGGAGCAGTTTTAGGTTCACAGAAAATTGAGGGGAAGGTACAGACCTGTCCCACATACCCCCTGTTCCCACACACGCTGCAGCCTCCCACACTATCAGCCCTCTGTACCAGAGTGGTACATGTATTGTAATTGATAACCCTGCATCGACACATCATTACCACTCAAAGTCCATAGTTTACATTACAGTTTGATCTCAATGTTGTACATGCTATGGGTTTTGACAAATGCATAATGACACGTATCTGCCATTATAGTATCACACAGAGTTTATTCACTGCCTTAAACATATTCTGTGTTCTGCCCACTTATCCATCTTCCCTAACCCATGGTTTTTTTTGTACTGTCTCCGTAGTTTTACCTTTTCCAGAATACCATATACTTGGAATCCCGTCGCCTTTTCAGATTGGCTTCTTTCACTTAGTAATGTGGATTAAAGTGTCCTCCGTGTATTTTCATGGCTTGATAGCTCGTGTGTATCCATTTACCCACTGGAGGATATCTTTGTTGCTTTCAAGCTTTGGAAATTATGAATAAAGCTGTGGTCAACATCTGTGTGCAGGCTTTTAGGTGGAGGTTTTCAAGTCCTTAGGGTAAATCCCAAGGCACATGACTGCTGGACTGCTTCATCCATTTGTAAATCTCACATTCTCCCATAGCAAAGAGCTAGCATATGTTGAAGTCCTCCTTAAGTGTCAGAATTTTCAGTAGATTTTGTCATTTCATCCTCAGTATTACTTTGCAACATAAGTTTATTTATTTTGAGAGAGAGAGAGAGCTAGAGCGTGTGAGCATGCGTATGAGTTAGGGAGGGGCAGAGAGAGAGGGAGAAAGAGAATGCTAACAGTGCACAGCCAGATGTGGGGTTCCATCCTACAAACCCTGAGATCATGACCCGAGCTGAAATCAAGAGTTGGATGCCTAATCAACTGAGCCACCTAGGCGCCCCCACAACATGATTTTTCAATATGAGAAGAGACTGATACATAGGGAAGTTGAATAATTTGCTTAAGGAGTCATTTGAACAAATGGATGATTTTTTAAAAATTTTTTTTGTGTGTGTGTTTTTATGTACTTTTGAGAAAGAGAAAGAGTGAGACTGAGCACGAGCAGGGTAGAGGCAGAGAGAGAGAGACACACAGAACATGATGCAGGCTCCAGGCTCTGCGCTGTCAGTACAGAGCCCGACATGGGGCTTGAACTCTTGAACCACGAGATCATGACCTGAGGAGAAGTTGGACGCTTATTCGACTGAGCCACCCAGGCGCCCCAAACAGATGGATGATTTAAGCAGAGAAACTTCTAGTCTCATTTAACCAGAGAAACTTCTAGTCTCAGTGTTCTTCAGTTTCCTCTGAAAGAAGTTAGAGCTGGAAGGGACCTTAGAGAGGTTTGCTCTGGCAGGCATACCACTAACCTTTGTGGGGCGTAGGGCAAGAAAAGACATGAAGACCCACACATAGCAATTGTCTAAATGTTTAAAGACAATAGATGAGGCCAACACACTGTAAGAAAGATGTTCTGTCTTCCTACCTGGACAAGACCACCTTCACAACAATCTAAAAGTCCCAGTTTGAATCTGGAATTTTCCAACTTCCCAGAGTTCAATGCCAGAATGTGGCAGCATGGGGGAAACTACCATGGTACCTCCGCATCCCTACCCTGTCTCTTCCCTCAGTCGTGCACAGCAAGGGGCCTTGCAAATTCTTTTTGCACCGTCTGCCAACAGCTGTCCCTTGGCAGTTGGATGTACATGATGGGGTGTGTCCTTCTGTTGGAGGGTGGACCCAGAGAAGAGGTCTATACTGACCCTTGAGATAGGATTATTGCATTTGGGCAGAGTATTTGAGGGTCTCAGGAGTCGAAGGCAAGTGCCGAGTATCATCTTCAGGTAGACGGATTACTTTGACCCCATGGTCTCCCCACCTCACTGGAAGTGGGAGAAGAGAGCATTTGGCCAAACAGATCGAGAATCGGGCCCAGAGCAAGGTCCGTCTTGCCCCAGTCTAAGGATGGAAGTGGATTTAGGAGCCCTGGTTCATAAATAAGTAAACAGGCCAGAGAGGTGGTGATTTTCTCCAGGACATGTGGCTAATTAGTGACTACACTGAGATATCCTGATTCCCAGCGTTTTTCATAAGGTTGGCCTCATCTGGCCCTTTTCATAAAGGTTGTTCTTTATGTGTATTTACATAAACTCACCCCAGGAATTAAATCACAATGTTTTTCACCAAAGAGCTAAAAAACCCGCCAAAAGGGATCCTTTCTACTCACACGACCGGTGCTCTTGAATGAACAACCGACCATTTAGGTGACATCGCAAAGCTATCAATACCTCCAGGAGATTTCTGAAAGCTAATTAGCAACTTGTGAGGGGTATCAATCACACCACAGTTCCCACATAATTTCCGAATCACTTCCTATAGAGGTCAGCTTTTATTGATGTGCTTGTATGAGTCAACTGGCTCACCAAGAAACCACAATTAGAAATGTGATCAACATAAATGGGGCTTGGAACAACTGGCAGATGTTTTCAGTGATTTGCATATAAATTAGGCACCAGCTTTAGAAATCCAGCTTATTAAGGGTTGAGATTCTTTCATACATTTTCCCTTTTGTTGGAATGTGGTGAAAGAAGCCTTCTGTTGATTAAAATGTCATAAGTGTCTTCTAGAATTTAGGGTTTTACTCTGCATATTTAATTCCTGACATCATTTGCTCGCACATTTATAAATATCTGTATAGATACCTTAACATTGGAATAGCACTTGATTTCTTATAATGGGTGTTGGATATGCCTTTTGCTTTGATTCTTATGAATGCCCTCTAGAATAAGTTGGGCACAGATGTTATCACAGCAGTAGTTTCCAGATGGAGACACGGAGGTGTTAAGAGGTGCTCACCCCTGGAACAGGAGTTTGACTCCAAATCCCATACATTTCCCATTATACCCTCAGCCTCTCTTAGGCCCCACAGTGGCTTTGATTTCTGGTCATTCTTGTGAATGTCCTCTGAATGAGTTAGATGCAGAGATTTATGTTATAGTCCCCAGCCCCCATATGACACATACTCCTTCATGATGACAAAATGCAGAGGGATTCTGCAACCTTTTTAAAAAAACAGAAGTCATTTAATAATAGAATAAAGCACCTAACATACACATAATATTTATGTTTAATTGAAATAAGTATTTATTATTATGCATTTTGTCCCTCGACTGTATAACCAATGACTCAAAGCCTTATCTGCTGCTTTTTTCTTTGCTAAAGTTAAAGCAGAACTTTCTCTGCACTTATCCACACCTGATGTGAATCTGGCTCTTTTCAGTACTAACCTAATTAGCCTCACTAGTACTAACACTAGTGACACAAAACAGGGACACAGGTAAGAAGGCTAATTCTGTTGGGAGTGTTGCTGGACCACTTTTTCATCATTTGAGTTATTCAGTATTTCTCTCCTTGATACACATCATACTGTTAATACCACGAGGATATTACTACACCGTAAACATAATAAAGAGAAAAAGGGACACAGTTTGCCTGTGTTGAAGGTGTGGTCTCTCTTCTTATAAGAAATGATTTCTGAGGCGCCTGGGTGGTTCTGTCAGTTAAGCGTCCCACCCTTGATCTCAGCTCAGGTCTTGATCTCAGGGTTGTGAGTTGAAGCCCCACATTGAACTGTTACATTTTTTAAAAATTTAAAAACCATTAAACGATTTAATTGTTTATGAAGGGCTAGCAAATATTTTTCTGTATGGGGCCAGATAGTAAGTAAGTACTTTCTGTTGTAGTGCCGAAGCAGGCCTGGATAGTAGGTAATCAAATGAGCATGGCTGTGTTCCAATAAAACTTTATTTAAAGGAACAGGGAGGCCACAGGCTAAATTTGCCTCATGGGGTATGGTTTGTCATCTCCTGCTTTATATATTTGGACATGCTTCTTTAGCCTGTTAGGCAACTGTCTAAAAAGACACTGTTCCAATGGGGATCCTCTGTCCCTATTGGTTACCATTACTGTCCTAAGCACAAACCCTACTGATTTCATATATTCCTTCCTGTATTGCCCTTTTTATCTGCCCTCCTCCTCCCTTTTTCTCTTTGCATTTACAGTGTCAGTTATCCAGTGCCCCAATCATGCTGTACAATAGACACTCACAACAACAACAACAACAACAACAACAACAACAACAACAACAACTTTATTTACTGGCACCCAGTAGGTTCATGGCTCCTAAATCTGGGGTTAGATGGGGGCTGGCCAGGTCACTGTACTAATCTTGGCTGGGCTCACTTCCCTTAATTGGGCTCTGCTGGCTGAGGTGATGGCTGGCTGGCTCCAGCAGACCAGCTGGGCTAGATGAAGGTACAGAGCACCAGCAGAATTGTGCAAGGCTTCTCCAAGGCTGGACTCAGACTGGCACACTCTTCCTTGTGCTTCCTTTCACTGGAAGAGTCCAGATTCAAGAGGCGAGGAAACACACCCCACCGTTTGAGTGGGAATCACTGCCATGGCATGTGGTGAAGAGTCTGGATACCAAGAGGGGTAAAGAATTTGGGCTATTAGTGGGATCATTCCATCAGCCACTAAGTCCCCTCTCCCTCTGTTGTTGTTTTTCTATTGTAGCTCTTACTGCCTGAGGTCAGCGGATAATGACTCTCCTCACCTGCATTCTCTCCTCCCCCGAGCTACTGAGCACTTCTTCCTTATGGTTGAGTTGTGGTCCATTCATTCCCCAAACTAAAAACATTTAGTGCCTCCCCGTCAAATTCACTTGCATTGATTTTCTAGGAATTGTGTCTTTTAGCTCCATATTCCCTTTTCTGCTTTGTATCACCCTTTGTTGGTCACCTATAGCCGAAGCAACCTACTCCTTCCTCTTTCTCCATTCCCTAATTAGTATTATTTTTTTCATCTTGAGTCCTCATTGATGCTCTGTGTCCCTTCAGTATGCTTTTTTACCCTGTCTCTTCTACCCTGTAGAAATTGTGTTCCTCCTTGAAGATGTGACTGGGGCAACTCTTCCTTTCAGAAACTGGCTCAGGTTTTCCTCCCTGGATGGCTGACGCTCTCCCCCTGAGAAGTCAGGATCCTTTCCTTCCTTATCAGCATTTGGCACATTTTACCTGGAGGGACAGGGCATTCATTCAGATCATGACTAAGCACTTCTGACACATGTAAGCTTCTTCAGGATGACCCGTGGCTGTTTGACGTCTCCATGTCCCTGTCCCCGTACCAGTCACTGAGTCAGCCTTCCAAAGAGGTCTGTTGATGGGGCTGATGCTTGAATGGATGTGGCTAAGGAAAAGGATGCCTCAGCCTCCAGGGCAATATTTTGAGGTTTCAGAATTGCTGCTTCCATCGTTCAGGTTCCAACAGAAAAAGAACACATCCCCTTCTGTGTATTTCCATTATAAAGAGCTAAGGTTCACAAACAGCCGAAGACAGCCCGTCCTTCACATTATGTTGAAAGAGCTCTATCTTTTCTTTTTCAACACAAACCCTTCCTTTTGTGACCTGGTGAATGTCTTCTTTTTCTAACAGGACCCTACTGGGTGAGGAAAATGTGACTCCTACCGGCTGCCTGTTCTGTGATTTTCATCCCCCCTCTCCCCAGGTTTGAGGGTAGAATGATGGTTGGAACTCACCACAAACCTTCTCCTTTCCCTGTAACTCCCATGCCCCACAGACCTCTGAATATTAGATGATGTTCTTTGTGGATCCTTTTTCCCAGCGACCCCTCTGGCTGGCAGACAGTCTTCCTCTGTCTTGACACTTCCTATCCCCTCAGTAGATACGGACTTCACCTTTTGGGGGGTATTCTTACTTTTATGGGCCTTCAGATTGAGTGCAGTGTCACTTCTTGGCTTTTTTTCTGAAAAAACTCCAGTGAAATCGGGGAAATAGGCCAGTGTTAACAGATTATTCACCTTGCCCTTGACTTCTGTGCTGTCTCCTTTCGTTGTTTGTGGATCATGCTTTTCAGCACGATTTTCCCATTTGTTTCATTTTTTCCCCCATAAGTCTAGATGACATGTGCTTATAGTTGATTGGTCTTGACCCATTTTTATTTCTTCTTGAGTTTGAACCATTGGGCTAATGTTTATTTTATGCTTAATTTGTCTTTTCATTGAAAATGTGAATGCTTTCCAAGACTTGCTATCTCTAATTCGAGCTTGTGGCCTATTTTACCATTTACTTTTTTTTTCAAGAGCTATGTTAATTGGAATCAGCTGGAAGTTATGGCCATGATTTTTCTATTTGCTTTTCTAACTTTCTTCTTTGCAAGGAAGATACTACCAGAGAGGTTGTCATATTTATGCTTGGGAATATCTGAATTTACATCCTCCTTTTGAATTTCTTTTGTGTGCTGAAGTGGAAGAGCTTTTTATTTCTAACGGTAAACCAGTGCTGTCAGTCAATAAACAGATTTCAAATGGCCACTGGGAATGGTGGTCTAGAATTAGAGCAAAGATTTGCCTTGATTCCTGGCAAAATTTCTCTTATGTTTTTTTTTTTTCTTATGTTCTTAAGTGGAAAGACCTGTAAGAATATAAGAAATTTATTAATTTATTTCTGTTTTAAAATTATTTTTAATGCTTATTTATTTTTGAGAGAGACAGAGACAGACTATGAGTGGGGGAGGGCAGAGAGAGAGGGAGAGACAGAATCTGAAGCAGGCTCCAGTCTCTGAGCTGTCAGCACAGAGCCCGACACAGGGCTTGAACCCACCAACCGTGAGATCATGACCTGAGCTGAAGTTGGACGCTTAACTGACTGAGCCACCCAGGCACCCCTATTCATTTAGGTTGTTTTAAAAGTAACCTCCACTCCCAGCGTGGGTCTTGAGCTCATGAGCCCAAGATCAAGAGTTGAATGCTCCACCAACTAAGTCAGCCAGGTGCCCCTGTAAGACATTTATTTTTCACGACATTTTCTCTCTTCTTTGTCTCACTAAAATTAGGAGGCTGTGTACTATAGAGTTAGCAGCATGGGTGGTGGGCTCAGTGTCCCCCAGTTCAACCCCCAGAGTCCCTGGTTCCCATGTGTAAGATCTTGGGAAATTCATCTAAACCAGTGACTCTGTTTTCTTGTCTCTCAAGTAGGGGTTGGTATGTGGATCACGTGTGATAAGATATATGAAGTCATTGGCATAGTTCATGGACGTATTGGAGTAATACCAATGCTCTTATTCTTATTAGCACTAGTACCCTTTTGATCCTTGCTTCAATTACCCAAATTTTCCCATAAGCAAAAATTATAGTGAGAATCTCACTCATGTCACAAGATAGGCAAATGGAAGGAAAGAGTAGAAATGCTATTAATAAAAGTAGGTGGAATGCTGCCCACATACAATTATCAATCCACTTGGAACACATCATATAGCAGTTGTACCTTTTTTTTTTTTTCACTGTGCAATTTAATTCACAAAATAATGAGCTGCGCTGTGGCAGATTACTGTCTTCACAAAGCAGATAACCACTGAGTGCTAGGAAACTACCCTCCCGAATATGGCCTTTCCTCTCAAGGACCTCAAAAGCATGCTATGTTTAAACTGATGAATCTTTACAAGTTTTCTTGTGTGATTCACTGAGGGATGCCAAGCTTACTGTTCTTTAACCTTAAATTATAAAGCGAGAGTTCAATATTTTTATGACTCGCCATTTTATAAATGTTCCTATGAGTAGTTATTACTTTTAGCTCTCATCAATAATTCTTTGAAAATCTGATTGTTAAAAGGACCATATAATGTTCCATTTTAGGGAAGAAGCATTATTTTTTTCTATAGCTGACTAATACTTCAGCTTAGGTTCTTTCCTCAGACCCAGGGCTCTCTTCCCAGACATGACACTATTATCAGGCAGTAGTTAGTAAGCAATTAAGACTGTTCTGGACACGGTGAAGGAAAAGACAGGTCCTTGTTCTTGGTTGGATAGAGCATCCTGGAGAAAGTGAGAGCGCTCGTGTCCATTCTTTTTACGGTCAGAGAGAGAGAGAGAGAAAAAAAGGACGACTTGAAATGATTCTGAGAAAGAGAGGAGAGTGAGAAATGGAAAGGAGTAGAGAAGAAGCCCTTGCGGGTCAGGAGTTGGGTTTTTGGGGGGATGTAAAGTGGTAGATGGGCTACTCTGATGAAAACTGTACAAACATTTGTGAGCCAAACCCCACTTCTTACCAAATTGTAAATTTTTAAAGGAGTCCTACTTAGAGTCTATTACTGAGACACACCTCCCCCGACTTCTACACTTGCAAATTGATCAAGTGGAAAAACCATCTGATTTGGTTTTCATCTCCAGAGGAGAGTGGATTTTCCAAAAATAACCATTGGCTGCGTGATGCCATTTTTCACTGGCAAGCAGCTGAAACGGGTTTTTAACCCACTGTCTTCTCTATTTTTGGTTAAGAGCTCAGGAAAGCACGTATGTAAGCACAATTTGGAAAGTTTTTGAAAGGTCTAGGGGCTTTGGGACTTCAAGCATTGAGTTCAGCAGGTGGTTATCTTTTCATTAAGAGATTATAGTCATATTAACTTACTGCTTCTTTCTTTTAGATTCTCTGAGACATTTATTTGGTGTTCTAGCAGTTACCATGCCCCACCTCACAGCATGTAGAAAAGCCTACATTATTTTCAAATTCCCTTCCGTAAGAATTCTCAGCTCTTTGTTAGTAACGTCATCTGTAGCTTGCAGAACTATAGTATTTTGGGTGAAAGCATGCAAAAAAAAAAAAAAAAAAGCACTTATTGGATTTGCCATGACTGTAGAAAATAGACACAAGGACGGGAAAAATGATGTAGCACATGCCTGTCCATCAAAACTTGGCTTCCCCTTCTTCCAAAGTAGGGGGGCCCTGCTGTTCCCCATCCTTACTGGCAGTTAGTCTTGGTCACATAACAAAGTCCTCTCTGGTGGCACGAGAGGAGAAATGATGGGTACACTCCCAGGCATGTCCCATGGAACCACCTGGGACGTTTGCTAGAACAGTTCTGCAACTAAATAAAATCTATATTACTGTCACAGCTCTCTGCTAATTGTAGGTTATGTGTCTGAAGTAGACAGGATAAACCTACCTCTTCCTCCATATGTCTCTTTAGGGCCCTTTCTAACTCCAGATAGTCTTGATTTCAAAACTGAGCTCAGAATGCTGCTTCAAAATGAGTCAGTGATTAGAATTAAGGGCCCTTAGGTTGATATGTATAGATAAGTGACTAGGTGTCTGTGTAAGGCAGGTCAGTATTAGGGGTTTAAGAGCTCAGGCTTTGGGGTCACACTCTCCAGGTATAATTCTTTCTTATTTTAAAATTTTAATTCAAGTTAGTTAGCATATAGTGTAGTCTTGGCTTCAAGAGTAGAACCTAGTGATCCTGAAAAGTGTCCTCCTTAATGCCCATCACCCATTTAACCCATCCCCCCCACTTCCCCTCCAGCAACCCTCAGTCTGTTCTCTTCATTTAAGAGTCTCTAAGGGTTTGCCTCCCTCTCTGTTTTTGTCTTCTATTTCCTTCCCTTCCCCTGTGTTCATCTGTTGAGTTTTTCAAAATTCCACATGTGAGTGAAATCATATGGTATCTGTCTTTCTCTGACTGATTTTACTTAGCCTAATACCCTCCAGTTCCATCCACGTTGTTGCAAATGGCAAGATCTCATTTTTTTTCATCACCCAGTAACACTCCACTGTACGTATACACCACATCTTCAGAATTTTGCCAATTTCTGGTTGAGTGGTGACCTTGGGCAAATTCTTTTAACAATTTGGGTCTCCGTTTTCATAACAGTAAGGCAGGAATAATAATAGCATTTCCTATGGTTGATGTGATGATTAAATAAGTTTGTACATATAAAAGATGTAAAGAGTACCTGCCACAAAAGTACCCAATAAATGTTCGCTATCACTGTTCGTAAATACACAAAACAGGCCAAAGAAGCAGGAAATCAAGCTTTAAATTGTAACACTTCCCTACATACCTATGTTTAGTTTGCCATATGTAATAATCGGCAATGTCTCGTTCCCTTTCGGTCTGGAGCAAAGTCCCTGTCAGTTATGATGGTTTGACTTAATTCTTCGTTTGCTGGCTCTGATGTGAATGGACTGAAAAGATGAAGAACTGGCAAGTAACAAATGGTTCTCTAGACAGTAAAATATAGGCCAAAGGGAATCTGCTTCAAACTAATTGTAATTCTAGCCTCATTAGTGCCTGTTAATTGCCAGGCTTCCTCTTTGTCTAGTTTGGGGCTGAGAGGTGCAGTTTGTAAGGAGCCCATCTGCCTCCCTGCCTCTTGGCCCCATGTGTTCTCTGTGGGGGGTATTCTCAAAAATGACCCAGTGAACACATTTCCGGGCTACAGGAGTGCAGCTGTCATCAGCCTATCATTTCCAAGCCTTCTGGAAAAGGAAAGAGTAACTCTAAAGACCTAATGATACACACATGAGAAAGTCCCTCAGGATTTTTGTGCCCTGTGGGTTACGGGGCTTGCATAACAATGAGTGAGGTAAATTGGGGGAAAAATAACTTTACTGTAGAAGATCCACTTTTGTTAATGGACAGGATAATTGCAAGATAGAAGGCTGGAGTCTGGGAGCTCATTGTATTTTTTTCTGCATTATCTCTTATTATCTGAACTGAAAAGAGACCTAAGTTCTGTCCCTACATGTGTCATGTCTGTGTCTCTGCAGGGCTGGGGAGGAAGACTAGCGGAAAGAGTAAGAATATGGCTTTACTACATAACCCATCTGTGAACTTGGTCACATTTGCCAAGTCTTGAAGGCTTAGATTCCTCATCCCTAAAATGGGCATGAAGTGGGCGGATACTCGTCCCTCCCATTGGGCAGTTGGAATGGCTAATTGTACTCTGCAAGGAAGGAGGCACTTCCGTGCCTGACAAATAATAAGAGTTCAGTAAACGATTGCTTCGGTCGTACCTGCTGTCAAACGTGCTTTCAGACTCTTAGTGCGCTAGACTCTGATTTGTTTCAGCAAGGGATCTTGTACACTCAGGAAATTCCTTTTACCTTAGAGTCTTGAGGGTGGATTCTGAATGTTCTAATCTACTTGTTTATGAGGAACAAAATGTTAATTGGGGTTTTCAGGCATGGTGCTCAATGCACAACAAAACTAAATTGAAAGCCCAGAATGCTGCATATTTACAGGCTGAGTGAAAAAAACTTTTATATCCCAAAGAATACAAAGCAACAGCTAGGACTGATTCGTAAGTCATTATAAGGCTGCTGGTACATAATGATTTTGACAGTTATGAAAATGGTGTGTACACTCTTATGACCCTTGTACCTTATTTGCCCAATCTTTTGTTTTTATTTTGCAAATGTCTAATTTAATTCTTAGTTGGTATCAGGCATTGGAATAGATGCTGGAAATACCATGATGAACCAGGCAGATGCGTGCCTGCTTATATGCATTTAGCATTTGAATGGGAAATACAGGCATATGCTGTTAAGAAAGAAACTGAGGGGGCGCCTGGGTGGCGCAGTCGGTTAAGCGACCGACTTCAGCCAGGTCACGATCTCGCGGTCCGTGAGTTCGAGCCCCACGTCGGGCTCTGGGCTGATGGCTCAGAGCCTGGAGCCTGTTTCCGATTCTGTGTCTCCCTCTCTCTCTGCCCCTCCCCCGTTCATGCTCTGTCTCTCTCTGTCCCAAAAATAAATAAACGTTGAAAAAAAAAAAAAAAAAAAAAAAAAAAAAGAAAGAAAGAAACTGAGTTAGGGTGCCTGGGTGGCTCAGTCGGTTAAGGGTCCAGCTCTTGGTTTCAGCTCAGGTCATGATCTCACAGTTTTGTGAGTTCAAGCCCCGCTTCAGGCTCTGGCCTGTCAGCACAGAGCCTGCTTGGGATTCTGTGTCTCTGTCTCTCTCTGCCCTCCCCCATGCATGGTGTCTCTGTCTCTCTCAAAATAAATAAACTTAAAAAAATTTTTTAAAGCAAAAAACTTCCTATATTAAAAAAAAGAAAGGGGCGTCTGGGTGGCTCAGTTGGTTAAGCAACTGACTTTGGCTCAGGTCATGATCTGGTTAAGCAACTGTCTTCGGCTCAGGTCTGTGGTTCTGAGCCCCGCATCGGGTTCTGGGCTGACAGCTTGGAGCCTGGAGCCTGCTTCGGATTCTGCGTCTTCCTCTCTCTGTTCCTCCCCTGCTCATCCTCTGTCTCTCTCTGTCTCTCAAAAATAAACGTTAAAAAAAAAGACACTGAATTATTAGACATAATTGTAAATTGTGGTAAATACCATGAAAGAAACCAACAGGAATCTGAAATAAGAAGTAATAGCAATAGAGTGGGGCAGGGCAACTGTGTTATATTTGAGAAAGGGTGGAAGGAGCTAGCCATCTGGAGAGTGGAAGGTGAGGCCAATTTGGAAGGAAGGAATAGCATTACAAACACAGGTGATAAGGTTAGAGATGGGTTGAGCCAGATCATGCAGGATCTTGCAGCTATGATAAGGAGTTTAAATTTTATCCCACAGAAGGCAAGCCATTAAAGGATTTGTTTGAGGGGGAAAAAATCACTTATTTTTTAAGTTTGCCCTGGCCTTTGAGTGGAGAATCTGGGTAAAGGAAGGATCAAAATGGCAGCATGGAACAGGAGACTACAGTCCTAGTTCAGGTGGCTTGGCCTTGGGATGGGGCTACTGGAGATGGAGAAGGGTAAACTGAGTCAATCAATCTGTATGTCCATCTATGTATTAGGATTGATGTCCATCTATGTATGTAAAGGTTAAGTCTCAGATATAACTCTGGGAGTGGCTGGTTTATGTACATTACGGTGTTTAAAGCCAAGTTAGGGAGAAAGTCTCCTAGGACATGTGTGGAGAGAGAAGAGAGCCCACAAAAACACACTGCTTTAGAACTCAGGTGAAGAATGGCAAAGGGGATTGAGAAGGAGTAATTGAAAAGACAAATCTTGGAGAGATTTCTTATAGAAACCAAGAGACGAGAGTGTTCAAAGGAGAGAATAACCAACTGAGTTGAATACTGGCAAGAGCCCCAGTGATATGATGCCACAGAGGTTGCTCATTTGGGTGACATGGAGATACAGCTGGTGACTGTGATAAGAGCCACTCTAGAGGAGCAGTGCCGTTCGACCGGGTTACACAGCGTCGGGATCATAATGGGATGGGGATGAACAAGTCGATCCTGTATATATAGTCATCTCTTTTGAGAAGTTTAGCTATAATTAGGTCAAGAAAAGAGGAGGGCTTTCAAAAGCTGGGTTTTTAGGAAGCATGTTTGCATGTGATGGGAATGTTCCTTCAGAGAGGTAATAACCGAAGAAGCACAATCCTTGATCGAGAGCATGGGGGAAGGGATTGGTTTGGAGAGAAGCAGAAAAACTTCTTTTTGGTAACAGGAAGGCAGGCAGATGTATGAAGAGGTCAGGGTCTTGCCCATTTGTCTGTTTTTTTTGTCAATAGAATAGAATAAATAGGCAAGACCATCAGGTAAGGATAGGGATAGATTTGAAAGAGCAAAAGGTATGAGATGATTAAATCAAACATTGGGAGTAGCCCTACAAGAAAAACAGCATAGGATTGTTGGTCTTTCTCTCCCTTCTCCTCCCCTCCTCCCCCTCCCTTTTCCCCTTCCTTCTTCCCTCCCCTCCCTACCCCTCTCCTCTCCCCTCCCTACCCCTCTCCTCTCCCCTCCCTTCTCCCCTTCCCTCCCCTTCTTTTCTTTTTCTTTTTTTCCCAGACAACAAAGAGATTGTCTTATTTAAAAAAATTTTTTTTTAGCGTTTATTTATTTTTGAGACAGAGAGAGACAGAGCATGAACGGGGGAGGGTCAGAGAGAGGGAGACACAGAATCTGAAACAGGCTCCAGGCTCTGAGCTGTCAGCATAGAGCCCGACACTGGGCTCGAACTCACGGACCGAGAGATCATGACCTGAGCCGAAGTCGGCCGCTTAACCGGCTGAGCCACCCAGGCGCCCCGAGATTGTCTTATTTAATGATTTACAAGAATCACAGACATACACTATTGTGTTAATCTTAGGTGTACAGCAGTGATTTGATATTTGTATACATTATGAAATGGTTTCCACAATAAGTCTAGTTGCCATCTGTCACCATACAAAATTGTTATAATATCATTGACTATATTCCTTCTGGTGAAATGGCTTCCCTGTGTCTTATCTATTTTATGACTGGACGTTTGTACATCAACCCCCTCACCTGTTTTGTCCATCTTCCACTTCCCCTCCCTTCTGGCAACGATCACTTTGTCCTCTGTATCTGTGTATCTGTTTCTGTTTTGTTTTTAGAATCCACATATAAGTGAAATCCTAGAGTATTTTCCTTTCTCTGTCTGACTTATTTCACTTAGCATAATACCCTCTAGGTCCATCCATGTTGTTGCAAATGGTGCTATCTCATTACTCTTTAGGGTTGAGTAATATTCCATTGTATATATGTACCACATCTTCTTTATCCATTCATCTATCATTAGACTGTTAGGCTGCCTCTATATCTTGGCTATTGTCGATAATGCTGTCATGAATATAGGAATGCATAGGTCTTTTAAAATAGTGTTTCCATTTTCTTCACATAAATACCTAGAAGAAGAATTGATTGGTCACAGGGTAGTTCTATTTTTAATTTTTTGAGGAACTTCCATACTGTTTTCCACAGTGGCTATACCACTTTACTTTTCTATAAGCAATGCACAAGCTTTCTCTTTTCTCCACATCCTCACCAATGCTTATTATTTCTTGTCTTTTTGATACTAGCCATCCTGACAGTTGTGAGGTGATATTGCATTGTGGTTTTGATTTGCATTTCCCTGAAAGTTAGTGTTGTTGAGCATCTTTTCATGTGTCTATTGGTCATCTGTATGTCTTCTTTGGAGAACTATCTTTCCTATGTGTACATTCAAATGAATCAATTTCAAGTGAGGCCTCTCCATCAGCATGTAGGCTCTAGAGAGCAAGCATCTTGTCTGTCTTCTTTGCCACTATCTCCAGTACACAACAGAGTCTCAAGCAATACTGATTAAATACATGAATGAGTGGATGAGCTTAGTTGTTAACTTTCTCTGGTAATACTCAGTTGCTCATTTAAAGGCACTGAGAAGGTACAAGGTGAGACTCACAGAGGACTGGTGTTTTCCCAGGGAAAGATGACAGAGAGCAACCAGGGAGTTGAGGGTGTTAGCAAGGAAGTGATTATAATGATGAGCCATAGAATCAAGGATGGATAAGAACAAAAGGAAAGTGAATGGATAATTAACTAATAGATAGTGGGGAAGTGATTTTGAGGTCATTAAGAGGTCAGAAAATTTGGCACTAGGGGTTGTTTAGAAAATCTTCTGGAAGAATAGGGTCATGATAAGAGAGTGGCAGGTTTGAAATTGGGGGTTGCAAAGAAGGTTGGATGCCAATGATGGCCTAATTCAGGGTGTAAACATGTTGGGAGCCCAGGGAAAGCAGAAGAAAATGTTACTGATCATGTGGTGGTCAAAGAACTGACTTTCCCTCTTTTCTCTTTAGTATCATCTAATACATTATGCTTATGATCCTGGCCATGAAGAAAAGCAGGTGAACTTTAAGATGAATTTGAAATAATGTAAATGTATATTTTCTACTCTCTCTATCCCCAAACAAACACATGACTATATGGATGTAAGGCTATTGACGTGGTCATTTGGGGAGTTAGAGTATATATACTCTGTAGGAATTTGGTCAACAGTCACACATAATTGAGTCATTTGAATATAAGATGGCTAGAAGAAAGGCTTCATTGGGCATAGGTACATAGTTGAACCCATTAATGGGGGTTGGTGAACTGTAGTTGTTGACAATCTGAATAGGCTATCATTTTGCCAAATATGGAGTAATGGTATTAGGCCTCTATTAGGCTAAGGTGATTGTGATAGCAGTTATTAAATTCTTGTATATTTTTTTAATGTTTATTTATTTTTGAGAGAGAGAGAGCGCGTGTGCGCGCGCATGAGTGGGGAAGGAGCAGATGGAGACACAGAATCTGAAGTGGGCTGCAGGCTCTGAGCCCACTCCACGTGGGGCTTGAACTCATGAACAGTGAGATCATGACCTGAGATGGAGTTGGAACTTAACCGACTGAGTCACCCAGGCACCCCTAAATTCTTAATCTTTTAAAATCTGACCTGTTAAGGATTGGTAGAGCAGGTGATGAGAGACTCACCAGAGAAGTATGTGGATTCAAGAACAGAGGGTGCTGTGCCCTGCTTCCTTTGTCATTGCCTTGGGAAGGTGCAATCTGTTCCATATTACCAGAATGTGGAAGAACAGAGATCAGACATCCATCCACACTGGGTGTCTAGGCAGAGGGGCCTAAGGCACAAGTCTGGATGAGGCACCCTGGATGGGGTGTGGGAACAGTGAGATGTCATTTTGCCATGTGTCTGTCAGTAGTATGGCTGTAGTGAGAAAAGGCCAGTATATCTGGAGGGGCCTCATGATTGGGGGGTGTGGAACTATCAGTAGATGTCACATGGATCTGAAGACTGGAGGGATATAGATACCTAGCTGGTTTACAACTTGAAAGAGGCCAGCATATCTTTATCATGGTCAGGTTGACAAGTCCTACCTCATATGGATACCAGAAATTCTCAGAGGACCAGAAAGTGGAGGAAACATTAATTAGTGGAGAAAGCTCTGATTGGCTGAGAAAACTTTGACTTGATTATGGTGATTTTTTTTCATCATCAAATTAGATGGAGCTTGAAATAGAGATGACATCATGAAAAATGAACTCACATTTCTTGCACATTTCAGCATGTGGAGTGAGAAATTCATACCAATTACATAAAAGATACTGTTTGTTTTATTATTTTTAATTAAAATTGTTTTTAATGTTTATTTATTTTTGAGAAAGAGAGACAGAGCATGAGCAGGGGAGGGGCAGAGAGAGATGGAGACACAGAATCTGAAGCAAGCAAGCTCCAGGCTCTCAGCTGTCAGCACAGAACCTGATGTGGGGCTTGAACCCACAAACCATGAGATCATGACCTGAGCTGAAGAGTCGGATGCTTAACCGACTGAGCCACCTAAGTGCCCCAAGACACTGTTTTAGTTATGACATTGGTATGGCTGTTAGCAAAGGCCCAAAGAACAGTTCCTTAAAGAACATACAGGGATACCTGACTGGCTCAGTAGGTAGAACATGTGACTCTTGATCTCGGGGTTGTAGGTTTGAGCCCCACGTTGGGTGTAGAGACTAGTTAAAAATAAAATCTTTAAGGGGCACTCAGTTAAGTGTCCAACTCTTGGTTTCCACTCAGGTCATGATCTCACGATTCGTGTGTTTGAGCCCAGTGTTGGGCATTGACTGGCAGCATGGAGCCTTTCTTGGGATTCTCTTTCTCTCTCTCTCCTTCTCCCCCCACTGCCCCTACCCCACTCACACTGTCTCTGTCTCTTTCAAAATAAATAAATAAAGAAGTAAAATCTTTATAAATAAAAAGAAGATATAAATATAGTTTTCTCTCACCTAACAATCTGAACATAAGCATTACAAGACCAATATGGTGGCTTCACAATACTGAGGATCCTATCTTGTTCCCCTGGCATCCTTAGGGCATCCTTTCCATCTTAGAGTCTAGGACGGATGCTATGCTTGTTGGCATCACAGCCCCATTCTAACCAATGGGAAGGGTAGAAATGTGGAGACCACGGCCTGTGCGTTGCAAGTGTCACTCTCATCCCATGGACCAGAATACAGTCACGTGGCATAATGGCTTCAAGGGAGCCTGAGAAATGTCCACTTGAGCTGGTCCACCATGTGTCAAGCTAAAATGTGGGGGAGGTACTACCTAAAGGAAAAAAAGAGAGAACGCATTTTGGAAGATAGTTGGCAGTATCTGGCACTCAGTGCTCTCTGTGCCTTGGGGAACTGGATGAGGTATTGAGAAAGAAGCAGCATGGGGAGTGTGAGGTATCCCTGCCTTGAACAACGACTCCTTTGGCAATGGGGGCTCAGTTTCCGCTAAGAATCCATGGGTGGTTCCTCCACCCCCGGGACCATTGAATTCCTGACTTCCTGAGTGAGCTCATGTCTGGCCCTACCCTAATGGCTTCTTCACTTTAGTAGTAAGTTCTGGAAGTACAACAGAGGCTGCTCTTGAGTTTCTGTGCTGAAGCTAATTTTTGGTAGCTTCTGGATAATGGATCTGTTTTATTCATATTTTTATTAGTAAAAAATATTATATGACTATATATATAGTGTGTGTGTATGTGTGTGTGTATGTATACATCTATATCTGTATATATATATATATAGTGTGTATATATATATAGTGTGTGTATATATATATATATATAGTGTGTGTGTGTGTGTGTGTGTATATATATATATGTATATATATATGGTGTATATTTGGTGGCCTGTTTACATCCATGATGTGGTTTGCTCTTCACAGACGTATTATAAATAAGTACTTAAATACTAAATATTTAAACTCTCCCTGTCTTCTCAGGTTTTAAGATCCATCAGCACATTCCAATTCTCCTGTTTCTTCACTTAATGACTTTTGGAGCTTCCTGTACATGCCTTGGTTCATTTCACCCGAAATCCTTTTTCCTTCATTTCATTTCATTTCATTTCATTTCATTTCATTTCATTTCTTTCTTTCTTTTTTTTTTTTTTTTTCCTGGTTCTAGGCTGTTTCCTATAGGTCCTTTATGGAGCTTCCTGAACATACTGAGTTTATTTTCTATGCTTTTTCCTTTCCTTTATTTCTCTGCTGTTCTCCTTTTCCCTCCTTTACACCTTGGTTTCTTTCAAATCACAGCCTCTTCTCTGGAGCAAGTCCTATACGCGTGCTTAGGTCTGTGGGGAAAACTCCTCTTTCATCCTATCCCTCTCGTTGACTTCAGTTTTTTTTCTTTTCCATTTTTCTTGGCCTTTTCTCCTACTGTCCAAATAAGTCTATTCATTATTTTTACCCGTGTCTCCTTTCTGACGCACCCTTAACCGCTACCCTTTCTTTTACCATACTAGGGAGTGTTCCCGCATCTTTTGGGTATCCGTAACCAGATGGGGTTACTTGACCACATCTTATCCATTTTTTTCTTGCTTCTTGAAGATGACCCAGGAGGCACGTGTTCCTTGACTGTAATCTGGGCCTGACTTGGGGCTTTGCGTATGGCATAGTTTTTCAACTTCTCCTGCTAGCAGCTGTTTATTTTTCGATTCCACGTGCCCGGTGATTTCTCTTGACTTCCCAGTGGCTCGCACATGTACAGCTGCCTTTCAGAGTCGCCAAAGCTAATATGATAGCTTCTCCTTTGACAGTGCTCCCTCCATGGCTGTTTCACTTCCAGCCTATAGGTCCACTCACTCACTTACTCACTTGCTCCTTTTGTCTCTCTGATGACACAGTAGCACTCTCCCTCTGAGCCACTGTTTTCTGGTTGTCAGGACACGGGGCTGTCTTCCTTCTCTGGGATAGATGATACTTTAAATCCTTGGATTGCAGTTCCAAGGAGCTGGAACCTTTATCACATCATGTCAAAACATTAACTGTCTTGCTCCTGCGGGCTGCCTGAACTTTTCTGGGCACCAGGACTGATGCTGCGAACTTGCCTTGGAAAGAGGGTCCACCATACTAAGTGGTGAGTCCTCTGCACATGTAACTGGGCTATTCTTATGCAGTTGGGGTGGAGACACATTCTGATTTTTAAATTATTTTCTTCATGGCAGAAATGTGGATCCATAATTACCTTTAAAAAAATTTTTTTAATGTTTATTTTTGAGAGAGAGAGAGAGAGAGAGCAGAGGAGGAGGGCCAGAGAGAGGGAGATAAAGAATCTGAAGCAGACTCCAGGCTGTAAGCTGTCAGCACAGAGCCCAACATGGGGCTTGGACTCATGAACTGAGAGATTATGACCTGAACTGAAGTCAGAGGCTCAACCGACTGAGCTACCCAGGTACTCCACACAGTTACCTTTTTTTAAAAAAAAATTTTATTTACTTATTTGAAAGAGAGAGATAGAGTATGAGCAAGGGAGGGGCAGAGAGAAAGGGAGGGAGAATCCCAAGCAGGCTTTGCATTTGTCAGCACAGAGCCTGATGCAGGGCTCAAACTCATGAACCATGAGACCATGACCTGAGCTGAAACCAAGAGTTGGATGCTTTTTTTCCCCCATTTATTCAATAAACATTTTATTTTTATTTTTTTAATATATGAAATTTATTGTGAAATTGGTTTCCATATAACACCCAGTGCTCATCCCAAAAGATGCCCTCTTCAATACCCATCACCTCCCCTCCCCTCCCTCCCACCCCCCATCAACCCTCAGTTCTCAGTTTTTAAGAGTCTCCTATGCTTTGGCTCTCTCCCACTCTAACCTCTTTTTTTTTTTTTTCCTTCCCCTCCCCCATGGGTTTCTGTTAAGTTTCTCAGGATCCACATAAGAGTGAAAACATATGGTGTCTGTCTTTCTCTGTATGGCTTATTTTACTTAGCATCACACTCTCCAGTTCCATCCACGTTGCTACAAAGGGCCGTATTTCATTCTTTCTCATTGCCACGTAGTACTCCGTTGTGTATATAAATCACAATTTCTTTATCCATTCGTCAGTTGATGGACATTTAGGCTCTTTCCACAATTTGGCTATTGTTGAGAGTGCTGCTATAAACATTAGGGTACAAGTGCCCCTATGCATCAGTACTCCTGTATCCCTTGGGTAAATTCCTAGCAGTGCTACTGCTGGGTCATAGGGTAGGTCTATTTTTAATTTTTTGAGGAACCTCCACACTGTTTTCCAGAGAGGCTGCACCAGTTTGCATTCCCACCAACAGTGCAAGAAGGTTTCCGTTTCTCCACATCCTCTCCAGCATCTATAGTCTCCTGATTTGTTCATTTTGGCCAAGGAGTTGGATGCTTAATCAACTGAGCCACCCAGGCACCCCTGGATTCACAGTTCCCTTAAATCACTGTGGGCTCAGATGGTTTTAGATACTGTAGGACAGTTTTGTCTCTATTCTTTTATAGAAACATAAAAAGTATGCTTGAATTCATAAACAAAGAAAAACTTCAAGTGAGGGATATTTAGATCATACCATTTTCCTCCTCTTGTTGAATATACATGGCCCACTTTCTGAAAGAAGTTTCTGTAATTTTAGTGACTATTTAGAGAATGGTAGTGAACGGTGAGTCTGTTAATTTTCTCTGTTTACTCTTGAAAGAAAATCAGGATGGGTGGAAGTTCAGGTTCCAGTAGGGAAATTTCTAGAGAGTCTTCTACAATAGCTATCATCTTACTTGTTTACACATCTATTTGGTCAGTTATTTAACTGTATGATCATTATCTGTTTACAACTCTGCCTCTCTCACTAGATTGTGAATTGCACAAAGCAGTGATATTGTCCTCTTCTTGGTGAGTGGCAGTTGTTGGAATCCCACAAGTGTTTATTTCATGAATGAGCAGATGGAGAAGTCAATGACGACACTAGAATCAGAGGAAGTAGTAAGCTGTGTGGTCTTGGGCTGTGTGTTAACCTCCTTGGGTCTCACTTATTGCAGCTGTGAATTGAGGGTGCTGACAAAGCAGAGGAAATAAAGAGGGTTAGAAGGGGGGTGCCTGGGTGGCTCAGTCAGTTAAGCATCCGACTTTGGCTGAGGTCACGATCTCATGGTTTGTGAGTTCACAGCCTGCGTCAGGCTCTGTGCTGACAGCTTGGAGCCTGGAGCCTGCTTTGGATTATCTGTCTCCTTCTCCCTCTCTGCCCCTCCTCTGCCTGTGCACGTGTGTGCTCTCTCTCTCAAAAACAAATAAATAAACGTTAAAAAAAAAAAAAAGAACTAAAGAGGGTTAGAAGTAGTATAGGGTACCTCTGAGAAGGGACCTTTTTCCTGGTGAAGGGCACCGGAGTGAAAGCGTGTGATCCAAAGGCAGGGGAGACCCGTCCTTCACACTGAGTGATCAGGAAAGACAAGTCACTGAAAATTCAGCACCCTTCATTGTGTGGACAGAGCAGAATGGAAATAGGGACATGCTGTGTCCAGATAGAGGTTCTGATAGAGCTATCAGGTTGCTTATAAATCTGATACTGACAGGGGAGAAACATACATAGTTCCCACGTACCTGCTCATAGGGTAAGAGAAGTAGTTGAAGGAAGCCCCAGGACCTGAGGAAGCCTCTCATTGGAGGAGGGGTGCATCTGAGGGAGACTGCAACTGACCAGGCACCCACCACACAGGGTGCACGGGGCTCTGCACGGGGTTCTGCTCAGTGACTGGAGGGAACCAGGACACCCTAGCAGATGTCAGTGTAGACAGATGAGGTCATGTCTCAAGGCCATTTCCCATGCTCTGATGCTCAGTATTCAAGTCTGTGCCCCTTGTTTGTCCTTGGGACTTAGTTGCAAGCCTAGGGATAAGGGTCGAGAGAAGAAAACCCCGACTTGAGGGATTTTACACGGAAGTGTCTGATTGATGTTTCTACCAAGAGAAGGAATGGAAAGTTTGAGATAGGAAGGAAGGTCATATATAGAAGACAAAGTTGAATTTTGGCATACTTGAGTTTTGTGGGTTGAGATTCTGTACCTCCTACATATGTGCAATGTTAATGCAGCCAGGAGCACTGAGCAGTAACTGATGACAGAGAGTCCAGGTGGTGACTTTAGAAATGCAGGGGCGCGAGTGGGGATTTATCCTGGCTGCGGTTCTCCAAGCATAGATTTTGGGTTTCATTTCAGGATCCTGCTGATGTCCCTTCAGCCAACCAGTAATCAGGATTTTATGTTGTTCTCTCTCTCTCTCTTTCTTGTTCTCATTTATAATGTCCATAATTTACATATATTTGCATTTTAATGTTCCTAGTGGAAAGAATTGAATAAATACGCCATCTCTGCATCCCGCTGGAGCAAAACGCACCACAAATCCAGTGGTGTGAATAAAGGTCGTGGTTGACCCTTACTTTAGCCCCAACTGATTTCCTAAAGCTATTGGTGTACTTTGCTTTTTTGGCACCTGAATTGAGTAATTTTATTCTATTTTCATTTTTCCGTCTGGTGCTGAAAGATTCTAGAGGAGGAGCTTAGACCAAGTCCTTCATTTTACAGATGAAGGAAGGGGGGTCACAGAAGTGACTTATCGAGGACCACTAGTAATGGTTAGAGAGAGAGGTAGTTTGATAAACCAGCTTCCACAGTTACTGTGCTTTTCCTTTTATACCCTTACCTTAGCTGTCCCTCTAATTCTGGAGACAGCTTCCTACCTCATAGAAGCTAGCTTTTATAACACATTTCTGATAAAAGCATTGAAGATTTGTGTTGTTGTTTAATTTTTTTGTAGTTCAAACATGTAAGAGTTAAACATTTTGACAATTTGAAAGTATGAGTGCAGCTAATGGTGGTTGGGGTATGTTGACAGTGAGGAAAGAGGGGCTTAGGAGATAGCTATATCTTCAGAGTGAGAATCAAGGGCTACTATCTAAAGTTAATGGAATAGAAAATAAGGTTTAAATGAAATATGCAAAGTAACAGAGTTTTAATAACTACCAAGATAATCTATGATTATAACAGTGGGCCATAGAATCAAGGATGGATAAGAACAAAAGGAAGTTAATGAAGCTGATAAATCAAGGAAAAGAGGTATAGCACATTGCCTAGAGTTACAGAAATAACAACTTTGGTCAGTAGAACTTAATTTTTCCCCTTAATCTGAAAGTCTATTACTTTTAGTTAGTATGTTCACTATGTTTACACTTATTAGGATTATCGATCTAATTGGATTTACTTCTGCTATTTGATTTTTTTGTGGTTTATTTTGCTTTTTTGTTTTTACTTTTTATTAAAAAAACCTTAAACATAATAAAAAGTATGATAAACCCCTATACTCATCTCACACAGATGTGACAATGATCAATGTTTGCTGCATATACTTTATTTAGCTCTTCTCTCTCCTTTTTTGGCTGAAGGATTTTATTTTATTTACTTTTTTTTTTAATTTTTTTTTCAACGTTTATTTATTTTTGGGACAGAGAGAGACAGAGCATGAACGGGGGAGGGGCAGAGAGAGAGGGAGACACAGAATCGGAAACAGGCTCCAGGCTCTGAGCCATCAGCCCAGAGCCTGACGCAGGGCTCGAACTCACAGACCGCGAGATCGTGACCTGGCTGAAGTCGGACGCTCAACTGACTGCGCCACCCAGGCGCCCCTATTTTATTTACTTTTAAATAATTTTTATTTATTTTCTTTATTTTTAATAAATTTATTTTTTAATAAAAAATTATCTTTTATTTTTAAAATTTACATCCAAATTAGCATATAGTGAAATAACGATTTCAGGAGTAGATTCCTTAATGCCCCTTACCCATTTAGACCACCCCCCCCCCCGCCACAACCCCTCCAGTAACCCTCAGTTTGTTCTGCATATATGAGTCTCTTCTGTTTTGTCCCCCTCCCTGTTTTTATATTATTTTTGTTTCCCTTCCCTTATGTTCATCTGTTTTGTCTCTTAAAGTCCTCATATGAGTGAAGTCATGATTTTTGTCTTTCTCTAATTTCACTTAGCATAATACCCTCCAGTTCTATTCACGTAGTTGCACATGTCAAGATTTCATTCTTTTTGATTGCTGAGTAATACTCCATTGTGTGTATGTATGTGGTGTGTGTGTGTGTGTGTGTGTGTATGCGTGTATATATTACCACATCTTCTTTATCCATTCATCCATCAATGGACATTTGGGCTCTTTCCATACTTTGGCTATTGTTGATAGTGCTGCTATAAACATGGGGGTTCATGTGTCTCTTCGAAACAGCACAACTGTATCCTGTGGATAAATGCCTAGTAGCGCAATTGCTGGGTTGTAGGTAGTTCTATTTTTAGTTTTTTGAGGAACCTCCATACTGTTTTCCAGAGTGGCTGCACCAGCTTGCATTCCCATTGGCTGAAGGATTTTAAAGGAAATTGCAGTATCATGCCATTTCCCCTTAAGTGTGAATGATTGAGTTTTGTTTTTTTTTTTTCATTTTCTCTCTAAATGTTTGAAATTACATTGACATTCTAATTGTTTTAAACACACATAGCTAGTCAAAAGAGCCACTGTTCTTCCAAACAAACACAGACTTTAGAACTGACTTTTCCCCTTACACGTTACTGTTGTCTAGTAGCTTAGTTCCATCTTGGTGTACTAGCTGGGAATCATCTGTACTGTGGTAAATAAATCCTGAAATCTCAGTTGCTTTACATGAAGGTGTTTTCTTGCCTACATCCCAGACCCATATGGATTGAGAAACTCCTCTCCAAGCAGGACATCAGGGAACCAGCCTGCTTCTGCCTTGTAGTTACGGCATCCAAATATGTGACTTCTAAAGTTTCTGGGGAAGAGAAGAAAGAGCTAAGAATTTGGGGAGATCATTTTAAGGGCCAAGACCTTAGAATACACTCACTTTCCATTTCTTTGGTCTAACTCAGCCACACAGACTCCAAGGCTATCTGAGACAATGGCCGGGAAATGCAGTCTCACTATATTTTTGGAAAAAGGTCTGTATAGCGTATCAACTCTTACTTAAAATTAACTTTTTAAAAACTGCTTGAGAAAAAGATTAAATTTGTTTTTCCTTTTGGCTGGATCCCCCATTCTATATCTAGTATTAGTGAAGAAGCTTTTGGCTGCTAGACTCAGAGAATCCTGACTCAAAATGATTAATCAATAAGGAAATCTATCATCTCCTATGTTTGCGTCAGGTGTGGTACAAAGCAAGTGGCTCAGTAATGTTGTCAAGGACCCGGGCTTTTTCTGCCTCTCCGTCTTTCTGGTATTGGTATTGGCTTAATCCCAAAACGACTTCTGACATTACTTCAGGGTGGCCTTCAGAGTAACTGGGGCTATCTACTTGTCTTCCATGTCTACCTGCCTACCTCTGGACCGATAACTGTGCTACTAAGGCCATTTCCTACAAGCAGTAGTACATCACCCTGATAGTTCCCATGGCAACATGAATTCAGGTGAGTCATCATTACTGGTAGTTGTCTGCAGCAGAGGAAGAACACAATGCCAATTATGCTGTTAGTTTGTTAGTGAATGTCTTAAGTCTCTAATCCTGATTTGAGGACCCATAATAGATTACACACCAGGGTGTAATGATGCTACATAAAGGGGAGCATTTAAGCCAGTCTTTGTTTGACTTTGGGAACATGAGGCAGCTTTGGGACTTACAGGATAATGAGGGAGGCATTGAAAGACACCTGGTTGGTTAGGCCTGGAGGTTATGGCGAAGATTTTAGTAAGTCACTTGAGATGGTATAGAAATTGAATAAACATTTTCTATATTAATTGCATGAGTAGAAAAAATACATCCGAAAAAGAAGTGCAGTGTTTACTGGCTACCTGAACTGCAATGTACTTCAAGTTGTGGGCATCCCTTCTCCCCAATTAGAGAAAGTGTTAGACTCATAATGAGTATGAAGCAGCTGTTCCATCAAGCTGTTTTCCAAATGGGCTTTCACCATTATTGTTGTTGTTAGAGAGGGAAGTGATTTGAGTGTGAATGTGAAAATGAATTAATGTTGCCTGTCAGGAAACAAAACCGGTGCCAGGAGATCAGCTTATGCACAGCTGAAAGATGGAAAAAGAAAACTCCAGGAAATCAGAGAGCTAAGAAGACAATGATCCCCAGTTCACTCTTGTCTTAGAGCATGGCACTCAATTTTCCACTCCAGAGGTGGAAACTGCTTCAGATGAGGCATTTTTGGTCACTAAATCCAGGCAAACTTGAAGAGTAATGGTAACACCAGCACTAAGATTGTCTCATTCCCAGCCTTGCCACCAGATGAAAACATTGCTTCCTTGACCATGTGAGTCAATCTGGGATAGGGTTGCCAGACTTAGCAAAAAACAAACAAAACAAAATAAAACAAAAAACAGGTTGCCTAGCTAAATCTGAATTTCAGGTAAACAATGAATAATTTTGGGAGGGATAAGTATGTCCTAAATGTTACATAGGTCATAGACTAAAAATTATTATTATTTTTTATTTAAATATTTCATGTGTCTGTTATTTTTTTATTTAAAAAGTTTTTAGTTAGCATCCAGTGTAGTATTGGTTTCTGGAGTAGAACCCAGTGATTTATCACTTACATATAACACCCAGTGCTCATCCCACCAAGTGCCCTCCTTAATACCCATCACCCATTTAGCCCATCTTTCCACCCACCTCCCCTCCAACAACCCTCAGTTTGTTCTCTATATTTAAGAGTGGCTTACGGTTGGCCTCCCTCTCTGTTTTTATCTTATTTTTCCTTCCCTTCCCCTATATTCATCTGATTTGTTTCTTAAATTCCACATGTGAGTGAAATCATAATATATTTATCTTTCTCTGACTTTTTGGCTTAGCATAATATCCCCCAGTTCTATCCATGTTGTTGCAAATGGCAAGATTTCATTCTTTCTGATCACTGAGTTATATTCCATTGTATGTATGTATGTGTGTGTGTATGTATATGTGTGTGCGTGCGTGTGTGTGTGTATCACATCTTGTTTATCCATTCATCAGTCAATGGACATTATGGCTCTTTCTATAATTTGGTTGTTGTTGATAGCACAGCTATAAACATCGGGGTGCACGTGTTCCTTCGATTCAGTACTTTTGTATCCTTCAGATAAATACCTAGTAGTGCAATTGCTGGGTTATAGGGTCGTTTTATTTTTAATTTTTTGAGGAACCTCCTTACTGTTTTCCAGAGTGGCTGTACCAGTTTGCATTCCCACCAAGAGTGCAAGAAGGTTCCCCTTTCTCCACGTCCTTGTCAACATCTGTTGCCTCTTGAGTTGTTAATTTTAGCCACTCGGACAGGTGTGGGTTGGTATTTCATTGTGGTTTAGATTTGTATTTCCCTGATGATGAATGATGTTGAGCGTCTTTTCATGTGTCTGTTGGCCATCTGGATGTCTTCTTTGGAAAAGAGTCTATTCATGTCTTTTGTCCATATATTCACTGGATTATTTGTTTTTTGGATGTTGAGTCTGATTAGTTCTTTACAGATTTTGGATACTAACCCTTTATCTGACTTTATACTAAAAACTATTCATTGTTTATCTGAAGTTCAAATATAAGGGGGTGCCTCATGGCAACCCTAATCTGGGCTAATTGATAATATCCTAATACCCAGAATATTATGATACAGTTGCTTTTGAACTCTTAGCTGAATTGCCAACATTGGACTCTTACTAATCCTTCATGGCAGGTTATATAGATCATCCCATATTGTCTTCTGATAATGTGGCATTAACACTCCTCCACTGAGAGGTGGGGTCTAGGTGGGATTTATAACTGCCTTGACTGAAAGAGTATGACAGAGTGATACTCTGTGAGCTCTGAGATTGGGTTGTTAAAGGTAGGACAACTTTCAGTAGTCTCTCTTTCTCTCAATACATGCACTTTGGGAGTTCTGAGTTGACTTATAAGAAGTCTGGCTACCCTGAAGCCACCAAGTTGGAGACCCACATGGCAAATCCATACAGAGACAGTGAGGATGCCTGAGGTGCCCAATTATTCCAGTCTCCAGCTATTCACGTCTCCTCCATTTCGATATTCTTAGCTTTGAGATGACCCTAGTTTCAGCTACTCTTTGATTGCAACCTCTTGAAAGACTGAGCTAAACTTTCCCAGCCATCTCACTCCCACCTACCTTTCTGACCCATAGAAATGTGAGAGTTATTAAATGACTATTGTTTTAATCCACTGTGTTTTGGATTGATGAGTTGGAGGGAAGATGAGTAACACCATTTTTTTTTAGGTTACCTTCTCTAATAGTCTTTAAGTAGTTGTGGTTTTAGAGATACGGATACCATAATATGCACAAATCTTTGTCAGGTTTTGAAGTTTTTACTCTTGTGTCTTCAGCTACTCTAAAAAAAAAAGTCTCAACAGAGGTCTAAACAAGTAGTACTATAGGAAAATGGAATTGTCTGTAAGAAAAAAAAACACACAAAACTCTGTCCCAGTTTTGTATAATGGAATGAGTCCTGATACAGGAGATTTAGGTTGTCTTGGCTTTGACAGTAAATAGCTACTGGACTTGGAGCAAGTTACTTGTTCTGTAACACTCACTTGTAACTGCAAAAGGAGACCTTATCCCAGATAAGCCATGGCAAGCTACCATTTTCCCTAGCAGGCATCGCCAATGAATTGAAGCCTGCATTCCACAGGAAATGACCTCTGAGTCCTTCTCAAAGCGGAGCTCCCAGCAGTCAAGAGCAATCAATCATAGTTGGCCATAATGACAAAATCATTTGTTGTCTTCCCAGACCTTGAACATGTCCAGCATTACTTCTAGTGTTAAAATTTAACATCTCTATAATCTAAGTGATTTGCCCAAGTTCTTGGAGAGTTGCTAAAGTCCTTGTGGAAGTCATGTTGGAAATACTTGAGGAATCCTAGAACAACGTAATTGTTCAACATAGCCATTTATGTACTGTGATAGATACGGTGATGAGAAAGATGGTTTCTCAAAGGAAGAAAAACATACACACAAGTAACTCCAAATGAGACTTTTTTGCTGTTTTGATTTGAATTAGGCCAAGTTTGCTCAGATTGTCAGCTGAGATCTCTTAACTGTGGTCTTGCAGGCAATGTATGAAAGGAGGTAGTGTCTCAGGTACTTTGCTCACGTTGGATGTAAGTGTATCCTAAGGATCCAGCTGCATAGCAGCTCCACATACAACTCCAGTTCTGAAAGAAGTCCACATTCAGTTTCTCTCGGGTCTCCATGCCTGGGCTTATTCCCAGCAATCTGTACTCTTACGTAGCACTGTGGACAGCTCCTATTTTGCATCGTTTCCTTACACTGTCTTCTGTTATTTTAGACCTTCTTTCAGCTGTATTTCCATCTGTTTTTTTCTCCACCCTAGGTTTGGAAACATCCCCTAAAGGCCATCGCCAATTCCCACCCCCACCCCTTTTTTTTTTCACATGCCCTCTTGTTTGATGATTAGCCATTCGTTATCTTTCCCTATCCTGGACCAATTTTTTCAAGATTTTTCTCCAGGCATGTACTTAGATTTTTTTTTTTCTAAATTAGATGCAGTTTTTATTTTTGTTTTTATATAACTAGTTTGCAGCCATTACACATAGTTGTAAGTTGTCACATTCAGGTGCACATTCTCAGCGTAATTTTTTGAACCCTTGAACTATATAGCGTAAGACTCCCATTTTAATATCGTCCACATTGCCATATATTAAATACTGATCTCTGCTCATAGCCTATTCCACATTAAACCAAATAATAAAGTAGCTGATCTCAGCAGAAGAGAGAGGTTCATTTCTAGCTGCAAGAATTGCAGAAGAAACTCGAGGTGAGTGACCATCTGGCCTTGACCTTGAAGGACAAAGAGAAATCAGAAGGCAGAGTGGGGTGGGATAAAGATGGGGAGGGACATTACAAACTGAGGAATAAAGCAGGAGCAAGGCATGAAGACAGAGAGGTAGGAGAGTGAAATATATTTTTGCCTGCAGTGTAGTAGTCTTACAGTAGAAGAGAGATGGAAGAAAGACCATATGGTCAAAGCCCTTGATATCTTTGGATTGGTTGATTAAATAATTGAAGGCTAGTCCTGTGTCACTTGCTTTTTTGGAGTAGATGGTATATTTGCAAGTGGTTCTCTGGTACTTAGTTTCTGTTCTATTTTTGAAAATTAAGGTTTGGAAAGGATGGCTCCCTCATCTATGTCTCCAGCCTTTTCTGTGGGAGAGAAATGTGGCAAAGGCAGATATTCAAAGTGGTGAAGATTCACTGTGCATTTAAATGACCATTTTAACAATCTGCTTGGAATTCTTCCTTTTCCCACTATAGACATTCCCTAAGCCTCTAACAGTTGATCCTTCTAGCATACACTTAAATGCAAATATATACAGTGGGTTTTCTAGGTGCCACCAGAGAAGTAACATAGATTTCTTCCACAAAGGGCTCTAATGGTCATTCTCCATTTATTCATCCATTCAGGAAGTGTTTGTTGAATATCTTCTAGGTATGAGGCAATGTACTTGATATTGCATATAGATTGATGTACAACATAGAACATCCTTTGCCTTCAGGGGATGAGCTCTTGAGAACAACATATTAGACATAAGCCATCAGGAGAGTTTAACATCCAACAGTACAGGTGATGACAAATGCCAAGAAAGAAACTAACTGGCTGTAAGAATACAGGGAGACAAAATTGGAAGATTGAATCGTGTTGCCATATTCTAGTCAACACCAATCTCAGTCTTTAGAAATAATAGAGAAGCCTGTTTAGTCAATGTATTACAAAGACAGCACTAGCTGGTACAACAGATAAACCCCAAACTCTCAGTGATTCCACATCGTAGAATTTTATTTCTTCTTCATGTGAAATTGAAAATGTGTGTTTGTGATGAACCCATGCCTCTCATGCAGGAGGTGATTTAGCACCCTGATTCCTTTTATCTTCTGGCTTCAACAGGCAGCCTCCAAGGTCACTGTGTTCATCAGCTCAAGCCTTAAAGGAATCTGGTGGATCAAAGTTGAAGATTTTTATCGTTAAGACCTGGAAATAAACACTTTACTTCCTCCCTCATTTTTTTGGCCATACCTTTCTGGAGGGGAGGCTGGGAAATATTTTCTGTGTGTGTGTAGAAAGAAGAGGAAGCAGTTTTGCTGAACAGTGTGTGTGTGTGTGTGTGTGTGTGTGTGTGTGTGTGTGTGAGAAACATTACCAAACAGACCATGTGTTAGGTCATAAGGAAACCTAAATCAATGTAAAAAGGAAAAAATCATAGAAGCCGTTTTCACTGTACGACACAATCCAAGAAGTTATTCTCAATAAAATTCAGTTCCTACTCTAAAAAAGATTTACATAAACACCCTTTTAAGTAATTATTGGCTTGGTGAGATTATAAAAACAAAAGTGACAAAGTATTTACAAATGAACAACACTGAGAACAGTATGTAAAAAAAAAAAAATCTGTGCTTTGGGATATGGCTGAAGTGGTAGTCAGAGGAAGATGTATGGCTTTAGAGGCACAAGTCAGCAAATGAAAAAAATAGAAATTAAATCAAACTGAACGTTCAATATAAGAACTAAGACAAAGAACAAAATAAATAAGAAACAATTAGAAGGAAAGACTAAGAAAGTTAAAGACATGAGCAAAATAGAAAGCAATCAAACATAAACATCCTTGAGTAGATCAATAACGGCAAAAACTTGGGGCACCTGGGTGGCTCAGTTGGTAAACCTTCTGACTTCAGTCAGGTCATGATCTTGCAGTTCGTGAGTTTGAGCCCTGCATTGGGCTCTGTGCTGACAGCTCAAAGCCTGGAGCCTGCTTTAGATTCTGTGTCTCCCTCTCTCTCTGCTCCTCCCTTGCTTGTGTTCTGTCTCTCAAAAATAAATAAAACATTAAATAAGTAAGGTCAAAAACTTAAAAAAACAATACATACAAAATGGCAGGTTTATCTAGAAAATAGAAGGCACATAAAACATTAGTGAGAATGTTGAAAGAGAATATAATTGTAGATATAACACTTTTTTAAACTTTCACATAAATATTACAAAAAAATTCTAAAAATATTATGAAATATTTGAACAGTAATAAATTAGACTATTTTTTAATAAAATATAAAATGTTAAAATTGGATAAAGAAATAGGAAACCTGAATAAGTCTAAAACCATTGGGGAAAAAAAAGAAAATGTGCAGTTTTCTTGAGGCTTAAGCAGTTTTGTGAATAAAGCCTTCCAAAACTTAAAGGGGAAGAGAGTCCTTATGTTCTAGAACCGAGAAAACATGGCCTGATACTCAACTTATTTCAAGAACCTAACACTTCCCTGATTGCCAAACTGAACAAAGGTATCAGACCTGTAAAAAAAGTGTAGGAAATCTCATTCGTGGACATGGGTGCAAAAATTGGCAATGAAATATTTACAAATGTAATTTAGCAGTGAATTCAAAGACCAATAGATCTGGGACACCTGGGTGGCTCAGTCGGTTGAGCGACCGACTTCGGCTCAGGTCATGATCTCACGGTTTGTGAGTTCCAGCCCCGTGTCGGGCTCTGTGCGGCCAGCACAGAGCCTGGAGCCTGCTTCTGCTTCTGTGTCTCCCTCTCTCTCTGACCCTCCCCCACTCATGCTCTGTCTCTCTCTGCCTCAGAAATAAATAAACATTAAAAAAAAAAAAAAAGACCAATAGATCCTCATCAACTTAGAGGGAATTACAGTGATGGAAAAAGGGCCAACTTTTAAAACTCCATCAACATAATGACTGCATTAAAGAACTTAGAAGGAACTATCAGTTGATTATCTCATTTTACCATCTCACTAAATGCGGAAAAGCAGTTGGTGAAAATACTCATTTTAGGGAAAAATCCTAAGAAACTAGGATTGAATGGAATTGCTTTAAGTTGATGGAGGCATCAACATCAAACAGTATTCATGGGTTAGATGAAGACTTACGGCAGTGGCTTCAATACGTATCTCCATATCCTTCATAAAACAACACGAAGCAACAAGAATACATAAAATCAGACCAGCAGCATGAATAAAGGGCAGAGCAGATTGAACTTTAAATTACCTTTTAATAAGAGATGAAAAAGCACCTATTTCCAGTGAGTGACTGCTCATGCTTCTGGAGGCAAGTAAAGGCAGCCCAAATAAAAGCTGTGAGGAAAAGAGAAATGGAGAGCCAAAATGGACTTGATACTGCTTCAGCACAACTATCAGAAAGAGAAAGTGCACTTGAAATATAAACAATAAAAAATGTCCCGTTAGATAAGATCACTGATTACAGGAAGGAGTCTTAAAAATATGCATGACATGAGGGGCACCTGGGTGGCTCAGTCGGTAGAGTGACCAACTTCTGCTGAGGTCACGTTCTCATGGCTTGTAAGTTTGAGCCCCGTGTTGGGATCTGTACTGACAGCTCAGAGCCTGGAGCCTGGTTCGAATTCTGTGTCTCCCTCTGTCTCTCTGCCCCTCTCCCACTTGCTCTGTCTCTCTCTCTGAAAAATAAAAACATTAAAAAATATGCATGACATGAGGCTGCAGTCTTTAAAAAGCACAGTTTCTTGGGGAAGAAGCAAAAAGGAAGGGAAAGAACGCTTAGTAACTGGGTGGTAAGGGAGAAGAAAAGGGGAAAATTTACAGTCCTTCAAGAGAAAAAAGGGAAAAACCAGGACCATAATTCCTCCTCCCCAAACAAAATAAAATAAGATACCCCCAAACAAACAAACAAACATAGTGCTCAGAAGTAAGGAGTTTCTAAGAAATAAAAGGATGGAAACATGTCAAAGAGACACAGGAATCAACTTGAAAAAATGATCAGTGGTCAAAGTTGAAGTATTTTGGGCACAAAAAATAAATGATGTGGCACTGGATTATAAACCATCCATAGTTATAGATGAGTTCATACCAATATAAACATAGATGACTATAGATGAATGTATACCAATATAAATAAATGATCAGATAAAAAACATAAACTGGGGACAAGAGACCACTTTTTGTATAGAAGAGTTCCACATAATAGACACCCCTTTCCAAGGGGTGCAGCTTACACCTTCCCTTTGGACTGTGGATTGGATTCTGTGACTTGCTTCCAAAGCATAGTGTATGGAAAAGGAAAAATAGTAACTTTACAGCAAAGAAATGTGGTGAACATTACCTTAAGTAAGTGATCAATTTTCACATCACTAATGATAGTGTGAGGACATCCTGTACTTTGTGATGTGATAAGCAAGTCACTTCGCCTTTGTGGTATTCTTTCCAAACCCTGTCTTGGTTCTTTCTAAAGTTAAACTTAGTCTAATCTGAGAAAAACACTGGACAAACCCAAATTCAGGGACATTCTACAGTTTATCTGACCAGTCATTCTAAACACAGTCAAGATCATGAAAAATTAGCCAAGTTTGAGAAAATGCACAGACCACAGGAAAGACAAGTAAATGGCATGTGGTAACCTGAATTGGATCTTGGAACAGAAAAATATGTCATGGGAAAACTGGTGAAATCCAAATAAAGTCTAGTGTTGAGTTAAAAATAACGTACCTATGTTGTTTTCTTAGTTTTTACAATCATCACTCGGGGAAACAGACTGAGGTGTATACGGGAGCTCTCTCTGCTCTTTGCAACTTTGCTATAAACCTAAAATTATTTCAAAATTAAAAGAATATCTAAACAAACACCCCAACCTATCCAATAGAGAAAGTGGACTTTGCTTAGAGGATGGTGTCTTTGAATTAGGTATCTAGAAAACCACCTCAGATTCATAAAATGAGTAGGAAAAGCAATAGATCTGTATAAAATTACTACATCAGAAAATGAGAATAATTCTGCCTCAGCTAATGAATATTTCCCCATCCAAAGAAACACAGAAGTATAAGAAAATCAACCAATAAGTATAAGAAAACTGTCAGGCAACACTCCAAACTGATGAAATATATTGAAATAAGCTTTGGGGGATATGATAGCCTATCTTGAATCAGAAAGACAAAAATTAAAAACAGAAATAGACAAAACTACATAAAGAAATGAAGAGAGTTGATTAAACTCACAAAAGAAATAAAAAAGACCGAATCATCTCACAAATAAAGACAAAATTACAAGTTGCCCAAAGGAGAATAAACTCAAAAGGAAATTTAATGAGGAACATTCAAGAAAGATGGAAAGCAACCAAGAGAATAAATATGGGATGAAGATAAAGTGAAAAGAGTTTGAGAGGAAGTGGTTGAAATGGAAGACAGAAGAAATAGAACAAACGTTTGATTAAAGGCTTTGAAAAGGAAACAAAACAACAAACCAAAACTGATATTTGAAACCGTAATTCAAAGAAAGTGTTTCACAGAAGACTATGGGGGAAAAGAAGAAGAAAAAATAGTTTCAAAGGGAGGCAAACCATAAGAGACTCTTAAATACAGAGAACAAACTGAGGGTTGATGGGGGGTGGGGGAGAGGAGAAAATGGGTGATGGCCATTGAGGAGGGCATTTGATGGGATGAGCACTGGGCATTGTATGTAAGCGATGAATCATGGGAATCAACGCCTGGAGCCAAGAGCACACTATATACACTGTATGTTAGCTAAGTTGACAATAAATTATATTTAAAAAAAAAGTGTTTCAGAAATGAAAGATCTAGATTTATATATTAAAAAAGCCCACTAGATACATGTGGAAATTAATCTAGAAAAATTAACTTTAAGACATATCTGAGAAAAACAGATTTAAGAGATAAAAAATCCTTGAGGCTTCCAGGCACAGATATCAAGGAACAAAACAGGAGTCAGACTGGTATCAGTCTTCTCAAAAATAATATAAAAACAAGGCAATAAGAGAACAACTTTTTCAACAAAGTAAAAAAAAATTGTGAAGTAAAAATTTATATCTGGGCAAGCTATCCTTTAACTACCAAAGGTGTCAGTAACCAACTTTAAACACAGAACAACTTAGGGAACTCCCATTATCTCCACTACTAGTTAATATTATATTGGAACTTTGGCCAGTGCAATTAGACAAGCAAAATCCACTAAGGAATAAGAGTTGGTAAAGAAGAGGTAAAATTATTTCAATATGCAGATGATGTGATAGCATACTTGGAAAGCCTTAGAGAATCAAAGATAAAATTAACTCAAACAATAAAATTGTAATAAAGTACCAGGTTATAAAATTAACATACAAAAATAAATAGCTTTCTTATGCACACACACACACACACACACACATACACAATGAGTTAGAAGTTACAAATGTGCAAACCTTATTTGAGGGAACTTTAACACCCTCTTGGAAACTACACTTGACATGAAAAGACACACCCCTACACTTAAATGAATAAATTCCTGCGTGAGTCTAATGCAGTCCCTATAAAAATACCAATAACTTTTTTTCCCCTGGAGATAGCTATGTTGCTTCTAGTGTTATTGGGAAAGGAAAACATGCATGAATATTCAGGCAAGCAGCAAAAAAGTAAAAATTATAAGAGACTAATCTTTTTTTTATTGTCAAGTTAGCTAACATACACTGTAGTCTTGGCTTCAGGAGTAGATTCCTGTGATTCATCACTTACCTGCAACACCCAGTGCTCATCCCAACAAATGCCCTCCTCAATGCCTGTCTCCCATTTTCTTCACCCCCATCAGCCCTCAGTTTGTTCCCTATATTTAAGAGTTGCTTATGGTTTGCCTCCCTCTCTGTTTTTATCTTATTTTACCTTCCCTTCCCCTATGGTCATCTGTTAAATTTCTCACATTCCACATATGAGTGAAAACATATGGTATCTGTCTTTCTCTGACTGACTTATTTCACTTAGCATAATATCTTCCAGTTCCATCCATGTTGTTGCAAATGGCCAGATTTCATTCTTTTCCATTGCCAAGTAGTATTCATTATATATATAAACCACATCTTCTTTAGCCATTGGTCAGTTGATAGACATTTAGGCTCTTTCCATAATTTGGCTATTGTTGAAAGTGCTGCTCTAAACATTGGGGTACATGTGCCCCTATGCATCAGCACTCCTGTATCCTTTGGATAAATTCTAGGAGACTAATCTGATCAGACATTCAACCATAATAGAAAGTCTCTTTAATTAAGTTACTGTAATAACGGTACATGAGTAAACAGACTAGTAAAATAAAAGTTTGAGTAAAAGACTCAAGTACATAAGGAAATGAAGCATGTGGCAAATGTGACATCTCAGCTATAAAGTCAAATTCAAGCCAAAGGTGCACTTTTTTTTAAGTTTTTTCTTTTTTCATTTATTTAGAGAGAGAGAGCGAGTGAGTGCACAATAGGGGAGGGGTGGAGAGAGAGTGAATCCCAAGCAGGCTCTGTACTCTCAGGGTGGAACCTGCTGTGGGGCTCGAATTCACAAAACTTGAGATCATGACCTAAACTGAAACCAAAAGTTGGACACGTAACTGACTAGCCACCCAGATGTCCCCTCCCCAAGGTGCACTTTTAAGTAAATAGCTCTAGGGGCACCTGGGTGACTCAGTCGGTTAAGTGGCTGAATCTTGATCAGCCTTGGTCTTGATCAAGTTGGTCTAAGATCAGTTCAGGTCTTGATCTTAGTTAGAGCCGTGAGTTCAAGCTCTGTGTTGGATTCCATGCTGGGTGTGGAGCCTACTTAAAAACAAGTTCTAAAACACCTGTTTATTCCTTTGGAAAAGATAAAATTAGGCCATTTCCTTACAGCACACACAAGAATAAACCCCAAATGCATATTAAAATGCCTTTTAAACATAAAAACGAAGCCAGCCAAGTAGTGGACCAAAAATGAGTGAGTATCTCTATAACTCAGGTAGAAGGAGAGGTTTCCTAACTATGATTCAAAATCCAGAGGCTATAAAGAAAAATATTGATCAATTCCTCCCTATAAAAATAAAAATGTATATGTTGGAAAGCACCATAAACAAAGGATAAGTGACAATAAATTGGCAGAATATATTTCAACATATATTGTAGATAAAGGGAAATGCCTCTATTAAATATAGAACTCTTAAACATTGAGAGAATAAAATCCAAAATCTCGATAGCAATGTGAGCCAATGATATGCATTGAGTAACAAAAAAAAAAAAAAAAAAGATAAAGATTGCTCTTTATTTATTTATTTTCTTAGAGAACGAGTCAGTGGGAGAGAGGGGCAGAGAGAGAGGGAGAGAGAGAATCTTAGTGCAGAGCCTGATAGGGGGCTTGATCCCATGATCCTGGGTTCATGATCTGAGCCAAAATCAAGAGTCTGATCCTTAACTTACTGAGCCACCCAGGCACCCTCAAAATTGCTCTTAAATCTTTAATTTCACTCATAATTATGGAAATGCAAATTAAAAGTACACAGTGATACCATTTCTCACCTATTCCATTGGTAAGAATTAAAAAGAGTATGACTAAAAATGCTGTTGGTGAGACTGTGGATAAACAACCACTTTCATACATTTTCGGTGAAAATGTAAATTGGCCCATCCAGTTTGCAGTGGAATTGGGTGAAATCTAACAAAACTATACAGGTCTCTACCTTTTGATTGCCAATCCCACTTCTAGAAATTTACCCTGAAGATATAAATCCCCAAATCTTAAAATACACACGGCTAGTCATGACAGTGTTTTAAAAATTGCAAAATACAGAAAACAACTTAAATACGTATAGGAGAATACTTGAATTAGCTATGGTACAATTACACAATGGAGGGTCAGTGGGGAGGAGCACTATGAATAAAAGGATGGTATGACTCTGGAGGTATATTCTACATGAAGAATAGAAAATGCAGAAGGGGCACTTGGGTGGCTCACTTGATTAAGCGTCTGACTCTTGATTTTGGCTTAAGTCACGAACTCATGGTCATGGGATTGAGCCTTGTGTCAGGCTCTGCACTGATAACACAAAGCCTACTTGGGATTCTCTCTCTCCTCTCTCTCTCTGCCTCTGCCCTGCTCATGCTCTCTCTCAAAATAAACAGTTTTTAAAAAGTAGAAAATAAAATGTGGAAGAATATTAATAGTATGCTGCCTTTCATGGACAAGAGGAAATAAGAAAATATATGTGTATCTCTGTTCATTTATATAAAAAGGAAACTTAGGAACAGTGGATGGGACAGAATGGGGCAGATGGAGGTTGGGAATGGGGTAGAGGGCATTGATGTGGAGATGTGGGTAGATGTGGAGAGGACACCACATCTCTGAGTGTACCTGTTTGTTTATTTCTGACTTTTATTTTTTTAAGTTTATTTATTTATTTATTTTGAGAGAGAGAAAGAGTATGAGCAGAGAAGTGACAGAGCTAGAATCCCAAGCGGGATCCACACCACCAGCACAGAGCCCAATGTGGGGCTTGATCGCATGAACTGTGGCATCATGACCTGAGTAGAAACCAAGAGTTGGATGCTCAACCGTTTGTGTCACCTGGGAACCTCTCTATTTCTGACTTTGAGAACGAATGTTTGTTAATGTTTCCCCCTCTCTCTGTATGAAAGTATACATGTTAAAAATATATAATGTATTGCATGTTTCTTGTACTGCTTTTGCAGCTTTCTAAAGTCTGAAGTTCTTTCAAAATAAGTAGTTAACAATAATACAAAAAGCTTCTCTTTAGAGTCAGAAATCAATCATTGGTGCCAGTCCTCATTGGTTTCATTACTGCCAATTCTGATTGGTGCTAGAAATCTTAATGTATGCAATCAGGAGAACAAAATACATAATATGCATTAATGTTGGGAGAAAAATAATATAATTGCAGATGTTGTTTGTCTACTTGGAGATTAAAAACGGAATCTGGTGACATGAATTGTACTTCTAAGAGTAAATCTAAGTGAATGTACACAACTTCTCAGCTTTGCTCTGAGCGATCAACAGTCACAACATATAAGGGAGATGGGAGAAGGTGCCAATTTGCAGGGGAGTGAGGAGTGAATGGGGAGTAGGTTTTAGAGGTTGTGTGTGCTGGCAATTCTTTGGAGAATTTTGCATATAAGGATCTTGTAGATGTGGTGGTATAAAGATGAGAAAATAGGGCACCTGGGTGGCTTAGTTTGCTAAGCATCTGACTCTTGATCTTGGCTCAGGTTACAATCTCATAGTTCAAGCCCCACATCAGGCTCTGGGCTGACAGCACAGAGCCTGCTTGGGATTCTCTCTGTCCCTCTCCAGCTTTTGCTCGCTCTCTCTCTCTCTCTCTCTCTCAAAATAAATAAATAAACTTTAAAAAATAATCTTTAAGATGAGGAAATGTTGTGAGGTATGAGAGTATGAGGCAAGGTCAACATCTGAGGCTGAGAGTGGGGTGGGTGATTTGAGACAGAAATGAGTACAATTGCCAGGTAGCTGAGATTCTATTTGTGATGTTAGGATATGAATTAAAAGCGAAACCATTCTTCCTGGTTGTTTGTTAAAATTTCTCTAGCAATATTAAACTGCTTTAGGTGCAGGCACACAAGTGGTGAGTGGTTGCTTTGCTTACAGAGTGGGGGTTGTTCCAGGTAGGGAGGATGGAAGGAGAGAAGGGACAAGAGAATTGATGGTGTTTGCAAAGGTATGATTATTGTGATGGAACATGTCATCTAAGCTGAACGAGAAGGATGGTGAATGGAGAATGAGGATCTGGATACAGAAAAAAATTACAGGACCAATGGGTTAGAAGTCATGATGAGTTTGGAACATTCTAAAACGGTGGTACTCAAGCTTAAGTGTGCTAGTGGAGGGATGGTCTAGAGAGTGAAATGTTTGCATTTGGGATGTCAAAATTGTACAGATTTTGGTAATAACAGGGTCCAATCATGGTGTGATCCTGAGATCAGGGGGCTGAAGTAAGTCAAGTCATAAAATAAGGAGGTCAAGAATTTGAATGTCCAGGAGTGTCTGAGAGGTCATCCCTTAGTAGGTTGACCTTACTGAAAGTGATAAGAAGAGTTGGGGTGGAGAGGAAGGAAAGTTCTGAGCCAGGAGCAAGGTGGTGTAGCCAGATGGCATCGTCTCAGAGAAGAGGGGCTTGGTAAGAGGGTAGAGATGCAACAGAAAGGACATGGCAATGGGAAATAGGGTGGACAACCAGCCCACCACGACGTGAGACTTGAGGCAAAGCATAGCTTTGATTGGGAAGGCTATCCAGGGATGCTTGTTCTCAAGAGACAGACTGATTTCAATTAAATGAGAAGGTACAGTCCACGAGGTTGAGTATGTAGGATTGTTGGCTGATCACCAACATGAGTTAGGAGAGGGAGACCAGAAGGGAATTTGTTCAGATTGGGGTTTGGGCAGTGCAGGTACGAGAGTTTCAGTTGAAGTAACCAGGGAGGTGCGACGCCTGGCTGGCTCAGTCTGTTAAGCATCAGACTTTGGCTCAGGTGGTGATCTTATGGCTCGTGAGGCAGAGCCCCGTGTTGTGCTCTGTGCTGACAGTTCAGAGCCTGGAGTCTGCTTCAGTTTCTGTGTCTCCCTCTCTCTCTATCCCTCCATCCCCCACTCATGCATGCTCTCTCTCTCTCTCTCTCAAAAATGAAGAAAACATTAAAAAAAAAAGTAACCAGGGAGGCTGGTGCTGCGATTTGAATTATTATTTTTCTCTGTGAAATCATACTTGGCTTCTTTTGAGTCTTTCTCTGCCTCTCTGATAAGAAATGAAATTTTAGGCATGTTTGGTGGTCCCCTTGTACTCTCTAGAGTTATACAAGAAGGGGAAGTTTCAGGAAGTTGGGGGAAAACTTTCTGAGTAATTTTTGTTGATAAACTGCTTATTGGTTCATTGCTTATTCAAATGGTGTTTCCTTTAAAGCCAGACAGTTATTCTGCATAAAATTCTACTTGTTTTACCCCTAGTCTTATCCTATGAAGGCTTTTGTCTCCAGGTTAGTTCCCCGGGAATCTATTTACCAGCTTTATGAGAAGGTCCTGGTATCTCCGGAGCACTGTGTCGAGGCAGGACAGGTCTCTGACCCTGGCAGGACCTTTCATTTTCTCTATCTTCCCCAAATCTTCCTTAGCTTGAATTTAGGAAAAACCCCATTTTAACTGTTTATTCCCATGAGCATAGGCTTTTGAAACACATAGCTCATTTTTTTTCCCATGAATTAGGTCTAGAAGATTAAACAAAAATACTTGTGGGGTGCCTGAGTGGCTCAGTCAGTTAAGTGTCTGACTTCGGCTCAGGTCATGATCTCACGGTTCGTGAGTTCAAGCCCCACGTCAGGCTCTGTGCTGACAGCTCAGAGCCTGGAGCCCGCTTCAGGTTCTGTGTCTCCTTCTGTCTGCCCCTCCCCTGCTCACACTCTGTCTCTCGCGTTGTCTCAAAAATAAACAAACATTTAAAAAAATTAAAAAAATGCTTGCAGGGTAGAAGGAAAGGAAAATGACTTTATATTCAGTCATGATGAGGCTGTAGGGATATTTTTCAATCAGATCATTCTTTCCTGCCTCTTAGAGTAGAGTGGGCACTCATATCTTGTCCTGCAGTCTGAATACATTCCCCGTGACATGGAAACATTGTGCTCCCTCTGCTTTTAAGGGCTCATTTGACTAGATTGAGGTTGTATAGGGTGATGAAGGTGCTGTTCTCTCAGACAGGGTGGGGGGGGGGTGACTGGCTTCAGTATCTGGCTCCCCCTCCCTTAGAAACTGGCACTGCATATGGAACAGCAGAAACAGGAAAGACTTCCCCAAAACAGGACTCTGGGAGTCCTCCACCATTATGCAAATCAGTTAGCAGCAAACACTTGCTTTCACAGTCACACAGTGATGGTGCCCAGAGTAATCATTTCCGTTGCTACCATCCGGTGGGTGTAAGAGCTGGGCTCATTTTAAAACATATGACTAATGAGCATGGATCCGGGTGGTCCATCTGGTTTTGATGGGGCTGATCTGAACTGATGGCAATAGAGTCGAGACCCAGGAGCACGATTATAGGCAGTGGACTGAGCCTTCATGGCCTTCAGCTTGTAGGGGTTGGTGATGGGAAGGGAAGGGTTTCAACGTCTCCTATTTTGGTCAGAACATCTTCCCCTTTGAGAACATTTCACTGCAAGATTTCTAGGCAAATCAGTTACCACGTCAATCCGTCACCTTCTGTTCTCTGGAAAATACCAACAAGGTTTCACTCAAATGGTTTTATGTGGAACCAGCCTGGGGTGCCTCCAGTTCACATCACTTACCCTTTGTCTTGATTTCATGCAGGAAGTAGCACGTGAGCAGGAGGGACACTGAGTCTCAGGAGAGAATGACTTGAGGCCCCTGTTCATGGAAAGAACTTGAAAGAATAGGAGACAGGACTGATAAATACAACACGTAACAAAAATGTACTTCGATTTTCTATTATACATTAAGAAAGAGAGGATAAGTTAAGTAAGAGAGGATAGGAAGTATTACAAATAAAAGAACCATAGTGACCTAGAGAGGGGCGGCGGTGGGGGAAAGAGCGAGAAAAAGCAATAAATTATATTTGTTCTCAAATACTAACTATCATGGAGTCTTATTTTATTTACACTTACCTTTCTGATTTTCAGCTCCTTTTTGACCTATCTCCTTTTTTTCTGGTTGGCTTGGAGACCTAGACTGAGACAAAATGAACTCTTATAGTGTCGATGAAAATGATTATTACCTTCTCTCCTCCCATAGTATTTGTTGGATTTTGGATTTATGCATAGTCCTTATTCTGATCGCTAGTACTAGTGGGGAGCTTCTAGAAATGGGCTGTCACTTGCACCACACACCTCTGTTTTCTATTGCTGTTGTAAGAACTTGACACAGACAGAGTGTATGATCTTAGATTGAAGCCCAGAAGGTCAACACAGGTCTCAGGCTGAAATCAAGGTTTCAGCAGGACTCTTTCTTTCTGAAGCCTGTAAGAAAAAAAATCTGTTTCCTTGCCTATTCCAGCTTCTAGAGGCCACCCACATTCCTTAGCTTGTGCCTGTTTCTTCTGTCTTCAAAGACAGCAACATGGCATCTTTCTGACCATCCTTCCATCCTGACACTTCCTTGCTGTAGCCAGGAAGGGCCCTCTGCTTTTAAGGGCTCATGAGGTAAGGTTGGGCCAACTGGATACTCTAGGCTAATCTCCCCATCTCGAGGCCAGCTGATTAGCAATCTTAATACTTCTGCAAACTTCAGTCCCCCTCCATGTAGCCTAACACAGCCCAAGATTCCAGGAATTAGGCTGTGGGCATTTTGGGGGGTTATTCTTAAGGGTATTCCATTATTATGCTTACTCCAACTTCTCTTGTTTTACAATAATGAGATAATTTTGCCTTTAGCCCACTGGGACCTCTCCTAGTTTTGGATAATGGGCTCCTGAGTATAGAGTCATACTCCTGTTGGGAAGAAAACTGTCTTGAATAGTTTACTATCATCACTGGAGTCTAAACCTATCTTTCCAAGTACAAATGTTAATTTTGGTCATTTTGTTGACACTGTCTCTGGTTTACAGTTGGAGTTTTTAATTCCTTTGACTTTGGTCTTGCCATATGTAATGAGGTCAATGGTAATTACCTGGCCATTTTTCTCCTTCTCTATTTTCTTTTACTGTGTTATATCCATTTTCACCCTCAGACAATCAGGGATGACTTCTGTGGGGAAACCATATATACACACACACACACACACATATATATACACACACATATGTGTATACACACACACACACACATATATATATATGTATATACACACACAATTTTATATTTCAGGTATACAATATAATGACTCAACAATTCTATACATTAGTCATTGCTCATCAAGGTGAGGGTCCTCTTAATCCTCTTTATCACTTTCACTCCTTTGACAACCACCAGTTTGTTCTCTATATTTAAGAGTCTGTTTTATTTTTGTTTGTCTCTTTTTTCTTTGTTTTGTTTCTTAAATTCCACAAGTGAAATTGTATGGTATTTGTCTTTCTTTGACTGTCTTACTTAACTTCGCATTACAACCTCCAGCTCCATCCATGTTGTTACGCATGGCAAGATTTTATTCTTTTTTTATGGCTGAGTAATATTACAGTGTGTGTGTATCACATCTTCTTTATCCATTCACCTGTCGGTGGACCCTTGCATTCATCTATTGCATTGCTTCCATATCTTGGCTACTGTAAATAATGCTGCAATAACCATAGGGGTGCATATATCTTTTCTAATTCATATTTTTGTTTTCTTTGGGTAAATACCCAAAACATATAAAGAACTTACACAACTCGATACCAAAATCCCCAAATAATTTGATGAGAAAATGGGCAGAGGACTCGAATAGACATTTTTGCAGAGAAGACATCCAGATGGCTGACAGACACATGAAAAGATGTTCAACATCACTCTCATCAAGGAAATGCAAATCATAACTGCAGTGAGATGTCACTTCCCACCTGTCAAAATGGCTAAAATCAAAGACACAAGAAACAACAAGTATTGGTGAGGTTGTGGAGGAAAAAGAATCCTCCTGCACTATTGGTGGGAGTGCAAACTGTCACAGCCACTGTGGAAAACAGTATGGAGATTCTTCAAAACATTAAAAATAGAAATACCATATGAGCAAACTCTGGGATGCTATTTGATTTCGCCCTCCTACCTCCACCTAAGCACCTGCTGAGAGTATCTTTTCCACATAGTGAAATTAGATGTCATGAAAGGTAATCAATCATGTCCAAGGACTGATGTCAATATTGATCTGTAGTTTGGCTACTGTAAAGAGCGTAACTATCCTTCCCACATCATGCACACTGTTACCTGGTGTTGGTGGCATTGAGAAACCAGCTCCTCTCACCTGTCCTGCAGGAAATGGCTCATGTCAGAGGTACACTCAGTGTGCTACTTGGTTGGCCAAAGTGGGTGATCTTTTTAAATGCCAGAATTCTTACATGGCAACTTCTGAAGATCTTGATGCTTTGCAATCAGTTGTTTGAAAGGGTGGGGCACAAATGAATATACCCTGGAAGTGACTCAGTTTTTCTCTGGTTTATGCCCTTAAGCCCATCTCTCTCTTTCTGTTCCTAAATAATATCCTGGACGTATTCCATAGTTTTCCAGTTACTCTTGAATTTTTGAAATATCCTCTATGAGATGAATGTCAGAGCTCCACCTCACATAATCAAAAGCTTCTTGTGTGTCTCCAGTGCAGTTCCTTCTTCAGGCTTTTCCTGACCGGCCAGAGGGAAAGGGTCCACGTAGTATGTTCATGTACCATTCTTATTCTGCTTTTTCTCCTACGTGTTGTTGGTAGGTGCAAAGGTAGAGCAGACTGGGGAGCGGGGGGAGGGAATATGAAGTCTTCGTTGTATTGTCCAAATGTTGGCTTTCTCTTATGGGCTCTTTGGTTGGCTCTTTCAACACCTTCCCACTTGGACTCCCACACTGGGCCTTTCCCTAGTAGCTGATCTCTTTCAACCCACCCCCGTTTGCCCAGCTCTTGCGCCCTTGGAAACACTGTTGGCCAGGCTGATATTCAGCCAGTATGGGTCTGTACTGGATATTTCACTGTTTGCTGGAATCTATCATTGTTGGGTGCTGCTGTCTTATTAGTAGTAAGTACTTTCAATATTATCCCTACCTCCAGCCTGCCTTCTTCTGGGGATGACAGTTCCCAGCATGTAGTCCTTGTGGGTAATGTCCTCTCAAGATGACTCAAGGCCAGTTACCTCCTGTGAGATACACTTAGTCTATGGGAACCCTACCGGCCTCCTATAGCTGCGGCAGGGCCAGGCTTTCCAGCAGACTTCTTTTGGGAATAGCCTGACTACCAGTCTCCATTGCACCCCCTTCCCCAAACCAGGGGACAGATCTCAAGTTTCCCTGGGATCATTTTGGCCTTATCCTTCTCTGACTGCATGGCAACATGCTGAAAGCAGCAGAGTTCCGCATTTGAAAGGAGGGAAAAATACATATCATTCTCTACTCTTTGGAATTCTCATGAGAACAATCACTTCTTGTCTTAAAGCATCTCTAGCCTTTTTCTGTGTGCAGTAAGGGGTGATGGCTGCTAGATCTGTTTAGTCACATCTCGGCAAGATCTAGAAGGACGTGCAAGATAGTTCTGTTTAGAAATTGTGGTTACTTATCGATCCTTGTCCTCAGCTTTGGGGTCTCAGCCAAAACTTTGAAGAGACAACAGAAGAAGCCCCATGGAGTGTTGTTACCGCCAAAGGCAACCTCAGTAGTCAGTCCATGCAGACAGCTATATGCTTTAAATAGAATCCTCCACCTCCAATTGCTGACTCAACAATATCCACTGAAAGTTTATTACATCCCACACGGAGTGGCCACTGTGTGCTAAGTACTGTTAAAGAAAAAAAAAAGGAAAGAGGATTTTGCTCTTAAGCCACGTGCTCAATGAGTTTGTAGCCTCGAGGGTGGCAAAGATAAAACCTTGATGTGAATGCCCAAATACAACATTCAGAGAAATTATCTCCAGCTCAGAGCATCAGTGAAGGTGTTACAGAAGAGGTATCGTTCTTCATTCAAAAAGAGTAAGATTGGTTGAGCTGAAGTAGGCGTTCTTAATTGGAAAATCAGCAGCAAGTATTAGAGAATGTTAATTCTTTAATAAAATAGCTAACACGTTTTTGAGGGCTCACTGTGTGGTAGGCTTTGTGTTATTTATATGCATGACATTTAATTTTTACAATGAGCTTATGAACACGTGCCATGATTATCTCCATTTAACTGTTAGGACATTGATTAAATTAACCAAGGTCACACAGTGGTAGGCGATGGAGCTGGGATCTGAGCCCAGGGTTTTTCTGAATTGAAAGCCTGTGGGATACAATCTCTCTGAAAGGCAGAAAGATCACATCCCAAGATGTGAGTTTATAAATGAAGGAAAACACCCGCTAATGAAGACCAGATGATATACACAAGCGTTGCAGTGTTCAGTCCAACTGACCCCTTGATCTTTCCAGGGTGATGTTCATCCCTGCTTCTGGGCTGTTTTCACAGATGTTCTCAACAACCTCAGGTGTCCTTCTGGTCTTGTCTCTGCTCAAGTCAATCCTGTATCTCCTTGAAGTCTTACTGTCAGGCTTGCCAGTATGAAGGCAACTCCAGCATCAACATCTCCACAGGCTTGGACTTCTCCACCTCCCCATCACCTGTGGTAATGCCAGTTCACATGGCTGAATACTGGATTGTATACTATCTTATTTCTCATTGATCTCTTCAGATAACTATACATTCTCAGAAGACGGGACTATATTTTAAGTTCCTTTTGTATTGCTCACGGCACGTGGTAGGTACAGGTTGATTAAAGAGTTTGGGGGGCTATTTTGAGAATGGAATTCATTGCTGGTATATAAGGTTCTGCAGGGAAGATTTGACCTTGCATTTGGCAGGGTAATACCACAGGGTTAAAAAACTTCTTGTGAGTTGCAAATGCACCAGAGTATAAGGAAGTGGAGAGGACTCTGGCAGGGCTGGAGAGGCTTTAAAGATGCCTCCCCAAGGGAGAATGTTGGGCTTGACGAGAGCCAAAGCGACAGCCGGAGAATCCAGAGATTCATGAGATCAGTCTGCACAGAGGAGTGTGAGAAACACGAAGCGCCGTTGTTTTTTTCTTTCTTTTTTTTTTTTCCTAAAGTGTTTCCCTTCTCAGAGAATGAGCCAAGGGAATATGTGGTTTCAGAGCCTCCCTTCTGTTCTCCAGCTTTTGTGACACCCCAGCAAATGCAAAGCATTGTACATGCATGAATTTCTTAGTTTAACAGGAAGAGCCTGGGAGGCAATGACAAATACTTCACAGTACCCTCCCTGGCATCTGAGACGGTTTTCTGAGAGAACACGAGCTCCTGCTTCGTGGATCCTCAGGGCACATCTGTGGGAGGAGCTTTCCATAGCAAATATGTACCCTCTCACCATCCACACGGTGCAAATGCCACAAGAATGTGCGAAATCTGGTGCAAACCAAGAACAATGAAGGGAGAGAAAGGAGGTCTTCAAGAACGCTCATGCCCGCGCACCTTGTCCAGAACACCAAAGGGAGGTATCTAAGTCCTGTGTGTTATTTTCAAGCCATCATGGGGGAAGGAATGTGGCAGCAAGAAACTCAGGAAGGCAGCAGGTTGGGGCAGAGCAAAGACAGTATTACATGAATGAGGAGGTAAGAAGCAGCTTTTGGGAACTGCTCATCTGGAAAAATAGGACTGCATCGGTCTTGAGGAAGAAATGGCAACCCAAAACACATCAATCCTCAAACAGCAGTAGAAACTTGGATACGTGGCTTGATTGCGTGCTTCCTCATCCCCAAATGAAATCTTAGCCACATGTCTTTCCTGCTAAAGAGCCATGACTGCTTATCTTCTTGGCTGATATATTTAGATTGCGTTCAGCACATGCTTGGGGAGGGAATACTTGCCAAATTAATTCAAGCTGGCTTCAATAAGAGCTTAGTCATGTGGATCTCAAACTGGATGAAACGGATTAATAATAAATGTCAGGATTTTAAAATAATGAGTGAGATGCAAGAAATGTAGAAGAGAAGGCAGCTTCCTGACACAGTTTCTTTCCTTTCAGAGCAGTAGCTATTTGCTCCACACCACCCCCCCCCCCCCGACCCACCATGCCAAAGAGACAGGAAGGCTGCCAGGTGGGAGGTGGTTGGAGAACAGTAATTATTTCATGAGCTCCCCTTGCTTCCTTGTATACGTGCACGTGTGTAGGAATCATCCTGTATTTTAGGAAATTTAGTTTCCTGAGTTCTGGGACTGGTTTTTGTTTTGTTTTGTTTTGTTTTGGTTCCCCATTCCATACTGTCTAGTGTGCTATGAGTGTCTAGGAGGGGACCCTGCCAAGCTCCCCCTGCCCCGGAACTTGCCACAGACCCCTAGGATGCTCTGAAGGTGGTCCCTCCTTAGGGGCTAAAATGAGGCTATGTTCAGCCGGGTATGGTGGGGCCATACAACGAATAGCCTTCTCTCCTATCCATCGTGACCATTCCTCAGCTCTTTCTTCTTTTTCCTTTTATGTTAGCTGTGCCCGCTCATTTCTTAAGCCTCTTGCTCCGTGCACAGGAGGTTCATCCATAATTTAATGAATGAATTCAACAAAGATATGTTTTTATGGCATCGAGGGGAGACGAAGACAAGTGAGACAAGATGTTCAGAGTCTGGAGTAGCAACAGCACAGCTACAGCTCAGGGAGACACGTGCTATGTGCAAGATGTGTTCGGGATGCCACGAATATGCACAGTAGGACTTCCTCTAGCCGGGAGACCACATCAAAGGACCAGGATGGCTTGGATCTAAGGGGATAATGCATGAAGTGGGCTCTAATGAAGAGTGAGAAAAGGGCATCCCCTTTATTCATTCGTCACATATCTATTTAGCGTCTACGAAACACCTGGCAGTGTACTGGTTGCTGAAGAGATCTCAGGAAAGAAGTGTAGTTAGGGCCACCTTGAACATGCAGACAGACGGACAAAAAGGAATGTGCTTTAAATTCTAAAATTATTCCATTCTTTTTTAAAAATTTTAAATGTTTATTTTATTTTTGAGAGAGCATGCGCGAATGGAGGAGGGGCAGAGACAGAGGGAGACACAGAATCCGAAGCAGGCTCCAGACTGTCAGCACAGAGCTCAATGCGGGGTTCAAACTCATGAACCACAAGATCATGACCAACTGAACTACCCAGGCACCCTTAAAATGATTCTATTCTTGGTCTGAAACACCCTGTTCTATGATAGCCAGGGGGGAGGGTGGAGAATAAACTTGCCATATAAAGTTTGCCATTTCTTTTGGTTCAAAACAGCCTCGTGTAGATACACTGTCTCTTTTGGTACCTGATCAGCCTTTCAGAGCTTGCCTCCCCTTGCCGTGTCTTTCCTTTCTTGCCACGAAGTGTCTGGGCACAGGGGAAATTTATCGGACCTTCCTGGAGTGGAGGAGGGGGTGGGAAGTGAGTCTGGTCTAAGGAGTGTCCTTTCTCTGTTGATTCCTACTGACCGCAGCCCATTTCACCTGCTTTCTAAAGACTGACTTCTGTCATCATTTCATCTACTGTGGATACAATGTGTAGAATTTGATCTTGGCCCAAAGTAGGTGTGATGATCATGGGTGTTGTCTCCTACTCAGTGTCACCTCAGCTTTCACTGGGCATGTGCAACGTCTGAGGTCTAATTATGAGCATTCCAAATCATGACTCCACTAGATTATGGCTTCTCCAGGCTTTGCTATGTGGACATTTCAACCCTTCACCTTAGGAAGCTCTTAGTGTCTACTCTCAGCCATCTTTCTGGCTCTCTTCTACCCTTTCCTCTTAGAGTATTGATTGAACATTAGCTTCCTTCTACACAACATAGAAGCCAGGGGAGATGTGGTGGTGCCATTTCTTCTCTGCTGTGCTGTCTTCCCATGATCCCTATGATAACTGGGGCTCAGAGCTATTGATTTTGACTTTCTCTCAACCCACTTGAGATTCTTATCTTCTTGACCCACTCTCCAGGCATCATTGTAATCCCAATCCCTTCTAAAATGGCTCTTTCTTCCAAAGAAGAGCTCTCTACTTCTTCTGTGCACAAGTGGGAGCCTACTTTATGTCCTATCTGGAATTCTCTCTCTCTCTGATTTGTGGGAAACTTCTGGGTTAGATCTTTAAGCTTTGTTCTTGGTATATAAAATGACACTTCTGTAAATCAGAGGTCTTTTTACATGGAATAAAACCTAGCTTTTTAAGTTACTGTGTCACACTGGCCTCAGAAACTTATTTTTGAGGGAAAAATCTAAACATTTTTTTCCTTTCTCTGCATTTCTACCGTATCAATTCTAAGGTTGCCCTTAAGTATTATATGCCTCAGAATTAGTACAGGGGGTTTGTGAATAAGGATGAAGCACAACAGAGAACACACACATCAACATATTTGTAAAACATTTTTCCCCAATCCAGGTAAGTTACTGTATTTACTTTCACTGAGATTATATTTAGTGTAGGGACACCAAATATATATAAGAGGAGTCTTGAAATTGGTAAAAGCAATTAAGATAATACAGGAAGTGGGGTGCTTGGGTGGCTTGGTTGAGCGTCATACTCTTGATTTCAGCTTAGATCATGATACCAAGGTCATGGGATCTAGCCCTGTATCGGGCTTCACACTGAGCGTGGAACCTGCTTGAGATTTATTCTCTCCCTCCCTCCCTCTCTCTCTCCTTTTCTCCCTCTCTCTCTCCTTCTCTCCCTCTCTCCCCACCTCTATCCCTCTTCCCTGCTTGTGCCCCCTCTCTCTCTAAAATTAAAAAAAAAAAGAGAGAGATAATACAGGAAGTAACAGAGCATGACTGTGTGTGTTTGGGATGGAACTTTCCTTGAGATTGCCTTTTGTACTTTGTTGTTATACATTTTTTGGTCTACATATGTTTAATACCCCATAATTATTGTTTTTTAAACTTATCACATATTTGAATTTTTCCACATAGTTACCTTTCCTGTGCTCTTTATTCATCACTGCATTTTAGTGTCTGGGGTTGTTTTCCTTAGGCCTAAAGAATTCCCTTTAATATTCCTTTGGGAGTGGGTCTGGTGGTGATAAATTCTTTTGGTTTTGTTTCTTGGAAAAGTTTCTAATGCCCATTTCCTCTGAGAGTTCTAGATGGTCAGGCATTTTCTTTCATCAGATTAGATATGTCACTCCAGTGTCTTCTGGCCTCCACAATTTATGCTAAGAAGACAGTTCTGTCTTCTTATGGTAACTGTAATTTACCTTATTCTTTTTTTGTGTTGATTTTAAAAAATTAAGACTTGATGTTTTCAGAGAAGTTTTTGGGTTCATAGCAAAATTGAGGCACAGAGATTTCCTGTATCCCCTGTCCCCATGCATACAGCCACCCCCACGTTCAACAGCCCCCACCATAGTGGTACATTTGTTAAAGTTCGTGAACCCACATGGACACACCATTATCACTCACAGTCCATAGTTTAATTATTTTACCTAAAAAAAATTTTTTAATGTTTATTTATTTTTGAGAGAGACACAGAATGTGAGTGTGGGAGGGGCAGAGAGAGGGGGAGACACAGGATCCAAAGCAGGCTCCAGGCTCTCAGCTGTCAGCACAAAGCCCAACACAGGGCTTGAACCCATGAACCATGAGATCATGAACTGAGCCAAAGTGGGATACATAACCAGCTGAGCCACCCAGGCGCCCCCATAGTTTAATTATGATTCACTCTTGGTGTTGTCCATTTTTAAAGGTTTGAACCAATTTATAATGTCATGTATCCACCATTATAGCGTTACACAAAGCATTTTCACTGACTTCAAAATCTTCTGTGCTCGATCTATTTACCTCTCCTTCCAAACCCCTGGAAGCTACTGATATTGTTGTCTTCTCCATGGTTTTACTTTTTTTCAGAGTATCATACGATTGGAATTTTTCAGTCTATAGCCTTTTCAGATTCCTTCTTTTACTTAGTACTACGTATGTAAGGTTCCTTCATGTCCTTCTGTGGTTTAGTAGCTCACCTCTCTTCAGTGCTGAATAATCCCTCACTGTCTGGATATGCCGCCATTTATTAATCCATTCACCTACTGGTTGCTTCCAAGTTTTGGCAGTTATGAAGACAACTGTGGTACATATCATTGTGTGGGTTTTTGCATGGATATAAGTTTTTAACTCCCTTGGGTAAATATCAAGAAGCATGATTGCTGTGTATATTTCATTTTATAGGAAATCTCCAAAATATCCTCCAAAGTGGCTGTACCGTTTTGCATTCCTGCAGGCAGCGAATGAGAGCTCCTTGTTCTACATCCTTACCAGCATTTGATGTTGACAGTGTTCTGGATTTTGACTGTTCTAATCGGTAGGTACTGGTAGCCCATTGTCATTTCAATTTGTATTTCCCTGATGACGTAGGATGTGGAGCATGTTTTCATATACTTATCTGCAGTCTGTATATCTTCTTTGGCGAGGTGTCTGTTAAGATCTGTGCTCCATTTTGTAATCTGGTGGTTTGCTTTCTTACTGCTGAGTTTTAAGTGTTATTTGTCTATTTTGGATAGTAGTCCTGTATCAAATGTGTCTCTTACAGATATTTTTTCCCAGTCCGTGGCTTGTCTTTTCATTTTCATGACAATGTCTTTTGCGGAGCAGAAGTTTTTAATTTTTTTAATGTTTTATTTATTTTTGAGACAGAGACAGAGCATGAATGGGGGAGGGTCAGAGAGAGAGGGAGACACAGAATCTGAAGCAGGCTCCAAGCTCTGAGCTGTCAGCACAGAGCCAGACGTGGGGCTCGAACTCACGGACTGTGAGATCATGACCTGAGCCGAAGTCAGCTGCTTAACGGACTGAGCCACCCAGGTGCCCCCAGAAGTTTTTAATTTTAATGAAGTCTAGCTTTTTATTTATTTCTCTCATGGATCACACCTTTCACATCACATCTAAAAAGTCATTGTCATGCCTTCTTTATCCATTCATCAATCGATGGACATTTGGGCTCTTTCCATAATTTGACTATCACTGATAGTGCTGCTAACAACATTGGATAAGATGTGATATATATAGAGAATGGAATACTACTTGGCGATGAAAAAGAATGAAATCTTGCCATTTACAACAATGTTGATGGAACTAGAAAGTATTTTGCTGAGTGAAATCAGAGAAAGACAGATATATGATTTCACTCATGTGGAATTTGAGCAACACAACAGATGAACATAGGGGGAGAGAAGGAAAAATAGAATATACACACAGGGGATGTGGGTGGGGGCTAGGTTAAATGGGTGACGGGCATTAAGGAGGACACTTGTTAGGATGAGCACTGGTGTTATATGTAAGAGATGAATCACTGGGTTCTATCTTGAAGCCAAGACTATACTGTATGTTAATTTGTAATTAAATTTGAAAAAAGTCATTGCCATACCCAAGGTCATCTACAGTTTCTCCTATGTTACCTCCCAGGAGTTTTGTAATTCTGCATTTCACATTTAGGTGTGTGATCCATTTTGGACTCTATTGTTGTTTTCCATAGCAGTTGCAACATTTTACATTTCCAACAAGAGTGTACAAGTTTTTCAATTTCTCCACACCCTTGCCAACACTTGTTATATTTCTCTCCCCCCCCTTCTTTACTCAGATATAATTGACCCATAACATTGTGTAAGTTTAACTTGTACAATAGGTTGACTTCACACACTTATAGGTTGCACAATGATTACCACTGTAGCATTAGCAAACACTTCCATCATGTCACGCAAGTACTATTTCTTTTTTGTAGTGAGAACATTTAAGATCTAAACTCTTAACAGCTTTCCAGTGTATAATACATTATTGTTAACTGTAATCACAGTGCTCTGCATTAGATCCCAGGAACTTACTCATCTTCTAACTGGAAGACCAGACCTTTGACCAGCATCTCCCCATTCCCCTTACCCACTCCCCAGGTTCCCAGCCCCTGGTTATTATCATTCTACTCTATTTCTATGAGTTTGACTTTTTTTTTTAGATTCCACATATTAGTGAGATCATACAGTATTTATCTTTCTCTATGTGACTTATTTCACTTAGCACTATGCCCTCAAACCCACCCATGTCAAAAATGGTAGGATTTTCTTCTTTCACATGGTTGAATAACATTCCATTTTGGGAGTGTGTGTCTGTGTGTATGTATATGTATGCATGTATGTATGTAGGTGTATATATAATATACACACATATATAATATATATTATGTATATATTAGGTATATATATAATATACACACATATGTAATATATGTTATGTATATAACATATATAACATATATAATATATGTTATGTATGTATATATATATATATATATATATATATATAATATCTTCCTTATCCATTCATCCATTGATGAATACAGAGGTTGACTCCATGTCTTAGCTATTGTGAATAAGGTTGCAATAAACATGGGGGTATGGGAGTCTCTTTGATATCCTGTTTTTATTTCCTTTGGGTATATATCCAAAAGTTGGATTGCTGGATCATATTAACTTTTTGAGGAACCTCTGTATGTTTGCAATAGTGGCTGTAACAATTTATATTCTCACCAACAGTGTGTGTGTGGGGTCCCTTTATTCCACATCCTCACCACCAACACTTGTCACCTCTTGTCTTTTGGATGATAGCTTTTTTTTTTAAAAGAATTTTTTAAGGTTTACTTTTTTGAGAAAGAGAGGGAGGGTAGAGGAGCAGAGAAAGAGGGAGACACAGAATCCACAGCAGGCTCCCTGCTCCAAGCTGTCAGCACAGAGCCTGATGCGGGGATCAAACACACCAACCGCAAGATCATGACCTGAGCCGAAGTTGGATGTTTAACCAATTGAGCCACCCAGGCACCCCTGATGATAGCTATTCTAACAGGCGTGAAGTTCTATCCAATCGTGGTTTGATTTCCCTGATCATTGGTGATGTTAGGAGCATATTTTTAGGTTCCTGTTGGCTATCTTTATATCTTATTTAGAAACATGTCTATTTAGATCCACTGTTTATGTTTTAATTGGATTGTTATTTTTTTTTGTTATTGAGTTGTATGAGTACCTTATATATTTTAGATATTAATCGCTTATTAGATATATGGTTTGCAATTATTTTCTCCCATTTTGTAGGTTGCCTTTTCTTTTTGTTGATTGTTTTTTTTAATGTGTAGAAGCTTTAAGTTTGATGTGGTGACACTTAGTTTTGCATTTGTTGCTTGTGCTTTTGGGAAATGGCTACCAAGACTTATGTCAAAGAGCTTTTTCTTTATGTTTTCTTACAAGAGTTTTACAGTTTCAGGGCTGATGTTTAAGTCTTTAGTTCATATTTTTGTGATTTAAATTTTGTGGTTATACAGTTTCCCCATGGCCATTTATTGAAGAGACTGTCCTTTCTGTCCATTGAGTATTCTTGGCTCCCTTGTCAAATACTAATTATAAACAAGACTTGTTCCTTTCTGATTTGGAGGCCTTTTGTTTTTCTGTCCTGACACATTATTGTGGCTAGAACTTTCAATCTATATTGAATAGCCGTGGTTAGAGTCGGCTCTGTGTCCTTCCTGCTCTTAGAGGAAAAGCTTTCAATCTTTCACCATTGAGTATGATATCACCTGTGAGTTTATCATATATGGCCTTTTATTATGTTGGGGTATGTTCCTTCAATACCCAGTTTGTTGAGGGCTTTAATCATGAAAAGGTGTTGTATTTTGTCAAATGTGTTTCCTGTATTTATTGAGATAGTCACATAATGTTTATCTTTCATTTTACTGATGAGGTGCATCACATTTATTGGGTGTATTTTGAACCATCCTCATATCCGAGGGTTAAATCTTGCTTGATTGTGGTGTATGATCCTTTTCATGTGCTGTCGAGTTGGTTTGCTCATATTTTATTGAGAGTTTTTGCATCTGTCTTCATCATTGACATTGGTCTGCAGTTTTCTTATAGGGTCCTTGCCTGACTTTGGTAACAGGGTAATGCTGGCTTCATAAAATAAGCTTGGGAATCTTCCCTCCTCTTCAGATTTTTGGAATAGGTTGAGAAGGAAGAAATCTCTTCTCGTATGTATGTATATATGTAATATTTATGTACCAAACAAGATTTTCCCCAATCCAATATCAACCCAACCCGCCAATATTCCCTGTGCTGTACTATTATTTTTAAGTTAACTAAAAAAAAACCTGATTTTAAATGGACTCACCAAATTCTGCTTAACGGTTCTGAAATCAATCATTTGTAACACATAAATCAAACAAATAAAAATAAGATTTCTGTCTGACCTAAAATGACCTCGTGTGCTTCCGGAGGACTGCGTATCAGACCTCCCTTGTCCATTTGCTTGCTCACATCTCCTAGTTGCTGTAAAGGTATCTCAATCTCAACGCAAAACTCAGGCCCTGCTGATTTCAACTATCCTCAAGTTCTCCCAGTGCGCCTTATCTTGGTGAACAGCACCGCCCTCCATTCAGCTGCTCCAGCTGGAAACCCAGAGACCATCTATGTCTCTACTTGTCCCCCAACATTCGCCTCTACTAGATCCAATTGATCATCAAGTCTTGTCAATTTTACCTCCTAAAAATCCACCTCTTGATACCATTCTAGTCTGAAATAACATCATCTGAGGGCTAAGCTGCTGCAATTGACTCCTGATCAGTGTTCAGCGACTTGGTAGTGAACCTCCAAATGGCACCAACTACTGCAACCAGAGTGCTTATTTCAAAGAACAAAATTGTTAACAAGACCCTCCTGCATCTCTTGGCTAATGTCACACAGGGCTCTTCCTTCGTGTCCCCATTCACCCCTACTGGCCTCTCTCCATCTCCATTCTGCCTCACTGATCAGCCACACACTGATCAGCCGCAGGGCGTTTTCACATGCTGATTCATCTCCCTTCGAAACTCTTCTCTCTTCTATGCTTGGTATAGCACGGTTACTTCCTGCTCCTTTTTTGGGTCTTAACTCACTTAGGACCTCCTCAGGTCCTAACTTTTTTACGAGTATAGTTTGACATATCATATTATTTAACTTGGAGTATAGTTTTTTTTTTTTTAACTTGGCGTATAGTTGACATATATTAGTTTCCTGTGTACAATATAGTGATTTGACAATTAGATACAGTATGAAATGCTCACCGCGATAGTTACCATCTGTCAACATACGAAGATATGACAGCAACATGGACTACATTCCCTGTGCTGCAATTTTCATCTCCATGACTTATTTATTTCATAACTGGGAGCTTGTACCAGTTCACCTATTAATCTCCTTCACCTATTTCCCTCCTCTTTCTCCCCTCCGGCAACTAACTTCAACAACTAGGTTGAATTCACTTATTTTCAGTTCTCCTACTACCTCAATTCTGTCTCATCGCCCTTCCTGTTAGCATAGCACAATTTTACACATATTTGTGTCATCACTGGGTTAATGTTTGACTTTGTCACCAGACTCCAGGGCAGAAACAGTGGTGCTCTGTCTTGTAAAACCAGTGCCTCTCATGGTTCCTGGCACGTAGGATGGCCTCAGTATTTTGTGAATACACGCAGGAGCTCATAATGGGTTGTAAGGCTGGAACACAAGGAGGAGACATAGGCTGCAGTATTTGCCAAGGGAAGAAATTCATTGGGAACCATTTTTTTACATTTTTTTGAAGAATGGGTTACATGAAAGTAAGGAACGGGTTGGGAAGCTTTTCCGAGTACCTCTTTAAAGAAGGATTGAAACAGAACCAAACTGTGTTTGACAGATGTTTCAGAGGAAAGAGGAAGGGAGGCAGAAATAAAAAGATGGATATTGATCAACGAGAGCAACGTTGAGAAATGAGAGGAAGCCTGGAAGGAGTGCCAAGAAATAGATTAGAGGTAGAGTCTGGTAGTAACACCGGGTTTGTTTAATCTGAGGTGTCATTTAGCCTTTGAGATCCCACTGTGTGGATCAGAGCAAGAAAACAGGGAGTTCTGTTCCATAAAGGCGGTTCTTCTTGTCTTTATGGATGATTGCATCAGGGAACTGATTAACAGGGAGGGTTGGTGACTTTTTGAGATCCTTTAGGAAAGGAAGAGACAGCCACTTCTCTAGAATGCAGGCAACTAATCGCACTCTTTAAAAAAAAATTTTTTTTAACGTTTATTCATTTTTGAGAGACACAGTGTAAATGGGGAGGAACAGAGAGAGAGGGAGACACAGAATCTGAAACAGGCTCCAGGCTTGGAGCAGTCAGCACAGAGCCTGACGCTGGGCTTGAACTCACAAACCTCGAGATCATGGCCTGAGCCGAAGTCGTTGGCTCGACTGACTGACTGAGTCACTCAGGCGCCCATCTAATTCGCACTCTTAACTTGTTTGTGCTTTTGTAATTCATGGCTTTCTCACTAAGGAATGTTTTCCTACCTTTTCTGCTTAAAGCTACTCAGAGAGGCAAGAGTTTTATCTAAGAATACAGGGTACGTAGGAAAGGACACGTTCAACTATTTCCATTTGAAAAGGGAAATAAAAGTTTTTCAACTGCAGTCTTTAGCTGCTATTCCATCTATCTTCTCCTCTTGCCAGGCAAAGTTCTTCAAAGATTTGTCTGTGTTTTTTGACCTCAGGTCTCCAATTATTCCTCTGACTCCTCTCATCCCCTCTTTGCAGTACCTACCAATGCTACCCATGACATCCTCATTCATGTATTCAAAAGTGTTACTTTTTACTCCTTATTTTCCTAAAATTTTATTTTTTTTATCTTACTTTCTTTTAAAAGATTTTATTTTTAAGTAATCTCTACACCCAATATGGGACTCGAACCCACAACCCTGAGATCAATCCACATGCTCCACTGATGGAGTCAACCAGGCTCCCCATTATCTTAATGTTTATTTATTTTTGAGAGAGAGAGACAGAGTGTGAGCAGGAGAGGGTCAGAGAGAGAGGGAGACACAGAATCTGAAGCAGTTTCCAGGCTCTGACTGTCAGCACAGAGCCCCATGAGGGGCTCAAACCACGAGGTCATGACCTGAGCTGGAGTTGGATGCTTAACCTACTGAGCCACCCAGGCACCCCTAAGCTCCCCATTATCTTACTAAAACTTTAAAGAGCAAGCAGCCCTTGACCACACACTCCTTCTGGAATGCTCTTTTCCTCAGATATTTTTGTTGCTACTTTTTGGTAGGAAAATATATATAACATGAAATTTACCGTTTTAACCATTCTGTATGTACGATTCCATTACATTGATTCTGTTCACACTGTTGTTCAAACATCACCACCATCTAATTGTTTTCATGATGTTAGCCAACCATTACTGCTGTCCCTTTCCAAAACACTCCAAACAGAAACTTTATACATACTAAGCAATAACTCCTCATTTTTTCTTGAATTTGGTAACATCATACTCTTAGTTCTCTGGCCCCTCTCCCTCCTCTCTCTCTCTCTCTCTCTCTCCCCCTACCCTTCTCAGGCTTCTTTGTGAATGTCTTTTCCTTTGGCCATGAGTCAAAATCAGCACTCCCAGGATACTATCGTAGGCCCTTGTCTCTTCTTACCATCTACATTGTCTTTAGGAAATTTCAGTCTGTCTTGTTGCTTTAAGAGGGAGCATCTGAAGCTCACATTTCTTTCCTGAACCCTTTCATATAATTCCTTACTTATCTCTTGACACCCACCAATGCTTTCGTCCTTTTCATCCCTATAAAGCTTTATGTTATTTTCATTTTGTTCATTCTCTGGAACCCCATAGTTTGCCTCATAATTAGTGAGTAGCTAAGCAAATTGAAATAACCTAGATTTACGATGAGTCTTTATCATAAAACTGTAAGATCTTTGTTTTTTTTTTTTTTATGTTTATTTTTGAGAGGGAGAGAGAGTGAGAGTGGGGAGAGGCAGAGAGAGGGAGACACAGAATCCAAAGCAGGCTCCAGGCTCTGAGCTGCCAGCACAGACCTGGTTGCAGGGATCAAACCCATGAACTGTGAGATCATGACCTGAGCAGAAGTTGACCGCTTAACCAACTGAGCCACCCAGGCACCCCAGGATGTCCTGGACATTCCTCAGTGAGTCCCAGGGAGACTTTTATTACATACCTGTGTAAGGAGGTATGAGAAACAAAATGGTATTTTCCTAGGGTGCTAGACCTTGCGTGTGTGGAACTGGAATTTTAAAAATCGATATATAGTATTACATTAGTTTTGGGTGTACAGCATAGTGATTCCACAATTTTATGCATTATGCTGTGCTCACCAAGGTAGGTGTAGTTACCATCTTTCATCAAACAATGTAATTGCAATATTATCGACTGTATCCCCTATGCTGCACCTTTCCTCCCTGTGACTTTTTATTTTACTATTGGAAGTTTGTACCTCTCATTCCCCTTCACTTATTAAAAAAAATTTTTTTTAATGTTTATTTATTTTTTAGAGAGACAGAGCACGAGTGGGGGAGGCGTAGAGAGAGGGAGGGAGACACAGAATCCAAAACAGGTTCCAGGCTCTGAACTGTCAGCACAGACCAGGTTGCAGGGCTCAAACCCATGAACTGTGAGAGCATGACCTGAGCTGAAGTCTGGCACTTAACCCACTGAGCCACCCAGGTGCTCCTCCCCTTCACTTATTTTGTTCACCCTCCCACCCTCTTGCCTCTGGCAACCACCAGTTTGTTTTCTGAATTTATGAATCTCTTTGTTCATTTGTTTTGGTTTTTAGATTCTGCATGTAAGTAAAATCATAATGGTATTAGTCTTTCTCTGACTTATTTCACTTAGCATAATACCCTTTAGGTCCATCCATGTTGTCACAAATGTCAAGATTTCATTCTTTTTTATGACTAACATTCCACTGTGTGTGTTTGTGTGTGTGTGTGTGTGTGTGTGTGTGTATACATATCACATCTTCTTTATCCATTCATCTATTGATGGACACTTAGACTGCTTCCATATCTTGTCTGTTGTAAATAATGCTGCAATACATATAGAAGTGCATATATCTTTTTGAATTAGTGTTTTTGTTTTCTTGGGGTAAATACCCAGTACTGGAATTACTGGATTGTATGGTAGTTCTATTTTTAAGTTTTTGAGTAAACTCCATACTGTTTTCCTTGGTGGATGGAAGAGCTTACATTACCACCAACAGTGCAAGAGGGTTCCTTTTTCTTGATATCCTCTTCAGCACTTGTTATTTCTTTTCTTTTTGATACTAGCCATTCTGACAGGTATGAGGTGCTATCTCGTTGTGGTTTTTATTTGCATCTTCCTGATGTTTAGTGATGCTAAGCATCTTCATGTGTCTGTTGACTATCTATCTATCTTCTTTGGAAAACTGTCCAGATCTCCTGCACATTTTTAAATCAAATTAGCTTTTTTGGTGTTGAGTTGTATGAGTTTTTTTCTATATTTTGGATATTAACTCTGTATCAGATATATCATTTGCAAATATCTTTTCTCATTCACTAGGTTGCCTTTTGTTTTGTTGATGGTTTCCTTTGCTGTGCAAAAGCTTTTTATTTTGGTGTAGTTCAACTTGTTTATTTTTGGTTTTGTTTTCCTTTCCTGAGGAGATATATCCATTAATATATAGGTAAGGCTGACGTCCAAGAGATTATGGTCTATGTTTTCTTTTAGGAGTTTTATGGTTCACATCTCATATTTAGGTCTTTAATCCATTTTGAGTTTATTTTTGTTTATGGTGTAAGAAAATGGTCTAGTTTCATTCTTTTGTATGTAGCAGGAACATCTTAACAATATTAATTCTTCCAGTTCATGGGTATAGAATATTTTTGCATTTGTTTGTATCATCTTCAATTTCTTTCATCAGTACCTTAGAGTTTTCAGAGTTCAGGTCTTTCACCTCCTTGGTTAAATTTATTTCCAGGTATTTTGTTATTTTTGGTGCAATTGTAAATGAGATTGTTTTCTTAATTTCTCTTTTTGCTACTTCATTATTAGTGTGTCCTGTGACATTATGAGTGTATCCTGTGACTTGATTATTAGCGTATTCTGTGTGTCCATTAATTTTGTATCCTGTGACTTAACTGAACTCACTTATCAGTCCTGACAGTTTTTTGGTGGAGTCTTTAGGATTTTCTATATATAGTGTCATGTCACCTGTAAAAAGTGACTGTTTTACCTCTTCCTTCCCAGTTTGGATACCTTTCATTCCTTTTTTTGTGTGATTGCTGTGGCTAGTACTTCCAGTATTAGGTTAAAGAAAGTGGCAATAGTGAGCATCCTTGTTTTGTTCCTGATTTTGGATGGAAAGCTTTCAGTTTGGCACTGTTGAATATGATGTTAGCTGTAGGTTTGTCATATGTAGCCTTTATTATGTTGGAGAATGGTCCCTCTGAACCCTTTTGTTGACAGTTTTTGTCATGAACGTATGTTGCATTTTGTGAAATGCTTTTTCTGCATCTATTGAGATGATCATGCAGTTTTTATCTTTTGTTTTGTCAATGTGATATATTATGTTGATTGATTTGTGAATATTGATCATCTTTGCACTCCTGGAATAAATCTCACTTATTCAAATAATCCTTTAATTTATTATTGAATTTTGTTTACCAATATTTTCTTTTTTTATTGTTTAAAAAAATTTTAAAGTGACTTTTACACTCAACCGTGGGGCTCAAATTCACAACACCAAGGTCAAGAGTCAGATGCTGTACTGACTGGGGCAGCCAGGTGCCCCTAGTTTTCAAATATTTTCTTGAGGATTCTTGCATCTATGTTCATCAAAAGAAAATTATTTTCCTGTACTTTTCTTTCTTTTTTTTTTTATAGTGTCTTTGTTTGGCTTTGGTATCAGAATAATGCTGGCCTTGTGGAATGAATTTGGAAATTTTCTTGTCTCTTCTATTTTTTAGAATGGTTTGAGAATAGGTATTAACTCTTCATTAAATGTTTGATAGAATTGACATGTGAAGCCATCTTGTTCTGGCCTTTTGTTTATTGGGTTTTTTGATTACTGATTCAGTTTCATTGCTAATAATCAGTGCATGCAAAATTTTATATCTTCCTGATTCAATTTTGGGAGATTATAGGAATTTATCCATTTCTGTAGGATGTTTAATTTATTGGCATATAATTTTTCATAATTCTTAACAGTCCTTTGTATTACTGTGGTGTCAGTTGTTACTTTTCTCCTTTCATTTCAATTTAATCTCTCTTTTTTCTTGATGAGTCTCGCTAAAAGTTTATTAATTTCATTTCTCTTTTTCAGAGAACCAGCTTTTGGTTCCTTGATCTTTTCTTTTGTATTTTCTTGGTCTCTATTTGATTTTTTTCTGTACTCATCTTCATTATTTAATTCCTTCTACCAAGTTTGGGCTTTGCTCTTCTTTTTCTATTTCCTTTAGACGTACGGTTGGATTGTTTATTTCATATTTTTCTTTATCTTGAGATAGACCTGTATTGCTATAATTTTCCCTCTTAGAACTGCTATTGCTCTGTCCCAAAGATTTTAGACCATTGGGTTTCCATTTTTATTTGTCTTCATGTATTTCCTCTTTGATTTCCATGTTGATGCATTTATTGTCTCATAGCATGTTGTTTAGCCTCCATATGTTTTTGTTTTTTCAGTTTGTTTTCTTATAATTGATTTCTATTTTCATATTGTGGTCTGAAAAGTTGCTTGCTACTATTTTAATCTTCTTAAGTTTATTGGGGCTTGTTTTGTGGCCTAACATGCGATCTATTGTGGAGAATGTTCCATGTGCCCTTGAAAAGGATGTATATTCTGCTTTTAAATGGAATGCTCTGTATATATCTGTTAGGTACATGTGTCCTAATGTGCCATTCAAAGCCACCGATCCCTATTGATTTTCTGTGTGGATATTCTATCCATTGAGGTAACTGGCATATTAAATGACCCCAACTATTATTGTGTGACTGTTAATTTCTCCCTTTATGTCTTTTAATAGTTGCTTTATGTATTTAGGTGCTCACATGTTGGGCATATAGATGTTTACAATTATTATATTCTCATGTTGGATTTTTCCCTTTATCATTATGTAGTGCCCTTCTTTGTCTCTTATTAGAGTCTTTGTTTTCAGGTTTGTTTTGTCTTGTACAATAAGTTTTGTTATTCCTGTTCTTTTTGTGCTTTCATTTGCATAGAATATTTTTTCCATCCCTTTAGTTTCAGTGTGTATGTGTTTTTAAGCCTGAAGTGAGTCTCTTGTAGGCAGCGTATAGATGGGTCTTGGTTTTTTTTTTTTTCCTCTCTATTTTTTAAACCATTCCCACTTCTGTGGTCATTCTTTTTTTTTTTTTTTTTAAATTTATTTATTTTAAGGGAGAGAGAGAGAGAGAGAGAGAGAATGAATGAGAGCAGGCACAAGCAGGGGAGGAACAGAGAGAGAATCCCAAGTAGGCTCCTCGATGTCAGTGCAGAGCCTGATGTGGGGCTCAAACTCACAAAGCATAAGGTCATGACCTAAGCTCAAATCAAGTTAGATGCTTAACCGACTGAGCCACCCAGGTGCCCCATGTCTTTTTTTTTTTTTTATCCATTCAGTAACCCTATGCGTTTTGATTCATCCATTTAGACGATTTGTATTTAAAATTTTTTTAATGTTTATTTATTTTTGAAGGAGAGAGATACAGAGTGTGAGTGGTGGAGGGGCAGAGAGAGAGGGAGACACAAAATCCAAAGCAGGTTCTAGGCTCTGAGCTGTCAGCACAGAGCCCAACGTGGGTCACCAACTCACAGACTGTGAGATCATGACCTGAGCCAAAGTTGGATGCTTAACAGACGGAGCCACCCAAATGCCCCTAGATGATTTGTATTTAAAGTAATTATTGATAGGTATGCATTTATTTCCATTTTTAACATTGTTTTCTGATTGTTTTTGTAGTTTTAGTGTTTCTTTCTTCTCTTACTCTCTTCCTTTGTGATTAATGAGTTTTTTAGTGTTATGCTTGGATTTCTTTCTCTTTATTTTGTGTATACCTATTATAGGTTCTTGGTTTGTGGTTGCCATGAGGTTCACATATAACAGCCTAAATATATAGCAGTGTGTATTAAGTTGTTGGTCATTTAAGTTTGTACACATTCTGAAAATACTACATTTTTACTCTCCCCCTCCTCATTTTACATATATGATGTCATATTTACATCTTTTTATTTTGAGTTCCTAATTTTTTGGATAAAATTGGTTTTACTACTTTTGCCTTTTAACCTTCATACCAGCTTTATAAATGATGATCTACTACCTTTATTATGTATTTGCTTTTATCTGTAAAGTTTTTTCCTTTCGTATTTTTCTTGTAATTATGACCTTTTCGTTTCTGCTTAAGGAAGTCTTTTTAACATTTCTTTTTTAAAATTTAAAAAAAATGTTTTTATTTATTTTTGAGAGAGAACGTGAGTGGGGGAGGAGCAGAGAGAGAGAGAGAGAGAGAGAGAGAGAGAGAGAGAGAGACAGAATCCAAAGTAGGCTCCAGGCTCTGAGCTGTCAGCACAGATTCCAATGTAGGGCTTGAACCACAAACTGGAGATCTTGATCTGAGCTGAAGTTGGATGCTCAACTGACTAGCCACCCAAGTATCCCTCTTTAACATTTCTTAATAGGCTGGTTTAGTTGTGATAAACTTCTTTAACTTTTTTTTTCTTGTCTTGGAAACTCTTTTTCAGTCCTGAATAATCTTGCTGGGTATTCTTGGTTGTAGGATTTTTTCTTTCAGCACTTTGAATATACCATGCCACTCCCCCACTGGCCTGCCAAGATTCTGCTGAAAAATCACCTGTTAGACGTATGGGGTTTCCCTTGTACATAACTTTTCTTTTACTGCCTTTAAGATTGTCTTTTGTGGGCCTCTCTGGGTTCATGTTTTTTGGCCTACATTTGCAACCTGGATGGGATTTTCATTTCCTTTACCAGGTTAGGGAAGTTTTTAGCTATTCTGTGCTCAAATAGTTTTCTGCCCTTTGTCTCTCCCTTCTGGGATCCCTATAATGTATATCATATGCTTGACATACGAGAAATCCCTTAATCTATCCTCATTTTAAAAATTCTGTTTTCTTTTTGCTTCTCAGCTTTGGAGCTTTCTACTACCCTGCTTTCCAGATTGCTGATGTGTTCTGCATCGTCTAACCTGATGACTTCCTCTTATTTATTTCTCATTTCAGTTATTGTATTCTTCTATTCTGATTGGTTCTTTTTTATAGTTTCCATCTCTTTGTTAAAGTTCTTACTGTTTTGATCCCCTCTTCTCTCAAGTCTGGTGAGTATCTCTATGACTGTTCCTTGGAACTCCTGATCAGGTAGATTGCTCATCTCTGTTTCATATAGTTATTTTCCGGAAGTTTTGTCTTTTTGTCTTTTTTGTCTTTTTGTTTGTTTGTTTTACAGGATATTCCTCTGTCTCCTCATTTTGTTTGCCTTTCTGCATTTGTTTCTATGAATTAGATGGAACAGCCACTTTTCCTAGTCTTGAAGGAATGGCTTTGTGTAAGAACATTTCCTGTGTAGACTGTGTGTGCCTGGTGACTTTGGCTGGCTTGCTGGAGCTATAGGAGGCACAGGCTGGTGGTCCCGGGGTACTTTTGCTGAGGTTGCTTTGGTGAGATGGCTGGAACTAAAGTGGGCATGGGCTGGGAGGTTTCAGGATGCTCTGTGTGGCCAGCAGCTTTGCGGCACAGCCAAAGGTATAGCAGGCACAGGTTGAAGTGGGGTGTCTTGGGGTGTTCTCTGCATGGCGTCTTTGGTTAGTCATCTGGAGCTGAAGTGGGTATAGGTCTGATATGTCCCAGGGTGCTTTGTGCCTGTGTCTCCTCTGCAAGATTCTGGAGTAGTAATGGGCACTGTCTGGGAGCATTCTGGTGGGTGATGTACTGGGGCTGTCTTGGTGGGACTGCTTCAGCTCCAGCAGGTAGGGTGTGGAGGGCCTCCTCAGGGGGATGACTGAGGCTGAAGTGAGCTAGTGGCCTGGGGCTAAGGCAGCCAGATGGCCAGGGTACCTTTCCCTGGAGCAGAAATTTTAACTCCAGTTCCAAAATTTCTGGTTTAACTTCACTGCAAATCAATTACAGTTGGGCCTTGAACAAGTTTGAGCTGCATGGGTCTACTTAAATGCAGATTTTCTTTTTTTCAGTAAATACCATACTCTAACTGTATTTTCTCTTTCTTATGATTTCCTTAATTAGATTTTCTTTTCTTTAGCTTACTTTATATGAATACAGTATATAATGCGTATAACATACAAAATATGTGTTAATAAACTGTTGATGTTACCAGTAGGGCTTCTGGTCAATAGTGGGCTATTAGTAGTTGAATTTTTAGGATGTAAAAAGTTATTCATGGATTTTTGACTACTTAAGGTGGGGGGGGTTGTTCAAGAGTCAAGTACACTATTATTTTTTTTTCATGTTTATTTTTGAGAGACACAGAGATAAAGTATAAGTGAGAGAAGGGCAGAGAGAGGGAAACCCAGAATCGGTAGCAAGCTCCAGGCTCTGAGCTGTTAGCACAGAGCCAAATGTGGGGCTCAAACTTGTGAACTGTGAGATCATGACCTGAGCTGAAGTCGGATGCTTAACTAACTGAGCCACCCAGGTGCCCCAGGTCAAGTACATTATTAAGTAATTTTTTATTTGAAATAATTTTAAATTTAAAACCATTGGAATATACACCATCCACAAAAAACCTTTGTTTTCTTAGCTTCACGTGGTTCATGATTTGTGATCGATTCACTTATTGATATAACTTGACTGCTTGTCTTTCTTTCCAAAGGGACTGTAAGCTCCTTAGGGGTAAGGAGAGTGCTTTGTTCATTGCTTTCCCCTCCCCCTGCCAGTTTTATTGAGATATAATTGACAAACCTTTTTTTTTTTGCTTCACCTTTGCAATGGCATTTCCCTATATTTGGAATTTGTTTCTCCTTGTGCTTAGTTTTATATTCGTATTCTTTAATTTATTTAAGTAATCTCTACACCCAGTGTGGGGGCTTGAACTCATGACCCTGAGATCAAGAGCCACAAACCCTACTGACTGTGCCTGCCAGGTTCCCCAACTTTTATTCATATTCTTAAAGTCTCAGCTTGCAGATCACTTCCACCAGGAAGCTGGTCAGGAGGGCCTCCTAATTTCTCTCAATGTGTTGTCATGGTCATTTTCCCCTACTAGTTGCTAAATTCCATGATTGATTGAGACAAGAACTATTATATTTATAGTGTATTGCCAGCCCCAGTACATAGCAGGCAATCATTAACTATTTGGCACAACAGCAGTGACTGTTAATGAATGCGGTTATAAACCAGTATTGAGGACATCTAAGTATCTTTATGCTGAAAGAAAGATGCATGCTAGAGGTTCGATTGATTCTGTCTGGCTCTTGTTTTTTGTGTGTGTGATGTCAAAACACTTTACATTTTATTGAGAAATAGTAAAAGTAATGACAAGACTTTTATGGGCAATTAATTGGGAGCTTCAAAACCTGTTCAAGTCTCAGCCTGATGGGTATATTAGCTTAACTGGTATTTATTGATTGACGATAAAGTCCTGTGTAGCATTGTTTACCCTGAAGTTCTGCCTTTTTTTTTTTAATTAAAAAAAATAAAGAAAGAAATAGCTCCAACAGTTGCCTTGGCTCAACTATTTAGAGAGCATGCAACTTGTCTGAGTCCTCTTGATCTGTGAGCTACCTACCGGAAGGAGGCTGTAACGGCGTGTTCTGGTGCTATGTTCCAGGTACTTTGGATGATATGTGTTCGCTTTGAAGTAGATAGCCTTGGTGCATTTCATACAGCCTAGTCTTGTTGAAGAAGAGCCAGCTGCACTCAGCAGGGTGCCAAAGGGCAGTGTGATGTTCTGTATTTCTACAACATCCCATACTTTATACAAATTCTATAAACAAGGGCTTGGAAGCATTTTCCAACAAAACGCCATGATGCGTGTGTGTGTGTATTTCAGATTTTATTTTATAGCCATAAGACCTTGGCCTTCAGTTTCTTCATATTAAATTGACCCTAAGATCTTGACCTCTGGAGATGCTTCAAATAGGTTTCATGTCTAAAATATGTATTGTTTGAATTCCTTTTTATGAGACTGACTCTAAAGAAAATCTTAAAAACCAGATGTCAACCTTGAGAAAGTATCTACAAATCATTTAAAAAAAAAGGTGGGGGTGGGGTGGACAAGGTGTATAAATAATTTTCAATTTAAAAATAACAAATGCTAATGCATGTGGAAAAGTTCAATTATACTTACAAGGTCATTGTAGATTAAGATAATAGTAAAACTGAATGGGGAAAGATCAAAGAGATGTAAAGATAAAAAAATTAAAGATAATTTCCGGAGTTGGCATGAATGGTGGCTAACAGTTATTGAGCTATTACTATGTTCTAGATACTGTATTTAGTCCTTTACTGTTACTAATACTCGGAGTCATTATGAGACACGTTTGTGGTAGATGTTATTGTGAACTCATATTTTGCAAACGAGGAAACTGTGGCAGAATGAGGACGTAGAATTGCCCAAGGACCTACAGCTAGCAAGAGACAAGGCCAGAGAATTTGATACAATTATGTATCATTGTTTTGTGAACTATTTAAAAAAATTTTTTTAAACATTTATTTATTTTTGAGAGAGAAAGAGAGAAAGAAAGTGAGCAGGGGAAGGGCAGAGAGAGAGAGGCAGGTACAGAATCCAAAGTATGTTCCAGGCTCTGAGCTGTCAGTACAGAGCCTGACGTGGGGCTCGAACTCATGAACCGTGAGATCATGTGAAGTCAGACACATGACCAACTGAGCCACCCAGCTGCCCCTGTTTTGTGAATGATTATAGATGACTGCATGGTGTCACAAATGTCTACTTGGGTTGAATGCTAGGTGTAAATAGTGTGGAAATCAATATCCATCTCATTTTGGGCTCTAGAACCTCTGGTTTAGCTCTGTAGCTGATGATCATACCTGCTTTTCTTGCAGAGGAAACTTCCTTATATCTTTTCCTGTCTATCAATCCTTTTAGTTACCCTAAATAGTCTTGCTATCATTCCATCTTACAATTTAATGTCTTGGGTCAACATACATGTGCCCAAGAATCCACTTACCTAGGTCTTCATCTTTGTTGACTGTCATGTTTCCAATCAATTCTGTTGGGGCGCCTGGGTGGCTCAGTCGGTTGAGCGTCTGACTTCGGCTCAGATCATGATCTCACGGTTCCTGAGTTTGAGCCCTGCCTTGGGCTATGTGCTGACAGCTCAGAGCCTGGAGCCTGCTTTGGATTCTGTGCCTCCCTCTCTCTGCCCCTCCCCCACTATACTCATTGTCTCTCTCTCTCTCTCTCTCTCTCTCTCTCAAAAATAATAAACATGAAAAAAATTTAAAAAAAAATCTGTCTTCAGCTCAATTATGCAGGGGACACATAAGTCTAAAAGAAATTAATACTCTGCAGATACAAAACCATAAGCAATATTGTTGCATTTAGCTAAATCATTTAAATTCACTGTGAATCATCCTCTTGAGAGACACCAAGAAATGAGAGTCTCTGAGGAGAGTTTGCATCTCAGGGATGGAGAAGGAAGATGGACTCACAGGTGTGGTGGTGTGTTGGAAAAGTTCTCCCTGGACCTGAGATGTGAGAGAGAGTCTGGCCATTCAGGGGTATACTAGAGGAGTGCTGGGCCTCTAGCAATCAGAGCAGGAAGAGACAAGGCCCCCAGTGGGCTGAAATGACCATTCTCAGAAGAGACAGGATTGTACAAAAGCCATATTTCATAATTGTGCCCAGGGTCAGCTCTGGCCTAGAGGATCTCATGGGGCCGGTAACTCAGAAAAAGGAGCAGTCTTGGCTTGCGGGTGGTGAATACACCATATCTCCCTGTGTAAATATCTACAGTAGATAATCCCAGCCCTCAAGAGCAGTATTCCTCAACTTGTTTTGTGGCTCTGCACGCAAGCTCCTTCTCAGACAGAATACATCTTAAGTTGTGGGTCATCCCCAGCTTCTTGGCCCCCGTCTTTCCTACTTAAGAAGTTGTGTCATATACCTTTTCAAGCTACATATTCTCCCATCCCATTGTGCTGGTGTCCACCACCTCTCCCACCCCCCTGGAGAGTTACTCATCTAGATAAGGAGAAAGAGCTTAGGCAACATATGACATGATCTCTTTTGCCAAAGCAGGAACTTCCGAGACTTAAAATGAAACAAAACAGATTTATGTGGAGTGAGTGCGTGGTCCTCCATATCAAGATGCTCAAGACCTGTGAGACAGATGCGTACTGGTCTGATCTCCTTTTCTCCAGCCTCCCACCCGGCGTCTGGCACTCTGATTCCTTTGAGTGCAGTTCTGGTGCAGAAATGACAATGGAGCCCCTCCTCCTTCACTTCTAGATCTATAAACAGTGCCCGAGACTATTCTCATGGGCTCTGCTTACTTGAATAAGGACATGCCTTAACTTAAAATGGTTATGTGAGGGGTGCCTAGGTGGCTCTCGGTTAAGCGTCTGACTTCGGCTCAGGTCATGATCTCATGGTTCGTAGGTTTGAGCCCTGTGTCGGGCTCTGTGCTGACAGTTCAGAGCCTGGAGCCTGTTTCGGATTCTCTGTCTCCCTCTCTTTCTGCCCCTCTCCTGCTCACTCTCTCTCTCTTTGAAAAAATAAATAAACATTAAAAAATTTTTTAGAATGGTTATGTGAAGTGATTTAGCTTTGCCATAGAGCTAATTCAAGGTAAGAAGCATTTTTGAGTTATTCACTAAGGCATTCTAGTTAGCTATAGCTCTGGAAAGACACACTAACCTTTGACTCTAAAGTCCATCGAGAGGCATCTATCTAGGGAGTGAGAAAGTAGACATGTGTTTGAGCATTCCAGAAAAAAGCCTCTGCCTCTGTCCATTGAAAGCAACACAACAAAAAATTGTTTTGGGAAGTTAAGACAAAATCCGATTAAGTAAATTTAGGACTTTGTTAGAAAATGGAATAGTAATTAATTAGAAACAGCACTAGTAATTAATAAATACTCTCTGACTAAAATTCAAAATATGTTCACTTTGGCAAATTAAGATAGTTGAAATATGGACCCCCAAAGCAATTATTATAGTAGAATTAAGAAAAAGAATGTTCCTCGTTTGTAGTTCTTATTAATTTGATAATTGAAATGATCTCATTATGGTTTTAATTTGTATCTCTGATCACTACTTGATCAGGGTTTTCATATGTTGATATTTTTTAGGCTATGGCCTCTTTTGGGAATTGTCTGTATCCTTTGCCTGTATATCTAGCGAAGCCGTGTTTTATTGTGTTTTGTTGTTTTCTTCTAATCAGTTAACCGTCCTTGTTACAATATGTTTTGGTCTGTATTTTATCATCTAACACACTACCCAGCACAGTATAGGTGTTGAATAAATGTTGATTTACTAAAAAAAACAAAAAACAAAAAACAAAAAAACAAAAACGATGTTTGTGTATTTAGAACTTTTTCCTTCATACTGTTGACTTATTTTCTCTGGCACACGTGTTAACTGATACGTTTGTCCCTTTAAAGTAGATTCCAATTTCATTTGCATATCAGCAGAGCCTTTTCTTTGGGATTTTATTCTTCCCAATTTTAAAGCTTTCTGTGATTAGTATAAACGCAGGAGAGATTGAAAATATTCCCACGGTTGAGAAGGCAGACGTGTGAATTGGAAATGCTCCTCTTTTTGCTAATAATAGCTCTCTGCTTGTCATGAGATGCAGGTTGTTATGGTGAAGGGAAGGTACTTCAACTTGGAAAGGAATGGAATGGAATATGTTAATATCAGAAAAGGTTTTAAAAATGATACATACTTTGTCAAAGTATTCTTCTTTAAAATGGGTTTGATTCATTGAATTGCCTATTGGCTTTATGGAGGCAATAAAATCTCCTAAGTTATTGCAAGACGAATTAGTCCTTTGGCATCTTAATGCTTTCTTGGCAGTTTTAGGGACCGTGAATAATGAAGGGCATCTTGTTGTAGGAACATATTCTACCCCCTCCATGTTGAGCTCCTGTCTAGTACCTGGTCTAGTACTCCAAAGGATTGGTGTTTTGGCACTCAAACATAGCTGAACCAGTCTTTCTGGGACTAGACCATCATGCTTACTACTAGACTATCCCCAAAGTTGGCCTTTCCTGCTTTCAGACCGTCTTCTCTACCACCTATCTTTTCTCCCACAAACACATTTCCTGATTTTATTCTCATACCTCACTTTCCACCTCATGCTTCTGAATGTCTGATCAACTAGAGAAGCTGAGGTAGGAACCCATAAAAGCCTACTCTTCTTTCTTGCATGAGCCCTAGTGACTTACACACATACTTTTTAGATGAGCCTCAACTTCCCTGCCTTTCCTCTTGATCATTAGTCCATGTGCTGACAAATGAGTCAAGCCTGACCATGGTGATGTTGAGTGTAAGGGAGGCTGGCAGCCTCTGAGATGAATTGGCTTCATCCATTCCTTCCTTCGTTTTTTTGTTTTTGTTTTTGTTTTTGCCCTTCTATTCAATGAGGTTTTGAGGACTGATCACGTTATAGGCACGGTGCTGTAAGATTAAGTCTTCATGGAATTTACAGGTCAGTGAAGAGTCAGTAATGAAACAACCATAACCTAATGAAACAAGCATACAAACACAGAAGAAATTGCACTGTTGATATATGCTGTGATGGCAGCAGTACAAAACATTGAGAGCCTCTACTAAGGACTTACTTTGGGGGAATCTTGACTAGAGATCTCACACTCGATCTGAACATGAAGGCTGAATCATATTAACTGAGCAACAGGGAGAGGGAGAAAGAATAAATGCCCGTTATTAGGTGAACAAGAGAAGCTGGTCCTTGTATTTCAGTTTTGTCTCAGAGATGCTGAAAAGTTTTCCCTCGTCTCTTTGGAAACTTCTAATACTCCCAGAAATGGGAGCACTGAGGTGATCTGTCATGCTCCATCGGGTTTCTTCATGTTCATGTGCCATTACTGAAGGCTTTTGGCACCTATCTCTTCTGTGAGATGCTGTGCCATTGGGCAAATGTAAATAGTACTTGCAGAGTACAACCAACTCTTGTTTTTATTCCCATATTCTTATCCTGGGTCTTCCTGAGGCTGTGGGGCTGCCTAGATCCTTGTCCTTGTCTACTGTGAAGCCAGTGCCTGGAAGGACAAGGAGGGGCACGGATGTGGGGCAGGGCTGGGTGAACTGTTGACTGTAAACACAGTGGCTTAGGAGGGAAATGGGTGTGACTCATTCTCCCACCACGCCAGCCTTTACAGGCAACTCAAGTTTTGCCAAAAGGATCCAACACATTCATGTAAGGTGTCAACTCTACTGAAATTTAAAAAATTGCTCAAAGAACATGAGAGACTTAGCAGCCTAAGAACTACCTGGGACATAAGAAGGTTGGGTAAATACTGAACTCAGTGTGTGAGCAGATGGGCGTGCACACACACACACACACACACACACACACACACAATAAAGGTTTTACACTAACGCAGTCATAAGTATAGACGAAGGCAAAGACTGGAAAATGGTGGCATTCTTTGCAGATCGAATGTGGCTTGTAGTGGCTTTTGTCAGCACCAGGAGAACTGGGGCAGTGTTTTGGGCTTCCTCTGAGGAGCAGTGAGCTAGCTCAGCCCAGGACCTGCCTTTGCAGGATGGCTCTGCTACAGAAACATGGAAATGCTATTTAATTTATGCTCACTTTTTGAGTGAAAATTCTGCATCTTTTTAGAGGTCTCAGCCGACTTGACAAAAGCAATACCATAGTTATCACAGACACTGTTTTCATGATGAGAGGAGAGTCCAAAGGACGCTGATATGCTGCATACTGTAGAATAACGTGCTTCTTGGCGGCTTCTTAATTTTATAACAGGCTTGGCTTCTGAGCTTGATTTCTGAACCTTGTTAGAAAAATGTGGAAGAAGAGGCAAACTTAAAATAAGTTTAAATACTTTTAACTTGATTAATACTAGAACTGTCAAGTTTTCTTCAATGCATAAGACCTTAAATTAAAAAGGGATAGTTTCTCTCCATTCTTTCTTACATTTACTCCCTTGAGTGTTATTGCTAATAATTTGTGATTGCTAGTAATTGCTAAGAATAAATGTGTTAGGTATTAGTATCTCTCTCTCTCTCTCTCTCTCTCTCTCTCTCTCTCTCTCTCTTTCTCTTTTTGAGATAGAAAGAGAGTGAAAGGGGCAAAGAGAGAGGGAAAGAGAATCCCAGGCAGGCTCCGCATTGTCAGTGCAGAGACTGATGTGGGGCTCGAACTCACGAACCATGAGATCATGACCTGAGCCCAAATTAGAAGTCAGATGCTTAACCTACCCAGGTACCCCAAGTATCTCTTTCTATGCAGTCATGTATATATACGTACATATATATACACACATGTACATGTTTACACATACTCTCACACAAATACATAGATATGTATTTCTTGAACGTATGAGACTACATTGTATTATTAAAACCTTACTTTTTAAATTCAACAATATACCATAGGTATCCTTTCATGTCAAGAAATAAGTGATTCAGTATAATGACTGCATGGTATTCCTAGTTTGAACATTACATGGTTTATTTAACCATCCTCAAATGCATAGACATTCAGGTTGATTTTAAATGGTTGTCTTTAATAAAATAATGCCATGGGTGTGGCTTGAGTTAACTTGTGCAAGAATTTCTTTAGGATGTATTCCTAGAAGTAGGTTGCTGGGTCAAAGGTTGAGCACACTTAAAATTACGAAGCACCTGGGTGGCTCAGTTGGTTGGGTATCTGACTTCGGCTCAGGTCATGATCTCACAGTTTGTGGGCTCAAGCCCCACGTCGGGCTCTGTGCTGACAGCTCAGAGCCTGGAGCCTGCTTTGGGTTCTGTGTCTCCCTTGCTCTGCCCCTCCCTGACTTGTGCTCTATCTCTCTCTGTCTCTCTCTCTCAAAAAAAAATGAATAAAACATTAAAAAAAGTTTTGATAGATACTAAGGACAGAATGTGAACGATAAGGAAGTTCTTCCTTGCCTCCTCTCCCTCTCTCCTCTCTCTCCCCTACCCCAAAAGGAATACATCCATAATCATGTGCCAGCGCCATGTCTGAGGATAGACTGTTGTATAAAGGGGAGTCAGCCAGCCAGTTTTCCTGCTTGGCACCAGCATTTGCATTTATAAATAGAGAGGGGAATATTGAATTTGTTATTACTCAAGCTGTTCTAAAATTGCTTCCCAAATATTAAAAAAGCAATTTGATTTGTTTTCCTAGTCCAATGTCAAATGGTGTAGTTTGTACATGACCTCGAGAAGATTGTCTCTGACTCTCATAGTCTTCCTGTTGGTCAGCTCTGGCTCTCTTTTTCTTGACCGAATGATTTTTCTCTTGTATTTCATAAAACCTACTGACTTTACTGACTCCCTGCTGGAGGTCCTAGGCTACCATTTATAGTTCCACGCCTGCTACTGTTAATGATTTCTCAGAAACACCATGATGGTAAAGGTACAGACCTTTTTTAGAGAAAAAAAGAAGTAAAAATTATGTCCCCCTTTTTGTATAGTCTGTCTTGAGTTTTCTTATCTATAATAATGCAAGTGACCTTGGTTTAGTCCCTCCGCCCTTATTTTCATAGGGCTGGCATTCTTGTTAAAACCAGAATGATGTTACTGCTTGCATTTGTATAGCTCAAGCCTCTAAACTGATTTTTAGTTACCTCATCCATTTCAAGTTAGGATCTGCATTGTTTTTCTCACTGATCTTTAACTCTCTCTGAGCATTACTGATTCCTTGGTTTCTGCTTAATACTGAATACGTGTTTCTGCTAAGTATATACTCTCTCAGTCACATTTTTCCCTTATTTTGTTTTACTATAAAAGTAATACACAGTTATTGCAAACTCTTTCGAAACTCCATGCATGAACTCTTCAAAAAATAACCGTAACTCTAGTCCTCAAAATGATTGGATGCCAATATTTTATATAGTTTTCCTTAGGATTTTATTTTTCTTATCATACATCATTCAAATCATTCTATGTATAATTTTTTTATCTTTATACATTTACTTCACATATTTGCTTGTATTTTTTTTATTGTGGTAAAATAGGCACAGCATGCCGTTTTTAAGTGTACTTTTTAATTTTATTAAATTTTATTAAATTTTTTTTAAGTTTATGTACTTATTTTGAGAGAGAGAGAGAAAGAGAGAGTATGAAAGGGGAGGGATAGGGGCAGATAAAGAAGGAGAGAAAATTCCAAGCAGGCTCTGTTCTGTCACAGAGCCTGACATAGGGCTTGAACTCATGAACAGTGAGATCATGACCAGAACCGAGATCACGAGTCAGACACTCAGCCAACTGGGCCACCCAGGTGTCCCTTTAAGTGTCCTTTTCAGTGATGTTACGTATATTCACATTTTGATGCCAGCACCACTGTCCATTCACAGAACTCTTTTCATCCTGCAAAACTGATTAAACCCATTAAACACTAATTACCCACTTTGCTCTCATCTCAGTTCCTGACAACCACCCTTCTACTGACTGTCTCTATGAGTCTGACTGGTCTAGATAACTCCTTTAAGTGGAATCATACAGTATTTTTTATTTTGTGATTGACTTACTTCACGTAGCATAATATCTTCAGGGTTCATCCATGTTGTAGCCTGTGTCAGAATTTCCTCTGTTTGTAAGGTGGACTGATATTTCATTGTATCTACATGCTGGATTTTCTTACCTATTTACTGCGGTTGGATACCTGGGTTTCTTCCCGTTTGGGGCTGTTAGAAATATGGATGCACAAATATTTCTCCTAATCCATCATTTCAGTTCTTTCGAGCATACACACAAAAGTGGAATTGGAGGATCATCTGGTAATTCTATGTTTAATTTTTTAAGTTTATTTACTTATTTTGAGAGAGAGAGAGAGAGAGAGAGAGAACAAGCAGAGGAGGGGCATGGAGGGAGGAGAGAAGGAACACAAGGGTTCCAGTTTCTCCACATCCTTGCTAACACTTGTTATTTTCTGTCTTCATGATAGTGGCCATCCTTTTGAGTCTGAGGTGGTATCTCATTTTGGTTTTCATTTGCATTTCCCTAATGATAAGTGACATTGAGTATCTTTTCAAGTCCTTTTTGGAGAAAAGTCTGTTCAAGTCCTCTGCCCATTTTTTAAATTGGGTTTTTATTGTTGTTGTTGAATTGTAGGAGTTCTTTATATATGTGGTTATTGATCCCTTGTCTTAGTCAGTTTGCACTGCAATAACAATTTTTTTTTGTCCTAGAAAACCTTTATTTTTTCTTAACTGTTGAAGGATAATTTCCCTGGATACAGAAATATAGATTACTGAGTTTTTTCTTTCAACACCTTAAATATTTCACTTCACTCTCTTCCTTCCAATAGTTTCTGAAAAGAAGTTGGATGTAATTCTTACCTTTGCTCCTCTATACATAAGGTTTTTAATCCTCTGAGTTCTTTCAAGATTTTTTTTTAATCTTTGATTTTATGAAGTTTGAATATGATAAGTCAAGGTATAGTTTTCTTGGCATTTATCCTGCTTGATGTTCTCTGCGTTTCTGGGGTTGGTAGTTGGGTGTCTGACATTGATTCCCTCAGGCCATTCGACACTTTCTGACTCTACTCCATTCACATGGTCTTGCCCCTGTGTCTTAAGCGCACCAAGCTCCTTTCTAACCTTAAGATATTCATCCTGTTGTTCTCTCTTCTTGGAATGCTTCTGCCCTAACTTTGCCTGCAACTTTATTTCACCCTTCAAGTCAGAGGTGAAATATTTACTTCTGGAGGAAGGGACAAAGGAGGAAGTTGACAGGTACTGGTTCTCTCGCTCAAAATTCTGGTCTGCTTTCTGTTGTCTTCTGCAGACTCCCAGAAAGGCATGAGTTTTAGTAACTTGGCAAAGAAAAGTAATTATGGGCATAAAGTGGAGATTTTGACCATTTAAAATTTATATATTTCACCCCCAAGGGTAAATAAAAGAGTGCTCTGAAAAGACTTGAAGGCCAGGGATTATATTATTTAATTCTTTTATATTTATCACAACAATGGATATTTGTCACTTGAATAATTTATAGATATTTGACATTAATATATGATCATTATAAGAGATACTTAGTGGTAGGATGATTTCTAAGTATTCCAGTTGCATTAAAAACATTTGCTGGTGAGGCACCTGAGTGGCTCTGTTGGTTAAGCATCCAACTCTTGATTTTGGCTCAGGTTATGATCTCACAGTTCATGAGGTCAAGCCCCACATAGGGCTTTGTGCTGTCAGTGCAGAGCCTGCTTGGGATTCTCTTTCTCTCTGTCCTTCCCCTGTGCTCTGTCTCTTTAAGTAAATAAAAAAGTGAAGTTAAAAAAAATTTGCTGGTGAATAGCCTGGTTTCTAGACTGGTCTACTGTGTTTCTGTATTTTTGGGATGCAATGCATGCATGACATTCATGTATTTCATCACTCATTCATCAATATACATTTATCAAAGACTCTACATGGCACACGATATGGAATTAGAAAGAAGAATAAGAAGAATAAGGATTGGTTCTGTCCTGAAAGCTCAGAGTTTGGTGAGGGAAATAGATTTGTTAAGAAGCCTTCATATTATGGTATCCAACATGGGAACCAGGAAAGAATGTTCATCGGGCTCTGCTAATCAAGACACAGTCTGATCCAATTCTGAAGAGAGGAGTAGTCCTGGTAGAGTCAGTGGTGTGAGGCAGGGAGGGAACATACAGAGATATGGGGAGAGGAGGAAAACAGATAAAGTGAGAGAGTCAGGGAGGGCTGGCCAGATGGCCATTAGGACCTGGGATACCATGCTGTTGTGTTTGAAGTTTGTCATGGATGGACTGATGGGCAGTGACAGTGCAAGTGACCTAATCCAACCAGTGTGCAGAGACAAACTTTGGGGATCAGTGAGGACAAGGGCCCGCATCAGTTGTTCGTTGTTGTTGTTGATTTGTTTGTTTTTCAAAGTATTTTTATTTGATAAAATTTTTTAAAGTTTTATTTTATTTGAGAGTTTTATTTTATTTGGGAATGGGGGAGGGGCAGAGAGAGGGAGAGAGAGAATCCCAAACAGGCCCTTTGTAGCAAGACCCTCAGCTGAAACCAAGAGTTGGATTGTTCATGGACTGAGCCACCCAGGCACCCTGGGCCTGCATCAATTGTTAACACGTGGGTAGAATTAATGGTCTTGTTTACCTTCCCAGGCAGTGAATATATAAAATCCTTTGTTGCCACCTAAAAAATAATATAACTGCCCCCTTTTATGGGGAAAAAAACAGCTGAATGACAATAAAACAGTCAAAATTAAAAAAAAAAACATGAGAATAATACTTCTATGAAAAAAAAAGCCACATCAACTGAAATGCTTTATGTCTGTCACATTATTTTTCTTTATATCGTTCAGTTTTTTTTTCTTTTCCATTTAAGCATTTCCCCTAAAGTTTTTAAGATCTATGCCTTATAACACTGAATGACTGTATGTGTACCTTACAGATTTGAAACTTGTCGAGATTCAGGCCTTGATTTTGGCAGAGGAGAAATAAAGCTAGCACTTAGGTGTTTACAGCATAATGTGTCTGTCAAGAATAAAAACGCTAAAGCAGACAGACTTCTGCAAAGGCCTCTTATGTTCTTTCATTCACTCCTTGCATTTCTACATTCAGAACACTTACGAACAAATTCAGGAGATTCATGGTCAGCCCTGAAGCATCAGTGCATACCTTGACAGGTCTAAATGAAAAGAAAAAAAACTTTATGAGTGAAAATTGCCTTTCCCTAAGAACTGGAAGTTATATAGTGGTTTTGTCAGGGCTATTTTAATTTTAATTTTTAAATGTTTTTTAATGTTTTATTTATTTTTGAGAGAGAGAGAGACAGAGACAGAGGATGAGCTGGGGAGGGGCAGAGAGAGAGGGAGACACAGAATCAGAAGCAGGCTCCATGCTCTGAGCTGTCAGCACATAGCCCGACACAGGGCTCGAACTCACGAACTATGAGATCATGACCTGAGCTGAAGTCAGGCACTTAACTGATTGAGCCACCCAGGAGCCCTGTCAGGGGCATTTTATTTCTCTTTCTACATCATTGGATCTAAGCAGAAGCAGGGGGAAACATCCTTTTAGTGCTTGGAAGCGAAGCCAGTCTTGAGAGAATGAGGGACATCAGGACTGGTTTTGCTTTTTATAAAAGGTCACTCTCATCAAGTGATTTAGAGTGTATTTTGAAGAAGCATGTGGTTTCTGTGAAAAAGGATTTCCCAACTAAGTGGTTGGAAAATATTCTAGCAATCATCCTCATAGCCAAGCATAAAGACATCAAAGAGAAATGGCTGTTTCCCTTCTACCTTCTCCACAATCATTTTTGATTGAGAGAAATGCTAATACAATCTGAAAAAGAACTTATACTGGGGCACCTGGTGGCTCAGTCGATTGAGTGTCTGACTCTTGATTTTAGCTCAGGTCATGATCCAAGGGTCTTGGGATCGAGCCCCACATCAGGTTCTGTGCCAAGTGTGGAGCCTGCTTAAGATTCCCTCCCTCCCTCTCTCTCTCTCCCTACCAAACCTCTCCCTTGTTCTTTCTCTCTCAACATAAAGAACTAAAATTTAAAAAAATGAAAAGAACTCATACTGATGTCCCAGTGTGATCATATGTCTGTGTGTGATCCTAAGTGTTTTTTTTTTCGATGTTTTAGATTTTTCTCTGTTTATCTGTTCAATAATTATGTATTTTTTGTTTGTTTTGTTTTTGTTGTTGTTCTGTGATCCAGCTGCCATCTGGACAAGCTTTATGAATCCAGTAAGGTTTATCAGTGGATAATGGACCACAAAAGAGATTGTTTATTAGGACTGGCAGCTGATATGTTCTCTGTCTGCTTGGAAAAGTCCCAGAGTCCAGACTTCTTTTCAACTTACCCAACCAAGGGCCAGCCTCTCCCTGGGAAGTCTCACTGTGGTACATGTCAGGACAGTAGAGTCCCCTTCTCCCACTGGGATATGGGACTCTAAGCACTTCTTTGTCTTCTTAGGGGCAAAGTTTCCCTATTAAATTCAAAGATAAATTATCAGTTTTCTAGAAGGACTCTTTGTTATAATCACTCACCAGTAGATATTTAAAGAAAATCATGGGCAAAACCCTTAATGTTAGGGTCAACCCTCAGTGTTACAAAGGACTTTAAATTTTTTTTTTTAACGTGTTATTTATTTTTGAGACAGGGAGAGACAGAGCATGAACAGGGGAGGGTCAGAGAGAGGGAGACACAGAATCTGAAACAGGCTCCAGGCTCTGAGCTGTCAGCACAGAAGCCTACACGGGGCTCGAACTCACGGACAGCGAGATCATGACCTGAGCTGAAGTCGGCCGCTTAACCGACTGAGCCACCCAGGCGCCCCATTACAAAGGACTTCAAAGGTCATTTGCTGTTGAATCTCTTCCACAACATTCTGAAAGGTCCCACTTGAATCCTTTCTCCAGTGGAGAGCTACCTGGTTCCCTGGGTTCCGACTGCACTTGTCATGACACTTAGACGTTGTCCTGATTTGTGTCCAAAATCTATTCTTTTAAACTTCAACCTGTTTGTTCCAGTCCTATGCTCTGGAGCCTGGGTTAGCATCTGATCGTTTAAACCTGGGCTTCTCAAACTTGGGCCTGCTTGAGAAATTGTTGACGCACAGCTTCCTGGGGCCCACCCCCAGACATTCTGACTCAGTAGGCCTGAGGTTCTGCCAGGATATTTGCATTTCTAATAAGTTCCCCTGTGTTGTGCATTACCGGATTACCACTGAGCATTCTGATTTAGACTGCCCAAGATCTTTCCCCCTTCTTTTGGGAACTGCACCTGGCTTTTTCTTCGGGGACTAACTTGTTTCTTACTGCAGGCAGACTGCCAGCCAAGTGTCTTCCACTATCTACCAGCCAAGAGGTGGGCGTGTGATGCAAGGTTGGTCAATGGGAGGCTGACTTTGGAGAATTTGAAACAAGGGGAGACTAAAGTAATAGTTCCTAATGACCACAGCTACTGCCTAAGTCCGTGGGCCTGCCCTACTGCCATGGCTTCTTAGTCTAATTCCTAAGTTTTCCATTTATTCTTTGAACTACCTCCTATCCTTTCAGTAAGTGATGGTTTTTCTTCTGGATCCACTTCAGTTTTTTCTCCTTTGTCCTTCTTTTTTACTTCTTTTTTTAAAAAATTCTATTTAACATTTATTTATTTTTGAGAGAGAGAGAGAGACAGAGTGCAAGCAGAGGAGGGGCAGAGAGAGAGGGAGACACAGAATCAGAATCAGGCTCCAGGCTTCTAAAGGTGTCAGCACAGAGCCCGATGTGGGGCTCAAACCCACGAACTGTGAGATCATGTCCTGAGTTGAAGTCGGAAGCTCAACTGACTGAGCCATCCAGGTGCCCCCCTTCCTCCTCCTTTTTTTGCTAACCTGTTAGTTTCTACTTTTTGCCACTAAAAGCCTGAACAGAGCTAAAACTACAAAGTATATACCTGTTCTCTTGACCGTAGTGCACATTTCCACATAAAGGCAATGCTGACTGGTTCGCCTAGATCCAGAGCCCCACTTCTTTTGCTGGTTCTTTGTAGAGCATGCTTTTTCTTTCCGTACTCTTGTGCTTTCTTTGGGACCACCTAATAATTACCTCCATCCCTTTCTAAGTGTGTTAAAGTGAAGTCAATCCAATACTTTGCCAGCTCAACCTGGCATGATCCAGACTGCAGAGAGGAAGGAGATTTTTAATACCTCTGCTGTGGGCACTCTACTGTGGTTAACGCTGCCTAAAGCAGAATGAGAAAGGAAACATAGGTAGCTAGGAGTTTATCTGATCAGTGTCAACAAGGAATAGAGATCATCCAGGTTCCAAAGTGGATCTTTTGTCCTGAATGTTTAAGTTTGGATGTGATTTCCCCCCTTCCTTTTGTGCCATGTAGACCAGATAGAATATCATACATCTCTCACTTCTGTTGACAGGCAAGCAGGGACATTGGCCCAAGATGGCAGAAAAATCCAGGGCTTTTTGGAGAGCAGGTGCTCAGGGCTGGCTAACAGAGAAAGGAGAGTAGAACATTAAGGACTCAGGGCCATCATCGTGTTCTCGGAGAGTGTGCTCATGGTTTGAAAAGGTTCTCCTGGGATTTTCCTTAAATCCAGACTAGACATTTATTTGTGAACTCTTGGGCCCTCTTCATTCTGGGAGAGTCAGAGAAATCTGAGAAGGCAGGCATGCTCGGGAACATTAGGAGTTTAAGAACACAAATTAATATTGATATTCCATGTAAATACTCCAAAGTTGAACACATCTACTTGATATGCATATTCATAGCTAAGTCATTTCTTGGGCGGGAACTTCTCCGGCAATAACAAATGGTCGTCTTTGTCCTCGATGGCACCTTTGAATTGAAAGCAGAATGACACAAAGCATTTGTTCACTTCCAAGAACAGTGGTTGAGAGGAGAGGGATAAAAGGATTTCGGATTTTGCCTCTACTTTACTTAAAATTATTGCTACGTGTTCCTGAGATTTAGGGACAAGCTACTTCTCTCTAGCAGAGTGGGTTGGACAGAGGGGGGGGTCCATGTGTGATGCTTTGACAACAAAGGCCTCCACCAGTGTATGGAGGTCCCCTATGAGGATGGCTTCACAGAGTTGCCCCGTACGGATGCCATGGGGCTGAGCCTTTGGAACCCCTGAACAACTGGTCACTGGATCTGGGCTGCCCTTGGCAGGGGGTGCGACTTTGGGTGAGGTGGCCCTCTGTCTGATTTCATTTCCTGCAGAGGGCCTCAGCTGAGAGCTGTTGGCCACACTCCACTCTCCTTTGCTCCCCTCTCTGGATGGTTCTGGAACTCAGTTCACGACAATGAGCCATATGCAGCATGTGCTGTAAAGGTGTGGCCAGCTGACCACACACCCCCTTGTAAATGCTCCCTGCCTTCTCCAACCTCACTTTTATTTCCCTTCTTTTTTCCCCTGGCAGTGTACCCTCGCACTAAAATGCTAGCATGGTATCTTTGCCTTAGCTTCTGGTACTAGGGGATCCAGGATAAAACCAAATGACCTTATTGAAATCTCTGGACTTACAGAACTGAAGCTTTCAGGTGGCCTTAAGGATCCCCTAGTGAAATCCATCCCATTTTACGGGTCAAGAGACAGAGGCTCAGAATGGTTCAGTGATTCAAGTGCATCCCAGACCTGGAACATAAGCCTCTTGACTCCTGGGCCCATGCTATTCCCCCTGTCATGTCTTGTCTACTCTAACCCACTTGGAAAGCAATGTTACCCCCCAGGAAATGGCCTTGTCATGGAATCATACCTTTGCACATGTACTAGCTGGGGCCCATCCTGGCTTCACATGTGCTCAGTCTTTTAGTGGTACCTCCTATGAGTGTTCCCTGCTCCTGCCAGGGATTTTTAGTAGAAGAGAGTCTCTAGACTGCTATTTATTTATTTATTTATTTATTTATTTATTTATTTATTTATTTAAGTATTTGTTTATTTGGGGTACCTGGGTGGCTCAGATCAAGATCCCATGGTTCATGGGTTCGAGCCCTGTGTCAGGCTAGGCTCCATGCTGACAGCTTAGAGTCTGGAGTGTGTTTCAGATTCTGTGTCTGCCTCTCTCTCTGCCCCTCCCCTGCTCATGCTCTGTCTCTCTCTTTCTCAAAAATAAGTAAACATTTAAAACTTCTTTTAAAAATTAAGAAAAGTATTTATTTATTTATTTATTTATTTATTTAGAGCATGTGTGCAAGTAGGGGAGGGGCAGAGAGAAAGGGAAAGAGAATCCTAAGCAGGTTCCGTACTGTTAGCACAGAGCCCCACGTGGGGCTTGATCTCAGGAACCGTGAGATCATGACCTGAGCTGTTACCAAGAGTCAGATGCTTAACTGACTGAGCCACTCAGGCACTGCCCACCGCTCCCCGCCCCTTCCCCCCTCCCCCCCCACCCCTTCCCCCCTCCCCCCCCCCTCCAGCCAACTTTTGTTTGAGAGTCTCTACACTGTTAAAGCTGGTTGGAATCAGGGAGAATCACGTAGTTTCCTACCTCTCTCAAGGATTTCTTCCGTCACTTCCCTTCATCTCTATTCCACATGTCTTTTTACAAAGATTTCTTCTGAATTGCTTTGTGAGAGATAAATATTTTCCATTTCTTTAATTGACTAAAAACATAAAACTTCCATCAGAGTTGTTGACATGAGCTTATTGTTTTACATGTTGCTCATATATATACATGTGGCTTCTCCATAACCCTTGAAAAGGGAAAGAGGGTGATTAGGCCAGCTTTATGGAATCCTTCCAGGAACCCCAGTGAACAGAGCCACTAATGTGATCTGCTCCCCACTTCTACCCTCCACCGGCCCAGTGGGGACCCCACAGATACCAGAGCCTGGACCGGAATCTGGGTCTCATGACTAGGTTCTTGCCAAGTTGTTGTGACATTTCTCCTTGAGCGGCTTCTTATCTCTCATTAGTTATTGTCAGGGTCCCTCCTGCAGATGATTATCAGCACTATCCAGATAGTCGTGCCTGTGGTTCCCCCAGGTTCTCTGCTCTCTGGTGATTCCTTGGGTATCCATCCTTCCTCCAGGAGGCTCATCCAGGAGGACATGACGTGAGGTCTTGTCAGTTAAACTCCATTTGGTATTTCCTTTTCCAGAAGCAGTTGTTGGTGAACTAGCCATACCAGACTGCTCATTGCCAAACCGCATGTATGACCGAGAGGGAGGGGACACCTGTCAGGGGCCCCCTGCCTGTCACTTTCGGGTCTGTCTGTAATCGTACTTCCTTTAGAAGAGAACCCTTGAAGCTCAGGAGGAAGGGAGGCTAAGGAATGATTTTATGGCAGACATTTTGCCAGAAATGGTCTTTATTTAGTTGTTAGGACTAATTAATTCAAGAGATGGATTTTTAACTAGCGTCCTATTAGGTGACCGGGAATCGAGAGAACTGAGTGCCAGTCCTTCCTCTGGCAGTCATTTGCCATGCCAGTCTTGAGACCATACCAGCTTCTTTCTCTAGGGTTCTGTGTCTTACTTTGTAAACGGGGACGATGATACCCACTTGAGCTTTCTGACGGTTTTTCACTCTCTCGGCCCCTCTATCTTGGTTCTCCCAGGATGACTGTATGGCAGCCTCCTGATTGCCCTGTTATTTCGCAAAAAGACCATTCTCCATAGAGAAGTCAGAGGAGTATTTAAAAATGTCAGTTACGGGCGCCTGGGTGGCTCCGTTTGTTATGCGTCCGACTCTTGGTTTCGGCTCATGGTTTGTGGGCTCATCCCCCACACTGGGCTCCATGCTGGCTGTGTGGAGCCTGCTTAGAATTCTCTCTCTCCTTTTATTGCTGCCCTTCCCCCTCTCACGTTCTCTTACTGTCTCTCAAAATAAGTAAATATTTAAAAAATGAAGAAAAACTTAAAACGTCAATTAGACTGTCTCATTTACCTGCTTAAATCCCTCCACTGACTTCTGTGATATTTACCACAAAATGTGAGTCTTTGTTCTTTTTTGTTTTTAATTTTTTTAATGTTTATTTACTTTTGAGGGAGAGAGAGAGAGAGAGCACGAGTGGGGGAGAGGCAGAGAGAGAGGGAGACACAGAATCCGAAGCAGGCTCCGGGCTCCGAGCTCTGCACACAGAGTTGGACGTGGGGCTCAAACTCACCTGAGCTGAAGTCGGGTGCTCCACCGACTGAACCACCCAGGTGCCCCTGTGAGTCTTGTTCTCACCCTCTGCTCATTTTAGTCCTCACCTCCTCCCAGGCTGGGTTGGCACATCAAGTTCTGTGTGTTCTTGCAACACCCCACCTTTGTACCTGCCCCAGGGCCTTTGCATTAACATTTCCTCTGCCTAGAATGCTTTTGTACTCCAGGCTGCCTCCTTGACATTCAGGTCTCAGTTCCAAGTATTTCCCCATCATACCTACCCCTTAGCCTTTCTTTATCCTGTTATTCTTTATCACTACCTGAGATGATCTAATGTAAATAAGTCAATAAATAATCCATTGCAGTAGGTTTTCTCCCAGTAACGGCAGCCATCAAGCAGAGCCCACGTTAGCTCTTTCACTATGCTATTTCAGCCACTAGCCTCACAAAGTAGACGTTCATTAATAACATATTGGGTGCTTTTGTTCATATCATGATGTTCATTGAGCTCCTACTAGGTGCTGCTCTAGCCATGAGGATTAGCACAAAACAAACTGGAAAGAGCCTCTGCCCTCATGGACCTTACATACCCTGTGGGGTTGGTCTGGGGGAAGGAGTCAGAAAGTATAAACAAATAAACTAGTAAATGCCTGTGGGGGGGGGGTAAGCGTTGTAGCTTAAGATCTTAAGATGGGATATAATAAGAAGGTCTGTAATATCAAGGGCAGGATGGAGGTCAGGGAAATTCTCATTCACATTAAAAAAAGTGTTTACTTATTTATTTTGAAAGGGAGAGAGCTTGCCCGGAGGGAGGAGGGGCAGAGAGAGAGGGAGGGAGAGAGAAATCCCATTCACATTCATGAGGGGCTTGAAGAGGGAGGGTGTAAATCTTAAAGGTGGGGGCAGGGCGAAAGAATGTTCTGGTCCAAGGCCTTGAGGTGCATCTGGTGTGTCAGAGGAATAGCAGAGAGGCTGGTATATGTGTTCCTGAGGATACAAGAGGTGGGGGGTCAATTCGGAGCAAGTGGGCTCTCTGGGCCATGCAGATAGGGTCTTGGGCTTAACCCTGAGAGAGAGGGAACCCCTTGCAGGGTCTGGATCACCAGTGACACAGGATCTTTCCTACTTTCTAAACTCTGCCATTGTGTTGCAGATAGACTTAGTGGGGAGACCAAGAGAGGGGTGTTCCCAGTCTGAGTATATTTCCAGATGAGGCAGACAGGATTTGTTGACAAGTGGAAAGGGGGAGGTAGGAGAGAAGAGTCAAAGCTGAATCTCAGGGTTTGGCATGAGCAATTAGGAGACCAGAATTGCTATTTATGGAGATGGAGAAAGTCTGTGGGTAGAGCTGGTTTGGGGGGAATAATCACACAGCATTTCTGGGGTAAAGAATTACATAATCTTAAGGTAGTGTTGTCATTAAGATGGTCAAGTCTAGGGGTGCCTGGGTGGCTCAGTCGGTTGAGAGTCTGACTTTGGCTCAGGTCATGATCTCCCGGTTTGTGAGTTTGATCCCCGCGTGGGTCTCTGTAATGACAGCTCAGAGCCAACTTGGGATCTTCTGCCCCCCTCTCTCTGTCCCTCCCCCATTTGCGCTCACATGCACTCTCTCAAAAATCATTAAAACATTAAAAAATATTCACCCATCATAAAAAAAAAGATGGTCAATTCTAAGCCTTCAGGAGGCCCTTGACAGTTTTAGTTTTTCTATCTACCATCCTCTGCCTTCATTTAAAAACTATTCTTAATTTTTAATTTCTTTAAAATATACTTACGTGCATGTGCAGTGTGTGTGTGTGTGTGTGTGTGCGCGCGCGCGCTCGTGCATGTGTGTCCCATACGTGTGCGTTATGGGACATACATAAATGGCTAGAGGATAAGTTGTGCCAATAACTGATAGGAGAAGCCTAGTTTGGGCATGTTGCTAGCCGGGACGGTCACCCTGTCTGCTTTCCGTTTCATTTTGGATTATAGACAATCAAAGCCCAGAGAGGTACGGGGCGGGGGGGGGGGGGGGGGGGGGGGGGGAGGGGGTGTTCGAGGCCAAACAGCTAATGAGAAGTAGAAGCAGCTCTGGGAAGAAGGTCTCTGCTCTCTCTGACCCCTGCCCTTTCCCCAGGATCACACTCATTCTCTGTGGTTCCATCTCATTGAAACTGGCGTGTCTTTGGTAGCAAGGTCACGTCGTTGAAGACCATTGTGTCCTCAGAAATACTCGAAATCTCCCAAAAGCCAGAGAGAAGGGGGAGAGAAGGCAGTGTGAATGTTTACAGTCACAAGATGCAGAGCACTAAGCATTTGCCTATAACTCCCCAGAAAACTTGAGTATTTATTTCCTCTTCTTTATGCTTGTAAAGCAGCAGGAAGAGACAAGCTGTTCCGTGCAGAAAGCACAGAAAACGCTTCCGTGATCCGAGGCTGCCTGTAGCATATGGGGAAAAATTCTTTGGATGGAAGATGCAAACATTCAACAGACCATCCCTCCCTCCCTGAGTCCCCGCCTGTGACAGCGGGCTTTGCGGAAGGACTGGCAGACTGTGTGCGTGCCTCGCGGTGGGGAGGGAGGGCTGAGTCCCCTGGCCGCCCCCCCAACAGAGGGGGTTTTGCTTCCCAAAGCTGTGAAAGGTCAATAGAAAAATTGGCACGCTCAATAGCAGCCCCTGGATGTTTCTTAAGGTTGGACGGTGAATGGTATAAACGTCTAATTAGAGAAGAAAGCCAGTCGCACATTTAATCTTGGTGGGGGGTGGGGATCTCAGGGTCTCATTATCGCTTCTGCTACCTACCGTCTTCCCTGACACGTCTCCTATTACTTTCCAACAACCGTGCCAGTCACCGCACCCGGGCAGCTGAGCCGCAGTCTGCTGCGGCTTGTCATTGATATAGAGGTGACAGGAGGACCCAGGCCTGGGGTTCACGTTTCTTTTGTACTCCGTGGGGAAAAAGCCACCCATGTAAATCCAGTCAAGGATCACCATGAGACTTTGGCTCTGCTACATTCCTCTGCAGGAAATTCACTCCGTAAAAGACAGGCTCAAGTGTTCATACAGGTTCCTTACAGAAATCTTCTGGGGAGGTGTGATTTTTTTTTTTTTTTAAGCTTGGAAAAACTGAGAGCATGAGCAGGGGAGGGGCAGAGAGAGAGGGAGACAAAGAGAATCTTAACCAGGCTCTGCACCATCAGCCCCGAGCCTGACGCAGGGCTCGAACTCACGAACTGTGAGATCATAACCAGAGCCAAAATCAAGAGTGAGACCCTTAAACCACTGAGCCCCCAGGTGCCTGGGGGGAGGCATGATTTTTAACACAGATGAGCCACCTGTGTTTTGATGCATTTCAGCTTCTTTGCTTTTCCTTTAATGTGTGGGAACTTGACTGAGTACTATTCTTGAGATTTTGAAAGCAAATATATGAATACTTAACAATTGTTCATTAATTCCCAGGCCTATAGGGGTAAAACATCAGGGGAGAGAATATTAAAAAGGAAAAAAAAAAATCCCCAAAGCCCAAAGTGCAAAAGTCTATAGGACATTTTTTGTTGTTGCTGGGGAAATGTGGTGGAACTTGGCTAATCACCAACCATCCCGCTGATTCGAGAGAAGAAATCTCAGTTTTTTTTCTTATGGGGTGTCAGGGACCACGTGGCGAAGTAAAATGTGAACAATGAACAGTGCAGAGTTTACATTTGGTTAAGGGCTTTCCTGCCCACAGAGCAGAAATTACCCTTTGTATTCCAAAAACTTTGTTGGTAATTCAAAGGGAAAGAGATGCCAGCAGGCTTGATTGAAGATACACAGAATGTACCAGAATGGCTAACTTTAGGTATGGACAGTGGTGTTTTCTTCTTCTTCTTCTTTTTAAAAAATTTTTAATGTTTATTTATTTTTGAGAGAGAGATAGAATGTTAGCTGGGGAGGGGCAGAGGGAGAGGGAGACACAGAATCCGAAGCAGGCTCCAGGCTCTGAGCTGTCAGCACAGAGCCTGATGCAGACCTTCAGCTCACAGACTGCAAGATCATGACCTGAGCCAAAGTTGGAGCCTAACCGACCGAGCCACCCAGGCGCCACATCATCATCAACTTTTTCTCCTCCTCCTCCTCCTCCTCCTCCTCCTCCTCCTCCTCCTCCTCCTCCTCCTCTTCCTCCTCCTCCTCCTCCTCCTCCTCCTTCTTCTTTTAATGTTTATTTATTGCTGACAGAGAACAAGCATGCACAGCGGCAGGAAGAGAGAGAGAGGAACTAAAGCAGGCTCTGTGCTGACAGCAGAGAGCCTGATGTGGGGCTCAAACTTACAAACCATGAGATCATGACCCGACCTGGGTCAGATGCTTGGCTGACTGAGACACCCAGGCGCCCCGTCAATAGTATTTTCCATTCAGACCTCCAGCAATGCTCTCCTATAGAAGGTAGGTCCCAGTGCTGCTGTGGCCAGGCCTCAGCACCTTATTATTTCACTCCCCTCCCTGCAGAATAGAATGAGAAACAAAACCCGACACCTGTTTCAAGGATAACAGCACCACATCATGCAAGTGAAGGGACATCGCTGCCATGGACAGTGAGGCCCTGGTGTCCGAGACGCTGGTGCGAGGCCCACACAGAATGGCCCAGGCTCCCGTCCACGAGGCCCACAGGCCACTCGGCGTCCACACTGAGGGCAACCTGGCCTGACACCCTCATGGATTAAGACCATGGACAGCTGGCTCCCCCACCCATCCTGTACCAGGGAAAGGACAGACCATAACAGGAGCTGGAAGGAGACAGATGGTGGCTGGGTCTGTCATGGCAAGGACAGAGCTCTCATTGGGAGCAAAGTGTCTGCTTCGTGATGGAGGTGACTGTGCTCCCGGGGACTGTGGGTTCCTCTCAGCTCTTGTGTCTGTTTTCCTCAGGGCCTCTTGACCTCACAAATAGAAGCTCCATTCAGTGCAGAGGATGACCCACCAGCCTCCAGTGAGAGGCGGGCCTCCCTCCTACAGGGCCTCAGCCCACAAAGCTGGTCTCTCTCCCACCACCTCTTATTCTCAGTCTTTCATGGAGACTGTATCTTGATTTAAAAAGCCCAGGGGTGCCTGCGTGGCTCAGTTGTTCACCATCCAACTCTTGATTTCAGCTCAGGTCATGATCTCACAGTTCATGGATTCAAGCCCTGCATTGGACTCTGTGCTGACAGCATGGAGCCTGCTTGGGGTCTCTCCCTCTCTCTCTGCTCCTCTCCTGATCACTCTCTCTCTCTTAAATAAATAAACATTAAAAAAAAAATAAAGTAAAAAGCCCCAGAGAAGGGTCATCTGTGTGACTCAGTCAGTTTGGCATCTGACCCTTGATTTCCGCTCAGGTCATGATCTCACTGTTCGTGGGTTTGAGCTCTGCATTGGACTCTGTGCTGATAGCAAGGAGGCTTCTTGGGATTCTCTTTCTCTCTTTCTCTATCAAATAAATAAATAAACTTTAAATAAATAAAAACCACCAGAGAAGTAGCAAATGCTACCCAGACTGTAGAGAGCCAAGAGGGCACACCCTGTTAATACAGGATAGTATTGGAGTACAGAGAAGGATCAGAGCACGTCGATGGCCATCCAGGATGGGTGGCCAAGAATGTTGTCTGTATATGTCAGGCCCCTTAGGCGGAGGTTTTGACACTGGTTACGCCCCTGGAATAAAGTCCAATATGCAAGAAATATTTCTGCTCAGGATCCTTGGGGCGCTTGGCATCCATCTGGGGCTTTCCACAAGGGCATTCTGTCTGAACTTCTTGACATCTCTGTACCTCTAGGCTCCTTTCATGGGGTGGAAAAGATCTTAAGCCACTCTGATGCTAAGCCAGGAACAAGTGGTTTCTTTTCTAAAGCTCCAAATGCTGCCCAAAGCCATGTAACAATTATCTTATTAATTGGGAGATTTCGGATTTTCTTAATTGGGCTTCTGGATTTCTCTGTGCCCTTCCCAATTAACCCAGTTTCATTTTGAGATGGGGGAAAATTCCCCAGTGGGAAGAGGCTAACCCCTTCCAGTGCAGGCTTCTCACAGTGGAGAGCTTTTTTTGTTTTCCTAACCCTGCAAACAGAGCGAGCACCCCACAGAGCTGGCCGCAGTCAATGAAGCCCGTGAAAAGTAGCAGGAACAGAAGAGACACTCCTGTTTGCCGCAGGGGCCAGCGGCCCAGCGACAAGGACATATGTCTCAGGGGGATGGGTCCCTCTACATCGGCTCTTCCAGAGGTCAATTCCCATTGCCCCTAAGAAGCAAGCAGAATTAAGAGGGAAGAAGAGAAGGGCGAATGAGGCCAAAATCATGGGAGGGAAGAGCCAATGAGTGTCCTCAATTATGAAAACGTCCCAAGATGGTTTATATAGAACTATATTCCTTTTTTTTTTAATCTCTGCTAACCATTTCTCTGTACAATTTTCATTTTTCCCACCCTTCTTCAGCTTCTCCTCCCATGTATTATTTTTTAGATTTTTTCTGGTTTTTTAAAAATATGTTTTTAAACTAAAAATATATATCATTTTAAAATATTTTCATTTTCTACATTTGATTCACATCCTCTCTCTGAGTGGTCGTCTATCTTTTATAGTTCTTTCCCAGTTGTTTTAGCTGTCATTTTCTTTTTCTTCCCATCTCTAATTGCCATTGAATATATACAGGGTATAGGAAAATGATTTCCAAAGCCACAGGCTTCCCAACGATTGAAAAATAAAGTGTCTTTCTACAACTATTTTGGTCTTTTATCTTAGAGGCAAAGCTTCTTTTTATATTAAGAGACATGAGTTCACTCATTCAACAGTCATGGAGCGCCTACTGGGTTCTAGTCACTGTTTAAGATGCTGGGAACACACAATGAATTCAGCAGTAAAAGCAACTAGGTCTTCCTGTGCATAGACTCGATCCCAGGCTTAGTGTTTACCAGTTCTTCTTTTTTTTTTTTTTCTCTGCTAATCCTCAAGGCCAGTTTTATGAGGAAAGTCAATTTCCCCCCATTTTCTGACCATTGCCTTTCAAGTGTTGGGACCGCAATTGGGCTATAGAGCCCCAGCCTTTAACACCTTGCTTTAGTGTCTTCCTTAGTCCCTGCCATAGAGTAGCCTGCCATAGAGTAGTCTAGTGGAGGTGACTGACAGGTAAACTGAGGAGTACCTCAATAAAATGTGTGGGATGTTGTGTTGTGCTGTCATGTACAGTTGGGCGGGTTGCACATTATATAACTCAATTCACATATCCCTTAGAAATGTGCAATGTTCTGTCAGGAGATAAGAACCATACAAATAATTTGAATAGGGAATTTTTTTTTAATGTTTATTTATTTTTAGGAGAGAGAGAGAGAGACAGAGAGAGAGAATGAGTGAGGGAGGGACAGAGAGAGAAGGAGACAGAGGATCTGAAGCAGGCTCTGCTCTGACAGCACAGAGCCTGATGCAGGTCTCAAACTCATGAACCATGAAATCATGACCTGAGCTGAAAGTTGGATGCTCAACCGACTGAGCCACCCAGGCTCCCCTGAATGGGGAATATTTAATAAGAGTCTTAAGCTAGTAATGAGGGTTAACTACTAATGGAAAATAAAGAGAATTTTAGAGGACAGAAGAGCAGGTATAGGACTCTAGCATTCTGATTCATTTCTGAAATCAGAAAGGCCTTAGGGCATGAAAAATTGTGTTTAGCAATTGTAAAAAATGATTTCATTAACGTCTTAAGTGCAAATCAAGACCTTGACATTGCACACAAATTAAGAGGTGTGAACAGGAAATGGTGTGTGGGAGAGATTTTATTTCCCACAAACTAAATTCAGTGTGCCCACGTATGTATGCTACACCCCCTGGCCAGAACTTCCCTCTGGTTGTAATCGGTATCCAAACAACTTACTGTAGATGAAAGGACGCAGAGACCAATCTCATTTGAAATTAGCCTGATAGGGGCACCTGGGTGGCTCAGTTGGGTAGGCATCTGACTTCGGCTCAGGTCATGATCTTAGGGTCCGTGAGTTCGAGCCCCGCGTCGGGCTCTGTGCTGACAGCTCAGAGCCTAGAGCCTGCTTCACATTCTGTGTCTCCCTCTCTCTCTGACTCTCCCCTGTTCATGTCTCTCTCTGTCTCAAAAATAAATAAACATTAAAAAAAATAAAAATAAAATTAGTCTGATGGAGGGGCACCTGGGGGCCTCATTCAGTTAAGCTTCAGACTCAGTATCGGCTCCGGTCATGATCTCATGCTTGGTGGGATCGAGTTCCATGGCAGGCTCTGCGCTATCACTGTGAAGGAGCCTGCTTGGGATTCTCTCTCTCCTTCTCTTTCTGCCCCTCCCCCACTTGCACACCCTCTCTTTCTCTCTCTTTCTCTCAAAATAAATAAAAAAACATTAAAAAAATTTTTTTTAAATTAGCCTGATGGTACCTGCAAGAGTTGCCAGATAGCTTGTGTTGCAATTATCGTTTGTCCTCCCCATTATATGGAACTAGGTGGCTTATTTAAGAACCAGTGGACTCTATTTGTGGTTATATTCTGTGTAATCCTTTCCCCATCCCCCCTCCCCACCCCTCTGGAAGACTTAGAGCTTATAGTTCAAGGATGCAAGTGACCAGAAGACATTGTGGAGGATAAGATGACTCCCTGGTTTTTGCAAGATGGGACTTCTAACCCTTATTCTGTCTTAGAGTAAATGCAATTACCACAGGGTAATGGCCTGACCACATCGTCCCCATGGGAACAGGACATGGGAAACACATAGGTCGAATGGATTGCTCAGGTAGATTTCAAGACTTGAGTCGTTCTACAAGCACATTTAATGCCTGCTGTATGCGCTTGTTTAAATGGCAATTTTACCCTCTGGGTTCTCCTCACTCATTTTCATATGTACACAGAGGTGTCGCTGGACCGCCGAGGCACCCCAGCCTCGAGGCTGGGAGAAACCTCAAGTGGCCTGTCTGAAAACAAAACATACCACAACAGGAACCTCTCTTTTCTTGCTCATTTTCTCCTGGTCATGCAGGAGGATATCCAGTAACAGCACGATTGCCTCCTTCCTTCATGCCCTAGGAAGCAGGGGTAGTGTGTACTATTGGAGGTTACTTGGCCGGTTGCTCGTTAGTTACTCTACTCAAGGTGGGGATGGTATACAGGGCGTTGAGTTGGGCAAGGGAGGCAGATCTCTTCCCCTGCCTTCTTCCTCTTTCACTTGGTCCTGGTATCACATGAGAATAGATGGATTGCAGAAGGCTGGAGATTTGTTTTATCTCCAAAGACAAAGTGTACTCTGGTGTTTGTATTTATGAAATTACAAGCTATGACCCACGGGCATCTGGGGGGCTCAGTCAGTTGAGCATCTGACTCTGGATTTCAGCTCAAGTCATGTTCTCTGGGCTGTGGGACTGAGCCCTGTCTCAGGCTTCGCAAGGGCTCAGCGCTGAGCATGGAGCCTGCTTAGGATTCTCTCTCTCTTCCTCTCTTTCTCCTCTGCCCCTCCACCCAGCTCTCTCTCTCTCTCTCAAAAAACAAAATGAAAAATCCCAACTATGGCTCAAACTAACAAGAGAAGGTGAGAATTAAGAGTATATGCCCATGTGGGGCACCTGGGTGGTTCAGTCAGTTAAGTGTCTGACTTGCCTCAGGTCATGATCTCGTGGTCTGTGGGTTTGAGCTCAGCATGGGGCTGTGTGATGACAGCTCGGAGCCTGGAGCTTGCTTTGGATTCTGTGTCTCTCTCTCTCTGTCTCGCAGAAATAAATAAATAAATGTTAAAAAAAATTTAAAAAAGAGTATATGACCATAACTTTGTATACATTAGTTTTCTAGGTCAGCAATACATTTGTTCTTTATTATTTATTTATTTGAAATTTTTTTTTTAAGTTTTTATTTTGAGAGAAAGAGAGAGAGAGAACGTGCATGCACAAGCGAGGAAGGGGCAGAGAGAGAAGGAGAGAGAGAGAGAATCTTAAGGAGGCTCTGCGTTGTCAGCAAGGAGCTCCACGTGGAGCTAGAACTCACAAACTGAGATGATGATCTGAGCTGAAATCAAGAAACAGATGCTTAACTGACTGACCCACCCAGGGACCCCTTCTGTTCTTTAAAAAATAATAAATGTGATTTCATATAGAAATTCTGAGAATGGTGGTATTATTATTATTATTATTATTATTATTATTATTATTATTGTAAAAGGGCAAAAGATATATTTGATCTGAAAAGAAACCAGAGTAGAAACCAGACTACAGTGTTATTTTTTCAGGCTGGCAACGGGATGCTAATTTTTATAGGTCTTGAGGGGACTAAGCAGTTGTCTCATGAAGCCAAAAGGAGAAAACTCTCCTTATTGCATATGTAGGTGAGTTTTCACTAGGGTAAACACTGCCCAAGTGAGGGGAAGGGCTTCTGGTGTGAGGCTGAAAATGGATGAGACATCACTCACAGAACAGGCTCTGGATCCAGGGAAGGAAAGGTTTGTAGAATGTTGTGATAGCCTCCAGCGTGAGCCAGTTGCTACTCTCAGATTTGTTTGGATGCTCCTGCCTGTTCTTCTTCCTTTTATAATAATAAACTGCACATATTTGCACTACATAATTTAATATATTATGTGTTATATATATATATATATTTATGTATATATCTGTGTGTACACACACACACACACACACACACACACACACACACACACACAAATGTTGTCAATGTTTACATGACTGAAATGAAGATGAGAGACCTGGCTGATCTGCGTCAGGGAGCCTCTGAAGATGAGGTAGCTCTACTCAAAGTAGGGCCTGGGTTTTGTAGGTTGAGCAGAAGAGAGGGACACATGTCCTTGTGCCGTGGTTCAGATAGAGTTTTAATTTAGGTTTTTTTGTTTTTGTTTTCTTTGGTTGTTTGTTTTTTGTTTTTTGAGAAAGAGAGGGAGAGTGGGGTAGAGGGGCAGAGGGAGAGAGATAGAGAATCTTAAGCAGGGTCCACGCTCAGTGTGGAGTTGGATGTGGGGCTCGATCACATGACCCTGGGATCATGATGAGAGCCAACATCAAGAGTCAAGATGGTCAACAGGCTGAGCCACTCTGGTGCCCCTAGTTTTTTTTTTTTAATTCAAGTATAGTTGACATACAATATTATGTTAGTTTCAGGTGTATATCATAGTAATTTGAGTTTATATACCTTACAAAATTCTCCCCATGAAAGGACTCCTTTTTCTCCATAGTTACCATCTACCGCCATACAAAGTTATTACAGTCTTATTCACTATATTGTCTATGCTGTACTGTGGCTTATTTATTTTATAACTGGAAGTTTGTATCTTTTATCCCCTTTACCTATTTTGCCCATCTCCTGACCACCTTCCCGTCTGGCAATCACCAGTCTGCTCTCTGTATTTATGAGCCTGTTTCTGTGTTCTTGTTGTTGTTGTTGTTTCTTTGTTCATTTGTTCTGTTTTTTAGATATAAGTGAAATCATATGGTATTAGTCTTCCTTTGTCTAACTTACTTCCCTTAGCATAATACCCTCTAGGTCTACCCACATTGTCACAAATGGCAAAATTTCACTCTTGTATGGCTGAGGAATTCCATTGTATGTATATACACCACATCTTCCGTATCCATTCATCTGTGGATGAACACTTGGGTTGTTTCCATATCTTGACTGTTGTAAATAATGCTACAATGGACATAGGGTGCCAATATCTTTTTGAATTAATGTTTTTATTTTCTTTAATATTCAGAAGTAGAATTACTGGATCATATGTTATTTCTACTTTTAATTTTTTTCAGGACCCTCCATACTGTTTTCCATGTTGGCTGCACCAATTTACAGTACCGCCAACAGCACATGAGGAATCCTTTTCCTCCATCCTCACCAACCCTTGTTATTTCTTGTCTCTTTGGTATTAGCCATTCTGACAGGTGAGGTGATAATCTTATTTTGATTTTGATTTGCATTTCCCTGATGATGAGCGATGTTAAGCGTCTTTTCATGTGTCCATTGGCTATCTGTATGTCCTCTTTGGGAAAATGTCTATTCAAGTCCCCTACCCATTTTTAAATTGGATTATTTGTGTTTTTTTGTGTGTATTTTGAGTTGTAGAAGTTCTTTATATTTTGGATATTAACCCCTTATTGGATATGTCATTTGCAAATATCTTTTCCCTTTCAGTAGGTTACCTTTTTTGATTATTGATGGTTTCTCTTGCTGTGCAAAAGCTTTGTGCTTTAATGTAATCCCAATTGTTTAATTTTGCTTTTGTTTCCATCGCCTGAGGAGACAGATCCAGAAAAATGTTGTGAAAACTGATGTCCCCGAGTTTACCACTTATTTTTTCTTTTAGGAATTTCGTGATTTCATTTCTTATATTTAGGTCCTACCTTTGTGTGTGGTTCAACAAATTGGTCCAGTTTCATTCTTTTGCATGCAGCTGTCCAGTTTTCCTAGTACCATTTATTTAAGAGACTGTCTTTCCCCCATTGTATCTCCTTCATCATAGATTAATTGGCCATATAAGCATGGGATTATTTCTGGCCTCAATTCTGTTCCATTGATCTATGTGTCTATTTTTGTGCTGTACCATAGTGTCTTGATTACTAGAGCTTTGTAGTATAGTTTGGAATTAGGGCTTATGATACCTCCAGCTTTGTTCTTTGGGTTCCATACAAGTTTTAGTATTATTGGTTCTAGTTCTGTGAAAAATGCCATTGGTATTTTAATAGGAATTACATTGAATCTTGCTTTGGGCAGTATATTGCTTTGGGTAGTATGGACATTTTAACAGTATTAATTCTGCCTATCCATGAGCATGGTATATCTTCTTATTTATTTGTGTTATCTTTAATTTCTTTCGTCTATGTCTTACAGTTTTCAGAGTCTAGGTCATTCACCTCCTTGGTTAAATTTATTCTTAGGTATTTTATTCTTTTTGGTGCTAATGCAAATGGGATTGCTTTCTTAATTTCTGTTTCTGTTACTTCATTATTAGTGTATAGAAACACAACAGATATTTGTGTATTAATTCTGTACCCTGCATCTTTTCAGAATTCATTTATTCTAATAGTTTCTTCGGTGGAGTCTTAAGGTTTTCTATATATAGTATCATGTCATCTGCAAATAGTGGCACTTTTTCTTCTAGAAAGTTCAACTGCTGTGAATCTCACAGCTGGAGTCATTAGAGATTGTTCCCTTTTTGTGCTTCTTGCTTGGCGTAGCTGGTGCATTCCCATCCACATAACTGTCAGAACAGTTCTCCCGAGAGCTATTTTGCTAATATGTGTGGGTTTTGGGTTAGCCAATGTTTGGGGGAAAGAGGAATAGCAAATTAAAGAGAGGGCAGGAAAAGGGTAAGAGTCAAAGTCAAGGGAATCTGAGGTCTTGCTGCCATGGTGTTTTAAATCCTTTTACAAAGACAGTATCCATCATCACGGAAAGTCTTCTCATGCCCTATTGTGATTTCTCCTTCTGACCTCTCACCCCATAAGGTTGTCACTGATCTAATTCTGTCACTATATATAGTTGGATTTTTGAGACTTACATGCAAATGGAATGTAACAGTATGAACTCTATTTGTCTTCTTTTATTGGCATAATTATTTTGATATTCATGTTGCTGTACATCTTAATAATAGTTCATACCTTTTTATAGCTGAATGGCATTCCTTTGTATGGTTATATTGCAGTTTGCCCATTTACCTGTTGATAGACTTCTGGGTTGTTTCTGGTTTGGGTTGGTTTATATCATAAGTTTTGAAGTGTAGTGGTGAAAATCCTTCATTTTTGTTCTTTCTCAAAGTCCTTCTGCGTATTGTAGTAAGTCCTTTGCATTTCCATATGAATTTTAGAATCATCTTGCCAATGTCAACAAAAAAACCTGCTGGGGATTGTGTTGAATCTATAAATTAATTTGAGAAAAATTGACATCTTAATATTATGGAGTCTTTTCATCCATGGACTTATTATATTTCTCCATTTATTGAGGTCTCCTTTACTTTCTCTTAGCAATGTTTTTCAGTTTTCAATGTATAGGTCTTACACATACTTTGTCAGATTACATTCTAAGAATATTATGGGTTTTGATGCAATTTTAAATTGCATTAAATTTTTTTCAGTTTCCAAATATTCATTGGTAGTATAGTAAAATACAGTTGATTTTTAAATATTGAACTTGTATCTTTTCATCATGCATCATGCTAAACTCTCTTGCTAGTTCTCATAGAGTATTTTATAGATTCCACTGGATTTTCTAGATAGACAATCATGTTGTCTGTGAATAATGACAGTTTTCCTTCTTCCAACCTCCAGTTTGTGTCTGAAACTTACAAGTGAAAAAGCAATGTCAGTCACCTCAATTTCCTTGAAACCATATCATCTTTATTTCCTTACTTACCGCTTCAGGAGTAAACCAATCTAAAAGCAACCTGGAGACAAAATTCAACTGTCAGTCTCATCCATCCGCTGAAAGATTTTGTGGAAACTCTTAGTCTCGACCCTCTCTTGTATTTTCTCTCACTTTGTCTCTCTATGCTGCCTTGCAGGTAATTTCTTCAATGTAACTTCTAGTTTAGTAATTCTCATTTCACCTGTGTCTAATCTGTAGTTTAACCCACCCACAGAATTTTTTTAAATTCTTTGTTTTTTCTCTGAAACGTTTTGATATTTAGTCTTATTAATACTTTTGTCACATTTAAATTTATGTAAGCATTTTACTATATTTTGTATTGCATATATGATCATTCCTAGGGCTCTAATTTTGCTGGAAGTTGTTTCTGTTGATTCTCACCCATGACAGCTTGCGTAATTATGTATTTTTGGATTTTGAATCCATGTTCTGCGGTGTTTTATCTTTGGGAATCTTTTGAGTTTGTGTTGATTACATTTCTCTGCAGAGTTGATCTGGGTATGCTTCTAATTGGTGCCCTGGATAGCTACCAGTCTTGGAGTTCTTTAAGTTAAAGTCTTCCATTTCCCTGAGCCACTTTAGTGGTACAAATTCAAATTATAAACCCATGTTAGGATATGCATGGGATTAAGAGTGCTTCACTCCTGAGCTCAGACTAAAACAGACAGATTTTCTTATTATCTCCATTTTTCCAGCCAGCCAATTTTATTATTATTTTTTTTTATTCCATTCTTCCACTGAATGTGTAGCTCTAACACAACTTGGACTTTATTGAGGGGTCTCAGTACCAACTTATACTTTGCCTTCCTGGCTCCTAGTGTGACTGTCAGAAGACAAGGCTCTTCATTACCACAATTGACAAAGATAAACAGGTTGGCTCTAGCTAATACTTATCACCTACTTTACAATATCTTCTTCCCCTTTGCTCCCAAACTTTTCCTTATTTTCATTCAAGCTTAGCTCTGCATTTTAGTGGATGAAACTATATTTTATTCAGAAGTTCTGCGTTTTATGATTTTATATTTGGAGGGATTTTACTTTTTATGCTACCTAGAAAGACTTTAGTTTTGTTTTTGTTGTTGTTGTTGTTTCCTATTTGGCATTCAGCTTGACACTGGAATGCTCACCAGATCCATAAGACAGATGGCCAGATGTCATAATCATGAGGTACTGAAAGGTATGAGTGGGGATTCTATCTCATGGTGGGGTGGTGGTTGACAATGGTATTCTCATTTATTTTGTTGCTTCTGGTGTGCTGTGGAGTATGGAGGTTTATATGCATGTGGTTATATGAATTTATGATTTATATTATCTAGTTTAAATTAACACCCACTAAATGAACATATGGCTTTAAAAGATTCCTTTGAGTAAGTTGTGGATCGAGACAGTCTTACTAGGGCAAGCACATAGAAACAGCTAGAGAAAGGCAGGGCTGATGCTTTCGTTCCTAGGATAAGATTAGCCTCAGTTTTAATCAGTACCAGAAGTTAAGCTCACTTCTTATTTCCTCCCTTTTCTTTTTTTTTTTTTTTTGTTGTTTATTTATTTATTTTTTATTTTATTTTTTTTAAGTTTATTAATTTTTGAGACAGAGAGAGACAGAGCATGAACGGGGGAGGAGCAGAGAGAGAGGGAGACACAGAATTGGAAGCAGGCTCCAGGCTCTGGGCCATCAGCCCAGAGCCCGACGTGGGGCTCGAACTCACGGACCGCGAGATCGTGACCTGAGCTGAAGTCGGATGCTTAACCAAGTGAGCCACCCAGGCGCCCGGTTGTTTATTTTTTAAATGTTTTTATTTTTATCTTTGAGAGAGAAGAGACAGAGCATGAGTGGGGGAGGGGCAGAGAGAGAGAGGGAGACACAGAAGCCAAAGCAGGCTCTAGGCTCTGAGCTGTCAGCACAGAGCTGGATGCAGGGCTGGAACCCACATGCCATGAGATCACTTCCTGAGCTCAAGTTGGACGCTTAACTGACTGAGCCACCCAGGCACCACTCCTCCCTTTTATTTTCTTTAAAAGTACGGTCTAGTATAATTACCAGGTCTCTGAATCTCTTTTTGGTATGGCTTTCTCATGTGCTCCTATCAGCAGTGATATAGTGTAATGTATGTGGAATATATGTGAGTCAGACTTCTCAGGTTTACATTTTGGCTCCATACCTTCCTTCCTAACTCTAAGACTGTAGCAAGTTCCTTAGCTCCAGTGCCTTGGTTTTAATCACCTATGTGTACCTCACAGCCTCCTGTGAGGATGAATGAATATGTATAGAATACTTATAATGCCTGGCACGTAGCAGGTTTAGAAAGACCAAACTCCTGCTCTGTCTTCCTGTCACTGAGCAGTTATGAAGTACAGATGAGAATGTGTGTGTAGAACTGTGTTGTAAAGGCAGAACTGGTATAACAAAATAAAGGATCATGTGGGTAATTCTCTCAACCAGGTGCCTTTCTCTAGAATCTTTTGGAGTGACAGAAGGGAGAGGAACCTGTTTAGCAGGCAAATGTTTAGGAAGGTTCTGGTCTAGTAGAACCAAGTGACAAGTAGAAATTGTGTTATTCTAATGTCACTATACTGAATAGTGCTACTGTTCAAGGTATTATAACAAATGTCTCATTTGCCAGGAAGCTTGGAAGGACTAGTTACTAGAAAATGTTCTAAACTGTTAACTCCCAATTGAATATTTAAAACTTGGGGCGCCTGGGTGGCTCAGTCGGTTGAGCGTCCGACTTCAGCTCAGGTCACGATCTCGCGGTCCGTGAGTTCGAGCCCCGCGTCGGGCTCTGGGCTGATGGCTCAGAGCCTGGAGCCTGCTTCCGATTCTGTGTCTCCCTCTCTCTCTGCCCCTCCCCCGTTCATGCTCTGTCTCTCTCTGTCTCAAAAATAAATAAAACGTTAAAAAAAATTTTTTTAAACTTGAAAAGATGGAAAGATGGAAATAAACATTTGAATGTAATTCCTGACCTTCATTCAGAATTAATACTTTCTTTCCATCAGCCATTTTTTTTCAAGTAGGCTCCATGCCCAAAATGGGGCTTGAACTAATGACCCCAAGATTACAAGTTGCATGTTCTACAGGTGAGCCAGCCAGATGCCCCTCTGTCAGCCAGTTTTTAAAAAGATATAAATTGTGGTAGGATACACACGACATAAATTTTATATACCTTAACCATTTTTAAGTGTACAATTCAGGATTGTTGAGTATGTTCTCACTGTTGTGCAACCAATCTCCAGAACTTTCATCTTGGGAAACTGAAACTCTATGCCCATTAAACAATAGCTCCCCATTTCTTTCTTCCCCAGCCTCTGGCAACCACCATTCTCCTTTCCGTTTATGTGATCTTTTGGTCAGTTCTTTAAAACCTCAGGCTGTCTTTGGGTAGACTCTGTGCCAAAGAAGCAAAATGCCTTTCTGAAGCATGTGTTTCATGATTGTGTGGAATTACCTCGTGGAACTTAGGACAATCATCAAGGATCACAAAGTTATGGCCAGGGCATTGATTACCAGTCAAGGAAAGGATGTATGTTTTCATTTAGGATTGAGTTAGCTCTTAGAGAATAGTTAAAAGCTGTTTAAAAAGCTGAAACTTTCCTCTTCTGTGTTTTGTTACTTGCGAACATGGACACCTGATCTCTCATTTCAAAGTTTGGTGACTACCAAACTACTAGAACTCAAAATTCAAGACCTGGACCAAGAGCCTTATTTAAGGGAATGCTTATGACTTTGGGATTCCTTTTTGTCTCAAAGCTGAACAACATCACTTTTGAGGGCTAGTGACTTGCCACTTGGGGTTCTTTAAGAATCATGGTGATTTTTAAATTCTTCCATTACACAGCTGTTTTTAAAAGATTTTTTAAATGCTTTTTTATTTATTTCTGAGACATAGAAAAAGAGAATGAATGAGCAAGCAGGGAAAGGGCAGAGAGAGAGAGAGAGAGAGAGAGAGAGAGAATCCCAAGCATTGATAGTGCAGAGCTCAAAACAGGGTTTGAATCCCTGAACTGTGAGATCATGACCTGAGCCAAAATCCAGAGCTGGACGCTTAACTGACTGAGCCACCCAGGCACCCCTGGAACTTGCCTCTTTTTAAAGAGGCAGACCTTCTGTGGGGTGTATTGCTGTGGAGTGATGAAGGACTCTCTGTAGCATTTCCTCTGCCAAGGTTAGGCCCATTCAGCTCCTGCTCTGATTTTGTTGCCCTTTCCACATGATTCTGGGCCTTCACCTCTTTCCCTGGTGGAGCTCCTCTGCCCGGGGAGCACATCAGAGAGGCAAGGTGTTCTCTTCATCACCCACCACATGCACCATCTGCAGCCAGGTTGCCAACAGAGACACAGCTGGCTTCTTCGGAGTGTCTTTCTGTTGTTGAAAAAGATAAGCATCCACGGTCTTTGATACAATACAAAAAAGAAAGAAAATAAAAGCAAGGGACTTTTAATTATGGAGGATTATTCCTAGAATGAGATTCTGCCCATAAACTCAAAGGAAGAGATTTTTTTTTTTTTTTCATTTCTTTTTTTTTTTTTTTTCAACGTTTATTTATTTTTGGGACAGAGAGAGACAGAGCATGAACGGGGGAGGGGCAGAGAGAGAGGGAGACACAGAATCGGAAACAGGCTCCAGGCTCTGAGCCATCAGCCCAGAACCCGACGCGGGGCTCGAACTCACGGACCGCAAGATCGTGACCTGGCTGAAGTCGGACGCTTAACCGACTGCGCCACCCAGGCGCCCCTCAAAGGAAGAGATTTGATTAAAGTAATGCCACGTTTTCTTTCAAAATTTATCTGAGTTTTGTTTTTCTTAGCAGTTACTATCTGTATCTCCTGAGAAGGTGGCAAGGCTGCTTTGTGAGGGGAAGGAGAGGAGAGAAGGATAGACCCTGAATAAAACAACAACGACAACAACTGGCTTGAGTTATTAGACTTTGGGCAAGTTTCCTGGCTTGTCCCGCATGTGAAGGTGTGAGTTTGGGGCTAGGAAAGGAGGTACAGTGTTTCTTCTCTCTGCACAGGTAGCTATGGGCTCTTGGAACTTGGCCACTTCTATCTGGGTGACATTAAGTGACTGTGTTCTCGGGTCTTCAGTTTCGTCTTCTGTAGAATGGGAGTAGTAAGAGCATTTTCCTCCTTGATGGTTGGTAGCAAGACTGGACGAGGCACTGGATAAAGGGTTTAGCTCTGTGATGGTCACAGAAGAAATGCTCAATTAATTATTCCTCTTAGTTTTATCCATTTTACCTTTTATTTTAGTTTTTAAAAAATATTTATTTATTTTGAAAGAGCCCATGTTAGTGGGGGAGGGGCAGACAGAAAGAGAGAGAGAGAGGGAGAGAGGGGGAGAGAGAGAGAGAGAGAGAGAGAGAGAGAGAGAATACCAAACAGGCTCCCTGCTGCCAGCGCAGAGGCCAGTGGAGGACTTGATCTCATGAACCGTGAGATCATGACATGAGCCAAATTGAGAGTCAGACACTCAACCAACTGAGCCACCCGGGCACCCCATATCCCATTATACTTTTTAACCAGCTTCAGAAAGCCTCAGCCTTGGCTCTTTCCTCTTTTTGGTTTGGGTCTCCACTCTCCCAAGAAGACATTCAGTGAATCCTGGGCGTGGAGTATGTAGATGATGATGATGTAAGGGAACCATTTGGGGAAACATCTCCACAGTATGTCAGACAGGCCTGTGGAGCTCTTGGGAGAGCTCCAAATAAGAAGGTGTGTGGCAGGCAGATGTTCAGCCTCATTCCCTCCTTCCATCAATGTCATGGGGAAGATATGGTTATTTTCCCACTTTAGAGAGGAGAACACAGGATTAGAAAGTGAATGTGCTCGAGGTCACCCAGTTAGAAGGGAGAGAGCCGTATAACTGCCAAGCCCACACAACTCTGCAAAGAGGGGAAGACATTCTGTTCCTCCCTTCCTCACTTGCATTCCAGCCAGGCCTGTGATTGCTTTGGATGACCTGGAGACACCAGAGTCACCTCATGGCATCTGGTTTCTCTAGTGGTGCTATGAGAATGGTGTTGAATGGAAATGAGAATGACATAGAACATTTCTCAGGAGTCTGTGCAAAACCAGTGATCAAGGGGTGCCTGGGTGACTCAGTCAGTCCGACTTCGGCTCAGGTCATGATCTCACAGTTTATGAGTTCGAGCCCTGCGTCGGGCTCTGTGCTGACAGCTTAGAGCCTGCTTCAGATTCTGTGTCTCCCTCTCACTCTGCCCCTCCCCCACTCACTCTGTCTCTTACTCTCTCAAAAATACATGAACAAAAACATTAACATAAGCATTAACATTAAAAAAATAAAAAAAAACAGTGGTCACTACTGATCTCTGTGAAGGCTAACCTATCACTTGGAGAAAATGGCCTCTGGAGTTTATTTTCCTCAATTCCTTTAATTCAGATTTTTGTTCTCAAGGTTCAGTGGGCTCATTGACTTTTTATTGTTTGGATTCTTAAAATAGTCAGGGAGGAGTTTTTGAAAAATGTTGCAAGTTTTTTTTGGAGATTCGAGATTGCCATTATAGTGTGGTTGAAACTCTTTGCAACCTCTTCGACGCTGGTAAGTTTGGGGTATGAATCTCAGTGAAACAGGTTCTTCTGAAAGATGTATGTTCTTTTATTTAGCTGTTTGTTTTAAATAAGCTCTATGCCCAACATGAGGTTTGAACTCATGACTCTGAGATGAAGAGTCACATGCTCTACTGACAGAGCCAGCCAGGCCCCCCATGAGGTCTGTGTTTTTTGAGAAATAAAGAAAAAAAGTACGTGTTAAATTCTTGCTTTGGGCTGAGTCTGTGAGGTTTGTCACATAGTTTGCTCTGTTTTATTTCTAAGATACTTCTCTAGTTACTATAAATGCATCTTCCGGGAAGGGCTAGGACTGCATGGGACTGAATTTGGGGTCCTCCCTGCCTTGTCTTCGCCTAGCATGTGAGAGCTCCCCATTAATGTGATGAACACCTAAATGATTCTTTCCATTTTTACACATTAGAAAACGTTGTGAGGACATTGTATCCAATGCCAGGGAACATCTCCATTAGTCAATCATCAACATAAAACACTATTTTCTTAAAGGGGGTGGAAGCTCTGGAAAGTCTACATAGAAGCAATTTGAAGGAGGCATGCTGATTGGAAAGAAGGGCTTCGGGACAGGTCTTTAGACTCTTGGCACAGCAAGCCCAAGATTTTTGCTTTTATTGTGTTTGTTTGGGGTGGCTTTGGAGGTGCTGATAGAGATAATATAGAGATGATAAAGCCCTTTGAATCACTTTTTGGTGCCAGGGTTATATGTGAGCTTCTCAAGAAGGGTTCCCAGAGGCAGACAAAAAAGATATGGAAATATCTTAATTTGACTTAATTTGACCATCCTGTGTGAGTCTGCAGCAAGTGGAGATGACCAACCATTAGCAGAAAACATGATAGCAGAGAAACTCCAAAAGGAATGAGCTGACCCTTGCAATTTGAGTCAGTTGTAATAGGCTAGTAAGGTTTTCAGCTTTGGTGGTTTTTTTTGTTTGCTTGTTTTGTTTTTGTTGTAAAGCAGTTAAAGGTTCTGGCTGACCCTTGGAGAAAAAGACTTTTGACCTAAAAGTTGAAAAAGGACTGTCAAACATGATAAGACTAGCTATCATCACTGACCGCTAAGAGCTTTTTGGACAATGTCTCACTCCATCCAGTCAAGCAGGTGCTGTTATTAACTCCAAAATCTGGAGGAGCAAATAGAGGCTTGTACATTCTACATTGCTTGCCCAGAGTCGGACAAGGATTGAACCCTGGGACCCTAGGCCTATCTGGCTCTTGAGCTGCTCTGGGAGACTGCTCACATTCGGCAGGCCACATCACCAAGGAGCAGTCTCCTCAGTGGGTGGGGCTGGAGGCTGAATTGTGTGAGTGAGAGAGGGCTCTGGGCTAGTCCCAAGCACTTTTTTTTTTTTTCAGATTTTGATATGCTGTCTAGAACTGTTTTATTTTTCTGTCCTTTTAATCCCAAAATGGACCTTGAAGAGCACAATTAATGGGATACACAAGCTAACATCAGCCTCAGTTAGCCCCGTCAGTGATGGGAAAAACCATTTGAATAAGTCGTTCCCCAACTTTGAGTTGGGGAAAAAAATCACATGTCAGGATGTTAAAAATTCAGATTCTCATTTTCTCTTTACAGAGAGTCTGATTGCATCGGTGCAGGGCCTGGGAATCTGGCTTCTTCATAAGATCATCCAGGTGGTTCTAATGCCCTAGTCCCAGCACCACCTACTGGCAGTGCCCCTTAATTGCAGGCCAAGAGGAACCTACCAGGAAAAATGAAATGGCTTCTTCCTGGTTGGGATGGCAATCCTGACCTCTAGAGGGGTAATGCCATCTCAGTAGTACACTTTTGAGCTGTTGACAGTATGATGTAATGTGTCTCTTCTGAACTCCGGGTTCTACAAGCCATTTGCCAGAATGATTTAGGATTATTCATTTCTTGCTTAGGCAAAAAAACAAAAAAGAAAATGCTCAAAGACAAATAGATTTCCCTTTGTTTCCCAGCCAAAAATACAGCTCCAAATCAAAATCCTTCTAAATGTCTAGAGATTTCTTTGCTTAGTATCATGAGTACCAAGATGGGCTTGAGTGTTCTATCTCCAGCTATATAAGATTTGCATTAACTAAAGAGATTTTTCAGTCTGCTGGAAGGTACTATACCTCTTAAAACAAGAGGAGAAACCTTCCAAAAGCAGTCCAACCCCATGCAAGGGATTCTAAAAAATAGTCTCTGGTTCCAGGGTGGCTTTTTGTTCTTCTTTTTGTAGTTTGTGTTGTGTTCAAAGCCTTCCTGCTAGGTAGGATGAACATGCTGGTTGCCACTTGACTGAGCTGATCATTTATTTAAATTTCATGTCTCAATGAGACTTGTCACTGGCTTCGCAATGCAGTCCCTTGGCAAAGAGCTGGCCAGGGAGCACTGTCAGCAGCCACTATTACTAATTGAGCCCGGTGTCCTGCATTATATTTAAAGATCACCACCACTCAGCCAAGTGCTGTGGTATTCTAAAATACTCAGGCAACAGAAGAGCCACTCACAGGGCTCCCAAGGCAGTGGGAACTCTCAGTCATATTGTATTACAAGGATAGGAGAACCGCCTCTAGCATTTGAAAGTAGGATGTGACATTATTACATGCAATTAACTAAGGACTCCTTGGGCAGTAGCCCAACTTGCGACTTGATCCGACAGGGCTACAGAGAAGGGGAGAGGAGGAGGGAGAGTCCTTATTTTGGCCAGGTTAGGGAAAAAAATGTCAAGGGTCATTGCCCATTGAAGAGCATTCTGTATACTAAGAAATGAAAAGCAGTTCAAACAATACCACTTTCTCCATGTCCATCACTTGCGCTGTCTATCTGAAACAATCATTTTTCAACTATTTCATATAATACTGTTGTCTGCATGGTGTTCGTTCTCTCCTTGTGTATTCTTAGAGAGCTGGAAAGAATGATAAAGAAAAGGCAGAGAATGAAGTGAGTTGGGGCAAGCTTCTACCGAGGTCACTCTGCAATTTTTAGGTGGGAATGTAATCTTCTCTACAGAACATTGCCTAAAAACACTATTAGACAATGATTTGGTATACTCTTTGCGTGATAAAAGCAGTTGCAAAACTTGGAAATAATTCCAAGACATGAGTGCACTTGTTAGTGGCATCCAAAACCGTTTTCTCTTCTTTGCTTTGTTCAGGATGAACATTAACTTTATGAAGAAACTGACATTTATATTTGCTTACATAAAGTGGTTCCAGATAAATTGCAAGAATTCATCTAGAGAGCTAGGATTTATTTTTTTACATTTTTGCCTCGGCCTGATTCACCTGCTTTGCATGACAACAGAACTGTACTGTGTGGATGGGGGAAAGCATTTCTTGAAAAGACAGAGTACGGATAGCCCTATAACTTGGAGGATTTAGATGTTTGTGTACTGAAAGCCTTCTATGAACTATGGTGGGAATCTTTCAGAAAAGAAATATCTTTCAAGCGAAGAATGAAGATAGAATTGTGAATAAAGGGTTATCTAGGCATGAGAACAAAATTACATGACCTCTTGGGAGAGTAGGGTGCCAGTTCTATGCAAAGGTTTATGGGGGCTCAATGAATCTACTTCGCAGAAGGATGCTCTGAAGGAAACTTTGCTCTGAAAAGCTCTGGGAGAAACACAAAACACTAAGGGAGCATTCTAAAAACCCAAGACGTAAATAACTTTCCTGTGCTTTATAAGGTTTTAGCTATTATTTAGTACTATATATTATTCAGCTATTATTATTATTTAAACCAGTATAGGCTGCCTCTGTCTATTACTCCTCCACTGGAAGGTTGTCTTTGGGTCACGTTGATCCCAGGCACAAAGTTCTTTCTCCTCTATCTCTCTTTTCTTTTTAATGTTCATTTATTTTTAAGAAAAAGAGAGAGAAGGTGAGAACCAGCAGGGGAGGGGCAGAGGGAGAGGGAGACACAGAATCAGACCAGGCTCCAAGTTCTAAGCTGTCAGCACAGAGCCTGATGTGGAGCTCGAACTCATGAACCGCGAGATCATGAGAGCTAAAGTCAGATGTTCAACTGACTGAGCCACCCAGACGCCCCTACTCTGTCTTTTTTTTTTTTTTTTTTACCTGAAAGGACAGTGTTTTCGCTTTGCCTAATGGATCTTTAGGCTCTAGTCTTTGGCCCTGGTGCTGTGTGATTCTCCTTCTGCTCCTCATGATCTGAGCTCAAGTGGGCTCCAGTCATTAAGGTCACTAGGGTGGTCAACACCTACATTCCATGGGTCACAGGGCTTGCCCTCCAGCCCATTCTCTGTAGCTGAAAAGGTGCTGGCTGGAATCATTTAGGTATTAGGGCTTCTCTTTCCCTTCCTCCCTCCCTTCCTCTTTTCAAGTAGGAAGGAGTACTAATTGTCTTTTTTTTGTTTGTGTATTTTAGGTCAAAATTTGTTATGGCAACAAACTCCCTAGGTATGATTTTCTAGCCTAGCAGAAGGGCCGCCCCCTTTTTTAAAAAATAGTTATTTATTTTTGGGGAGAGCACAAATGGGGGAGGGGCAGAGAGAGGGAAACAGAGGATCCGAAGCAGGCTTTGCATTGACAGGCTGACAACAGTGAGCCCAATGTGGGGCTTGAACTCACGAACTGTGAGCCAAAGCCAAGAGTCAGACGCTTAACCTACCAAGCCACCCAGGTGCCTCAGAAGGACCCCTTTTTGAGGCAATGTTATTTGTGGTGGATACTGTTTGAAACCCATTCCAACACTGAGTTTTTGGTGTAATACAAGAGGAATGGTGTGGGAGAGGGCACGCGGGGTGGGAGGCAGGAGACATGGCTGTGCTTAGCTCTTCTGCACAGAATCACTTTGTGAGCCTGGGACAGTCACTCTGCCCTCTGGGTTTGAGCATCCTAGGGCAGTGACATGAGAGCTCTAGATTTAGGAATTCTGTCCCACTCTCCAGAGCCTATCATTCTCTGTATTTGACATGGAGTTACTTGGATTACTGAATTTTTGAGCTCTCTCCTTCCCTTTCCCTCTCCCTCCTTCCCTTCAACCCTCCTCTCTGCTTCCCACTCTTCCTCCTTTCCTTCATTTTCCCCAAGCGTCCAACTCTACCTTCATTTTGCTTCTCTGCTTCTTAGGGTCCATCCTTTTATGGCTGGAGAAGGAGGGCCAGAAGCATGAAGTGATTTGTCTAGGGTTGCAGTTAGTGGCTTGGTAAGAACCCAAATGCATCTTCAGAATTGGGATTCTCTTTCTGCTCTGTTGTTTGTCCATAGTTTCTCTCTTGCTTTGTGCTGGTGATTCTTCTTATAGATAATATAAAGCCCTCCCAAACTACAGGTAAGTATAGATGTTCAGATTGTAGTTTTATTCTAGACTATGAGAAGGGGCAGTAGAGGGATGGACAGGGAGAAGCGGGCATTGACTCTTCACCCTGGGAAATGGGGAGGTGTCAGGTTTGGGCAGCCGGAGAGGATGCCAGAAACGTTTGCTCCCACAAAATACAGGAATGTGAGTGAGATGTAAAATAACAGGGAAACTGCAACCCCCCATGACCTCTCAAACCCGCTTTCTGACCTCTGCTACAAACACCTGCTGGGTGACCTTGCGCAAAAGACCTCACCAACTTCTTAGGGCCCAAGTTGCTCATAAAGTAATGATCTGTTAAATATCAGTAATAATAATAATAATAATGATAATAATAAAGAATCTTCCTTAAGGCAGGGAGGCTGGATTTTGAGGTTCCTCTGGACCCTATGTTCTAAGATTTTATTTTATTTTATTTTATTTTGTTTTGTTTTTATTTCATTTTGTTTTTTATTTCATTTTGTTTTTTATTTTATTTTATTTTATTTTGTTTTTTTATTTTATTTTATTTTTTTATTTTATTTTGTATTTTATTTAGAGAGAGAGAGAGTGAGAAAGTGGGAAGGGACAGAGAGAAAGGGAGCAAGAGAATCCCAAGCAGAGCCAGACGCTGGGCTCGATCTCATGAACTGTGAAATCATGACCCGAGGTGAAATCATGACCCGAACTCAGACGTTTAACCGACTGAGCTACCCAGGCGCTTCTAAGATTTGATTGTATAGCTGAAAAGTAACCTTGGACAGACATTGTCAAAACTGAAAAAAGCCTCGGGGCACCATGTAACCCTAGGATTAACAAATAGCTGGCTGAAGCCAGGTTTTCCTCATTCTGAGCTGAAAAATGATAGTACACCTTGGTACTTAGAAGGCGATTTCTCTCCCCTCTTTGGCCCTGTGTAGCTTTGCATGGTATTTATAATTAGAAGTGGATTAAAAGCATTTTTTTAAAAAGTAAACCATTTTCCTGGTTCTTGCTTGCATCTACACAGACGGGCTATCCTAGGCAGTCACTTGTGGGAGTCCTGGTGTCTCTGCCTTTTCCTGCTTCCTCCCTCTGCAGCTGGGGTGTATCCTGCATGGGGCAGGCTCTGTCCTTCAGCTGCCTTTTCTCCTGCTGCCTCTTAGGAGGGTATAGCTCTGTGGTCAGAGGTCACAAGCCCTGATCCCAATGCTACCTGAGCCCAATGACACAGTGGGACAGGATCCCCACTTCCAGAGGCTCCTAAACAATGTTGCTGGTGTCTCGACAGTGAAACGCTGTCCTTAATTTTTCGTTCTTTTCTATAGTTCCCAAATAGGGTTCCAACTCTAGGTATTGAGAAAGGAGTGAGGGGCTGGGCCACGAGGTGGCAAAGCTGGACGAGAGACAACTTGATGTACAGGCATCCGCCACTTTATTGCCCTTTGCAGATTCTCTGTTTTTCACAAAATTCAGTTTTGTGACAACCCTGCATGGAGCAAGTCTATTGGTGCCATTTTTGCACCAGGACTGGCTCACTTCATGCCTCTGGGTCACAGTTTGGTCATTCTTTTCAATATTTCAAACTTGTTCATCATTATTATGTTGGTTATGGTGATGTGTGATCAGTAATCACGACTCACCAAGAGCTCAGACGGTAGTCACCATTGTGTATGCAATAACATGTATTTAAAATTAAGGTATGAACAACGTTTACAGACATAATGCTACTGCGCACTTAAATAGAAGTGGAAACATCACTTTTACACGCACTCGGAAATCAAAGAATTCATTTGACTTGCTTTACTGTGGGGCTCTGGAACTGAACCCATGGAATCTCCCAGGGATCCCGGCTGAGACTCTGTTCTTGGGCCAAACATCCTTGTGTGTTACAGATGACCAGCTTTCCTGGTCTCCTGGGCCTGCAGACTTTCCCGGCCTGAGGACTTACAGAGCTAAAACCAGGCCAGTCGCAGGCACACAGGTACACTTGATCACCCCTAATAGCTCCCTTAGCTGACATAACCTCCCCAGGGGTTTCTCAGAGGGCCAGCCGCTTAGCTGTGTCTGCACCCTAGCAGTCTATGTAGCTTTGACCTGAAATAGGACTACTGTTTTCTGTTTACATTGATTTTAGCCCAGAATAAATAAAATCCGAATGTCTTCATTTTTTTTTTATCCGGGAAGAACCACCGTATCTGGTGTACTGCCTAGAAGAGGTCACCTTCCTTGCCTGCGGCATCAGCCAGAAGTCATGGCAAAGTGCTAGGAAGTCAGCAATCTCAAAAAACACTTAATAAGCACTTAATAAAGACTGTGGCAAGGTCAGTTAAGCATCTGACTCTTGGTTTGGGCTCCGATCATTATCTCATGGTTCGTGAGCCTGAGCCTCGGGTCAGGCTTTGCGCTGACAGCATGAGCCTGCTTGAGAGTCTCTCTGGCTGCCCCTCCCCCACTCGTGCTTGCTCTCTCCCTCTCTCCCAATAAATAGATTAAAAAAAAAAAAAAAAAACCAATTGTGGGACCCTACAGGGACTGCAGCCTCCTAGGACACACTGAACCATCTTCTTCCTAACAGAGCAGAAAGATTATTCACCATTTCCATACATTTTCCTTGAAAGCGGTCCCCACACCCCACACAAAGGGGATTTTTTCCACTTCTTTTGTCATTAGATCAACACGTGCAATATTGCTTTAATTCATACCACCTGGATATTTGGGCCAGTCTGGCAGCTTACACAGAGATCAATCAGTGTCTCTGTTTTTTTCTTTTAAACCGGGGGAAGGTACTTTAGCCTGCTGCGAAGCTCAGTCTATTTAGTTACAATGTGTGCCGATGTAAAAGCAAGAATAAACACAGGTTGCAATTAAGGCATCGTGTCTAAGAGCAATTGAGGGGTCTGGGTTCGTAGGATGGGGTGGGATGGAGAAATCCGAAGGGGTTGTTTAGTCATTTGCCTATGGTAGGGACTTCCCGCCACGTTCACACTACATTTTTGCGTGCACCTCTCGTGATTCCTGCACCAGAGACAGGTAGAAAAGATTGACACTAGTGTTTATTCTTTGGCCACCAACTGCCAGACCCGATCTGGGGAGATGACCTAAATGGTTTCGCTGAATCTGCCCAGTGGCCCCACAAGGTGGGTCCCTGACCCCTATGTGTAGGTGACTTAACAATGCCTGGAGAAACGAAATGATTTTTCCCCACTTGTCATGGCTTGTAGGTGGTGTAGGGGTGAGCCGAACCCACACCAGCTTGGCGTGGATGCCCACGCTCTTGCCACCTCAAACGTCCACTGCTGTTCTCTGGGGGAAGAGGCTGAGGCCCACGGTGTGGCTTGGCCAAGGCTCAGTGACAGCATGTGAAGTCTGGAAAAGACCCTGGAGGTCTTGAAGCACAGCCTGCTCGTTTGATGGGGGAGGAGATGGAACTGGGGAGAAGCTGGGTTGAGGTTGCCGCCTGCTGACTGCAGGCCCATGGAGCTCGGTACCCCCAGCCCCAGGCCATGGCCCTAGTGCAGGAGCTCAGACAACCTCTCTCCACCCTCCTGCACAGTTCACCTTGCAGAATCCACACTGAGGTGAGTAACCATGTGCCTGGAGCCTCTCTTCCCTCGAAGGAAGGTGGGGAGAAAGTGATGGAGAGTTAGGGTCTCCCTCTGCAAGAACCCTTCTGCTATTCTCCTGCTTAGGCATTTGCTTCCAAAATCTAGGCAAACTGTGGCCCTTCTGTAGCCACGGGGCAGAGCTGGGGTGACTTTGAAAGCTGTGGATGCATCCGCTCTAAGGAGGAATCTCGGGGTAGGTGAGCAGAGTTAGATGTTTTGCCAAATTGGACGTAATTCCGGTTTTTCAAGAGTGGAGTTGTGTTGGTGAATAATGCGTTGCTAGCTGGTGTTTCTCAAGCATCAGCTCGTAACGAGAACCTGGAGGGGCTGTTAATACTCAAATGCCGGGGCCCTGGCCTCGGAGATTCTGATCCAGGAGGTCGGGATGCACCTGGAGAATTCCCACTTCTCATTCGCCCCTGGGAGGTTCAGGGGCAGAAGGCCTGATTGCCAGCCACACCCCAGGAGTGCTGTGTTAACGCACTTACGGAAAGCAACCCGGCCTCTGCGTGACCACCAGGCCCGGGGCCGATGCACCTGAGCATCTGAACGTGGCCATACTTCTCTAAGGTTTTAGTTTTCAGCAAAACATACTGTGTGAAGCACGAGCCTAAGGATTTCTACCAGTGAGTCCTTCTGCTGACAGCTTATTTTGCAGTGTAGATGAATGTAGATGCTGTAACTAACTTAGGCATACATTTGGTCATACGATGGGTGAAACCCAGTCTTCTGAAATAGGACAATTCACAAGAACACCGCTCTTGTGCACAGTGGGTGCTGCTGGTATTTTAGTTAATCCCCGTGTGACAGTCTACAGCCTCTCCCTTGTTGTTATTGTTGTTTCTGTAAATGGAATCCCATGTCCTTCACACCAGGTTCATTTATAGACGTGACTCCTTACTAGAGGCCCCAGTCTTTCTGACCCCCAGTCCCACTTTGTTCCAGGAAGACTAAAAGTCCCAGGCGCAATTATGTTTGTGTGAATTCTTTTTTTTCGTGGCTATTCACTGATGAGAAAGGCACATGAATCTGACAGAACAAGGGGGAAAAACCCCGTTAAAGAATGGCTCTGTGATTGAAGGAGCCAAAGGCTGCAGTGAGGAATCACCTTTATTTATTTATTTTTCATGTTTTATTTATTTTTGAGAGAGAGCAAGTGGGGGAGGGGGAGGGCAGAGCCAGAAAGAGAGAAAGAGAGAGAGAGAGAGAGAGAGAGAGAGAGAGAATCTGGGGCAGGCTCCGGGCTCTGAGCTGACAGCATAGAGACTGTCGTGGGGCTTGAACTCACGAATCGTGAGCCAAAGTCGGATGCTTAGTCAACTGAGCCACCCATCGCTTCTCGGCCTTTTGGCTAAGATCAAGTGCAATTGAGCCACCCAGGCGGCCTGAGGAGTCACCTCTAAGTGGCAACGTTTCAGAGCACCTGGGTGGCTCAGTTGGTTAAGCAACTTGATTTTGTCTCAGGTCACGATCTCGCCGTTTGAGTTTGAGTCCCGCATCAGGCTCTGTGCTGACAGCATGGAGCCTACTTGGAGATTGTCTCTCTGCCCCTTCCCTGGTTGCTCACTGTCTCTCAAAGAAAATAAATAAATAAATACAATGAAAAAAATGTAAGTGGCTACTTCTTGAATTCATTTGCAAAAGCACTGCCAAACACTGATGGCATAAAAACCATTGAGGGCAAAGCAGCAGAATGTTGTTTTCCCTGCACCTTCGGAGATAATTGCCCATGCTGATTCATGATTTATTTCCTGTACTAAAAAGCTTAGAAGGAGGGAATCCATTCAGTCAAATAGAAAAAGGAGAATCCAGCACACGTCTTTTTAATTACTGGAATAAAATGCAGCCTCACAGAAAGCCCCCTTGACAGGTTTTGCCATTATATTTGATGAACAATTTGGTGAATTTTCAGGACGTTGCCTTGCAAAAGACGCCATCAAATGGCACACTCCTGGGGACGCCTGGATGGCTCAGTTGGTTAAGCATCTGGCTCTTGATCTCAGCTCAGGTCTTGATCTCAGCGTTGTGAGTTCAAGCCTGTGTTGGGCTCCCTGCTGGGCATGAAGCCTACCTAAAAAAACAAAAAGCAACACACTTCTTTGAGAACTGAAAAGTCCTGATTCTTAAGCAGAAAATTACATGACGCTTCAGAATGAGAAAAGGCCCTTGCAGAATATGGTTACTTGTGGTGATGCCATTTGGTCCCCTGCACCCGCCCGAGCCCACCCCTCCACCTCCTTTCCCCCCCTGCTCTCTTGGGTTCTCCCCCTCACTTTCTGTTTGAGTTTTTCTCATCCCAGAAATGGGGGAGAATCATAAAAGACTTCTTTTATAGTCTGCTATTTTGGGAGGTATTTGAGGCTGTCTTTGACCCTTATTTCATTTAAATTGTTTTTCCATGCAAATGTTTGTTCTCTACCTAATTTTGGTCACTTCTTTGCAATGCCCTTTTACAGAACAAAAATAAAAATAGGTGCTAGTGTCACTGAGTGGAAGTTTGCTTCCCAAATGCCCTTAATTGTCCTTAATCCAGTTCTCTCTCATCAGAGAACCGTGGCTGCTAGTGCTACTGGGAGAGAATATTTTCCTCTGCTCTGACAGATTCTTCCCTTAGTGCATTGACCCCAAGCCCTCTAATTATGGCTAAGTGTCCTGCAGTTATGACACTTGAGCATAGATGGTCCTTATACAGCTAGGTTTTCTTCGGGCAGTTTACTATTTTGACTTCTTTCTTATTGACAGTTATGTAAAAATACTTTCAAACTTTTAATGGCTATGACAAAGTCCATTGGATTGATGTATCACACTCCTTTTAACCGTTCCTCAGTGGTGATATTAAAAATTTTTTTGTGTGTATATAATACCTGCTTTTGCTTTATTTAATCCCAGGATACTCCCAGGAATGAGTGAGATAATTGGGTCAAAGGGCATTAATATTTTCATAGCTCTTGAAACGGTTCGTCAGACATATTCTTACGTGTGAGAGCAATTCCTCTACCATATTGGCAGCATTTGGTATTACTGTTACTTAGATGCATTTTGCAATCTTGACAGATGGAAAGTGGTACCTGTTATTTCAAAATTTTTGTTTCTTTCATAACTAGTAGGGTAGTACGTTCCCTAATATATTCCTTTGGCATTTGTTTCTATCATTTACAAAATGCCACTTTATGTAGGTCAATATCAGTTACTGGATATATACTCAGTTCATTGAACACTGAGTTTATTGGACACATTCTAACTATGGGTAGGATAGGAGGGAGGGAGGGAGAGAAGAAGGAAGCAAGAGGGGGAAAACTTGTGTCCTAACAATAGCATTGGCAGAGCTTGACCTTGCTTAGAGAAGGGCCAATCTTATAAAACCTGTCCCAAATTAAAATTAGACTACCATAGGGGGCAGTCCAAATATACAGGTGTTAGGAACCAAAGGCTTGTGTTTATTCTTCGCTGCTTTGTTATGAATGTGTTTAGTGTTACCATATGCTCTTCTCCCTTTGAGATGGGCATTTTGCCATGTGTATAATGCTTTGAGACTATTAATTACTCTGTATGAAATAAGTTATTATTACTGCGACTTTCTTCTGTGATGCTTCCAGTTCTCCAGAAGAAGTGGGTTTTTGTTTTGTTGGTTTAGGAATAGGCTACTTCTTACATTGAGACTTAGGTTCAGAGATAGGACCCGTAGCTATGGGAAGGTTTCATGATAGCTCAGCTCTTGGGGGTCTGCATAATTTGGGGAAGACATTTGTCACTGGTGACACTGTTGGAAGACTCGAGCCTGCTACATGGCTTCTGATCTGCTTGGGGACATTCAGTATTTCCAACCTATTTTTTTTTTTTATGGCTAGTGCTAATGAGGATCTATAGACTCACAGAGATGAGCCGTCTATTTCTCTGCCTCTAAGTAGGACAGCCAGCAGGTGGGGCTTTTTTTCAATCATTTGTTCAATCATTCATTAGTTCATGTATGAATCTAGCTCATGTTTATTGAAGACCTACAATGCCAGGCACCGCGCTAGGAACTCTGATTAAGAATTGTTTAGGGAAGGAAACATAGCAATGCTTCCCCTTGGTCTCCTGATGTTAATTCTCTGATGTCTGTCAGGTAGTGGTTCAGAAAGTAGCAAACTAACTTTGGCTAATCCAACACAACCTCATCCCACTCCCCCAGCACATGTAGGCTGATAAGATCCTTGAACCGAGAAAGGAGTTGAAGGAACATATGTGACTTCAAGATCAGAATGTGGAGAAAATGGATGCCTCATCAGAAATGGGATCAAGGATGTGTGGGTGGCTCAGTTGGTTAAGTGTATGACTTCAGCTCAGGTCATGATCTCACAGTTCACAAGTTCAAGCCCCGCATCAGGCTCTGTGCTGACAGCCCAGACCCTGGAGCCTGCTTCAGATTCTGTGTCTTCCTCTCTCTCTGTCCAGCACCCTCCCCCCATCACCCCACTGCTGTACTCTCTTTCTCTCCCAAAAATAAATATTAAAAAAAAATAAAAGAAATGGGATCAGAGCAGGGATGGACAAGAAATAGTGATCAAAACCCTGGCACTTTATACTGTTGTGAAAATTCTAGAGGATGGCATACATAAAGCACCCGATGATCTGATTTGCGTTTTCTGATGATTCATGACTACTAGGTTGATTGGATTGTAGGAGAACAAGAGAGGTTGAGAGACTAGGCAGAGGCAGTAGGAGTGTTCAGATTGATGATAGGAGCTTAGATTACACTATGGAGATGGAGAGAGGTGGACAGAGCACAGATATATTCTAGAAGTTGAAATGACTGTAGTTGATGAATTATTAGATGTGGAAGACAGGGCAAAGGAAAGAATAAAGGTTGAGTTCTGGGCTCTGGCTTGAGCACAGGAGTACTGCCATTTATTGCATCATGAAGGACAGGAATGGGGGGTTATGCTGGGTGGGGGAAGTAAGAGTCTGTGTATGTGGGGAAAGGGGAAATTCTGAGACCGCCATTTTGAGAAATCTTGTCTATAGTTTTCTCCAGACACGTACGAGGAAACAAATTGATTACTTACATGTGGGTCATCTTCCACAAAGCTGTCCTAGTTGAATATATGGTTTCAATTTGCAGAGATTTCATCTCCTTTAAAAAGATATGATTCCATTCAGGCTTAAAAGAAAAGCTTTGACAAGAAAGAGGTATATTATAAACTTTCCTGGCCCCTGGAATTTTCTGTTCAATTTTTGTAGTGAGAAGACTGTGCCTGGGTGGCTCAGTCAGTTAAGCATCCAACTCTTGATTTTGGCTCAGGTCATGATCTCATGGTTCGTGAGTTGAAGCCCCACGTGGGGCTTTGCACTGGCAGTGTGGAGGCTGCTTGGGATTCTCTCTCTTCCTCTCTCTACCCCTCCCCCCTTTCTGTCTCTCTCTCTCTCAAAGTAAATAAATTTTAAAAAAGCATATTGGACATTCACTCAGCCTATCACCCTATGGCAAGTACTGTTCAAAGAACTTCACACCTACTATTTCATTTAATCTGCACTGTAACCATATTAAGTTAGGTTCCCTTACTCTTCTTATTTTACAAGTGGGGAATCTGTGCTATGAGTAGGCCAAACACTTGTCTAAAGTCATAGAGATAGTAAATGGCATGGTTGAACTTTAAACCTTGGCAGTGGTTTCAGAACTGGTGCTTTCAATTCCTAACTAGACGCCACAGAAGAAAATACCATAGGAACTGAGATTGTTTTCTCATGTTGGATGCTTAACTTTAATAAAAGTGTGCTCAATTTCTTGGGTGTTTTTTGAGCTCAAGTTAATCTGTTTCTCTAGGGACTGACATTGATGGATGTTTTGCAGATTCACCAGAGAGGGAAAGATGGTAAACAAATGAGGAAGGAAATATATCCTTTTTTGGTGGTGTGTGTGTGTGTGTGGGGGGGGTAGGTGTGTGTATACATATGATACAAACATGCGAGATCACTCACATAGGCATCCAAAACTATGGTGTCTGGATGTCATAAGGGAGCTCATGGATTGTCTTTTTACCAGAAACCGTTTCTGAGGATTAGAGGATCACACACAACTTGCTAGAGGTTGAGATAGCAGTGGAACCGAGTTTCACAATTCGGGGGTCACAGACTTTTCTCTTGCTCTCTTGTGTATGCTGTGTTATCTCCTGTCCACCTCCAAAGGATGTGCCCTTCCTGATAATTCTGTGTGAGAAGTCTGGAGAAGAAGTAATAATGGTAGACAGTGATTCATTTAAAAATAATCACAGATGGGGGCTCCTGGGAGGCTCAGCTGGTTCATTGTCTGACTCTTGATTTCACTTCAGGTCATGATCTCAAGGTTCGTGAGTTTGAGCCCTGAGTTGGGCTCTGCGCTGACAGTGCAGAGCCTACTTGGGGTTCTCTCTCCTTTTCTCCCCCTCTCCCACTTGTGTATTCTCCCTCTCAATATAAATAAATAAAAATAAAAAAAGCAAAAACATTAAAATATAACACAGAGGGCATGAGGGAGGGGTGCCTGGCTGGCTTAGTCAGAAGAGCATGTGACTCTTGATCTTGGCATTATGAGTTAGAGCCCCACATTGGGTGTAGAGATTACTAAAAAATAAATAAATAAAAATAATCGTGGATCCTGCAGTGGAGATTGCAGAGGAGTTCTGAGACACCCTAACTATTATCTTCTAAGATTGGTCATTTTCCTGAAGATCTTCAGTTAATTGTTTCTGCCACTGTCTCTAGGTGGCACTGTTTCCCCTTTATCACTACTCTGAGGAAACACACCATATTTTCCTTACAACACCTCATAGCACCACGAGGTAAGGCTGAAGGTTGCTTGTACATCTTCACTCCAAGGTAGGGGAATAACTAAATGTCTGCACTTCACAGAGGCAACCCACCCTTCTTCTTGTCCAGTTGCCACAACTGGAGAAACGGCTCCAGAACCCAGGACTTGGTGAACTAGAGAAACAGAGATTGTAGAACTTGTTCCTCTGGGGGAAAGTAGGAGAGGTATGATTCGGTTGAAGGGATCCAGAGGAATCACATTCAGAGTTTGGAGAGTGTGGGGAAAAGTAAAAGCCAATGAAGCACTTTTATGATTTCAAACCCAAACCTCAGGGAATTAAGGAAAGGGCACCATGAGGGTAGGTGTCTAAATGGAAGCCTCTTGCAAGAGAAACAAGAAATAACCAGGACCAGAAGGGTGTGGTTGTGAAGATGTGGAGGACAGAAAGATCTTGGGATAGAGAAGAGAGCTGGGGTTTCGGGGAGAATCTGGTCATGCAGAGTAAATGGATATGAATGGTTTTGAGTCTTTCTGTAAATAGAGGAGGAGATGGCGGATGGATCCATTCACTGTCGTAGATGTGAATGTCCTTTGGCAGTCGGAGACTTTTTGAAGAAGGATCCCCAAAGGAAGAGTTGTCAAAGGTACATCCTGGAAATTAGGAAAACCCACAGGACCAGGTGGACAGAAGACTGTATTGACTAATGATGCGATTTTCAAGAAGAAGGAAAAACAGGCCTCGGATTTCATTACTGCCCACAGAAAGCTTGATCATTTTTTCTCCAACTTTAACTACAGAACGATGCACATTCTTTCCCTCAGGCTCTGCTTCTCGAGGTGTGTTTATGCAAAATAGGAAGGAAATACTGAGATGTATTTGTTTTTCTGTTTCTATTTTTTCAAGCAGGAAATGATTCTTTTTACTAAGAGGGACTTTGGGTGGACATCCTTCACTGAAGGATGCTTGTCTGTCTCTGCTCGTGCATGGGGAGGGCTCCGAGGAAAGAAACAGGGAGCTGCAGTGTCCCTGGCAGAGCGTGCATTTGCAAACAGTGTTGAATGGGCAAAACTTCCAGCAGGAATCAGAGATTCAATGACTGTGCTGGGAAAAGAGAAAGAGACCAAGACATCACTTCAAAGGATAGGAAATAATAGGGATTTCTCTAGAAAAGTTGCGCTTCTCAGAAGAGAGGCAGACAGAACAGCATGGAGACTGTTCCCTTAGGTCAGGGGGGCAGGCCTAGCAGCAATTCTACAGGGAGGAGGGGCTGAACCCTGCAATGTGAATTGCAACTGTATTCTTTTCTACATAGACTTATGGAAATTTTTAGTGATCCATAAATATAGACACACTACTATACTCATAGTTCAATTTCAGTAATGATCAACTCATGGCCAATTTTGTTTCATCTGTATCCTCTGTTGCCCTCGTATATTTTTAAATGTTTTATTTATTTTAGAGAGAGAGAGTGAGTGAATGAGTGTGAGCATGAGTGGGGGATGGGAAGAGAGACAGAGAGGGAGAGAGAGAAACCCAAGCAGGCTCTGCACTGTCAGCACAGAGCCCAAGACAGTGCTTGAACCCACAAACTGTGAGATCATGACCTGAGCCGAAATCAAGAGTCAGACGCTTAACCAACTGAGCCACCCAGGCGTACCTTCCCTCTTACTATTTTTGAAGCACAGCCCAGATATTGTAGTTTATCTGTGAATATTTCAATATGGGCGTATCAAATATACCAGCATTCAAACTTTTAATTGTCTCATAAATGTCATATATATATTTTTAAGGCCAGATCTAAATAAGATGCATCCACTCTGATTGGTTTTTATGTCTTTTGGTCTTTTCAAAGCTAGAGGCTCCCTTCACTCTAGTTTATAGTTATTCCTTGCAATGAATATGTGGAAGACAGCTCTATTCTTTTTTTTTTTTTAAGAGAGAGAGCGAGCGAGCAGGGGAGGGGCAGAGAGAGAGGGGGAGACACAGAATCTGAAGCAGGCTGCAGGCTCTGAGCTATCAGCACAGAGCCCGACATGGAGCTCGAACTCACAGGCTGTGAGATCATGACCTGAGCCGAAGGTGGACACTTAACTGAGCCAGCCAGATGCCCCTAGACAGCTCTATTCTTGAAGTTGCTTGGATAGAAGCATCTGTGGCAGAAACTGGCTAGACATTCACCAACCCACCTTCCTTTTTCCTTGCAGTATGCCAACGAAACTATAATTCCCAGCATTCTTTGCCATTAGAAGGGATCGAGTGATTGAGTTGTGGTCAATAGAATGTTGGTGGAAGGGATGGGTGCTCCTTACACCTGGCCCATTAAGACCTCCCATGTGCCCTCACCATGCTCTTTCCCCTTTCCTGGTGAAACCAAATCCATGCATTAAAGATGGTGGAACCACAAACAAAGTGCTTGCATCTGAGTCACCCCTTGGAGGGTAACACCTGGCTGTCCAGGAGCAGCCTATTTTGCAGGGTTTGTGACATCAGCTATCATTTCCTCAACAGATAAAGTTTTATATGAGTCTCATTATAGAGCAGTTCTCAACCCTGGGTACATATTACAAATGCAGTAGGATCTTTTCAAAAAGACTAATGCCTGGGCCCTGACCCAGGGCAGTGAAATCTAAATCACTGGGAAGAAAGGGTTCAGGGCATTCAAACAAGGTGTTTAAACAGAGTACAATGTGTAATGGTAACATATGTCTGGGGCTGAGGAGTACTGTTAGCGATTGTGGTTTCTGTTATTCTTATGGTTTCTTTTTCTCATTTCCTCAAGGTGCTGAGCTGAAAAACCCCTCTACATATTGTTCAACTTGTTACTCACAGATACTAGGCAGGATACACACTGTTTGGCTATAGTCAAGATTGTGGAATGTCTTGTGGTAAAATCAGGTATAGAGCTTCTCACCCCTAGTTGCCTACCTCTTTAATGGGACTTACTCTTTCTGGGGCACACAGTCCTGAAACTCTCCATTGTAGTCCTCTGTTTATATGTATGTTTCTGCCAGGAGATGAAGAACCCCCCCCCCCCCTTTTTTTAGTGTTTATTTCTTTATTTTGAAAGAGTGAGCAGAGGAGGGACAGAGAGGGCAGAGAGAGAGAGAGAATCCCAAGAAGGCCCCTGGATGTCAGCAGGGAGTCCAATGTGGGGCTTCAACCCACAAACTGTGAGATCCTGACTTGAGCTGAATCCAAGAGTCGAATGCTTAATGGACTGAGCTACCACTGAGCTTTTCTTGAGAAGAAGAGCACTGTGTCCTATCCCTGTGATCTTTGGACAAGAACAGGGGCAGTCCTATAGTAGGCTTTCATTACGTCCCATTGACTGATGAATGAGTGAATGAATTTATCATAGGGAGATCATGGAAGCGAGTCCAGAGAGGAGTCATTCTTCCAGAAAGGAGAACTACGTATAAAGGGAAATGAGTTGCCTCATTTGAATTGACTCAAAGTAAATAAAGCAAGAAGGCTTCTAGTAAATTAGGTTTGAAGAAGTATGTATAGGAGAGAGGGAGTGAGATCCATACCATCCTTAGAATCATGAATTATACATAGAAGTTGATAAAAAGCATATGTCCACAGCATAAAATGGTAGACTTGGTGGGGCATCTGGGTGGCTCAGTCAGTTAAGCATCTCACTCGATCTCAGCCCAGGTCTTGCTCTCAGGGTCTTGGGTTCAAGCCCCATATTGGGCTCTGCACTGGTTGTGAAGCCTACTTAAAAAAAAGTAGTGGACTTGGAAGAGATTGATATAGTCCAGTATTTCCCAGATGGTAGTCTGTGGACCCCTGGGAGTCCCCGAGACGCTTTGGGGTGTCTTCATGGTCAAACTATTTTCATAATACTACACATGATTTTTTTTTCTTTGTGTTGACATTGCGTCCAGGTCACAAAAGCACTCGTGGGTAAAACCGAAGATGCTTTAGCACTGATCAAGGAGGTGGCACGAAAGTGTACCAGTAGTCATTATATTTTTCACCATTGCACACCCACCATGAAAATAACTTGTAAAAATGCCCATTTTAAGAATGTTCTCGATGAGGCAGTGCAAATTATTTTATTACATCTTGACCCTTGAGTCAGTGACTTTTTACTCTTCTGTATGACAAAACAGGAAGTAATCAAGAAAGCATTTGTGCTGCATGCTGAAGTATGAAGTTTGCCTCTAGGAAAAGCACTTATGTGGTTGAGTTGCATCTTGAACTAGCCACTGTTCTCATGCTATACCGTTTTTATTTGAAAGAATGATGGACGAACTATGGTTATACAGACCTGGGAAGCTAACAGACATTTTCTCGAAAATAAGAGAAGTAAGCCTACTAGCTCAAGAAAAACCCCTGAAAGTAATTGTTTCCAATGATAAAACTTGAGCTTTCAACCAAAATTAGAATTTTGGAAAAGAAGTGTCTATCATTGTACTCGATAGCATGCTACCATGTAAAGATATTCTTTTTTTTTTTTAATTTTTTTTTCAAATTTCATTTTTGAGAGAGAGTGAGAGAGAGAGAGGAAGCATGAGTGGGGGAGGAGCAGAGAGAGAGGGAGACAAAGAGTCCGAGGCAGGCTCCAGGCTCTGGGCTGTCAGCACAGAGCCTGATTTGGGGCTCAAACTCACAAAGTGTGAGATCATGACCTGAGCTGAAGTTGGTCGCTCAACTGACTGAGCCACCCAGGTGCCCCAAATGTAATGATTTTCTGATGAGGTTGGTGGTGATAGTCATGAACATGCTTTTTTTGGTGTTCAGAGTAATAACTCCACATTTGTAGGATCTGAAATATGCCAGTGAACCAATATATTGCCAAGTGACCAATGCATGCTTTTATAAAGTCGTACAGAAGTCAAAGCAACATCTAAAGTGCAAGATGGGCCCATGGATGTTCATGTAATAGGATCTGAAAAGTTTATTATAGGGCTTCTGCATTGCAATGTCAAGGCACTACCCAGTAGGAAGCTTGGTATAGCGTCATGGATGACTATCCGGCAATTCTCTGGGAAGGCTATTAAAATATCCTTCCCTTTTCCAACTATGGATCTCTGTGAGGCTGAGTCTTCTTCATACACTCCAATCCAAACAACATATCATGGCAGATTGAATATAGAAGTGGATGTGAGACTCTGGTTGTCTCCCATCCAGCCAGACATTAAAGAGATTTGTACAATTAAAATTTTCTTTTTCTTCTCACTGATTTTTAAATTTGTTTTGGAAAATAGTTATTTTCCAAAAAAAGATGTTTTGTGGGTTAACATGTCATAGGATTTACGAGCGCTCACGTAAAAAAACTTCCCTGTGTTAAATCCTTGTATGTTAAATATTGATGGATGTCATCTGCCAAAACAAAGATTTTGGGGTCCCCTCTAATTCTTTTGAGTTTAATGGGGTGCTGAGACCAAAAAGAGCTGGGAGCTACTCTAGCCCTTTTCTTTGTGGTTCTGATGGGGAAATGGAGGTGAGAACCACAGAGAGACCCACAGTTGCTGGCCTAAGAGAGATGGAACAGTCACAGTTGCTGGCCTAAGTTGCCAAGATAGAAAAGACAGTGTAGAAGAAAGCGCTTTCAGACAAGAAAACGACCACACAAACAGTTCCTTGCTGGGAGTGTTTCTCTTGAATGTTTTTATGACCTGGAAATGTGGTTGTCATCAAGGGAGATTCTCAGCTTGAATAATGTATGGCGTGGTGCAACTTACCAGAAACAAGTGCTTCACTTTATGATTCTAAACTTAAAAACCCTTCCATATGCATCTCCATCACTTGTCTTTTTGGGAACATCCAAATGAAAACAGCAGCAACAAAAAAGGGGCAGTAGCCATAGGAAAATGGGTGACTTATGGTAATTAGGGTTGGTTGGTGGTTGGGGGGGTAGAGGGCAAAAGTCCAGTGTCCTGGTTCTCAGCCCAGGTGACTGCAGGAAACAAGCCTGAAATGAGACCCTCCATAGCAATGTTCTGCTGAAACAGATGTGATGGGGGAGCACAGAGTACTGTAAAACATGTTTCTCGCAGGCTATGTGACTGTCAGACACAAGAAGGCTCAGCTAATCCAAACCTTCCAAGGACCGGCAGTGTTGAACTTCAAGTCATGTACCACTGTTGGAAGCTATTGGGGAAGAGAAGAAGAGGGTTCCAGGTCTGGGAAGTGGCAGAGAAGAAGGTGATGTGGGGCTGGGGTAGAAAGTGTGGTCATACAGTATACTGTTCACCCAGAGCTGAGCATTTTAAAGATTTTATGTTATTTTAATTTTTAAAAAATGTATGTTTATTGTTGAGAGAGAGAGACTGAGCCTGAGCAGGGGAGGGGCAGAGAGAGAGGGAGACACAGAATCCGAAGCCAGCTCCAGGCTCTGAGCTGTCAGCACAGAGCCTGATGTGGGGCTCAAACTCACGAACCAAGAGATCATGACCTGAGCCGAAGTCGGACGCTTAACTGACTGAACCACCCAGGTGCCCCTTAAAGATTTTATTTTTAAGTAATCTCTACATGCAACATGGGGCTTGAACTTACAACCCTGAGATCAAGAGTCGCATGCTCTACTGAGTGAGCCAGCTAGTCTCCCTGTCACTGAATATTTTATTTGTATTTATTTTTATTATTTTTAAAGTTTATTTATTTATTTATTGAGAGTACAAAAGCATGTGAGTGAGGGAGAGGCAGAGAGGGAGGGAGAGAGAATCCCAAGCATGCTCCACACTGTCAGCACAGAGCCCCATGCAGGGCTCGAACCCATGAACTATGAGATCATGACCTGAGCCGAAACTAAGAGTTGGTTGCTTAACCACCTGAGCTACCCAGGCGCCCCACTGAATATTAAAAAAAAATTTTTTTAACGTTTATTTATTTTTGAGAGAGACAGAGCACGAGTGGGGGAGGGGCAGAGAGAGAAGGAGACACAGAATCCGAAGCAGGCTCCAGGCTCTGAGCTGTCAGCACAGAGCCCGACACGAGGCTCAAACCCACGTGGCCATGAGATCATGACCCGAGCCAAAGTTGGACATTCCACTGACTAAGCCACCCAGGCACCCCTTATTTTAAATGAGAGAGATCAAGTTCTCAGAATCTGAACCTGGGTGAGAGAGGCCCCCAATCTGGCCTCCCCTAGCCACGTACCTCCCCACAGGACAAAGAATCTGCATGGGCCGTGGGACTCTCCCTCACTCAGCCCACTCTGCTCACTTGTAGGACATGCTTTGGGTTCTAAGTTACTGGAATTCTCTACACAAACAGTCCCCATTCTATATCTGGGCTGGACGTGTCCTGCGGGGGTGATGCTCTGTATGACAGGTGGCAATTTGAAATGAGGGCAGGTGGAGTTTGGACATGTGGTCTGTGGTGCCCCCACTGAAGCACGTGAGGTCCTTTGTGATACAGATGGAGCCAAGAGCCATGGATGGCTGTCCTCCTCTGATATTATTCCTGCACAAAACTCTGAGGAGTCTCAGAATTTTAAGTGAATCTGACCTTCTCTAGTTCATCAGCTTGTTGTTGTCAAGGTAGGGAGACAGAACGTAGTTTTTTACCAGTGGGACACTATTTGGACTCTTGCCTGGGGCCCCACGGATGTTGTTAGGTCAGGTGTGTCCAAAACTGTGTTTGCAGACATGCTGGCTGACCTTTAGTCCTGGAATGTTCTCGGTGAGCCGTGGTCTCTGTCTTCAGTCATTTCTTTTCCAAAAACTCAAAGTGCAGGATCATGACCTTTGCTCACATGGTGAATTCTTAGCCAAATAAACATGTTTGTATCTGGGCATGAGATCAGAGAATTTGACTAGTCATTAGAGTTATCAATGGGTCAAAGAACCCATCCCTGAGGGCAAATCAACTGGGCCCGTGGGCAGTGTTCCAAGCTAGTGGGCAAGGAGTGGATGTCCTCTCAGGAGTATCCAGGATGCGTTCCTGTGTTGTTGCTGGAATCTTCCACACACATCAGGCCAGACAGATGGCTGCCCCAGCGCAGGGTCACTGACTTATCTGCAGCTCATGGGGAAGCAAGGCCTGCTGACTCAGAGACCATCAGACCCAGAGGAGCAGCGCATGGAACCAGAGCTCCTCAATCATGACACCGTCTGGGTGCCCGCCATACATTTGGAGGAGTGCCTGTTGACTCACCATCTAACAGCAGATGGCTCAATTAACAATCAGAACTGTGGCTACTGCAGGGAGTTAAAGATAGGACGTTCTAAATCTTTGCAAGTTGCTCATCAATATAGCCACCATTGTGGAGTGCCTCCTATGTGCCACTAAGTTCTTGGTGGTCATTGTTTACTTAATTTAAATTCACAGAACACTACTCTGAGCCACAGCCATTCTGAACATTTCCCAACATTAATTCATACAGTCCTCATAACAACTTTCTATTGGAGGCACAGTGCTTAATTCCTTTTCATAATTCTTTTTTTTCTTTTTCTTTTTTTTACTTATTTTTAAGAGAGAGAGAGAGAGAGAGAGAGAGAGAGAATGAGTGGGGAAGGGCAGAGAGAGAGGGAAATGCAGAATCTGAAGCAGGCTCCAGGCTCTGAGCCGTCAGCACAGAGCCCAACGCGGGGCTCGAACTCACGAACTGTGAGATGATGACCTGAACCAAAGTCAGACCCTTAACTGACTGAGCCACCCAGGTGCCTCCTTTTTTTCTTTTTAAAGTAGGCTTCATGCACAGTGTGGCACCCAACATGGGGCTTGAACTCAGGACCCTGAGATAAAGACCTGAGCACAGGTCAAGAGTTGGATACTAAACCAGTGGAGCCACCCAGGCTCTTGTAAATATAGTAGGTTCTTTTCTTAACTTATTTACATCCCTATTTTATTATTTATATAGTTATTTGAAAAAACTTTTTTTGAATTTTTTAAAATTATTATTTTAAAGCACGAGTGGGGTAAAGGGCAGAGGGAGAGAGAGGGAATCTTAAGCAGGCTCCAAATTCAGTGCAGAGCCCAATATGGGGGGGGGGGTCAATCCTTTGGCCCTGGGATCATGACCTAAGCCAAAATCGAGAGTTGGATGTTCAACCAACTGAACCACACAGGCATCCCTATTTATTCTTTTAAGTAAGCTCTATGACTATCCTGGGGCTTGAACTCAGAACTTTGAGATCAGGAGTCACCTGCTGTATTGACTGAGCCAGCCAGGTGCCCACCATTTCATAACTGACAAAACTGAGGCCCAGAGTGCTCATGCCCAAGATTGTAAACTAGTCGGTGGTGAGTTGGGGGCATGAACGGAGGGCAGCCTGCTTCCAGAGATTAATATATTTAATCCTCCAGAGAGCCCTGTAGGGTCGACACTATAATCATCGCATTTCAGGAGGAAGAACATGAGGCTTAACCCACTAGGTTCCCCATCTGCCCTGGGCATGTGAGTTGGCTGTAGTAAGAGGTATTGGGTTCAAATCCTGTGTACCAAAGTGGTAGGACTGTGAGCATCCCCTACCCCTTTGCTGAGCATTGAAAGACTTGGCACTTCGTATTGAAAGACTTTGGCACTTGTTGAGGTCACGCCCGTATGCCATTTCCATTTTGGAGTAGGGGTCTACAGACAAACTGGGAGGGGCCTTGTGATCACCTTCAAAACACTTGAGATCTAGGAGGAGGACAGATGGACATTAGAGGGAACTGCATCAGCCTTGCTGCCTAATGACTCAGAGACTTTTGGTTCCTGAGCGCTTGGTTGACCTCTGTCTTGACTGTAGCCAGGAGGTATGACGTGAAATGCTTCATCGTCCAGTGGAAAGAGCACTGGTTTTGGAGGCTGGCAGGTCTCGGGTTTGCTTGAAACCTGGAGTCTCCCAGTTTCCTCCTGTGTAAAATGGGGATGTGGACCAGGCTGGATGGAGGTGAGGACAGGGCGCTGAGCAGGTAGCCCATACAAAGGCTGGTGTCTTTTCATTCAGAGCCTCACATGAGCTCCGAAAGGACCTGTCGCAAGCTCCCTGTAAAGGGGATCTGGCAAGCAAGGGGAGTATCATGCCAGCTTCTCCATCCCCTGGACTCCGGAAAGCAAAGCGAAGACCTCCCTGGCCAGCAGCGCAGCCCGCTGAGTCCACTGACGCAATGGCTCGGGCGGAAGGCCCAGCTCTGCCTGGCCCTGTGCCTGGGTTCCTTGAGCCAAAATGCAGGAGCCAGGAGGCCTGGCTGGGAGGTCCGGCCTTCCTTTCTCTTCAGGCCAGGGACTGCCTCTCCATGCCCCCAGGGCTGCTGGGGGTGGGGTGGCGTGTTGGACCTTTGCAGAAGGGGAATGGGGTATCTCAGTGCCAGATTTCCCTTTTTCCTTCTCTTATTGGTGGTGTTTTGTGTTGTCAGATGAAGACAAGTGAGCGGGAGAGCCATTCCTGAGGAGCGATCACAGTTGGCACTTTGCCTTCTGGGCCAGGGCCGCAGAGGGCCAGGCGGCCGTAACATTACCGTTTTTGTATTCTTCAGGGGCCGGTAAGGAGCCCAGGTCTAGAAAGGTTTCGGAAGCATTGCCTTTGCTCTGCAGCCTGGCTCGGAGGTAAGGGCGGGAGCTGGAGCATATGTTCCATATTGATTTGCATTTGCACACTTCCCTGCATCCATTATCCCACCTCATTAGGGCTTGGAAGGGGAAGCAGAGCCAGCGTGGAAGCAGCATGCACTTTCCTGAGCCCTGCGGAGAATTGTCCCAAACAGTAAATGAAACAGTTGCGAGGGCCGGCCAGGAGCCTGTGGGTGGCGGGGCACCTCCGGGCCCCGTCCCAGCTTCCAAGGGTCCAGCTGCGTCCGTGTTACGTGGCCCAGCAAGGGCGCAGGCCAGGCCCGGTGGCTCCGTGATGGATGACCACTCTGCAGCTTGCAGAGTCTCCCCAGAGCCCCGTGGATCCCCACCCGTCTGCACTCCTGGTTTCGCCTTCCTTGATCAGTAGAGCAAATGGTTAAAAACAAAGCCACGCCTTCCCTCTCCCGCTGCTGGGAAAGGCTAAAATTGACCACCTGTCAAAAGTGGGGGTGGACAGGGGTGCCCGGTGGCTCAGTCAGTGAAGCGTCTGACTTCGGCTCAGGTCGTGATCTCAAGGTTTGTGGGTTTGAGCCCTGCGTCTGGCTCTGTGCTGACAGCTCAGAGCCTGGAGCCTGCTTTGATTCTGTCTCTCCCTCTCTCTCTGCCCCTCCCCTGCTTGCTCTCTGTCTTTCAAAAATAAATACACGTTAAAAAAAATTTAAAAAGAAAAGTGGGGGTGGACAAAAAACTATCATTTGGTTCTTAATGAAAATGACTTAAAGAAAATCCCAAGGTGAGGGTTGATCAAGAAGCAGGAGTGTGATAATAGGATAGGCCATAGGGGGGAAGCTTGCCTGGATCGCTTTCAGGCACACTCCATACTTAAAGCCAAATGGACTTCAGTTGTATTTTGTGTCATTGTATCAAAAATGTACATGTGTATGTATATGTGTGTGTGTATATGTAATCAACTAAATCATTAAAATACAGGTATGGAAGTAGCCCAGGCCTCGCTAGACCTCCCAACAGCCCTGCCCAGAACTATGTTCAAACGCCTACATAAGCCTTGCTTTTCATTCTTTGATCTCTGTGTTATGGTTTACTTCTGAGACTTTTCTCTCTCTTTCTTTAGTGGAGATCAGGTAGACCTGGCTTTGTCACTCATCAGCTGTGTGAGCATGAGTAAACCCATTGGACTCCCCTGGGCCCCCATTTCCTCACCTGTTGAGTAGATGGCACCATATTGATTGGCCTAGTTATGGTTGTTGAGGGTCTGTGACAATAAAATGACCCAACAATACCCACCAACGTGCTTTCATGGTGAGGTGCTGTATAAAAGTATCATTTGGGAATGAACAGAGACATTTTTCTGCCTTGCCTGTGAGACATTGTCTTTATTGATCATCTATTGAGTCTTTTCCTTGAGGCAATCTGTACTAGCTCTGGGCCTGTCATAAAGAAAGCATCACTGGCCAGAAGCTTGTCTTTGCAAATGAAAGGAATCCTTTATAATCTTCCCCCCAGGGTAGGAATCAAGCACATTCCGCTTCCTGTGGAAGGGCTGTGCCACAGGGAAGTATTTGGTGATTTCTATTGCTTTCATCCAGGATGGGAAGTGGCCAGAGGAGCATTTGCAGACCTGCATGGTGGTCCCCAGGAGATAGGGGTCCAGGCTGGAGGAACGTCAGCAAGATTGTGGAGGATCAGTAGCAAGAGGTAAGGTCCAGCCAGCCCTGGAGCTTTGGCATGACCCAGGCCCAGGGTGAGAACATCATTTTATAGATTCTAATTTCCCCTGAGCAGACCCAAGAGCTGTCAGAACTTGTTTTCACCGTGTGTCCTCCGCGAAAGGTTTTCTCATGGGTCCGTGTTTTCTCAGCCCTAAATTAAGTGGTTCACAGTGCCATTTGCTTTCAGGTGACTTGAAAAGAAATCATTAGGCCCTAGAACACACAGTACAGAAGAGTGAGGTGGATTAGAAAGTAAAATCAGGCATCAGGACGACACCAGTTTACCCTCATGGAAGGGACTATTCCGCCAACTGTTCCTGTCTACTTTCCTTTCAAACATCCCCTCATTACCATTTTAAAACATGTGCTTATTCAGCTGCTCTCTAATTCTGCAGTTTGGCAAAGTAAAGTTGGTAGTATTAGCCCTTCTGTGGTAGCTCAGGTGTGAGGCATGTGGGTCCCTGGCAACTTAAGGTGTGTGGGGGCTTAGAGGGGGTGAGTCCAGTTACAGAGCCCCAGACTACCATAACCCCACATGCACAATGGGGGATGGGATACCAGAGGAGGTGCAGGAGTGGTTGTAAACCAGGATACCAGGCCAGCTGTGGGGTGCTCTGCCTTCAGCTTGGAGGGTGGCATCCTATCCGGAGAGAAGGTTCCGAAAGATCACACCGAGGCACAGTGTCCAGACCCACCCAGATGACCTGTGACCCACATTGGGTTCAGGCTCTAGAAAGGGCAGCAGGCTGCCCAGAGGAGGCAGCAGTGCCTGTGACCCTAAGACTAAGCAGACCTTGGCTGATGGGCCATAGAAAGGATTGACCTTCCTGCTGTGCCTAGGCTGAGGGGGTCCACTTGACAGGATGAAGGAAGAAAAGCACAGCCATCTCGATGTGACTACTGGTAATGGACCAAACCCCTATGGGTTGGCCATGATGACTGGATCCAGGATTGGGGCTGCCTGAATCTGAAGGATGGATCCTTCAAGACCTGCCCCTTTAAGGACTTGGAGAAGATAGAGGCTGAGCTTTGGCAAATAAATATTTGGCAAATAAATTTTATCTGCTGATATCCAGGGATAGGATTGCAGAACAGAGGAAGTTTCCTCTTGGAAAGAGGGTCCTTTAAACGTTTAACACCACCTTAGATGAAGATAGGACACAGATTGGCTCCTCGGGTACTTTACTCTTTCTCTGCCCACTTCACCCTTGATCATGTTCATGAGTTGACTAGCTGGGGACTGGAGGCAAGAGCAGTCACTTAGCATGGCAGGTAGTAGATCAAATGGGTTCAAATAGGACTCTTGGCTTTGGCTTCATTCACCCCAGGCTTTAATCAGTTGGGGCAAACTCTCCACAGAGTGGGAGGTAGTGTTGAGAACTGTCAGTGTTTCCAGGAGGCAGAAACTGTGCAGAGAGGTTCTGTCATAACTGGGGAAGGGGCTGGAGTGGGGGGGGGGGGTGGCTACTCATGAAGGGTGTTGGGCTTACAGAAGGGTGGGTCATGGGTCAGTGGTTGTATAAATAGCAGGACTTGACTTGGAAGGGGGGTGGGATGGGAATCTAGTCTTGTTTGAAAAGGGTTTTGAATTCCGAACAGCATCCTGTTCTTGAGAATGACAAATGTCCCTGGCTCAACTGAATTCAGTAGGCATTTTCTGGGGCACCTAGGTGGCTCAGTCAGTTAAGCATCCAACTTCTGCTCAGGTCATGATCTCACAGTTTGTGAGTTTGAGCCCTGCGTCGGGCTCTGTATTGACAGCTCAGAGCCTGGAGCCTGCTTCAGATCGTGTGTCTCCCTCTCTCTCTGCCCCTCCCCTGCTTGCACTCTGTCTGTCTCTCTCTCAAAAATAAATAAACATTAAAAAATTAAAAAGAACCAGGCATTTCCTAAGTCCCATGATTCTTGGGCCAGTATTAGCTGAGTAAGGCCCATGTGGGCACCTGAATAGTGTATGTGTCCTGTAAAACTCCCCCACATGCTTAATATGACCTATGAATAATATATAAGGGTGATCAGGATGATGGCGTGAGCATTTTCTGCACGTAAGCTAATATGTCATTATCCTGCTGAGGGAGCAGCTTCCTGTTGGATTGCTAAATTATTCTTTTTATTATGTTTAAGGCACAATGTTGAGTGATTTACTCCTCTTTGTAATTAGGCCAGGCGATTAGAGAAATCTTTGAGTTGCTCTGTTCTTCCCCTTAAAAAACACCCTCTTGGGGAGTCTGAAGGTGCCACACCGCTTACCGAACTGAGGAACATTTCATGTTCGGTCTTAATATTTTTGCAAAGTGAAAAGAAAATGAAATCTTCTCCAGACATCACCACCAATAAGGTCTGTGTAAAGATGCAGCAAAATTCCAATGGCTGGTCCACCTGCACCCAAGGATAAGATGTTCTGCATGGAAAATAACAGTTCTTCAAAATGCAACTACGTCAGCTTCTGTCAGCTCAAATTTTTGAAGGCTTGCTCCAATAGAAGCTTCTGGAAGGCCATTCTGATGCTAGAGTAGTCCCATCTTGGCCTCACATGTGCAGATTTCATTTTAAAGAAGGGAGATATATATATATATATATATATATATTTGTGTGTGTATATATATATATATTTGTCTCTACTCTTCCAGCTCACCCACAGAATTCCCTTCAGAGGCAGACCTGCACACAGAGGCCGTTTTTCCCTGGCACAGGGGCATCCCGAATGCTGTGGTTTGGGCATGGTCAAGGTTCTGATGGAAACTTTTAGGAGCCTCCTCTATCTGCAGCCCTTCTGCCCTGTAGGCAGTTTGGGAGAGGAGGAGAATCAGGCAAAAACTACTTCCTTCAATCACCATCTGATTATCTCCAGGATCATGCTGTCTTATTTGGTGTGTGTGTTAGCATGCATGTGTGTGTGTGTGTGTGTGTGTGTGTGTGTGTGTGTGTGTGTATTTGGGGAGGGCACTGGCAAGGAAAATGGAGAGCAGAGAGGTACCCCACGATAGATATGTTTGCTCCGGTTCCCGACTCCCAGTTGGGACAAAGCTAGAGCCAATTAATTTTACTCACAAACTAGTTAGGACTTTTTCAGTGATGGAGCTTCTTAAAATTTTTTCTCGATGCCCCTTTGGTTTGAAATATGTCATCTGCCAACCTGATGTATGGAGTGCTGCATTCATCATATCGTGACATTATCACTGTTCCTTCTTTGGTTTGACATTCTAGCCAATAACAAAAGCAATGACAAGAAAAGAAAGCCAAATTGGTTGGTGTCATTTCACCACAGTTGTATGTATGACATCCACCGGAATTTTTGAAATACTAAAACTAATTTGAGAAGCTTATATGATTTCCTTTGTAGTTGATAGAATTCCAGGCAGGTGATCTAGGAAACCATTCTCTGATCTTCTATGGGTCCTTCAGACCTCTTGCTCATAGACTGCTTCCATAGGACTAGAATTTCAGTCTTTATGGGATTCAGAACAGCATCTTCCATACACAGGTGCCTAAGTTTTAGGTCTTTAAGTGTTGGTTGGTTTTATATTAAGCATTGTATGACCCTCCAGGTCCCCATCATCTTCCCTAAACCAAGGATATTGTGGTTCTAATGCCAGAACTGGAGTTAATGTGCCATGGGGTTTAGTTAGATATGGAGTTTTAAAATGTTTCTTGCAATACATTGTGTGGTATATCATGACAGCATCTCAGCATACAATATACTTAGCATACATCAGCTTTGGGGAAGTCTGTTTTCTTTAAATTTAATTATTCAAATTCAAGTTAGTTAACATGGAGTATAGTATTGGTTTCTAGATTAGAACCCAGTGATTCATCACTTACATACAATACCCAGTGCTCATCCCAACAAGTGCCCTCCTTAAGGCCCATCACCCGTTTAACCCACATGGTGTTTATATACAATGGAATACCACTTGGCTATCAAAAGGAATGAAATCTTGCCTTTTGCAACAATGTGGATGGAACTAGAGGGTGTTTTGCTAAGTGAAATAAGTCAATCAGATAGACATTTATCTGTGTTTCACTCATATGTGAAATTTAATAAACAATACAGATGAACATAGGGGAAGTCTCTCTTCTTAGCAGTGATATGTAGTAACTTTGAGATCCTGGCTATTTCAGTCTCGAGGATGTGCTTCTGTATTATTGGGGTAGTTCTACTCCTAGGATTAGCAAAGAGAGTACTTTCTTGTGCATTGATGGAAATGCATGAGTTACTGGATCTGAGGGTTCTTGGGAAGTTTGATGGGCATTGGCACCACATTTTTTCATGAAAAAGATGGGAAACACAATACGGTGAACCAAAATGACATGATAGTTTCCATTTTAATATTCCCAGAGACATAGCTCCAATAATTTCTCCTTTATGCTTTTCACAGATCTGACTTTCCCCTGGTGTAATTCGAACATCCTAGGAAAAATCGCTTATGTTAAAGGTGACATTGCTTTCTCTTTTGGAGCATGCACTTGGCAAGGAATTCATTAGCCAGACAGGTGTTTATGTCACTGTCAAATTGCAATTGCTTTTTTTGTTTGTTTGTTTCTGCCTATGGGAATAACACAAGCTATTAGATGTTAATAAGCAGCAACTAACTTTCTATGACCTTTTCAGAGTTTAGGTATCTGAAAGAAACAGCAGCCGTTATTTCAAGGTTGCTTATCATTATTTGTTTCTGTCTACAAATTTAAAATGGTAGGAGCCTGGAAGTAACCTGAGAGCCGTGTACTTAGGGGGCCGGTTGAGAACCCTTTATTGAGCGTATGAAATCAATGCAGGAGGCAAAGGGGTTCTCTCATGAGAACAATAAACATCAAATAGCACATGAGAGAGTATTTGTTGCTGTGTAATTATATATTGAGGATTGGGAAGGAAGAAAAGTAAAAGTCCACAAGAACACTGGCGGAGTTTGATGCGGAAGTAAAAATGATGTTGGTGGAGGTGGAAACAAAGGGGACAGAGGGACACATTTAAGTCTTATTATTTAGCAGAACTTGGCCTTTTCAGGCTAGTTAGGTAGGTAAATAAATAAATAAATAAATAAATAAATAAATAAATAAAGTCCCTAGAGTTAATACACACGGGGAACAAACTAGCAATGCCAGCCAATGGGGGAAGATAAGGAAAGGGACAGAGAGGGAGCACACCGTTTCTTCCTTCCTTTTAATGGCAGTGAAACATTGGAGTGGAAAATCTGGAAGGTTAGAGCTGTTAAGGAAGCTTAACAGGACTCAGACTGCTCATCCTAGAGGTGAGACTGTGGCACAGCAATGTTCAGGGTGTTGGCTAATTAGTGACATGTTGGGGGCACCTGCGTGGCTCATTTGGTTAAGCATCTGACTCTTGATTTCAGCTCAGGTCACGATTTTACGGTTTGTGAGTTCGAGCCCCACATCAGGCTTTGCATTGCTGGTGTGAAGCCTGCTTGGGATTCTCTTTTGCCTCTCTCTCTCTCTCCTCTCTCTCTCACTGCCCCTTCCCTGCTTGCTCTCTTTCAAAATAAATAAATAAACTTAAAAAAAAATTAGTGATCTACTTGGGACTACTGCCCATATTTCTTGGTTTGTGCCTTGTCAAGCCCTCATGGAAAATAAATGTGGGAGAAGCACATGCTAGTATGTGGGGCATCCATGGAGCAGGCCAAACCAGAAGTCAGGATTGCATTTGTAGGGTGGCCACCAAAGGTTTGGGTTCAGGAACGGCTCCTTTCGAAGCAGGTGTGTAAGATGGATAATGGAAAAGACATTCGGGTTAGAACATTCAGCCAAAAACTCCAACAGTAGGACTGTGCGTCTGCTGGTATCTTCCATGTGTGTGGGCTCTGGGGGAGCTCAAGCCTGGGTGGAGTCAGGGTTTGGGGGATGCAGGTTCTGGGGCTCCTACTGAGGGTGTTCCGTGGAGCTGCAGCATACTAAGAGTTTTAATGGGATCCTGTAGGAGGTCCCCACCCCCCAAAGCTGGCCGATATGTTACAGCGTTAGGTCACATGTATCAGTTGCCTTGGTTACTCTGACTCGAGATTAAGCAATTAGCATGGCAAACCTGGGGACTCCCACTAAACTGTCAAGTAACACCAGAGAAGACTCTGGAGCCTTAGTTAATTCAGTGAGCTGGTCAGAAGCCAAGATTGGGTATTTTGAGAGCTTGAGGGCTTCTCAGGAGGAGGTAGGGATGAAGACTGTAGTTAATAGGTAGTGATTCCAAGGGTTGACCTTGACTTTGGGGACCTCACTGGGCAACCTGTGTCTACTCTGAGTGGCAAGGTAGCACATAGGGCCTCAGTTAAATCTTTCCCTGGGAGCTGTTTCTGAGGGGAGCTTCCAGCTCTGCTTAGCCCTTTTTGACGAGCTTCTGCAGCCTGGGCCACCATGTTTCATCTGCTGGCCTCTTGCCTGGGGAACTGTCTGGGACTGGCTTATAAGTGCATGGCTCAATTATGTGTAGGAAGCTCAGGGAACAAATGAGGGCCAGTTTCAGAGTGCTTGTTAAGCTAATGATGTCACTGGCAGTACAGCCTAGTGATGGATAGTATTCAGACTTGACTTGGATACCTTAGTTCTGTGATCTTGGGCACATTGTCTAACCTCTCTGCACCTCAGTTTCTTCATCTGTAAAATGGACATAATGAAAATAGCTATATCATTGGGCTTTAAAGGGTACTTAAATGAGACCATGTAAATGGGGTGCTTAACCCTATGCCTCGCTCATGAGAAGCATTCCTTAAAAGGTCAGGTATTGGCATTATTATTGGGCCTTCTGGTGGGTGAGAGTCTGAACTGTAGTTTGAAGAGTGCTTTGGAATTCTCAGCCCTGGCGTGCTGAGCAGTAGTCTTATCTCTCAGAATACAGTAGAAAAAGCTCTCCCAGGCCTAAAGGAAACCCATGGATTCGAGGCTCCATGAATTCAGAAGGAAGAAAGGATGTGGACATAACAGATGACAACAGCACCACCTTTCTTCACCCTTTGGGAAATGAGGTCTGTGTGTACTTTGTATGGTTCTGAACCCTGGAATTAACTGGTCTCCAACATGGAGTTACCACTAGCTCGAAGGGTAGGGTTCCCTGGGTTTGGGCACCAATAGAAGCACAGGTATTTGAATGTTTAGGGGAGACAGAGATTGAGAAGATGGCCCAGCTTCAGTGGCCCAGAGGCAAGAGGCAGAGACCACATGGCATGTTGGTGGGCACTTGAGATAGTGGGTTTCAGAAATGGCGGCGAGGAAGAGGTCTTCACTTCTAGGGGGGAGCCGGGGCCGGGGTCCTGACATAAATCACTAGGAGTGAATTCCTGCTACTTCTGGGCAGCGTGTCTTCAGAGACTCGGACTCTTTCAGGATGAAAGGTAAGCCGCCCCTGCCTGGTGGGGCAGGTGTACAGGCAGAGGGGAGCCCTGCAGGATCCAGGGAATCCCGAAGAGAAGGAGAGTTCCCACTGGCTGTGGAGGTGTGAAGAGTCACTAACTGTGCCTTCTACTGGCTGGCTCTTTGTAAAGTGCTTCATGTTGAGGAGTAAAACATAGGACCATTTCCTTAGAGGGCACCAGTGTCATTTACAAAATGAATTGTATTTATGTATTAAATGCTTTGCTAAGGCCTTGGGGGCAGAAGGCAAAGCCCCAGGGTATGAGTTTGAAAGAGACAAGAAACAACCGAACTGTTTTACATCAATGAACATGAACTTTTGGATGGGAAGAGAGAAGAAAGTTGAGATGGGACCAGGGAAAAAGGATGGACATAGGGATTGGAAACACATTGCAGGAACCTCATGAGCGCCTTGGTAAATGGAGCCCAGCAAACTCTAGAAACTGCGATGTCTCCTGTTTTAATCTTAAGCTGTTTCTCCCCCTCTGTTCTGATCCCCTCCTTTTCTCGAAGCTTGCGATAATATCTGCTGCTCACCCTCAGGTATTAGTGAGCTTGTCCAAGAATGTGTGCAAGTCAAGGGTATGATCCAGTCGCTTGTTGGGTGGATATGGTGAGCAGTCTCATCAGCTAAGAATCTTCCATGGGTCAGCTCTGTGTACTGTGTGGTTGAGAATTAGGAGAAGAAATAAAGCAGGAGCTCAGAATGGTCCCAGGTTCTTAGATGTCTCATTTGTTCACAAGGTAATGTGCAGAAAGAGACATTGTAAGCGCTGACATGAAAACAATTTCTTTGACAAAGTTCTTTACCACTTCCAGGTTTCTTAGGCACTTAAGAATTGTTTCCTTTCTGGGGGGCACCTGGGTGGCTCAGTCAGCTAAGTGTGCAACTCTTGATTTTGGCTCAGGTCATGATCTCACGAGTTTGTGAGATGGCACCCTGCATCAGTCTCCATGCTCAGCAGGGAGCTGGCTTAAGATTGTCTCTCCCCCTCTGTCTGCCCCTCCCCCACTCATACACACGTGTGTGTGTGTGTGTGTGTGTGTGTGTGTGCTTGCGTGCTCGCTCTCTCAAAATAAGTAAATAAATAAGAAATGAAATAAAGAATTGTTTTCTTTCATAAGACAGAAACTCAGTTGAGGGAAATGTTCAGCAATCACTGTCAATAGATGGGACAGGGTGACATTGTGTCACTGTTCTTGAGATGTCTGGTGACATCTTCTGAGTCACCATGTCTGGTGGGATCTCAGAGCCCCATCAGCCACTTCCCACAGATCACAGTTCTCCACATTCAATTATCATTTGTATAGTCCAGAAACAAATGATGTTGTATCTTGGCTTTCTCAGAGATTTTTGTACAAAGTGATACCAGGTTCAGTAGAATGGTTCCAGATCTTTATAGTTTAGTTTAGTTTTCTTTGCAGGGGGGCAGGGGAACTTGGCACTCCACGCTAGTCATTTCTTTCTATCTTCCAGTACATAGTGGCTTAACCATCCTTGGTTTTCATTTTTTTTTTTTTTTTTTTTAATTTTTTATAATATATGAAATTTATTGTCCAAATTGGTTTCCATAAAACACCCAGTGCTCATCCCAAAAGGTGCCCTCCTCAATACCCATCACCCACCCTCTCCTCCCTCCCACCCCCCATCAACCCTCAGTTTGTTCTCAGTTTTTAACAGTCTCTTATGCTTTGGCTCTCTCCCACTCTAACCTCTTTTTTTTTTTTTTTTTTTTTCCTTTTTTCCTTCCCCTCCCCCATGGGTTCCTGTTACGTTTCTCAGGGTCCACATAAGAGTGAAACCATATGGTATCTGTCTTTCTCTGTATGGCTTATTTCACTTAGCATCACACTCTCCAGTTCCATCCACGTTGCTACAAAAGGCCATATTTCATTTTTCCTCATTGCCACGTAGTATTCCATTGTGTATATAAACCACAATTTCTTTATCCATTCATCAGTTGATGGACATTTAGGCTCTTTCCATAATTTGGCTATTGTTGAGAGTGCTGCTATGAACATTGGGGTACAAGTGCCCCTATGCATCAGTACTCCTGTATCCCTTGGATAAATTCCCAGCAGTGCTATTGCTGGGTCATAGGGTAGGTCTATTTTTAATTTTCTGAGGAACCTCCACACTGTTTTCCAGAGCGGCTGCACCAATTTGCATTCCCACCAACAGTGCAAGAGGGTTCCCGTTTCTCCACATCCTCGCCAGCATCTATAGTCTCCTGATTTGTTCATTTTGGCCACTCTGACTGGCGTGAGGTGATACCTGAGTGTGGTTTTGATTTGTATTTCCCTGATGAGGAGCGACGCTGAACATCTTTTCATGTGCCTGTTGGCCATCCGGATGTCTTCTTTAGAGAAGTGTCTATTCATGTTTTCTGCCCATTTCTTCACTGGGTTATTTGTTTTTCGGGTGTGGAGTTTGGTGAGCTCTTTATAGATTCTGGATACTAGCCCTTTGTCCGATATGTCATTTGCAAATATCTTTTCCCATTCCGTTGGTTGCCTTTTAGTTTTGTTGGTTGTTTCCTTTGCTGTGCAGAAGCTTTTTATCTTCATAAGGTCCCAGTAATTCATTTTTGCTTTTAATTCCCTTGCCTTTGGGGATGTGTCGAGTAAGAGATTGCTACGGCTGAGGTCAGAGAGGTCTTTTCCTGCTTTCTCCTCTAAGGTTTTGATGGTTTCCTGTCTCACATTCAGGTCCTGTATCCATTTTGAGTTTATTTTTGTGAATGGTGTGAGAAAGTGGTCTAGTTTCAACCTTCTGCATGTTGCTGTCCAGTTCTCCCAGCACCATTTGTTAAAGAGGCTGTCTTTTTTCCATTGGATGTTCTTTCCTGCTTTGTCAAAGATGAGTTGGCCATACGTTTGTGGGTCTAGTTCTGGGGTTTCTATTCTATTCCATTGGTCTATGTGTCTGTTTTTGTGCCAATACCATGCTGTCTTGATGATGACAGCTTTGTAGTAGAGGCTAAAGTCTGGGATTGTGATGCCTCCTGCTTTGGTCTTCTTCTTCAAAATTCCTTTGGCTATTCGGGGCCTTTTGTGGTTCCATATGAATTTTAGGATTGCTTGTTCTAGTTTCGAGAAGAATGCTGGTGCAATTTTGATTGGGATTGCATTGAATGTGTAGATAGCTTTGGGTAGTATTGACATTTTGACAATATTTATTTTTCCAATCCATGAGCAGGGAATGTCTTTCCATTTCTTTAAATCTTCTTCAATTTCCTTCGTAAGCTTTCTATAGTTTTCAGCATACAGATCCTTTACATCTTTGGTTAGATTTATTCCTAGGTATTTTATGCTTCTTGGTGCAATTGTGAATGGGATCAGTTTCTTTATTTGTCTTTCTGTTGCTTCATTGTTAGTGTATAAGAATGCAACTGATTTCTGTACATTGATTTTGTATCCTGCAACTTTGCTGAATTCATGTATCAATTCTAGCAGACTTTTGGTGGAGTCTATCGGATTTTCCATGTATAATATCATGTCATCTGCAAAGAGCGAAAGCTTGACTTCATCTTTGCCAATTTTGATGCCTTTGATTTCCTTTTGTTGTCTGATTGCTGATGCTAGAACTTCCAGCACTATGTTAAACAACAGCGGTGAGAGTGGGCATCCCTGTCGTGTTCCTGATCTCAGGGAAAAAGCTCTCAGTTTTTCCCCGTTGAGGATGATGTTAGCTGTGGGCTTTTGATAAATGGCTTTTATGATCTTTAAGTATGTTCCTTCTATCCCGACTTTCTCAAGGGTTTTTATTAAGAAAGGGTGCTGGATTTTGTCAAAGGCCTTTTCTGCATCGATTGACAGGATCATATGGTTCTTCTCTTTTTTTTTGTTAATGTGATGTATCACGTTGATTGATTTGCGAATGTTGAACCAGCCCTGCATCCCAGGAATGAATCCCACTTGATCATGGTGAATAATTCTTTTTATATGCCGTTGAATTCAATTTGCTAGTATCTTATTGAGAATTTTTGCATCCGTATTCATCAGGGATATTGGCCGGTAGTTCTCTTTTTTTACTGGGTCTCTATCTGGTTTAGGAATCAAAGTAATACTGGCTTCATAGAATGAGTCTGGAAGTTTTCCTTCCCTTTCTATTTCTTGGAATAGCTTGAGAAGGATAGGTATTATCTCTGCTTTAAACGTCTGGTAGAACTCCCCTGGGAAGCCATCTGGTCCTGGACTCTTATTTGTTGGGAGATTTTTAATAACCGATTCAATTTCTTCGCTGGTTATGGGTCTGTTCAAGCTTTCTATTTCCTCCTGGTTGAGTTTTGGAAGAGTGTGGGTGTTCAGGAATTTGTCCATTTCTTCCAGGTTGTCCAATTTGTTGGCATATAATTTTTCATAGTATTCCCTGATAATTGTTTGTATCTCTGAGGGATTGGTTGTAATAATTCCATTTTCATTCATGATTTTATCTATTTGGGTCATCTCCCTTTTCTTTTTGAGAAGCCTGGCTAGAGGTTTGTCAATTTTGTTTATTTTTTCAAAAAACCAACTCTTGGTTTCGTTGATCTGCTCTACAGTTTTTTTAGACTCTATATTGTTTATTTCTGCTCTGATCTTTATTATTTCTCTTCTTCTGCTGGGTTTAGGCTGCCTTTGCTGTTCTGCTTCCATTTCCTTTAGGTGTGCTGTTAGATTTTGTATTTGGGATTTTTCTTGTTTCTTGAGATAGGCCTGGATTGCAATGTATTTTCCTCTCAGGACTGCCTTCGCTGCGTCCCAAAGCGTTTGGATTGTTGTATTTTCATTTTCGTTTGTTTCCATATATTTTTTTATTTCTTCTCTAATTGCCTGGTTGACCCACTCATTCGTTAGTAGGGTGCTCTTTAACCTCCATGCTTTTGGAGGTTTTCCAGACTTTTTTCTGTGGTTGATTTCAAGCTTCATAGCATTGTGGTCTGAAAGTATGCATGGTATAATTTCAATTCTGGTAAACTTATGGGGGGCTGTTTTGTGACCCAGTATATGATCTATCTTGGAGAATGTTCCATGTGCACTGGAGAAGAAAGTATATTCTGTTGCTTTGGGATGCAGAGTTCTAAATATATCTGTCAAGTCCATCTGATCCAATGTCTCATTCAGGGCCCTTGTTTCTTTACTGACCGTGTGTCTAGATGATCTATCCATTTCTGTAAGTGGGGTATTAAAGTCCCCTGCAATTACCACATTCTTATCAATAAGGTTGCTTATGTTTATGAGTAGTTGTTTTATATATTTGGGGGCTCCGGTATTCGGCGCATAGACATTTATAATTGTTAGCTCTTCCTGATGGATAGACCCTGTAACTATTATATAATGTCCTTCTTCATCTCTTGTTACAGCCTTTAATTTAAAGTCTAGTTTGTCTGATATAAGTATGGCTACTCCAGCTTTCTTTTGGCTTCCAGTAGCATGATAAATAGTCTCCATCCCCTCACTCTCAATCTAAAGGTGTCCTCAGGTCTAAAATGAGTCTCTTGTAGACAGCAAATAGATGGGTCTTGTTTTTTTATCCATTCTGATACCCTATGTCTTTTGGTTGGCGCATTTAATCCATTTACATTCAGTGTTATTATAGAAAGATATGGGTTTAGAGTCATTGTGATGTCTGTATGTTTTATGCTTGTAGTGATGTCTCTGGTATTTTGTCTCACAGGGTCCCCCTTAGGATCTCTTGTAGGGCTGGTTTAGTGGTGACAAATTCCTTCAGTTTTTGTTTGTTTGGGAAGACCTTTATCTCTCCTTCTATTCTAAATGACAGACTTGCTGGATAAAGGATTCTCGGCTGCATATTTTTTCTGTCTAGCACACTGAAAATCTCGTGCCAATTCTTTCTGGCCTGCCAAGTTTCAAAAGAGAGATCAGTCACGAGTCTTATAGGTCTCCCTTTATATGTGAGGGCACGTTTACCCCTTGCTGCTTTCAGAATTTTCTCTTTATCCTTGTATTTTGCCAGTTTCACTATGATATGTCGTGCAGAAGATCGATTCAGGTTCCGTCTGAAGGGAGTTCTCTGTGCCTCTTGGATTTCAATGCCTTTTTCCTTCCCCAGTTCAGGGAAGTTCTCAGCTATTATTTCTTCAAGTACCCCTTCAGCACCTTTCCCTCTCTCTTCCTCCTCTGGGATACCAATTATGCGTATATTATTTCTTTTTAGTGCATCACTTAGTTCTCTAATTTTCCCCTCATACTCCTGGATTTTTTTATCTCTCTTTTTCTCAGCTTCCTCTTTTTCCATAACTTTATCTTCTAGTTCACCTATTCTCTCCTCTGCCTCTTCAATCCGAGCTGTGGTGGTCTCCATTTTGTTTTGCATTTCATTTAAAGCGTTTTTCAGCTCCTCATGACTGTTCCTTAGTCCCTTGATCTCTGTAGCAAGGGATTCTCTGCTGTCCTGTATACTGTTTTCAAGCCCGGCGATTAATTTTATGACTATTATTCTAAATTCACTTTCTGTTATATTATTTAAATCCTTTTTGATCAGCTCATTAGCTGTTGTTATTTCCTGGAGATTCTTCTGAGGGGAATTCTTCCGCTTGGTCATTTTGGATAGTCCCTGGCGTGGTGAGGACCTGCAGGGCACTTCCCCTGTGCTGTGGTGTATAACTGGAGTTGGTGGGCGGGGCCGCACTCCGACCTGATGTCTGCCCCCGGCCCACCGCTGGGGCCACAGTCCGACTGGTGTGTGCCTTCTCTTCCCCTCTCCTAGGGGCGGGATTCACTGTGGGGTGGCGTGGCCCGTTTGGGCTACTTGCACACTGCCAGGCTTGTGATGCTGGGGATCTGGTGTATTAGCTGGGGTGGGTAGGCAAGGTGCACAGGGGCAGGAGGGGCAGGCTTAGCTCGCTTCTCCTTAGGTGATCCACTTCAGGAGGGGCCCTGTGGCAGCGGGAGGGAGTCAGATCCGCTGCCGGCGGTTTGGCTCCGCAGAAGCACAGAGTTGGGTGTTTGCGCGGAGCGAGGAAGTTCCCTGGCAGGAACTGGTTCTCTTTGGGATTTTGGCTGGGGGATGGGCGGGGGAGATGGCGCTGGCGAGCGCCTTTGTTCCCCACCAAACTGAGCTCTGTCGTCCGGGGGCTCAGCAGCTCTCCCTCCCTTTGTCCTCCAGCCTTCCCGCTTTCCGAGCAGAGCTGTTAACTTATGACCTCCCAGACGCTAAGTCGCGCTTGCTGTCGGAACACAGTCCGTCAGGCCCCTCCGCTTTTGCAGGCCAGACTCCGGGGCTCTGCTTGGCCGGCGAGCCGCCCCTCCACCCCAGCTCCCTCCCGCCAGTCCGTGGAGCGCGCACCGCCTCGCCGCCCTTCCTACCCTCTTCCGTGGGCCTCTCGTCTGCGCTTGGCTCCGGTGACTCCGTTCTGCTAATCCTCTGGCGGTTTTCTGGGTTATTTAGGCAGGTGTAGGTGGAATCTAATTGATCAGCAGGACGCGCGGTGAGCCCAGCGTCCTCCTACGCCGCCATCTTCCCCTGATTTCTACCTCCATCCTTGGTTTTCAAATGCCACGTCCAAATGTCAGTCTTTGCAAATCTTCATGTGGTCAGAGATTTCTAGTGCATGTACGATCTGGTCTCCATTTCCAAGAGATCTCTAGTGATGTGTAAGCTCTGCTGTTATGAAAAATAATGAGAATTTCCACCTTAGCTCATGCATCCTTGTGGATATTTTTCTAGTAAAACAAGTTTTTCATGCTAGTGTACAAATGGAAATGCCTTTTAAAATGTAAACTATGTAAGGTTTTAATATATAAATTCTCTTTTAATCTCCTTTAATTTCTAGCTAAACATGTTTCTTTTTGATTTACTATTTACTCTTCTGTTTCTTAAACATCAAATTCTACATACAAAGCTTAAAAAGCTCTGCGCCCTAAATTATCAGCTTCCCCTTTTTTTGGTCCCTTGGTTCTAATTTTCTTTCCATTAGAATCCTACCTGACAATTTCCAGTGGCAACAGAATGTTCGGCCTTCACTATGAATGATCTTTTTTTTTTTTTTTTTTTTTTTTTTAATCTTGAGAAAGAGAGAGCACATGCACATGTGTGCATGCAAGTGGGAGCTGGGGGAGGAGGGGTGGGCAGAGAGAGAGAGAGAATCCCAAGCAGGTTATACACTATCAGCATGGAGCCTGACATGGGGCTTGATGCCACAACCCATGGGATCATGACCTGAGCCCAAATCAAGAGTTGGTTGCCTGACTGAGCCACCCAGGTGCCTCCATTATGAATGATCTTTGCATGCAAGAGGCATGCCAAGTAACCCCCATGGATACATTTAAAGAGTTTAACATTCATTAAAAGTGTTTTGAGGGGCACCTGGGTGGCTCAGTCGGTTAAGCATCTGACTTTGGTTCAGGTCGTGATCTCACAGTTCATGGGTTTGAGCCCCACGCCGGGCTCTGTGCTGACAGTTCAGAGCCTGGAGCCTGCTTCGGATTCTGTGTCTCCCTCTCTCTCCCACCCCTCTTCTCAAAAATAAACAAACATTAAAAAAAGTGTTTTGAAATTTGCTTTTTATGTACTACCTTAATATCATTTTGAAAAAGACATTAAAATCTTATAAACACACAGTTGACTTTTCTACACTTAAGAATGTACTGGGGCGCCTGGGTGGCGCAGTCGGTTAAGCGTCCGACTTCAGCCAGGTCACGATCTCGCGGTCCGTGAGTTCGAGCCCCGCGTCGGGCTCTGGGCTGATGGCTCAGAGCCTGGAGCCTGTTTCCGATTCTGTGTCTCCCTCTCTCTCTGCCCCTCCCCCGTTCATGCTCTGTCTCTCTCTGTCCCAAAAATAAATAAACGTTGAAAAAAAAAAAAAAAGAAGAATGTACTTCAGTAAACTATACATAAGTCACTGTTCTTTCTGTCATCAGAGGACCAGAGGACTAGATGGCTGTTTGTTTGTTTGTTTGTTTTTGCTTCCTGGTTTTGCTTTTTCAAATACAATAGCTCCCAGTATATTCTTACACAGAAAAAAGTGTTGGCTCTGTTTGAACCCAGAGCCTTAAGGCTCTGGGTGGATGCCTCCCTTGGCTGCAGCTCTTCAGTGAGTGTGATGGGCAAGTCCAGAGAAGGACCATAGCAGGGTTCTCTGAGCAAGGGGCCCAAGGCAAGTGTCTGACTTGTCCAGAGTTTAAGGGCTGTGCTGCATCACAGGTGGAGGATGGATAGGAGATCCAATAAGAAATGGGGACAAGGCTATCACCTTTATCAACTGTATCTTTGGCTAGATTTTAATCTATCAGGGTCACTGGTCCTGAAGGATATCAAGTTCTATTTTACTGCTAAGTCCTGCCTCCTCCCCCAAATAATTAACTGTAACCAGTAATGATGGGGTGAGGTGGTCACACCATCCAGGTTCTGGAGTGAATCCCAAGAGGGTCCTCAAAGAGAAAACCTGTTTTAAAAAATTTTATTTATTTTTGTAAAGCTTTATGTGATCTCACTACAAAATTAAAAGGATACAAAGGATAGTACATGGAAAAATAACTCTTCCTTATATTCCTACTCCAGCCACCCAGTTCTCCTTTCCAAAAATAGATGTGATTACCAGTTCCGAGTGTATCTTTATAGCGGTAGTTCTATGCATTTGCTACTTTAAAAATATATAGATAATGTTATGCACCTTTTATTTTTTTCACTTAATAGAACTTGGAGAGTCCATGCCATATCAACATTCAGGGTTGCCACAAAAAGTGTTTTTTTTTTTTTGTTTTTTCTTTTTTTTTTGCCTCTGTCCTCAGTTTTTCCTGTTAGTTGAATAATGTCCTGTATTTAGAGATTTAAGGCACGCCTCGGTGGCTCAGCCAGTTAAGGGGCTGACTTTGGCTCAGGTCATGATCTCATAGTTTATGGGTTCGAGCCCCACATCAGACTCTGTGCTGACAGCTCGGAGCCTGGAGCCTGCTTTGGAGTCTGTGTCCCCCCCCTTTCTCTGCTCCTCCCCTGCTTGTGCTCTGTCTCTCTCAACAATGAATAAACATTAAAAAAAATTTAAAGATTTAAGAAAGAGGATTATAATCTGAAAATCAGTAAAACTTTCGGATTGTATTTTCCACATTTCTTCTTCAAGCATGACCTTCTGATAATTTAATATAAAAACCAAGAGTTAAAAATAAAAAAAGCATCTCATCCAGAACCATATTTAGATTGAGTTTCTAATTCAGTTTTAGTTTTCACTTAGTGGATGAAACACACAATCAAAGATAAAAACCAAGTAGATTATCCTATTGAGACACATGAAGTGTGAAGATATGCCATTAAAATTTCCCTAATATCCCTGATAAGACACATCTGGGGCACTGTGTAAATTAACAGTTTCCCAAGCTTCTCCCTGCGTAGGACAACTGATTCAGTGGGTATGAGTAGGGGATGGAGGTTTGTAGCTGTAACAAGTATATTTCAGGTCATGGTATTAGTTATCTATTATTACCTCAAATTACCTCAAAACTACATAGCTTAAAACAACCATCATTAAGTGTGGTCTTTTATGATTTTTTAGGTCATTTGTTCAGGCAAGGCACATTGCACGTGTCTAGTCTCTTCTTCTCGATGTCTGGGACCTCTCAGCTAGAAGACTCAAGTCAGGTCAGGAAGCACTTGAAGGCTGTTCACTCATATGTCTGGTAGTTGATTCTGATTGTCAGGTGAGGGCCTAGATGTGGCTGCTAGTCAGAATATCCACAGAGGAGGGGCATCTGGGTGGCTCAGTCAGTTGAGTGTCTGACTTCAGCTTAGGTCATGATCTCATGATTCATGAGTTTGAGCCCCACATCAGGCTTGCTGTTGTCAGTGCAGAGCCCTCTTTGGATCCTCTGTCCCCCTCTCTTTCTGCCTCTCCCCTGCTCACACTCTTTCTTATTCAAAAAGTAAACATTTATTTAAAAAAGAAAAAGAATACCCACAGAAGACCTCTGTATGTGGCTGGGGCTTCCTGACAATATGGTGGCTATGTCTCAAGGGCAGTTGTTCTCAAAGAGGAATGGGGACACCACTAGGCAGAAGCTGTATCCTTATTATGTCCTAGCCTCAGAAATGTAATAGCATCACTTTGGCCAGACCTCCTACTCCATTGGGCGGTCAACCTCTCCCAGCACCAAGTCAAAGGAAGAAAACCTAGATCTTGTGTCTTGGGGTGGGGGGAGGGAGGAGTACCAGTCATATCATAAGAAGAGCATAAGGGATGGGATAGATATACAGATAGGGCCATTTTTGGAGAATATTCTGTCTCAGGCCACCCCATGGCCACAACAACTCATACTGCCTTGTGTATAGAACACACCCATCCCTTCTTTTTGGACTCCCAAGTCTCCTCACACTACATCATCTGGCTCATGATTGGGAGCTAGGACTGTGGTGGTCAGTCTCTAAGATTGCCTTTCCCCAGGAGCCTCATCTGACCTGTTAATCATGGCTTTGTGTGGTCTCCCACATTGGGTCAGGCTGACCCATAAGACCAAAAGAATATAGCACAACTGAAGTGGGGGGACTTCTAAGGGTGGGTTGTAAAGGCATTGCAACTTCTGTGTGGTCTGTTCTGCTCTCTCTGGGGGAAGCTAGCCCCATTGCTGAGCTCATGCCCAGTAGCCATGTGGAGAGGAACTCAGGCTTGCTAACAACATGAGTATTAACTTAACTTGCCAGCCATGTGTGTGTGCCACCTTTGAAATTGATCTTCTGTCACCAGTGTCGCCTTCCAATGGCTGCAGCCCCTGTGGGAGTCTGGCTACAACCCCTGAGAGAGTCCCAGCTAGGACTGTTGGCCGCGCTTCTTCTGAATTCGTGTCCCATAAGTCACTAAGTCACTAAGTTTTGTGGTGATGTGGTTCACAGCATTAGATAATGCAGCTCCTCAGGTATATTGCATTGTCACCAGAAACTGAGAACCCTGGCTTAAGACTGTACTGGTCATGCAGATGGAGTTCTAACTAGAGTCATGAAGGAACACTTTTCATCACCATAAATACCACCATAAACCTCATTGGGAGTAAACTGTGCCTACTTGGAGTGGAATGTGATGGTTCTGCTTCTGAGTTTTGAGATACAGCATGGAAAGGATGGGGCTTTACCCCAGAAAGAAGTAGGGAGTTTTAGTTACATTTTCAAGTATTTCAAGAAAAGCAGGTCTGGACCAAAGTTCCTTCAGGAGGAAGACTCCACCATGGACAATCTTATCCTCAGATTTCGATTTGAGTTTGTAAATGTCTTGGCAGGTATTAGCCCTGAATTCCTTCCAGAATAGAGCTACAGAACACCATGTTTAACTCTGTTACTTCTGAGATGAGGTCCCCATGCAAATAATAATTTCTACCCTAGTTGTTTTTCCTGCAGGCTACATGCCAGTTGGTAATTATTCTCCCAGGGAAGTCTCCCAGACAGTGGGGCTGTCAGTGTGTTTTTGAAGAAATGGAAACAGTCTTCCAGGAAGAGAGTTTGTGATGATACCAGCCACAGACTATATTTTCAGTATGGTAGGCTAACAATGTTTTAAAATAGCAAACAATCCTTAACCATTCCATGAGTTTTTCCTTTGGAAAGAGAGAATGGAAATGTCGGACATGATATTTTTTATGGGAGGAACAATATAAAAAAAGTTTAAAAAGGTAGGATAGATTAAAATTTGAGAGGTAGAATAAATGTGAAAAGTTTTCCCAGAGGGAGTGGGAATTGAGATTGAAAACCCAAGTATAAACTGAATATAACACTTGCATCAACCATTGGCCGTTGTCTTTTTTTATTTGCAGCCTTTGTGTCCCTCACTATGCCTTAACATTCACTCAGTTAGAGATCATTTGTGAGCATCTACTCTGGGTGATGCTGGGGGATCATGACTCTTTAGATGTATTCTCTGCCCTCAAGTAGCTGAAACTTGTATAGAAAAAATAGAGACACATAGATGTTTATGATATAATATCCTAGGTGATATAAGTGATAAATGAGTGCTTGGATGTACAGAAAGGAGATAGCTCATTCTTAAATAATAGCTACGAATTTTGCAAGTTGTAAAAATAATATGTGTGTATTAGAGAAAATCAAGCCAATACAAATAAGCAAGAACAACTGTTATTCAAGCACATAGAAACAATACTATTGAGAGTTTAGTTATGTTCTTTTTATTCTATCTTTCTGTCTAGTTACCTATATATTATCAATCTATTCATTACATTTTAAAAACAAAATTGTATATTAAAAAAAAGTGAGGGGACACCTGGGTGGCTCAGTTGGTTAAGCATTTGACTTTAGCTCAGGTCATGATCTTATGGTTCATGGGTTTGAGCCCTGCATCAGGCTCTGTGCTGACAGCTCAGAGCCTGGAGCCTGCTTCAGATTCTGTGTCTCCATTTCTCGCTGCCTTTCCCCTGCTCATGTTCTGTCTCTCTCTCTCAAAAATAAATTAAAAAATTTTTAAAAATAAAATAAAGTTGGGATTACATTATATCCATTCTGTTATTCTTTAATATATAGAAAGTATATTTCTACGTTGACAAATCTCTACATTTGAAAAAAGTCTTTTTTTATTGTTTTTTTTTTTTTTTTTTTTTTTTTTTTTTTGGGAGAGAGAGACAGAGTATGAACAGGGGAGGAGCAGATAGAGGAAGACACAGATTCTGAAGCAGGCTCCAGGCTCCCAGCTGTCAGCACAGAGCCCAATGCAGGGCTTGAACCCATGAACCATGAGATCATGACCTGAGCCGAAGTCGGATGCTTAATCAACTGAGCCACCCAGGCACCCCCAAATCTCTACATTTTTAAATGAGCTGCACATTTTATTGTTAAATGCCCTTTTATTGAATATTTAGGTTGTTTCCAATTTTTCCCATTATAGATGTGGTAATAGAAACATTCTTCTTGCTAACTCTTCATGTATCCATCAGTCCTAAATGTGAATTAAAGTGTATACAAAACTTTAGAGCTTATTGACATTTTCTTTCCGGATAGGTGGTACAGTCACACTTCCTTTCAGGATATGTACAGTTTGATAGCAGCGGTGGAAAGGGAAGACATTCCAGGCACAGACAGTGGGATTGACAGAAAGTGTCTAGGAAGTTTGGCTGAAGCACAGATTCTGTGCAGGATAGTGCCAGAGAATATGCATGGGAAGGTTGCTAGACAATAGAGGGCTTGAATGCCACAGTTGGGATTTTTTTATTTTTTATTTTTTTACCTTTTTATAGTGGGAAATTGAGAACTACTGAAGTTTTGAAAAAGGAGAGTGACATGATTAAAATAAAACTTTTAGGACATTATGCTTTAAAAATGTGCAAAGCGAGGGGCGCCTGGGTGGCTCAGTCAGTTGGGCATCTGACTTCAGTTCGGGTCATGATCTCATGGTTTGTGAGTTCAAGCCCCCCATCAGGCTATGTGCTGGCAGCTCAGAGCCTGGGGCCTGCTTCAGATTCTATGTCTCCCTCTCTCTCTGTTCCTCCCCCTCTCACATACTCTCTCTCTCTCTCTCTCTCTCTCTCAAAAATAAATAAACATTAAAAAAATTTTAAAATTAATAAAAATTAAAAAATGTGCAAGGTGGTATTGTCAGAAAGATCATTTAGGAAGTCAAACTTCAGTGATGACAGAGAATAGAACATTCTGTAAGAACAAAAAATAAATGAAGGATATGTGAGATATTTGGAATGTGAGAAATAAGGCAGTTGTCGAAGTTCACTATAGGGCTTGGGGTGCCCTTGAAATGATATGAAATGTCAAAGGTCACTACAGGGTTGGAGTCTACTTGAAAGGATACCAATACTAAATGAGTTAGTGGTAGGCCCTGGATTGTGAAACTTAGAATAAGAGCTGCTGGGGGCACTCTTAGGCTGAGTGTCTGACTCTTGATTTTGGCTAAGGTCATGATCTCATAGTTTGGCAGTTTCAGCCCCGTGTCAGGCTCTTCACTGACAGTACAGAGCCTGCTTGGAATTCTCTCTCCTTCCCTCTCTCTCTCTCTCTCTCTGTCCCTTCCCTAGTCACACTCATGTGTTCTCTCTCAAAAATAAATAAATAAACTTTGTTAGAAAAAAAAAGGAAATAAGACCTACTGGAGTAGTAGGAGGAGATTAAGTTCTGTTTTGGATATACTGTATTTAAAGTGTTAACTCAGGTAAAGTGTTAACTCAGGTAAAGTTCTCTGTAAAATATGAGACTTTAATTGGAGAGAGAGAGAGAGAGATCAGCCTTGGAGAAAGGAAAGGTTTGGGTGTGGTTTTAGAGATTTTGTTGTTGTTGAGGCTCTGTTATTGATGAGATCTGGGGAAAAGAAGATAACAGAGTATTCAGCTGAGATTTAGTGATCATTGATTGTGATTATTGCATGCATGTATCACCAGAGTTTGGTAAAACAAACTATTAGAGATATCATTTCCTAGTGCCTTCACAGGGACAGGGATAGTGACTGTTCTCGGCACCCAGACTTGAAAACCTTATAATTCAAGGATGGTGGGTAAAGTACATAGATGGATCTTGCCTCGTTATGGAGAATGATTTGCTCAGAGTTAGCACTGATCTGGTTCTGAGTAACAGATCTTAAAAGCCTGAAAGGAACAAATACTCCATGAGGCCCAACTCCTTTGCAGAATGGTGCTCAAGCACACTAATAAGAATACAAAAATATCTAGCACCTAATAAGGTACAATTTACAATGGCTAGAATCCAATAAAAAAATTATGAGGCATGCAAAGAAGCAAGAAAATACAGCCCATAAAGAGGAAATAAACCAACCCATTGAAATTGATCCCAAACTGACACAGATACTGGAATTAACAGACAAGGACATTAAAATAGTTATTGTTCAAAGCATTAGAGAGACATGGAAAATATAAAAAAAGACCCAAATGGAATTTCTAAAGATGGAAACTACAGTGTAAGATAAAAATTGTTTGTTTGGGATCAATGGCAGATTAGACGTTTCAGAAGAAAAGGTTAACATAGAAGGCATAGAAATAGGGACTGTGCAAAATGGAGTACAGAGGGAGAAAAAATAACATGAACAGAACATTAGTGAATGGTAGAGTAATGACTTCAAGCTGCTTCACATACATATAATCGGAGTCCTCAAAGGAAAGACAAAGGAGGTGGGGATATGAAAAATATTTGAAGAAGTAATGGCCACAATGTTTCCAAATTTGACAATAATTATAAATTCACAGAGCTCAGAAGCTTGATAAAACTCAAACACAGCTGGGGCACCTGGGCAGCTCAGTCAGTTAAGCATCCAAGTCTTGGTTTTGGCTCAGGTCATGATCTTATGTTCATGAGATCAAGCCCCCTGTCAGGCTCCAAGCTGACAGCACATAACCTGCTTGGGATCCTCTCCCTCCCCTTCCCCGAGTGTGCACATCCTCTCTCTCTTTCTTAAAATAAATAAATAAACTTTAAAAATTCAAGCGAAATAAACATGATCAAAAACACACCAATGTAGTCAAATTGCTCAAAACCAGTGATGACAAGAGCATCTTAATGGCAGCCTGAAGAAAACAACATGTTACATAGGGAGATGATAAGATTACAGCAGATTTCTCTTAAGAAACAATGCAAGCGAGCACCTGCGGGGAGAAAGCTGTCAACCAACAATTCAATGTCCAGTGAAAATATCTTAAAAAAATAAAGGCAAAATTAAGAATTTTAAAGATTTACAAAAACTGATAGAATTCAGCAGACCTTTACTTTCAGAAATGTTAGAGCTGTCTCAGGTAGAAGGTAAATAAAACCCTTTAGAAATGTGAAACTACTGAAAGGAGTAAGAGCATCAACAATGATGAAAACATGCTAAATATGTAAGATATTTTCTTAGTAAACCTCTTAAAATGATAATTGACTGTTTATAAGACTTCTTTCTTATTAATCTTTTAAAATAACAATTCACTGTTTAAACAAAAATAGTGCCAACACAGTGTGGAATTGGCAACAAGTGTAAAATAAAATGTGTAACAAAAATAGCACAAAAGTGGTGAGAGGAGAAACAGAAGTGTACTATTACAAGGTTTATGTACTATATATGATCACTTGAAGATATATTCTATAAACCCAAAAGCAACCACTAGAATTAGCCAAGAAAAGAGCTATTACAGAACCAAAACATAATCAATTCAAGAGAAGCAGAAAAAGAAAGCAAAGATGAGAGAAATGAAAAATATAAGATGATAGATTTAAACTTAACACTTAAATTTAAATTTATACTTAATGTCATCATTAAGTGTAAATGGCCTAAATACTCTGATGAAAAGGCAGGTAGTACCAGATTGGATTAAAAAGCAAGACCCAATCATATTCTGCCTACAAGAAACACACTTGAAATATAAGGACATAGACAGGTTAAACATAAAGGATGGAAAAATATTTCTGTGCTGACACCAAAAGAAAGCTGAAGTGGCTTTATTAATATCAGACAAAGTACATATTAGAGCAAAAAGTACTACCAAGGTAAAAGAAGGTCATGTCTTTTTAAAATTTTTTTTAATGTTTTATTTTATTTTTCTGAGAGAGAGGGTGTGCAAGCAGGGGAGGGGTGGAGAGAGGGAGACACAGAATCTGAAGCGGGCTCCAGGCTCTGAGCTGTCAGCACAAAGCCCAATGTGGGGCTCGAACTCAAGAACCGCAAGATCATGACCTGAGCCAAAGTTGAACGCTTAACCAACTGAGCCACCCAGACGCCCTGATGGTTGGATACTTAAAATTAGTGTTGTCAAAGCAAGGAAATTGCAAGGAATGGATAAGTGATTAAGATATCTATCACATGCTGTATCCCCATGACCTCTGAAATACCTAGCAGTTATTAAATGCTCAAGAAGGTTACTAACCTTCAAACTGATATGGTAAATTAGCACGTCTGCAGACAGACCTCAGCTTTGATAGTCTGAGTCTAATTGTTTTTGCAGTCTCCTCTCCTTGCAGTAGGTTCCTTGAAGACCCTTGAGGTAATATTCTTCTCCTTTACAATCCTTACATGATACAACTGGAGTATGCCCGAGAGAAACCAGGTGAGGGAGAGAGATCATGGTTACAGAAGCCCCATCCCTGCTTCCCCAAGATGACATCCTTGCCTTCCTTGGGTTCCTTACATCAAAGTTTTCCAGTGGCAGCAGCACAAATAATAAATTAAAAGGGAAAAGATCAAGCATGGCAGCACATGGCTGAAAGGCTAAATTATGATGTTACAAAGAAAGAGAAAGGGAGCCTCCTCTCCCCCTGCTTTTAAACCTAGGGTTATATTTTCTTGGTTAGTGAACACAGTTCTGTTTTTTTCTGCCAATGCACTTTTTTCTGAACTGTGAAAATTTGTGGGTGCCTGCTCAGATGATTCATTTCCCCCAAACATCCAGCAGTTGGGGGGAGTCATGTCACCCCTTCTAATTGCAGGTTTGGGGCACCCTTCCTGCCGCTAGCCAGGAGTGATCATATTCATGAGCCACTTGTTCATCCAGCCATAATCCTAAGGAATTCTGAGCCAGGAAGGTACTTTTCTTGAGAAATGACAAATCCATAGTTGGATTTTAAATGATTTCATTACTGGAATGAATTCCAGGAAGGGAAACCTTGGGGTTGGTTTTAAAAAGTGTCTGTACAAGTGAGAACTTTCAGGAGTGTTGCCTTTAATTGAACAGAATCAGAAAAGTCTCTGATATGCTGAAGGTGCTGATTCCAGTTCCATGCTCCTTAACTTCAGGGCAAGGACATTGAAGTAAGATGCAGGACAGACACAGGGAACAGAGCGGCCTCTGGGCCCAAACTTCTGGGTTTGAACCTCAGCTCTGTTATTCACTAGCCTTACAACTTTGGCCAAGTTGATCAAACTTTCCAAGCCTCTACTTACTTTTAAAATGGGTATGATAACAGCGGAGCATGGGGGAAATGAAGGGGGAAAATAGTTTCAAACAGAGAGGGAGGCAAACCCTAAGAAACTCTTAGATAAAGAGAACAAACTGAGGGTTGATGAAGGGGTGCGAGGGAGGGGAACATGGGTGATGGGCATTGAGGAGGGCACTTGTTGGGATGAGCACTGGGGGTTGTACGTAAGTGGTAAATCATGGGAATCTACTCCTCAAGCCAAGAACACACTGGATACACTGTTAGCTAACTTGACAATAAATTACATTTAAAAAATTTTTTAAAAATTAAAAAATGGGTATGATAGTAGCATCTATGGTCAGACGGAAAGACTCCCTTATTTGTCAAGTGCAAAGGAGGGAAAAATGGTGGAAATGATCCACAGGTATAGGGACCATATTGTTGCAATAAACAGAATGGGGAATAAGGGGCATTGGGAGCTGGTAATTGTGCTGTGGTGGTTATACCTTCTTATTCTTGTTTTGAACAGAGAAAAAACAAATGGTATTTCCTGGGCTGTATGGCTCAGCAAGAACACAAAGGTGTGAGCAGTTTGCCTCCATATGGCCTACCCATTTGGCTGGGTTTCTGGGGGCGGGGGGGCAAAGTGAGATCCCATTCCTGGCCATCTCCCCTGAGACCTTCTGTGTTCACCTTTTCAGGATTTGTTTTGTTTTTCCTTTTTCTCTTCTCAAAGTTGAGCCAGCGCTGAAAAAAAAACAAAAACAAAAACAAATTCTTGAATCTGTGTTTTAGCCTAACGTAAACATTGGTTTTCTTAAACAATAATAAGAAATATGAGCCAATCTGGGGGAAGTTTTGAGAATAACATAAGCGTTATTATGAAACATTCTACAGAATGCTAAGTTCTCTGGAAGAATAAATAATAATGTTCCTCTTTTATTCGAGTGTTTTAATTTCAACTCTTTACTTAAATCGCTTTAATTTACATAAATATGAGTTAGGTTCCTGAATACATGACTTTCTTCAATCCAGAGTGACTATTTTGGCTACCTTTTCCATATTCTATTGATATATTTATCATTGCCCATGCTTTCAGGTTTCCTTTTTAAAATCTTGTTCTTGGCTTCTTGAATTAGTATTGCTTCAGATCACAGTGGCCAAGGTAGGTAGAGTCACTGTCTCCACAATTGTTGAGATACTGTCATTCTCTGTCTTTTGCACAAAGACTCTTAACTAAGGAGTTCAAGGTGGTTCCTGGGGACAGTAGTTGTTCTCTGTATCATATTCCATGAGTTACTTTCAATCCCTTCTTTCCATTTACTGATGTTTACTGATTGAAGATTGAAGTACATTTCATGTATGAGTTTGTATCATTTAAAACATTTTTTTATGTTTATTTTTGAGAGCAAGAGAGCAAGAGCTAGAGTGAGTGGGGGAGGGACAGAGAGAGAGGGAGACACAGAATTGAAAACAGGCTCCAGGCTCTGAGCTGTCACCACAGAGCCTGATGCAGGGCTCAAACCCATGAACCATGAGATCGTGACTTGAGCCAAAGTTGGATGCTTAACTAACTGAGCCACCCAGGCACCCCGAGTTTCTCTCATTTTAAATCAAAGGCCTGGACATGTAGGACACATGACAGAGAGGAGGTTGAATCCTTAGGGTGGAATGCCTGTGTGCAAAGCCAAGTTTCACTGTCTATTGATGGCCTTGAGAAAGTCACTTTGTGTCTCACTTGTATCTGTAAAATGAAAATAATTAAACACCCATATTTCAGATTAATAGCATATCAAATTAAAACCTTTATGTGAAACTGCTCGTTAGTACTTGTCTAGTTCTGTCAGGCTCAGTTTCATAGGCATCTTTGCTCATGATCTGTATAGTGACCCAGAGGGCCCATTGCTTAACTCAGTACACCCCTTCAACAGAAGAAAAACCATTTCCCCCCCAAAAAAGTTGGTCTCCTGCCCCCAAGGCTATGGCTTCTCTTGCTTCTGTGTCAGCTCAGATGTCACTTTAAACTGTAGGAATTCTACTTAGATTCTTTTTCTCTACCCTCTTCTTTCCCTTGGTTTTACAATTATGATTTTTTTCTCTTTTGGCTGTCCTCTAGCAACTTCAGAATGGCTTTTGCAATATCATTAAATATCAGAATTAAAATAGCAATACCTCTTCCTTGTGGAGTCTTTTCCTTGAGGGAAGCCTTTAGATAGGGGTTGATCAAATCCAGGATAAGGCTTTATTTTTATCAATTTCCGCCCCACTTTGTTCCTGATGTAACAGTGACATCTTGTTCAATCTGCATAAGCGGCTGCAGAGAAGAGGAAATTGCAAAAGGAACACTAATCTCTATCATGTCTTTCACTAATTTATGCATGTGGGGTTCATTTCCTCCAGCAGAGCCCAGGATTAGAAGTGATGGATGCCTCCCGGGGGCCCCGATCCATCATGAATTCGATGTTCTACCACATCCTCAAGGAATAGCCCTGTTCTTGATAGACGCCACTTTCTCTCTTTATTTGCTTTATTGTTTCCTGCTTATAGGCATTATCTTTCTTCAGTAACCTGGGCTTTGCTGTGACCCTGAGTAACAGAATCGTTCATTCATGAAGGCATTTATCGTGTCTTTAATGTTCTCATTAAAAATGCATGGAGGATCTACTTTGTGCTAGACCCTCTACTAAACACGGAAAATAGAAATGCGGTGCTCAATTAGTTCCAGCCCTCAGGGTTTCCAGGCCTGGAGAGGCAGCAGATGGATAACCCAGGCAGTGCTTGTCATGGTTCTGTGCTGGAAGAGATGGTCTCTATACTATTGCTAGGGGAGAATAGTAATGGCTACTCTGTTAAGGTTTTCACTGTATACCAGGCACTCTTCTAAGTTCTTGGTATGCATGAAGTCATTTCATCCACACAACATTATGAGGCAGATATAATTTTTTTGGTATTTTTTTTTTTTTTTATTTTTGAGACACACACACACACACACACACACACATTAGTGTGAGTGGGGGAGGGGCAGAGAGAGAGGGAGACACAGAATCCAAAGCAGGCTTCCGGCTCTGAGCTGTCAGCCCAGAACCTGAAGTGGGGCTTGAACTCACAGACCTCGAGATCTTAACCAGAGTCAAAGTCTGACACTTAGCCGACTGAGCCACCCAGGTACCCCAAGGCAGATATAATTTTATCTATTTCTGTAGCTGAGAAAATGAGGCACAGAGCATTGAAGCAACTTGCCCAGGGTCACAGAGCTAAAGACTGTTTTTTTTCCCCCAAAGAAAAAGGAACTGAAAGAAGGGAATCCCTGCTACCGGTGTTGGGTGGTGTGTGTGAGTTAGTGATTAGATAGATAACACTTTTGTGGTTGGGACACAAGGGTTGCCTTTAAAGGGGACAGATATTGGATGTCTACCCTGGTGCTCATGAGAAGAGGAGTCAGGGCCCAGGAAAGTAGGCAGATCTTACATCCAGACAAGGGGTCATTCCTACCTTTCTGTGGCCTTGCTGTTTTGGGCTTGGACTCCTACATGCCCACATATAACTCAGGGTGCTCCTGTATGGGGGGGCTGCTGTTTGCCTTACCATGGGAAGTCAGCCCTAAGGGGGAGCCTGGGACCAGGGGCCGGGGCCTGTGGGTTCTCAGAATAGCAGCTCTCAAGAACAATTATAACAAGCTTTGCCACCATTGGGTAAGTAGTCATCATCATGATGATCATTATAGCTACTGTCTCTTGAGTTCTTCTCCAGCACACAGGGCTGCTCAATGCTTTGAATATATCAGCACCAGCCTTCTAACCATGCAGTAAGTTCGGTATTATTTGCATTTTACAGATGAAAATACTGAGGAGCAGAGAGGTTGAGCCATTTGCTCAGGATTACATTAATAAGCAAAGAAGTTGCCCCAAGGAATCGAGGAAAATGCTTGTGGTTGTGTTTGGGCCAGAAACGTTAGTGGAGGGCAGTCTTAATGCTGGGCTGGCACTGGTGGCTGTGGCCCAGGTGTGCAGAAACAGGTGGACATCAGACCAAAAGGGGCCTGGAGAGCAGGAGCATGGAGGTGGGAGCGGCAGCACAGCCTGTGACCCACTTGGTGATGATGGAGGAGCTGGAGCAAAGCAGGGGAGACAGAGCAGCAGTGACAGGGGCGTCCTCATGTCAGATACCAGCTGGGACTACCTGAGATGGGAGAGTAAATGTGAGGTCCCAAAAGAAGGCAGGAGAGGGCTACAAGTTCACAAAACCTGCTTACATATCAGCATATTCCCGTTTCCCAGATATTTGTTGAGCACCTGTTATATGTCTGGTATTGTTCTAGATGCTGGGGATTCAATAATGGAACAAAGCATGTGACAATTTCTATCTTCCCAGAGCTTATATAGGGAATATAAGGGAAGAAATAGGGAAGAAATCCAATAAAAAAAATAAGTAAAGACAGTACGTGGTGTGGTAAGTAGTGATATGTGCTGCAGATAAAGAAAGATTATGCAAGAGTGGAAGATAGGAGGTGAGTGTGTGTGTGTGTCTGTGTGTGTGTTGGGGGAGATACTTTAGTTTTAGATTGGAATTCCAGAGAAGGTCTTACTAAAAATGTGACATATTTGGTACAACTCTAAGGTGAAGGAGGGGAGAGATCAACTATCCATCTGGGGAAGAAAATCAACAAGTGTAAAGTCCCAAGGCAGGAGATTTCCTGGCTGGTTTGAGGAAGGTCAACAAGGCCATGGTGGTGTCTGAGGCAGAGTGAACTGGGAGCAGGATAGCAAGGGAGGAGGTCTGAAAAGGAGGGGCAGGAGGCTGAGACACTGTACTTTTGTTCTTTGTGATCTGGGAAGTTAATGTAAGGCTTTGAGGGAACATCATCTGATGTACATTTTTAACAAGAGTACTCTGGGTGCTGTGTTGGAAATGGAGGGTGAAAGGAGGAAGCAGACAGAGTGCTTAGGTGATACAGTAATCAGGTGAAACAAGATGGTGGCTTGGACCAAGGTGGTAGCATGGGAGATGGTGAGTAGTGATCAGATTCTGTGTATCGTTTGAAGGTAGTGACAAAATTTTTTTCTGCTGGATTGAATGTAGGGTATGAAATAGAGAGGAGTGTGGGGTTCTTTCTATATTGCCATATTCCATACTGGGGAAGTTTGAGAAGGACAGGCTTGAGGAGTATAGGACAAGAGGCTTTGACTTGACTATATCAACTTGGGAAGGCCATTACATATCTAAGTTTGGGTCTGTGCTCATATGTTCCCAAGACCCATGGAGACTGGGGATATCCTGAATTGAATCGAATCAAAGAAAATAAAACATGTATTCATGATTCTTAGAGGTGACAGACAATGCAGTCTCATGATTTCATGTCACTGATGTTGCTCACAAGTTCTGGTTAGATGAATTCATGCTGGGGAGCGCCTTTTGCAGGATAAGTCCCTCAGTAGAATGGCGAGGAAGGTGTATCCCCAGAAACATGCTATTCAGAAACAACATCTTGGAGTCACAGCTCTAAAAAGGAAGTATCAATGTTATGTATGTGGATGGTCTCTCCTTTCCTTTCTTTATGATACCAGTAACGCTTCTGGAGCTTGCAACCAGGTAATATGCTTTAGAGAACCCCCTGGATTTTCACCATTTGAAAGTCCAAGTTCAGACATGGTCTATCATTCATATAATAGAGGTTGAGAAGGTCTCTGGGTCAAGACTTATGATCTGGTTTTACAGCTAACTTTTTTCTTTTAAATTGCTTTATTTATTTTGAGAGAGAGACAGAGCGAGCAGAGGAAGGGCAGAGAGAGAGGGAGAGAAAGAATCTCAAACAGGCTCTGCAGTGTCAGTGTGGAACCTGATGTGGGGCTTGAACTCACGAACTGTGAGATCATAACCTGAGCCAAAACAGAGTCGGACACTCAAGTGACTGAGCCAACCCAAGTGCCTCAACTGCTAACTTTTGTTTCCCCTTTTACGTGGGTTGTCAACAACTTCTGAAAATGTGAACTGGATGATTTGGCACTATGCTTTTTATAACATTTTGAGGCCACTGAATCTATGTTAATGGTAAAAGAATGCAGTCTAGAATAAGACAAAGATATGGAAATGCCTTACCTAAAACAAGGACCATGCTTCTGACTTGGATCAGAATAATTTAACTACACTTTGGAAACCTAGACGAGTTCATGCACCTTCACCCAGAATGGTCACGATTTACTTTACAGCAGAGAGGTATCAATTAAGTGGATTCTTGGGTCAGTTAGTTTTGATTTATTACTGATATTGCTGTAGCTATAGGCGGAGGAAGTCTTTTTATATATGACTGAAGAGTTCCAAACTATTTGTAAGTCTAAATATATCTTCTAGACCTGCTGTGAGGCCTGCAATTTTAACCCTAAAATGAGTCAAGGCATTATTTCTGTAAGGTCATTGAATCTCAGTGCACACTTATTTTTATCAGATTCACACCTTGGGCATGCTGCTTTTTTAGATTACTTTATCTAGAAAGGCTCTCTTTACTCATTGCATCTGCAGTAGATAAGTTTTGAGAACGATAGATTGGTGAGAGTTTCTAAATAGTGAACCACCCATTTAAGTTAGGGTGCTGTGTCTGGGATGTCGTGTCTCCCATTGAGACCCTGGGCAGTAGGAAGTGACTAGGAACCTAAGGCACCAACATTGATGGGACTGGGTGGAGGAGGGGAGTGACAGCAGAAGAGATTAATGTAGTGGAAGGTGAGCCTCATTACTTAATAACTGCTTTAAACCAGCTTTGATCAGCACACATGGTTTGCTTTACAGTAAAATCAAATCATGTCTAGTCTTCTTGGATTTTGGCTCCCAATGAAAACCTAGGGAATAGGAGAGGTTGGGACATTCAAGAGAAAAGCATGGTTCCTGGACTTTGACATGAATTGCTAATGCTGTGCTGACTAGCAGAAGATTGAGTCATGGTGTAGACATGCCTGGCCACCTTGAAACCAAGACTCCAGGTGTGGAAGCCCATTTATAAAAGCTGACACCAGATTACGTGTGACTATTAAGAGATCAAAGGGAAATTTCCCTGGTAGACATTCCAGGGAAGACATGTCTCTGTTTAACAGTACCATTCTCCAGGTTGGGTCTACTGTTTACCAGTTTGCTAAAAGATGCAAACAAGGTGAATGGTAATGCTTGTGGATCCATCTTGATGGCAAGCCTGTGTGTGTCCTTGGTTTCTTGGGTTTCTTGTAGGGAGGAAGAACACAGATAGAGACACGTTAAGTGTCCCAGGACAGTCACCTACTGTGGGGGTGAGGGAGAGCATGAGGACCCCATTGGGCTGGGATAGACACCTACCAGAGAGGCAAGACCTTCCCATGGTTTAGCTAAATCTCACTGAATAGAGTAAATTGGTAGAGGAAGTGTGTCCTTTGATCTTGGAAGAAATCTCTACAATCCCTGCCTACTTGTGCAGTCCTAAATTGAATGAATTGAATGCATTGAATGAATTTCAATCTTAGGAGAACAATTTCAGGTTCCTGACAGGGCAGAAAGGTCAATATTGATTTGTCTGGCAAAAATCTCTGCTACAGAAATATGGCAAGTATTTTGAGAAGAATTTGGATCTGCTCTGTCCACTGTGGTAGCCACTAGACTCAAAAATGTCTATGAACTCTAAATTAAATTAGGTAAAATAAATTCAAGTTCTCAGTCACGCACTAGCCAAATTGTAAGTGATCAACAGTCACACGAGGCTAATGGCTATGGTATTGGACAGCATAGATATGGAACATTTTTATTCTCACAGAAAGTTCTATTAGTCTGATGAGCTGGATCATGAAAAGCCACAGCTTTTTTGTTTCCACTAAGGAAAGGACAGACACAAGTGGAAATTATACACCTGACACAGGTTAGGTACTTTTTTTTTTTAAATGTTTATTTATTTATTTGAGACAGCATGCAAGAGAGTGAACATGAGCAGGGGAGGGGGAGGGAAACAGGGAGAGAGAGAGAGAATCCCAAGCAGGTTCTGCACACTGTCAACCCAGAGCCTGACTCAGAGCTTGATCTAATGAATCATGAGATCATGGCCTGAGCAGAACTAAAGAGTCAGATGATTAACTATCTTTGGCCCTCAAGCCAATGGCAAGCAGCAGGTAAATGCTAAGAAGCTCATTTACTTGTACCAATGACCTCTTATTAGGTCCTGCTTGAAAGCCTTGGGTAGAAGCAAAAGGCAGCAGGGCTCTTTGGTTCCCTAGCCTATCTTTAAGGCAATCCTGTAGTGGGCTGTGGGGATGGGATAGGTGGGGTGGTATAATCCCTGCTTTCTAATGTCCTTTAATGCTTAATAGCCAGTGCTTTCTGGAAGAAGGAATCTTGTAGATGTGAGGTAGGTATGTGGTATTCAATTACGTTTAGTACTTCATTCCCATTTTGTTTGAAGCAGTTTTAGCTTTCGTTACTTGTCTCATTTCCATAGATTCTGCTGAGTCAGGTGGTCCGTGTTTGTAATTTGTATATATCATTTCATTGTATTGATTTTCCTTGAGTATCCCTAGGCCTTGAGTAGGAGAGGCAGGGAGAGTTCCATTTTCTTTTCTTTTCTTTTCTTTTCTTTTTTTAGTGTTTATTTATTTTTGAGAGAGAGAGAGAGACAGAGACAGAGAGAGAGAGAGAGAGAGAGAGAGAGAGACAGAGCATGAGTGGGGGAGGGACAGAGAGGGAGACACAGAAGCCAAAGCAGGCTCCAGCCTCTGAGCTGTCAGCACAGAGCCTGACGTGGGGCTTGAACTCACGGACAGTGAGATCATGACCTGAGCTGAAGTCGGACACTCAACCGACTGAGCCACCCAGGCACCCCTAGAGTTCCATTTTCTGATGCAAAAAGACCTATTTTTCCCTGCTGCTTCTAAAGTATAGCAGAGTGCTTCTCAGAATTGTAAATGGGAGGAATATTCTTCTTTTTTCTCTGACTCCTGAGTTTTCTGCCTGGGGTTGGTCTTTATGCCTAGTTTGAGAAGGGACTGGGTAACACATAACATGTAGTTTGATTCATCTGGCTGGCTCCGACGCTGCTACAATGACCAGCGGAAAAGGACACAGCTGGAGAATAGGTCTCAGTAATCTCTATTTGGATACACCAGTTCCCCGCCCCAGAGAATTTCTGTGAGGATGTAACACTTAGCACTGCCAGAAAATTCTTCTTGCTTGGTTATTTGCTTATTATCATATGTCTGTACATTTGTGGATGAGAATATAAGCTCCATGAGAGCAGAGACCTTGGCTGTCTTGTTGACTGCCATCTTCATGGACCTAGGACATTCTGGGCATCTAACGGTTACCCAATACAATCATTTCCTGGAGTGATTCTCCAAGTGTGGTCCCCAAATCAGGCACATAAGCTTCACTGGGGATGTGGTAGGGGTGCACATCCAAGTCTGCAACCTGACCTACTACATTGGAAACGCTGGAGGGGGAGCCCACCTGTGTTTGTTTTCACAAGTGATTCTGACAGGCGCTGATTTTGACAGTCTTGGGTTTCATGAGTACTTACAAGTTGAAGTGGAGGCATTTGGGGGAGTTTTGTATGTTCTTTTCACATGTAGGTGTTCTTTTTTTTTTTTTTTTAATTTTTTTTTTCAACGTTTATTTATTTTTGGGACAGAGAGAGACAGAGCATGACCGGGGGAGGGGCAGAGAGAGAGGGAGACACAGAATTGGAAACAGGCTCCAGGCTCTGAGCCATCAGCCCAGAGCCTGATGCGGGGCTCGAACTCACAGACCGCGAGATCGTGACCTGGCTGAAGTCGGACGCTTAACCGACTGCGCCACCCAGGCGCCCCACATGTAGGTGTTCTTACTTAGGTTTTCACCTAAGGTCTTCCAGAGTGGATTAAAAAAAAAAAAAAAGAGAAGAGACTCCAATTTTATTTTATTAAAAAAAAAATTTTTTTTTCAACGTTTATTTATTTTTTGGGGAACAGAGAGAGACAGAGCATGAACGGGGGAGGGGCAGAGAGAGAGGGAGACACAGAATCGGAAACAGGCTCCAGGCTCTGAGCCATCAGCCCAGAGCCCGACGCAGGGCTCGAACTCACGGACCGCGAGATCGTGACTCGGCTGAAGTCGGACGCTTAACCGGCTGCGCCACCCAGGCGCCCCCCAATTTTATTTTAAAGTAAGCTACAAACTAACCATTCTAACTCAACTTTAGCCAGTGAGCTCATCTCTTGAAACCTTCGTCTGTCAGCCTTTGAAAACTGGGTTTGAAATGATCTTACCCTGTTGTAACTGGGGGAAAAAAGAATTCCAAAGGCAATTATTGATTTTTGAGGTACCTGGCTGATGTTGATCATGGAAACCAATTCTTATACACAAGGAGGTAGGAAATTTTTTAAATTTGAACTAGTAATTCTCCTTTCAAACATCTTTCCTAGGGGGAAGAAGAAAATATATATATCCATCCTAAGTAAATGGCCAGAAATACTCTAACTGCTCTTTTTTTTTTTTTTCAACGTGTATTTATTTTTGGGACAGAGAGAGACAGAGCATGAATGGGGGAGGGGCAGAGAGAGAGGGAGACACAGAATCGGAAACAGGCTCCAGGCTCTGAGCCATCAGCCCAGAGCCCGATGCGGGGCTCGAACTCACGGACCGCGAGATCGTGACCTGGCTGAAGTCAGACGCTTAACCGACTGCGCCACCCAGGCGCCCCTCTAACTGCTCTTAAAGCAATTGTCTTAAATATTTTCTCTTTTAACCTCTAAATGTATAACTATAGTTGAATGAGTAAATAGAATTAGGATATAGCCTTTGGATTATTGCATAACCAATAAAATAATATTAAATAACTCTAAGTGACCTGGAATGCTTAATATCTGAAGGTAAACTAACAAAACAGTTAACAGAACCCCATGTTTTATGAAAAGTGTATGTAAATAAAATGGTATAGTAGAAAGAAAGGAAATATACCATAATATGGATACCTTTCTGGTATTATATAAAGGACTATCGATTTCCTTCACTTTTCTTTCAATTTTTGATTTGCTTATGATGAATATATCTTAAAAGTATAACACAACATTCATATTCTTGCTACACAATACTAAAAAATTATAAGAAAAACTTCATCATTGTTCTGTGCTGGTGTAACAAGTATGTTTGTATGTTCATATTTTGTTCTAGTTTTAGTCCATACACATGTGTTTTAGGATTGTGTTGATTGATCACATTTTCTCATTTTATAAAGAGCCCTAAACATGGAGACTTGAAATTTTGTGTCAGTTCTTAGTGTATTCTTTCTCAAACTGATATTTTAGGATTGCAAATTTCTTGATGTAGTTTGAACAGTTCCAGAACAGTTAGTGCCTGCAATGTATTTGAAAAAAGAACACATTGCATAGAACACTGTTAGATAAAGAGGTGCTTCTGGAGGGGGTGTTTCTGGAATAGAAGAAAAGGGATCTGAATCAGTAAAGCCAGAAAGAGAAGACAGTGAGAAGTTCATGGGAAATAAGAATGGAAGGGCAGAAGGATGGGCAGAGGTCTAGAGAGGGTCCTGAAGCATGACCTTCCCTTCCATGAGGGTGGGATTGAGGTTCGGACACACAAACACTACATGTCAGTTATGTTCCAAAAGCCAAGCAAGTCACTGTCTCTGCTTTTAAGGAAATGTACTTTGTTGTTTATTTCTTCCCTCCCTCCCTCCCTTCCTATCTTCCTATCTTCCTGTCTTCCAGATATTATTTTTAAGTAATCTCTACACCCATTGCCAGGCTCCAACTTACAACCCTAAGATCAAGAGTTGCAGGACTCTACCAACTGAGACAGCCAGGGACCCCTCTCTATTTTTTTTTTTTTTTTTTAGCAAACTATAACTCAGAAAAAATAAGAATGAAAGGAGTGTTCGAACCCAGAGTCTAAGTAGTGGAAGAAGCAGATTTAGGCCATTTGAAATTAACCAGGACACATGCCTAGGGGGGCAATCACAGGGAGGTTTTGGACAGTGTCTGAGAACTTGCCCTCTACCTTGGAAAGTATACACATTTCTGGCTACCACATAACATACTTACAGTTTTACTGTAAAGCTACAGATGTAAATCTTCAGTCCATTTGGGAATTTTCACTAATTCAGGAAGTCACATAGTCTTTCCACCCCCTCCCCCCAGATTAGTGGATAGTTACCCTAATATTAATAGATTCGAAATGCCAAATGCCATATGAAGTCCCTTATATATTTAGGCTTATTTCTAAACTCTACTCTGTTGTACTAGTCTCTTTATGCAGTTACCAGTACCAATCATTCCATTTGTAATCTGTTTGTAATGTTTTTAAGCTAATTCCCTCTCAGAATCTTCCTGTTTTTTTTTTTTTATGGCAAATTTTGATGATTTTTTTATTGTCTCTTAAGAGTCAACCTGTCCAACTTCAAACTGGCGAGAACATAGCTATCTTTACTCTTTTGAGTCTTAGCCAAGAATAAAGTGTATCTTTCTACTTATTCACCATGCTCTGTATTTTTCTTTAGCATTGCAAAATATTCTTTATCTATAACGGGGATACCTTTTGGAAATTTCACATCCACGTATTTTACCCTTCTGTGGATATTACAAATGACTTTTTCCTTATGTTTTTATAGAATAGACCCATTGATAATGATATATTAATATAATCACCAGATAGATCACCAGATCCGATTACCATTTCTATTACTTTATGCTTGATTTTCTTGGGCTTTAGGTGTGAAGCCCTATATTCTCAAATGGTGTTCTGCCTCCCCCTGCCCCCAAATTTTGTCTTTTGTTGAAATATATTTAACATACAGTGCTATATTAGTTTCAGGCGTACAACATAGTAATCTGATAATTCCATACAGCACTCGGTGCTCGCCATGGTAGATGTAGTCACCATCTGTCACCATGAAACATCGTTACTATATTATTGGCTGTGTTTTCTATGCTGTATTTCTCATCTCTGTGACTTACTTATTCTGTACCTGCAAGTTTGTACCTCTTAATCCCCTTCACTCTTTCATCCATCCCCTCTTATCCTCCCTCTGGCCACCACCAGTTTATTCTATGTATTTAAGAGTCTGGGGTATTTTATTTGTTGTTTGTTTTGTTTTTAGACCCCACATACAAGTGAAATCATATGACATTCATCTTTCTCTGTGTGACTTGTTTTACTTAGCATACTGTCTGTCCATGTCATTGTAGACAGGAAGATCTCATTCTTCTTTGTGGCTGAGTACTACCACTGTATATGTATATACACCACATCTTCTTTATCCATCCATTAATGGAGACTTGGGCTGCTTACGTATCTTGGTTCTTAGAACTAATGCTGCAATAAACATAGGGGCACCTATATCTTTTTGAATTCATGTTTTTGTTTTCTGTGAGTAAATGCCCAGTAGTGAAATTACTGGATTGTATGGTATTTGTATTTTTTATTTTTTATCTTTTAAGTAGGCTCCATGTCCAGCATGGGGCCCAACTCGGGCTTGAACTCACCACCCTGAGATCAAGACCTGAGCTGAGATCAAGAATCAGACAGTCAACTCACTGAGCCACCCAGGCACCCCTGGTATTTCTTTCTTTGTTTCTTCCTTTGCTTCTTTCTTTCTTTCTTTCTTTCTTTTTTTCTTTCTTTCTTTCTTTCTTTCTTTCTTTCTTTCTTTCTTTCTTTCTTTCTCTCTCTCTCTCTCTCTCTTTCTTTCTTTCTTTCTGTCTTTCTGTCTTTCTATCTGTCTTTCTGTCTTTCTTTCTTTCTTGTCTTTCTTGTCTTTTCTGTCTTTTTCTTTTCTTTTCTTTTCTTTTCTTTTCTTTTCTTTTCTTTTCTTTTCTTTTCTTTTCTTTTCTTTTCTTTTCTTTTCTTGGAACCTGTATTCTGTTTTCCAGAGTGGCACCAGTTTGCATTGCCCCCAATAGTGCCTGAGGGTTCCTTTTCTCTACATTCTCACCAGCACTTGTTATTTCCCAAGCTTTACATCTTTTATTTCTCTTGGCTAATTTAATGGAGGACATCCACAACAGTGTTAAAATGGATGATATGTTTCTTTTTTTTTTAAATGTCAGATATAATAGAAATGTTTATAATTTTACGATGATTACAAAAGTGAACTTGTGTGAAACTATGTTCCCAAAAGCTCTTCTAAGTTTTTCATATACATTAACATTCAGAATGGCTAGCATATGACTTGAGAGTATGTATTTATCATGCAGTCGAGTTTCCAAATACTTAGATTTTGTTAAAAATTAATATTCTTCATCTCTTCTAGATTTTTAAAGTGCAATGCCATTTTAGCATCTGTATAGCTGATAGTACAGGGTGCTTTTTGCTTTTGACATGCTGATACAGTGAATTTTATTAATGCATCTTAATATCAAATCGTTTTGGCATGCTTAGTGATACGTCATTCTTTTAGTGTGATTCTGCTTCTATTTGCTTCTGTCTTTATATAGGATTGTTTTGCATTAATATTCATGAATCAGATTAAAGTCTTTTTTTTTTGCTATATTTATCAGATTTCTCTATCCATATCATGCAGGCTTTTGAAAAAAAATTGGCAGTGTGTGTTCTTTTCATCTTTGTTGGAAAAATTTTGACAAATGAGCTTGTTCCTTGAAGGTTTTAGAATTCACCTATGAGATGATCTGCACACGTACTTTTTGTGAAGTAGTTGGTTTTTTGTTTTATTGTTTTTTTTAACATTCTGATTTTTTCCTATGGATTTTCATTTCTAATATCAGTTTTAGTACCGTATGTTTTCCTCCCCATTTCTTTTTGGTTTTCGTTTTTCTTTGCATAGCATAGGCTTTGACAAAGTGTTCTCATAATTAAAAAAAAATTCTCTATTTCTTATTTGTTTATATATAATCTTGGCTCCTTACCTTCCCTCACCCCCTTCGTTCTAAATAAAGTTGTTTAATGGTTTATTTATTCTATTTCCCTTCCCTGTTTCCAAACCAATTTTACCCTTAGAGGGAACTTTGAAATTCTACTTATCTGAGAGACATTACAGCTTTTCATTAGCACATTTTGAAAAAAAAAGTCTTTGCACAACATCGATTTTGTTCTTGTCAAGGATTCAGGACCTTTAAAATTGGTTTTTCGATGAAAAAAGGTAATAGAAGAGTGAGGTAAGATGGTCAGCCTCACTGCATTGCAGGGGAGAGTTAGGAAGGCATGAGAGCACTTAACAGGGAAAATGGATTTGGCCTTAATGAGATCCCACAGTTCTTGGGAGTAGAGGCTTTTAGGCTGGAGTGGTGAGTTGAACCTTCCCAGCCAGCCCACTTCACAGATAGAAAAGAATGTATAGCACTATTGACTCCATGTTGATCTTGAGCGATTTTCACTTTTATTTCTCCCTTTACCTCTTCACCCCGTTAAAATCAATAAAATTTGATGGAGGGCAAGGGAAGGAAGGGGAACATTGGAATTCTCTCTTGTTTCTAGATGGGTTGTTCCAACTGGATGGATGAAAGAGCCACCATTAAGCAGGATAAGAAAACATGAGAAGCAGTAGATTCAGTTGGAAAGGGAATGAGTTTTGTTCTGGATGTGCAGTGCTTGCAAAACCTACAAGATGTCAAGGGTGAGATATTCGACCTGTGTTTTGACACCTGAAGACGTAAAGCAGAAGTTTGCATGGAAATATTGGAGACTTATTTCAGAGTATTTAAATTTCTTTTTAGTTTTAAAATGTTTATTTATTTTGAGAGAGACAGATGGTGGGGGGGGGAAGGGCAGAGAGAGAGAGAGAGAGAAAAAAAAAAAAAAAAGAAAGACAGAATCCTAGGCAGGCTCTGCACTGTCAACACAGAGCTCAAACTCAAACCGTGAGATCATGACCTGAGCTGAAATCAAGAGCTGGACGCTCAACTGACTGAGCCCCCCAGGTGCCCTTATTTCAGATTCTTTTAATTTCACACGTAATTATTGGAATGGCTCTGGTTTTCCTTGCTGGTAGTCTTGACCTTCTATGATCTGATTGAGATTAAGATCCTTTAAACTCCCTAAGAGTGTCTGGGTTCTTGATACTTTAGTCTCCCAACTCTCTCCTTTGGCCCTTATTTCCATGACATTGTCCTAGGGCTAGTCGCACTGAACTATTTTATTTCTGAGCACTTTATCTCATGGCTCAAACAAATTGCACATATTTGCTCTGGCAAATTGCACATATTTGCTCTTGCCCCTCTGCTTGGAAGACAACACCCCCCCAAACTTGTACAATCTTGTATCTTGTAGAACACTCTAAATACTGCCTCCTCTATGAGATGCTGCACACCTCCCCCTAAGGGGTTTACAGTTCCTTTCTCTGTTGGCTCAGTGTGTTCACTGAAGACCTCAAAATGATCTCTGTTTTGCCATCAAACTTATTAAAGAACAGACTCTTGAGAGTAGAGATTCACTTGTGAGCCCCCAGTGCCTGGCCTGGTTCTGGCATATACTGAGTGCTCTGGATTGTTGGCTAAATGAATGGGTGACCTTTTAATCAGATTGATATATAGTGAAAATTTTATTTTATTTAGGAAATTTTTTTTTTTTAACGTTTATTTATTTTTGAGACAAAGAGAGACAGAGCATGAACGGGGGAGGGTCAGAGAGAGAGGGAGACACAGAATCTGAAACAGGCTCCAGGCTCTGAGCTGTCAGCACAGAGCCCGATGCGGGGCTCGAGCTCACGGACTGCGAGATCATGACCTGAGCCGAAGTCAGATGCTTAACTGACTGAGCCACCCAGGTGCCCCTAGGAAAATTTTTTAATGTTTATTTTTTGAGACAGAGAAAGAGAGAGAGAGAGAGAGAGAACGCTAGCATGAGCAGGTGAGGGGCAGAGAGAGAGGGAGACACAGAATCCAAAGCAGGCTCCAGCCTTAGAGCTGTCAGCACAGAGCCCAATGCGGGGCTTGAACTCACGCATCCTGAGATCATGACCTGAACCGAAGTTGAGTGCTTAACTGACTGAGCCACCCAGGTGCCCCATAGGGAAAATTTCAGATGGAATGATCAGTGGTGGTGAACACTGAAACAAGCAGCTGAGATGTACTGGGCCATAATGGGTATACCCAACGCTGGCACCTAGATCCACCCCTCTGCTGGGATAAATTAGGCCTTAAACTCATCAGACCACAGAAGCCACTCTGAATCGATCTGCTCACTTGTCCCTGCACTCTGTGCTTCAGTTCAGTCTTCATTGAATTTAAACTCTTGCCGCCACATCCCAGACCACAATCCCACCTCTTACCCCTGGGACACAGAAGTTGCTCTTACTTCCACTTAATTTGAATCTTTTCATTTCCCGACTGGCCTTGCAGTACCTTATAATACTTGTTCTCACTCTCCTTTCTTTGTCTGAAGCAGGAACTCCTGCCCCTCCCAAACCTGAAGAACCCACCTGCCAGTTTAGGAATGAGACACCTGGTAGAGCCAGGTCTGGTCTACTGTGAAGGGGAAATTGACATGAGCAGCCCTTTAAATGATTGTGTTTTATCTCACATTCCCATTGTCATCATGATTAGCCCTAGACATACACAAAGCTAAAATATGGATAATGATTTTAAGGTTTTGAGGGAATAATCAGTTGGTTTGGGATATCTCAAAGGCAAATGTTTATTTTCTGTAAGAGGGTAAATGGTGAAGTGTCATTTACAGCTGGGGTGGTTCCAGAAACTTCTGAGATCATGGTGATTACCCAGGCAGCATCAGCCACCATTTGTCCTGTTGTGAACTCTTCAGAGAGTGTCCTGAGGATATGGCTTGGGAACCAATTCAAGACCTGTTGCTATGTAATGGGTCCCAAGAGGCTCTTGGCTTTCCCCAATATTTAACAGCATATGAGTAATGTTAATGGCCATAATTACTAATGGCTCAACACAGAAAATCAAAAGCCCCTGTAAAGAGCAAGGGAATGACTGTACTTTGCACCGTGAATGTCCTCTGAGAGGAAGGGAGACCAAGAGTTCTGTGCGAAGAGGTAAAGAATTAGTTTCTCAAATGGTTTTGTTGGATCTTATTTCATGGGATTAAATGTTTTTCCTCTTTTTCTCTGTGCTTTGGTTTTGCCATTAAGGAAAACCATAAAGCAAAATCACTGAGTGGGAGTAATAAACTCACATTTACTGAGAATTTATCCTATAAAGATACCATACGGATGAACTTAATGATGTCTACCTACAGCAATATTGTGACATTATTACCTCCATTTCATAGACAAATAAACTGAGGCTTACAGAGGATTAGTGGCTTGTGTAAGTGATGTAATCAGTAGGTGACAAAGCCCCAAACTCTAGAATCTGCGCTTGGTGCTATATTCACATTGCAACTTGAATCCATGTTCGCTGCTGACCTGCCTGGTCCCACAGGGAGGTGACCAGAAATAAGCTCTTGGGCTGGACTTTACTCAGATAAAGAAGCCATTGTGACGAGAAAAGGAGGGGCAGTGATAGAAATCCATGCCTTTGGCTATTGGGGGAGAAATGAAGAGTGGGTGGGTGTGGGCAGGAAGCCAACATGGATTTACACACAGCAGAACTGATCCTGGAACAAGCATCTTACCAGTGGCTTGTATCCAGGAGCACAACAAGGTGAACTGTGGCTGTAGATTAGACTAGTGATGGGGAAGGGATAAGAAACCCAGACCAGCCGGAAGGCAATGAGACAGGTGTAAAGAGGACATTGCTCAGCTGAGTGGTACAGAAATGAGTCAAGGCTGTGGCTTTCTGGACCCATTTTGATCGAATCCAAGGAAACTTAGAAAAATTCCCACAAATGAGGCTGGCAGGAGCTCCTGTGGTGACCATACAGTGACACGGTTGGTTTGTCCCAGCAGATGGGAGGGAGACACCAAGAAAGGAGAACCTAGAAGAGACTTCCATATATTTTGTTACAGAATTTCTATTTCTTTGGCTTGTAAAGTCAGTCTTGCAAAAACATTTTGAAGTAGAATCATAGTCCTAAACTTCTTTCTCTCCCAGAAGTTCTCAGTAATACTTTGGGGGCTCTCATTTCCTCTGATGTCAAGACCCTGTGGTTTTACAAGTAAAGATTGGCACTAGATACGTGGGGACTTATCTAGGTCATGTTTCATGATTAATGTATTCTACCCTCAGGACATTAATAGCTTCTTTTCACTTATAACCAGATTTTTTTTTAACTTTTAATGACCTTTTAACCTATTTTCATTAAAGTAAGACTTCTCCTCTGGGAATGGCAATTCATTAATAGGCTTGGGCATTAAAGCTCTTTGTAGAGAAAAATATTTTTTTGTGGGGGCTTGAGGGAGAACATCTTACACAAAGTTTCCCCGTGTTTGGAAAAATGTGTAGTTTGGCCCATTTTCAAGTAATGAGAACTCTAAATAGAACCGTACTGTTAAAAAAAAAAAAAAAAAAACCTTAGTGGTTCAAAAAAAAATTAGAAAGCTTGCTCAGATTAAAAAAAAGTAAATGGAAATAAAAATAGGAACGCAAATGAGTCCCAGATTTAGCAGAGATGACAGCCCTCTTTAATGCCGCCACCCTAAGCCACCCTTTGCAAACTCTTTTCTGTTATATGTTTTTAATGGAAAGCAGCTGCCTTGGAAGGCATTGTTTACGATGGATCTCTGTCACAGCTCTGCATTGTAGCTATAAATAATGTCAACATGTTCTCCTATCCAGCCGCCTGGATGCCGATGCCCCTCGTCCATACCAGATGAGATTATATTATTCTTCCCAAAACATATTCATTATCATCTCGTGCTGTCCCCATCCCTGAGGATAATGATGACCCTTTGTAACACCATTCATCCTCGCCTGTAATTGTCTGCAGCTGAGGCTGATGGCCCTTGGGTTCTCTCCCACCTAGCTTCTTTGGTGCCCAGTGATACCATGTCTGCTCTGCCGCCTTCTGGATCTCTTTCTTCAAAATGTCTTCATTTTTTTTTTTTTTTCTGGGTAGACCTGTGGTTGTAAAAGCAAAGCAAATGCAAAGTATGTTTATATCAGCATCTAACATAGTCATGAAGCAGTCTGGCCAGTTTGACTGGTAAGGGACAAGTTGCCAGTGGAAAGTCTAGAAAGGATGTTAAAAGGTGAGTAGTAGAAGTTCAGTATAAGTCTGTGATATGGAGACTTCAAATGTGCCTTTAGATAGAACCTGGCCAGTCACTCAGGCGATGTTACCTTGTGTCCATTCTCCCCAGCAGGTCAGGGAGAGTCAGGCTGGCAATCCTTGAGCCTCAGTGCATTTATATTTTTCAGGGCAAGAGGTGACTTCTTTTTGTTGGATTCTTGGGTTATGGATCACATAGGTAAAAGGTAAAGGATAAGTACATACCAACACATTAAGAAATGGAAGGATTATCAGTGGAACTGATTTTGAAGAATACTTGAGCAAAAGAGGATGGGTGAAATTGAATTGGTGGGAAAATAAAACTCAAGCATGTCTAAGAGAAGATGCCTGGTGCCTATAGAGGCAGATTTGGAGGTTCTTCAAAATTAGTTTGGGGCATTAGGTGCAGAACATGGTTTTGAGAGAATCTCAGAGGATAGGTTTTGGGATCAGCAGGTGAACTAGTGTCCACCTCCAATCTTGGCCAGTGGGAGGAGTGACAGGCTCTCTGACACAGAAGAATGGTCACTTGTACACCACACATCTTATTCCCCATAACTGGAAAAAGCCTATGATAAAAATACAGGTAATATCCACAAACAGGCTAATGGAGATTCAAACACAAAGAAAAACCAGCAGTCCGGATCTCCAAATGTTTGAAAAACAAACACCACCAGTTCAACAGAGGACCCTGAGGACTCTGAGGTTATAGTGGACTTTAAAAAATCTGTATTTGTTGTCTTCTATAGATGAGAGGGTGTCCTGTTTACAAAAGAACAATCATATATTGTTCTTATATCGCCGTTATATATTACAGCAAAATCCTTAGAGACGTTGGGACTAAGAAATAAGATAATCAACTTTGAAAATCTAAAGCTCTATTAATCTGGATCGCAAAGAGAACATCATGTATGCACCAAGACAAAGACCAAAAATAATGAGAATTTTCCCAGAGCCAGGACAAAAAGGGCACAGTAGCAAAAAGTATGGAAGAGGCATGAAACCAAAAGATATACCCAGCACTTCAGGATCTATCAAATAGGAGCTTGTGAGAAGGAAAATGGCAGATGGCAATTCCTTGAAAGAGAAGAAAGTAATTCTCACAACCTACAGGTGGAGACTCTGAGTTTGAGCACATGAGGTCTGGCAGAATGGAAAAGATAGAGAACTTCCCTAGACACAGCAGGGAGGACTTGCAAAGCACCAGGCATAAATGGACATTTCCAAAAAGAACAAAGAATAGAAATTACAGATCTGGTTATATCTAAATAATTGTTCATTGATAGAAAAAAAAGTCTGCATTATCTTACTGAGAAATTAGAAGAAAACGAAAGGAAGCATGAATTTAATGAGATAATATGATATTAATGAATTAACATGATAGGAAAATAAATATAAATGTTGGTATACAAATATATGTTTGAATTCCAAACCATTAGAATGGGGGGAGGGAATCCAAATTTGATTACTCTAGCTAAATACAAAGAGGAAAAAGAAACAAGAAAACCTAGTAAATAGAAAAATAAGGTAGCTAATGTAAGTCCAAACATAGTTATCTTGTTAAATGTGAGCAGATTAAATTCTGTTCTGAAAACAGAAATTGAGATTGGATTTAAAAAATCAAGCTCCAGAGTATTTTAGGAAACTTCTAAAGCAAAATGAAACCAGAAGGTTGGAAATTAAGTCATGAAAAGAGATACCCAACTTACGCCTTGAAACGGAGAGGGTGTAGAGGAAAATAACAAGCGAAAATGGAATTCAAGGGAAGCACTACCAGGGGCATACTAATCCAATAAGTCAGTCAGAAAACACAAATGGCAAATCTTTATAAACATAGTAGCATGGATTTATGATGTGCATGGCAGAACATTAAAAAGTGAGTGAGGCTTAATGGACACATTCATAATCAGAGTGGAAGACTTCTTAAAAAAAAACAGAGAAAACCTCACTCAGAAATTGACAGACTGAGTAGACAAAATGAGTTACAATATAAAGGGATGTCATCTACAAATCTCACCTAATGATTATATATACAAATTTGTGTATATACAGTCTTCTCATGTACATGTTCTGTTCACAGAAAAAGTGGAAAGGAAAAAAAAACTAAAGAAGCTATCAATGACCTACAGTGGGAAAACTCTGATGAAAATGTATACTCTCAGTGATTTAATTAGACAAATAGAAAACGTCTAAAAAAAGGAATAGTATTTTTAAAAGAACTATAAAGATATAAGCATAAATTAGTAAAAAATACAGACTTGATTAAAGTATAAGACTTTTCTCCTTTAACTGATATATATATATATATAATTTCTGAACCAACTTGATTAGAAATATGACAAAGAACCAAAATTTTTTCAACAATGAAAAAGGAAATAGAAGTATATCATTTTACAATAGACTTGAGGATCTTGAAGAAATGAATTTAAAACAGCACTAATGCTGAGTCAAAAAGCAATATATAATAATAGAACATAAATGGGAAGCATAAATGGGAAATTAGGGTAAAAAAAAATCCCTCTGAGGGGCGCCTGGGTGACTCAGTCGGGTAAGTGTCTGACTTCAGCTCAGGTCATGATCTCACAGTTCACGAGTTCGAGCCCCGTATTGGGCTCTGTGCTGACAGCTCAGAGCCTGGAGCCTGCTTCAGATTCTGTGTCTCCCTCTCTCTCTGCCCCTCCCCAGCTCATACTGTCTCTATCAATAACAAATAAAACATTTAAAAAAAATTCTTAAAAAAAATCCCTCCAAAAGATGATCCTTGGGGCGCCTGGGTGGCGCAGTCGGTTAAGCGTCCGACTTCAGCCAGGTCACGATCTCGCGGTCCGTGAGTTCGAGCCCCGCGTCGGGCTCTGGGCTGATGGCTCAGAGCCTGGAGCCTGTTTCCGATTCTGTGTCTCCCTCTCTCTCTGCCCCTCCCCCGTTGATACTCTGTCTCTCTCTGTCCCAAAAATAAATAAATGTTGAAAAAAAAAAATTAAAAAAAAAAAAAAAAGATGATCCTTGTGTCTGTGGATCAAAAATAAAATGAGGGAAATCTTATAATCATCAGTAATTATAAGTAGATGTACAAAAGGAAAAGTAAAAATACTCTTTTTTTGCTAGAAATTCCTGAGAAACAGTGAAAATGGGCTTTTTTTAAAAAGTCATTTTCAGAAAGCTCTTGAAGCTCTTAGAGAATTTGACAATGAAGTTGTTTTTCACTTGGCAACTCCAAAATATCTGCTGTTCTTTCATGGGAAGCAACTAAATCACCCAAAAACACTCAGAAGGGAAAAAGAGGCCCCTTCTTTCTTTGGTAATATTTGAACATTGAAGATACAAAGGTTAAAGTGGCAGCAATCATATGAAAAAGATCCCATGTCATCTTGACACACAAAAAATGGAAATCAAGTGTTTCCAATTTTCTTTCTCGCATACATCACAGAATGGAGAACATAGGATAACATTTAATGGATGAATGAATTTTTTGCTGTGCTCAGTTGATAAAAACAGTGTTGGAACACTAAGGAAAGTTGGTGATAGTAGACGGTTCTCCAAGCATAAGTGATGAAGTGTCAGGTGGAAGTTCCATTAAGTTTGGCACACATCATTAAACGGTGTCTGATAGGAGCAGATGTTCAATTTTTCACACTGATGGGGTAGCTCAGGAGATTCTATTATAACATAATGTGATGTAATGGCATAATTTTCCATGGAAGTAAAATAAGCCATCCATCTTCAGTGTGGCAGTGGGTATCTGTTTGTCAAGTCTGTCAGTAATTTGTTTTTTATTTTATTTTTTAAATCTTAAATGTTTATTTTTGAGAGAGAGAGAGAGAATATGAGAATATCCCAAGCAGGCTCCACACTGTCAGCACAGAGCCTGACTTGGGGCTCAAACCCATGAACTATGAGATCACGACCTGAGCTGAAATAAAAAGTCAGACGTTTAACTGACAGAGCCACCCAGGCACCCCACAATCATATCCTTTTATACCCCTTCCTTCTGTCTCCTTCCTGTGTCCTGGAAGTCATGGGAAAGTCACTAAAACATGAGCATGGTCAATTCCATTGAGGCATGGCTCCCTGAAAGATCTCTTCTTTATGCTTACTTTGTATTCACAGGCTGGGTTCTCTAGTGAGCTATTTTGGATAGCGATTTTTATCATCCTATCAGTTCTTCAGTTTTGTGTCTGTATCTCAAAAGGTGAACAGATAGCTCAAGCAAGGGTGGATATGTCAACATAACTCTACCAACTTTTGAGAAAAAAAAAGAGACAGAGAACAAGAAGAAGAAAATTGCACAAATTCTATTCCTTCAGCATAACTGCGCAAACTTTGAATTAGTAGGAAATTGAAAAATAAATGCCGAATACCAGCATGCTGTCTTCCATGTTCTCCACAGCAAGCCTTTGGGGACTGTGTGGGCATTTCAGCCAAAAATTACATGGAGGACCTCAAACAAGGAGGTGGCTGTGAGGAAAATAATCAGTCTAACAGAAACCATCAACAGAAAGCAAAAGACTGTGAGAACATACAGAGAAGTCTAGTGGTAGGACAGAACACTGACTACAGGGGAAGGGACTTCAAAGGACAAGGAACATGAGTAGAGTTTTTAGGCCTTATACCCTGACATAGAAGGGGCTTAAGGCACTGGAGAGCCACACTTGAATACCGTCTAGTGCAAGGAAAAAGAAAAGTGGGTAAGTTTAAATTTATTTTTAATGTTTATTTATGTTTGAGAGAGACAGAGAGAGAGAGAGAGAGAGAATGAGCAAGGGAGGGGCAGAGACAGAGGGGACACAGAATCCAAAGCAGGTCCAGGCTCTGATCTGTCAGCACAGAGTCCGACACAGGACTCAAACTCATGAACTGTGAGATCATGACCTAAGCCAAAGTCAGATGCTTAACCGACTGAGCCACCCAGGTGCCCCAGAAAATTGGGTAATTTTAGACAGAAAAGTATCAAAATATCAAAGGACATAACCCTCTCCCCTGTCTCTCACTTTCCCTGAAAAAAACCCCAGACACTTGGTAAAGAAATTACTTCTTACTATACTGATAGAAGAGAGTGTTCTTGAACTAGAAATCTCATGAATTACTGAAACTGTTGGTTCTGTCCACAGAAATGCAGAAGCATAGTATCCATCTTTATTTTTAACAAGGCTACTATAAAATGAAACAGAAAATTAGAATACTCCGAATATTTAGCCGGCAAAAACTTGTCCTCACCAAAGCAATAAAACTAAAATGCACATGCCATACTGAATTCAATAGCTTCACCCAAGCATTTGGACTTATTGGAGAATACCTTGAATCAAAAATTGAGGAACTATGAACAAAATGGACAAAAAACTTGACCAAATGAAATAATCTGATGAAACTCAGGGAAGAAATAGAAGAAAAAGTTAAATTGTACCAGAAACGTAAATGAACTAATAAGCTGGCCAACAGCTTCGCTATGAAAAACGTAATAAAGGACATTAGAATAGAGTAATAAACAACTAGTAGAATTAAAATGAGCTAAAAGAAGAAATCAAAAGAACCAAAGATAAAATGATTGATTTGGAAGATAGCCAAAGAAGGAATAACATTTATATAATTGAAGACCCCAAAAGCAAAAGCAGAACAGAATTAATATTTTAATTATAAAAAAAACTTTCTGGATGCAAAAAGACATGGATATACCTATTAAATGGTGTTCACTGGCACCATTTCAAATTTGCCCTTAATCATCAACTCAATGTCATTGTCTCATAAAGGTACTAAACAAAGATAATCTTTAGGCCCATCAGGGGAAGTCATAAAATAACTTAAAGGAAGATAGGTAGACTGTCATGAGACATCTCAAAAATAACAGAAAGCAAGGCAACGTGGAGGACCCTTTTCAAGATACTCCAAAGAAAGTGTAAACCAAAAATTTCGTCCAGCCAAGGTGCCCTTTATCCAGATTGCAAGAGAGAGAGAGAAAGAGAGAGAGAGAGAGAGGACAAGTGGGCGAGGGACAGAGAGAGGCAGAGAGAGAGAAAGAATACCAAGCAGGCTCTACACTGCCAGCACAGAGCCCAAGGTGGGACTCCCAACTCACGAATCACAAGATCATGACCTGAGCTGAAGTTGGATGCTTAACTGACTGAGCCACCCAGGTGACCCTAGGAAAACAATTTCAAACACATAAAGAGCTGAGACAATTCTGTATCCATAAGCCCTTTCTGAAGAATCTACTGGCAGATGAATTCCATTCAATCAAGAGATGGCCAAGGAAATTTTAGCAGAAGGAGTAATGGACAACATTTAGTAATTGTAGATGGAAGACTGGAACAAAGAGGAAATGACACAATTGTATTTCTATTGTATATAGAAAACTTTAAAGGTTCCATCAATAATACTGTTAAGACTAATAAATGAATTCATAAAGTTGCAGGATACAAAATCAGTATACAAAAATCTTTTGCATTTGTTTATACTTACAATGAATTATTAGCAAGAGAAATTTAAGAAAACAATCCCATCAAAAATAATAAAATACCAAGGAATATATTTAACCAAAGAGGTGAAATACTTGTATGTTGACAATGAAACATTAATGAAAGAAACTGAAGGTGTAACTTAAGTGTAAAGGTATTCCATGCTCTTGAATTGGAAAAATTATTATTAAAATGTACTATGCAAAACAGTATATAGATTCACTGCAATCCCTATCAAAACTTTGAAGCAATATATACATCCATCTTCTATGTGGAATCTGAAAACAAAAAAAACTCAACTCATAAAGAGAACAGATTGTTGAGGAAGTGGAGAAATAGGTTTTTTAATGGAATAATAATTATTCATAATAACATGTTAGGATACATGTTAATCTTGTGCATTCTACATTTTGATAATGTAGAAATAATATGACTAGAAAAACACAGAATAAGTTCTCTAATTATTGTATAGGCATTAGATGGGGGTTAAGAATACCATTAAGATGAATAAATGATATAATGACTTCAGAAAACATGGCAATAAAGACATTTAAAACAGTACAAGTATGAAAGTAACCATCAGAACAAAAACCTTCGTATATGCCAAAACAAAAATTGAAAATAAAGTGAAACTTCATAAAGAGAAATTTTAATTTAAGTAGCCTAATTGAGATCAAATGTTGTAGTCTCACCAATAAATGTTAATGAGTATAATAGATCTATTAAAAGAAAAAGATGTTCAGTTGGGCTCCTAAAGGAAAGCCCACCTATATTCTGTGTACAAGGCATACACCTAAGACAAAATAATTCAAATAGGTAAACAAGAAAGAGGTAGACAAAAGTATACCAGGCAAATGGAAACAATAAGAAGGCAGGATTAATAAATGAATATCACACAAAGTATAATTCAAAGAACATAAAGGATTGGATTTTTTTTAAGTAGTCTTCATGCCCAGTGCAGGGCCCAATGCTGGGCTTGAACTCACCATCCTGAGAGCAAGACCTGAGCTGAGATCAAGAGTCAGATGCTTAACACACTGAGTCACCCAGGTGTCCCCAATATAAAGAATTTTTTATTGTTAAAATACAAATTCACAATTTGTAACAATTATGAATATCTATACACCTAAAATAATAGCAGTCATCTCTATGAGGCTTATGAAATGTTCACAAAATGCAAGGAGACATTAAAAAAAAAAAAGCATGGTAGGGGCACCTGGGTGGCTCAGTCAGTTAAGTGTTGGACTTGATCTCAGCTCAGGTCATGATCTCAAGTTTTGTGAGTTCAAGCCCCACTTTGGGCTCTTTGCTGACAGTGTGGAGCCTGTTTGGGGTTCTCTCTCCCCTCTCACTTTGCCCCTACCCCTCTTGCATTCTCTCTCTCTCAAACTAAATAAACTTAAAAAAAATGGTAATAAAATGACACCCGAGGACACAAAAAGATCAAGTTGACAAAAAAAAGTAAAGATATGGAAAATCAAAATGTCATGACCAAAAGGTATTTTACAGCATATTGAACTTTACACCCTGATATTGATGATGTTTATCTCAAGGTGGAAATAACAGTAAAAAAATGTGGTAACAAAGAAAATGTCAATAGACATAGTAAATAATACAAATAATACATTTGGCTTACATTGAAATAAAAGTAGAAATTATTAAATCTTAAAAATGAGGCACCTGGATGCCTCAGTCAAATGTCCAAAATTCTTAATTTTGGCTCAGGTCATGATCTCCAGGTGTCCCTACAGAGTCTACTTAGTATTCTCTCTCTCTTTTCTCTCTGCCAGCCTGCCCTCCCACCCTCCCTCTCCCCCCCTTCTCTCTCTCTTTCTCATAAATAAATAAGTAAATAAATAAATAAGTTTATTTTTGAAAGAGAGAGAGTGTGAGCAGAGGAGAGGCAGAGAGAGAGAGGGAGACATAGAATCCGAAGCAGGCTCTAGGCTCTGAGCTGTCAGCACAGAGCCCAATGCAGGGCTTGAGCTCATGAACTACGAGACCATGACCTGAGCTGAAGTCAGATGCTTAACAACAGAGCCACCCAGGTGCCCCTAAATAAACATCTTTAAAAAAATTTTTTTAAAAATCCAAAAGGCTCTGGGACCTGTATACTTTAACTTTGTATTATAAGTAGGCATACAATATGAAATGACAATTTCTAAAAAGACTGTATTATTATAAAATTATATAAAACAGAAGAAAGTACAAGGGAAGAAATAATGATAAAAATAATGATAAAAGCAGAAATTCATGAGAAGGATGATAGGGAAATGGTAGATCAAACTAATCAATAAACACCAGGTAATTTCAAAACATTAACAAATAAACCTATGGGATAACCAAGAAAGAGAGAACTCACAAGTAGACAAAATAAGAAATGGAGAGAAAGGAATGTTCAAAATGTTAAAATATCTTCAGACTATTTTGCAGACCTCTCAGCAAATAAATATGAAAATGTGCACAAAGTAGTGAATTTCCTAGGGAGATACAGTTTATGAGATTGACCCAATTAAATAAATTAAACTTTGACAAATTGTGCTAGAATAAACTGAGAAAGTTCTCATAGAATTAATACATTAAAAAGTACTATGTCTAGGTGGGAATTACAGGGAAATCCTAGCAAACTTCAAAGAGCAGATGGTCCCAATGCTCTATGAATTATTCCAGAGCATTGAAAATAAAGGAAAACTTGATAATGTGTTTTATGAGGCAGATATAACATTGATATGTAAATTTGATAATGACAGTTAAAAAGATACTTAGAAACCATTATCACCAATGAAGATATTTTTAAAAAGTTTTTATTTACTTATTTTTGAGACAGAGATTGTGAGCAGGAGAGGGGGGCAGAGAGAGGGGAACAGAGGATCTGAAGTGGGCTCTGTGCTAACAGCAGAGAGCCCGATGTGGGGCTCGAACTGATGAACTGTGAGATCATGACCTGAGCCTAAGGCAGATGTGTAACCAACTGAGCCACCCAGGTGCCCCATCACCAGTGAATATTGATGTAAAAGTTCGTGGTAAAATATAGTGAACAGAAGAATCCAGTGCTCTTAGAAGAAAGTGATACATTTTATTTTAGGAACGTGAGGCTCAAAATTTGAAAATCTGTTAATACCTAAATAATATGGCTTAGGAAAAAAAATCAAAGGATTGAGTCTACAGATACTGAAAAAGTATATTTAAAAATTCAACACCAGGGGCGCCTGGGTGGCGCTGTCGGTTAAGCATCCGACTTCAGCCAGGTCACGATCTGGCGGGCCGTGAGTTCGAGCCCCGCGTCAGGCTCTGGGCTGATGGCTCAGAGCCTGGAGCCTGTTTCCGATTCTGTGTCTCCCTCTCTCTCTGCCCCTCCCCCGTTCATGCTCTGTCTCTCTCTGTCCCAAAAATAAATAAACGTTGAAAAAAAAATTTTTTTTAAATAAAAAAAAAAAAAAATTCAACACCAAAAAAAAAAAAAAATTCAACACCTATTCCTGACAAAATGCACTCAAGCAAATAGGAATTGATGGACACTTTTTCTTTAACGTGGTGAAATCTACCCTATTCCTGAGGGTAGCATCTATCTTAATGGGGAAACACTAGTGGTATTTCCAATAATACGAGAAACTAGTAGCAAAAGTATCTGGGAATTCTTTTTAGTGGTCTTATGAATTTTTTCTAAGTCTGAAATCATGTCAAAATACAAATATGGAGAATGAAGTTACTAATGCTTATTTTCTTTATCAGTACCTGGGACACATATTTTTAGCTATCTACCCGTCTTTCTTCCAAAAGTATATTTTTTAAGTGAAGTCTGAGGTAAAATACCTGTCTTTTTACCAATTCTGTTCCTTAAGATAAAGTGGAAGTCTAGGTAGGCCTTCTAGGAAAATTTCCAAAAAGGAGCAGGCTTGGCTGACATTACCTGCAGGCATTTTGCCCTTCTGGGATCTTCCTGGGGTGAGGTGACAGCCACATTGTATCCACAAGGAGGAAAGTCTCAGGCCGAAGATAAAGGAACAGAGATCTGGAAGGAGCTTGAGTCCCTGGTGAAGTCACTGGGTCCTTATATTAGCCACTGATGGCCAATTTCTGGATGTTTTGCATAATAGAAACAGTCCTCTTCCTTACCTGGGCCCTGTGAGTTGGGTTTAGTCTTTCTTGAAGTTGTGTGAATTTTATAGATTTTTTTTTTCATATAGGTATGACTTGTACTTAAATTTCACAAGATTCTTCAAATGAATGGGAAAATGAAAATAATTGAGAACCTCCACTCAAGACCCACAGATCCAGGATTAAATCCCAGACTACATCTCAAAGTATTGGTTCTAGAGAGTTCACACTGTTGAGAGCTGTTCCAATGCCTGGAGGAAAGCATAATGCATTCAGCTTAGATAAGGCTTTGATTTTCTGTTGTTTTATCAATTCAGCAGTTTGCTGAGAAGCTGCTTTGTGAAAAATACTGGAATATAAAAATGTGTCTCAGTTTATAAGGACCTTCTCATCCTCCTTTAAGAAAGAAAAGCCACTCGAGACGTTAGGCTAAACATGTCCTTGAGCAATATAGACAGTATGAGTCCTATATGAATTCAAACACATGAATTTGGTTAAGTGGAGAAGAAATCATGGAGGAGGTGTGGTATCTGAGCAAGTCTTGGCAGAAAGCTAAAACTTGGATCATTGAAAGGGATGGGTGGGAAGGCATTCTTGGCAAAATACATGCCATATACCAATGGGTAGAAAGTTATAAAAAAGTGACATTTAGGGACAGTAAGGCAGCCAGTTCTTTTGGAGTTGAATGTTTTTGACATTATACATTTTTCAACAGGATATAATCTGATCAAAGCAGAATTTTAGAGTTACCTAGTACGTAGGATGAAACGCAGGAAGCTTAGAATCAAACAGGATGATAAGTTTAGTACTCTTGATCATAGATGTGGGGGGGGGGCATAAGAATGGGAAAGCCACATTCAAGAGCTATTTCTGGTGGAACAGTATACATACTTTGGTAGCTTATCAGATTTAGGGTTGAATCATAAACTATCTCAAGGTTTCTCCTATAACTGCTTACAAACAACAGCAATGCCATTGACAGAAACTGGTAATTGCAAATGGAGCTCTTTTCTTGGAGAGAGAGAAGGGAGAAGTGTAAGAGGATGGAGGTGAGGTTAATTTTGCAATGTTGCGATGTTGAGGGGCTGTGGAAATGTTCAACACTCGCTTGGAGATGCTGGTCTGGAGCTTGGCAGAAAGGTCAGGCCTGCTGATACAGACTTGGGTGTCATTTGAATGGGAGTCATAGTTAAAATGGTGTGGATGGCTAATCCATAACATGAAGTGGATGGATCTAGAACATGAAAAGGTTGGAGTGTGGATAGTCGACGTTTGAGAGCTAACTTTTGGGCAACACTATTTACAGAAAGAAAAGTAGGAGTAGCCAGTAAGAAAGACAGAAGTAGGAAAAGCCTCCTGTAATTGGGTGGTATGTTTCCTCCAGTCTTGGAAGATGGGTACCTCGCTAATTGGGGCATCTGCTAGGACCCCTGAAGTGAAAGTTTACATGTCCCCAAATCTGTATTTTATTATTTTAAAAAGTTCATTTATTTATTTTGAGAGACACAGAGAGAGAGAGAGAGAGAGAGAGGGAGAGAGAGAGAGAGCGAGCAGGGAGGGCCAGAGACAGGGATAGAGAGAACCCCAAGCAGGCTCTGCACTGTCAGCGCAGAGCTTGATGCAGGGCTTGAGCTAACTGAACTGTGAGGTCATGACCTGAGCTGAGATCAAGAGTTGGGCGTTTCACCCACTGAGCCACCTAGGCACCCCGTCTCTATTTTAGAATAATGCCGAACATAAACTTCAAGCTTCTCAAAAATCTCTTCAATCTTTTTTCTAGATGGGGTGAGAAGCACAGAAGCTGGAGTTTATGTTTGTAGGTTTTATTTTGCTTAGTGTTCATTAAAATCAGTATTCTTATATAAAATTTATTAGAATAAAGAGGATTTTGTGCCACGTATACTTTGAGACGTCTCTTTGGAATAACATGTATATCATGTTCATGTAAACGTTACATGATGAGAGCAAAATTTTAAGAGTGACGCTATAGTAAACTTACAGGTGAGTTAATTTAGCTTCTGTAACATAGCACTGGTCATTTCTGATGTATTTTCTGCCTTGTCCTTGCTCAGATACCAACCCTGAAACCGTCATGATTCCTTTGGATAAAAATCAACAGCGTAAAATGCTTCACTGTGTAGACTCATGGTGAAGGTAATACAGAAGTAGGGATTTTGGCATTTCAGTGTACTCTTCTCCAACCAGTAGAACACATTCGGGAGATTTAGGGAATCAAAAGGTGTGATATATATATTTCATTTAAGGCATAAAGGAATAGCAGTTATTATTTGTTTTATTTTTTATTTTTATTTTATAGAGAGAGTGCCAGCAGAGATGGGGGGAGGGGAGAGATGGGGAGAGAGAATCCCAAGCAGGCTCCATGCTCATTATAGAGCCTAGCACAGGGCTTGATCCCATAACCCTGAGATCGTGACCTGAGCTGAAATCAAGACCCTGATGCTTAACTGACTGAGCCACCCTGGTGCCCCAGGAATGGCTCTTTGTTACAAGCTTGACCTAAGTAAGTGTTTTTAACTTGCCAGCCTTTTGTTTTTTAATAAAATGTTTTTTAATGTTTACTTATTTTTGAGAGATAGAGACAGAGCGTGACCAGGGGAAGGGGCAGAGAGAGAGAGGGAGACAGAATCTGAGGCAGGCTCCGGGCTCTGAGCTGTCAGCACAGATCCTGACTCAGGGCTTGAAGTCACCAACAGTGAGTTTGTGACCTGAGCTGAAGTTGGATGCTTAACTGATGAGCCATCCAGGCGCCCCTGCCAGCATTTTGTTTTTAAAGAAACTGTTCTTAGTAGTTATTTAAGAAAGGTTAATAGAATAATGTTATGTGTCAGTTTCTATAATTGCATTTTGGTCAGTGGTCGCAACTTGAATAATTCTGCCTTTTGGAATCTGAAGTTTTGTTTTGGCCTAGTGATAACCAACTTCAACATGCATTTCATGGATGCTTAAACTGTTTATTTTCTGGCAGAATACAGATACTACTTACACTTACATATATATATATACATATATATATATATGTATATATATATATGTATGTATATATATATATATATATATATATATAATCAAACTTAATATTATCCATATCCTCTCTCTATATTTTGTTTACTTGTTCTCTGAATGATGAAGGGGGAGATCTTAAAATCGTATGCTACAAATGACCAGCAACATGCAAAGTCTCTTTTTTTGCCCATGCAATGTTATCTTAAGGATTAAACTAATCATGGGGGTGCCTGAGTGGCTCAGTTGGTTAAGTGTCCCACTTTGGCTCAGGTCATGATCTGTGGCTCCTGGGTTCTAGCCTTGTGTCAGACTCTGTGCTGGCTCGGAGCCTGGAGCCTGCTTCAGATTCTGTGTCTCCCTCTCTCTCTGTCCCTCTCCTGCTCACACTCTGTCTGTCTGTCTCTCTCTCAAAAATAAGTAAACATTAAAAAAAACTTTTAAATAAACTAATCGCGATCATTTAAAAGCCAGGGAATTTCATAACATGTACAGATTTTTTACTTCCTTTGAAAAACTAGAAAATCTGCCAAGCCTGCATCCTCATTGCCATGCAGAAATTTTGACTTAAGTCGAGAATTATCTGCTTTTTTAAGATGGTGCATGCACTTGCCATTTCACAAGGACCTTCCGTGGCATGTGAGGCCTCTGATTGTGAAAACGAGTTGCTCTTTATCTTTGTTCTTGCTCTATCATATTGTGATGGAGAGAGGAAACTGGGGGGAATAATCAGCCACCAGAAGTGGTACATCCAAGAACAGACTGAGAAGGCATTGTATTTCAGGAAAAAAAAAAGTCTGGGAGCATCTGTGGCTCAGGTCATGGTGCCAGGGTGGTGGGATAGGGCTTGTGTCGTGCTCTGCACTGAGTGTGGAGCCTGCCTGAGATTATCTCTCTCTCCCCCGCTCTGTCCCTCTCCCCTTAAAAGTTTATTTGGAGAGAGAGAGAGCACGTGTGCATGTGTGCACTTTGGAGAGAGAGGGAGAGAGAATCCCAAGCAGGCTCTCTGTGGAGCCCACACAGGGCTCAGACTCATGAACCTTGAGATCATCACCTGAGCTGAAATTAAGAGTCCGATGCTTAACCTACTGGGCCACCTACGCGACTCTCACATACAAATCTTTCTGTAACATCCGTTTTCCTTTCTCTTGGGTAGATACCAAGGCATGGAATGACTGGGTTGTATTGTAGGTGTAGATTTAACTGTTGAAGAAACTGTCAGGTTTCCAAAGTGGTTGTACAATTTTGCATTCTCATTAACAGTCTGAGTTCTATTTTCTCCATAGTCTTGCCAATATTCTTTATAATTTTAGCCAGTCTCTGATTATGTAGTGTTATCACTTTGTGGTCTTTCCTTCATTGATGACAATGGTTGTTGAGCATTCTTTTTGCTTTGTTTTGTTTTTAAGTTTTTTAATGTTTGTTTATTTTTGAGAGTGAGACAGAGTGTCACTCAGAGCTGGGGAGGGGCAGAGAAAGAGGGAGCTACAGAATCCAAAGTAGGCTGCAGGCTCTCAGCTGTCAGCCCAGAGCCTGACGCAGGGTTCAAACTTACAAACCATGAGATCATGATCTGAGCTTAAGTTGGAAGTTCAACCAACTGAACCACCCAGGTGCCCCTTGAGTATCCTTTTCATGTGTATACTGGGAAATGTCTGTTCAAATCTTTTGCCCATTTTTGTTTTGCTTCCTACAAATGAGTTGCAAGACTTTGTATAGAGAGACTGCAAGATTGTAAATAATGCTGCAATAAACATAAGGTTGCATATATCTTTTTGAATTAATGTTTTTGTTTTATTTGGGTAGATACCCAGTAGTAGAATTATTGGGTATTGTGGTATTTCAATTTTTAATTTTTTGAGGAACCTCCATACTATTTTTCATAGTGGTGGTACCACTTTTTATTCTCACCAACAGTGCATGGGAATTCCTTTTCCTCCACCTCCTTGTCAATACCTGCTATTTCTTATCTTTTTTGTTTTGGCCATTCTGGCAGGTATAAGGCAATCTGTCATGGTGGTTTTGATTTGCATTTCTCTGATAATTTTTGGTGTTGAATATATTTTCATGTGTCTTTTGTTCCATCTGTATGTCATCTTTGGAAACATGTCTACTTAGGTTGTCTACCCATTTTTTTAATTGGACTGTTTTTTGTTTTGTTTTGTTTCTGGTGTTGAATTGTAGAAGTTCTTTATGTATTTTGAGTATTAACCCCTTATTGGTTTTATCACTTATAAATCTTTTCTCCCATTCAGTAGGTTGCCTTTTAGTTGTTTTGATGGTATTTGTTGTGCAAAAGCTCATTTTGGTATAGTTCCAATAGTTTATTTTTGCTTTTGTTTCCCTTGTCTCAGGAGACCTATATAGAAAAATGTTGCTATGGCTGATGTCAAAGAAATTACTGCATATGTTCTCCTCTAGGAATTTTTGGCTTCAGGTCTCCTAATTAGGTCTCTGATCCATTTGGAGTTTATTTTTGTGTATGGTGTAAGAAAGTGGTCCAGTTTCATTTTTTTGCATGTAGAGCTGTCCAGTTTTTCCAGTACCATTTATTGAAAAGATTGTCTTTTTCTCAGTGTATATGCTTGTTTCCTTTCATAGATTAACTGGCCACATAAGTATGGGTTTTTTTCTGGGCTCTAGTCTAGTCCATTGATCTGTGTCTATTTTTGTGTCCATATGATAATGTTTTGATTACTACAGCTTTATACTATAACATGAAATTTGGGATGATGATAACTCCAGCTTTGTTCTTCTTTCTCAAGATTACTTTGGTTATTCAGGGTCTCTTTTGGTTCCATAAAAATTTTAGGCATATTTGTTCCAGTTCCATGAAAAATGGTGCTGGTATTTTGATAGGAATTGCATTAAATCTGTCGATTGCTTTGGGTAGTGTGGACATTTTAACAGTATTCTTCCAGTCTATGAGTGTGGAACATCTTTCCATTTGTTTGTTTGTGTCATTGTCACTTTCTTGCATCTGTGTTTTATAGCTTTTGGAGTACAGGTTTCTCACCTCCTTGTTTAAATTTATTCCTAGGTATTTTATTCTTTTGGGCTCAATAGTAAGTGGAATTGTTTTCTTAATTTCTTTCTGCTATTTTGTTATTAGTATATAGAAACAGTGCTGATTTCTGGACATTAATTTTGTGTTCTGTAACTTTCATGATGCCATTTATTACTTCTAGTAGTAATAGAATCTTCACGGTTGGGGAGTGGTTGACGGATCTTCATGGTTTTCTATGTATAGTATCCTGTCATACATAAATAGTGACAGTTTAACTTTCTCCTGACCAATATGGATGCCTCATTTCTTTTTGTTGTCTGATTGCTGTGGCTAGGACTTCCAGTACTATGTTGAATAAAAGTGGTGAGATTGGACATCCTTGTCCTGTTCCTGATCCTAGAGGAAAAGTTCTCAGTTTTTTGCCACTGCGTATGTTACCTATGGGTTTTTCATATAAAGCCTTATTATATTGACATATGTTCTTGCATCCCAAAATAAATCCCACTTAAATGTGGTGAATGATCCTTTTAAAGTATTGTTGAATTCTGTTTTCTACTACTTGGTTGAGGGTTTTTGCATCTATGCTCACCAGAGATATTTGCCTGTAACTTTCTTTGTGGTGTCTTTGTCTGGTTTTGGTAATATGGGTCATTGAAGAAATCAAAGAAGAGATTAAGAAATATTTGGAAACAAATGAAAATGAAAACGTAGTGGTGCAAAATCTTTGCAATGCAGAGAAGGCAGTTTTTAGAGGGAAATATATAGCGATACAAGCCTATCCCCAAGAAACAAGAAAAAGCTTAAATAATCTAACCTCACACCCAAAGGATCTAGAAAAAGAAGAACAAAGCCCAAGCTGAGTGAAGGAAGGAAATAACAAAGATCAGAGCAGAAATAAATGACATGGAGACAAACAAAAAAATAGAAAAGATCAACAAAATCAAGGGCTGATTCTTTGAAAAGAAACAAAATTGATAAGCATTTAGCTAGCCCCAACAAGAAAAAAGAGAAAAGATTCAGAAATCTAAATCGAAATGAAAGAGGAGGAATAACAAATGACACCACAGAAATACAAAGAGAATAAGAGAACACTATGAAAAATTATATGCCAACAAATTGGACAACCTAAAAAAATGCATAAATTCCTAGAAACATACAATTTTCTAAAATGGAATCAGGAAGAAATAGAAAATCTGAACAGACTGATTACTAGTAATTAAATTGAATTGGTAATAAAAAAAAATGACAAAAAAATAAAAGTCCAGGACCAGATGGGTTCACAAGTGAATTCTACCAAACATTTAAAGAAAAGCTAATACCTGTTCTTAAACTACTCCAAAAAATTAGAAGAGGAAAGAAAGCTTCCAAATACACCCCATTTAACTCCTTTTTTCCTTAATATAATCTGTACTTGAGGACATAGATTATTATTTTCCAATTATTTTACTATATGTTTCAATTATTTTATGCAGATTTTGCTAATCTAACCGTCTAAATAACTGTGTTCAATGCTGTTTATAATGTCACCTCCTCATATTTTCATTAAAAATTTTTCTCACTTTATGTAATTGGATATCTTGGTGTGTGTGTGTGTGTGTATGTGTGTGTGTATAAATTAGTGTAAGGTTTTGGGTATTTGATTATATGAGAAATATGTTAAAAATTTTCTTAACATTTATTAATTTTTGAGAGACAGAGAGATACAGAGCATGAGTAGGGGAGGAGCAGAGAGAGAAGGATGCATAGAATCTGAAGCAGGCTCCAGACTCTGAGCTGTCAGCACAGAGGCTGACATGGGGCTCGAACTCATAAACTTTGAGATCATGATCTGAGCCACAGTTGGACGCTTAACTGACTGGGCCACCCAGGAGCCCCTGAGAAAGACTTTTTTATTGCTTTCTCATATTTACTATAGCTAAAGATACATAGAATTGTTAGGTTTCACACTTCTCTTTAGATAATATTTATTGTCTTTTGTCTCTCATAGTGCATAAAAAACCAATTTCTTGAGAGATGTTCTTCCATCAAAATACTTTTTTTCATGCTTTCCTGCATTTGTTTCTTGGTGCTTGACATTTAGATATTATGTGTAGGTATATGTTTGTTAATTTTAATAAACAATATTATTTGGTTATTAAAATCACTAAAATTATTAAATGATAGAACTCTTCAAAATTATTGTTGTTCTTTTAGCTCAAACAAGTGTCCTAGCCTTTGATTCTTTGTTTTATTTCAGTTTTTTTTCCTGCTAATGTCACTCTTTTTTGGAAATTCCAACATAACTCCCCAAACTTTAAGAAACCTATTAAAGTTGGGGCACCTGCCTGGCTCAGTCGGTTCAGCATCCAACTCTTGGTTTTGGCTCAGGTTATGATCTCATGGTTTCGTGAATTTGAGCCCTGAGTCAGTCTCTTTGCTGGCAGTGTGGAGCCCACTTGGGATTCTCTCTCTCCCTCTCTCACTGCACCTCCCCCACACATTACTTCCCTGTCTCTCTCGAAATAAATAAACTTAAAAAAAAAAAGAAATCTATCAGAGTTGGTATATTTTATTGTATTTCCTTTAATACCTTCCTAAATTACACTTGAAATAGCAGAGTTGCTAATTTTATTACCTAGACAGAGCATATTGGTAAATATTATGATCAGTCATAATTACAGACATTTTAGAGGTTCAGAGTAGTAGCTCCCTCTCAAGATAGCAATTATAACTGAATTCTAGATGTTACCTAAGACTTTTTTTTTTTTTTTTTGCAAGGAGAGGTTACAAGGTGGAATGATTTTTTTCTGCAGCAAAAGAAGAGGATACATTTTCTTATCTGCAGATACCTTGTTTAATAATAGAAGAATGCATGGTCTTAGAGTAAGTGTTGAAATTCCATTGGCACTGGAGGAAAAGAGACCTCTGTGAGGAACTAAAAACTAACACGAAGCAAGAGAAGTTAAAATTAGAGTATTAACAAATGGAATAGGAGGCATGCAATGTCTTGCACCTGCACATTTTAAAAAATGCCAATAATTTCTAAGCTGATTTTTATCTCTCTTCATTTGTATCTGCTATTTTTCTCTCATAATTTCAACTGTTATTTGGTCTACATGCTGAGAGGTTTGATGTTTGTCTTCCATATAACTGATGACATTTTCAGTAACCTAAAATATACTTTTTAATGCTTCCCCTGCTGATCTTTTAAAAAAAAATTATTTAAGTTCAAGTTAGTTAACATGCAGTGCAGTAGTGGCTTCAGGAGTAGAATTTAGTGATCCCTCACTTACATATAACACCCAGTGCTCATCCCACCAAGTGCCCTCCTTAATGCCCATTACCCATCTAGCCCATCCCCTGCCCACCACCCCTCCAGCAACCCTGAGTTTGTTTAAGAGTCTCTTATGGTTTGCCTCCCTCTCTGTTTTTATCTTATTTTTCTTTCCCTTCCCCTGTGTTCATCTGTTGTGTTTCTTAAATGCCACATAGAAGTGAAATCATAGGATATTTGTCTTTGTCTGACTAACTTATTTTGCTTAGCATAATACCCACCAGTTCCATCCACTTTGTTGTACAGGGCAAGATTTCATTCTTTTTGATTCCCTACTGATATTTTTTTTCTAAGTTTATTTATTTTCTAGAGAGAGAAAATGTGATCAGGGGAGGAGCAGAGAGAGAGGGAAAGAGAGAATCCCAAGCAGGCCTCATGCTCTCAGCTCAAAGCCTGGCATGGGGGTCAAGCCCATGAACCGGGAGATCATAACCTGAGCCAAAATCAGGAGTCAGATGCTTACCCAGCTGAGCCACTCAGGCACCCCTATCCCCTGATGATCTTAATTCTAATGTTGTATTTAAATTTTACAGTCCTTTGTAATCCTAGCCAACTTCCTTTTTCATTTTTCCTCTATGTTGGTTCTAGTGAGCTTTTTTGTAATGTTAAGTTCTCCCAAAATGTGTTTATCTTCTTCTCTGGTGTATATTTTCTGAAAAAAAATTTTTTTCCCTCTCTTTGAGTGTTGTGTCCTCATCTGTCCTTAACCTCATGTTGATTGTTTCCAAAAAGGGATAGGCCTATACAGAGGTAGTGTTTGTTAAGAGGCTGAATGCATAGTTTTCCCTTATCCCTTGTGCCTTGTCCTGTGAAGAAACAAAGTCCATCTAACATGTTACCTGAAGGGACAGATAGATGTTCCAAGCTCCAAGCCAAATTCTTGGTAATTTTCTGCATGTGATTTGGCTGGACTGAGAGGGATCCTCTTTTCTTCCTGTTTCCTAATTGTCTTCTGCTACCAGAGTATTCACAAAAGAACATGGTTGATTGTTCTCTACTTGTCCACACCAGTACCCTCCAGCCTGCCAGAAAACAATGCTCTTGGATCTCTTATTTCTGCCCCTTCTTATTACCAAGCTCTTACTCAAGGTGTGGGGTTTTGCCTGCTTTCCTCCACAGCCAGTATTCATTCTACATATTCATCCAGTAGGTGCATTAAAAGAGGTACTGATGAAGTTAGTAGGGACAAGACCTGCCTTTGACTCAAGCTGATGTGAGTAGTTGTTAGGAAACACCTTATTTTAGTTCAGAGAAATGCTCTGTCTCTGCAACAAGGATCGCCAGTGCTGTTGGGTGGAAAATTTCCATGGTGTCTTTTTCAGGCTCTTCTGTTTCAGACGTGTTTTCTCCCTTTGCTGAGAATTCCTCCAGGTGTATTGCAAGCAGGTGTTCACTATTACCTGTGTTGCTTTACTCTGCATCTCTTAGGCTTCTCTGAAGTTAAATATAGGGATGAAGAAAGGAAAAACAGATTCCTTTTATTGCCTTTTCAGTCAAGAAGTCTCACATTTCCCGAATTTCCAGGCATGGTGTCAGGAAGTTATTGGTTCACCGGTAACTGTGTTCCTCTGCTTTGGGTTGAAGCCACAGCACAGGTCCATGCATTGAACCAGAACCGAGTAAAGCCTACAGAAAACAGATGAAGGCTGCAGGCATCTTTTTCCGGACTTGGTCCTATGACACAGCATGACACATGTCACACGTGGGAGATCTAACAAAAATTCATCAAACTCTCCTTTAGGTGGTGGTTCAAAGCAATTAGATTTAGATTGTTTTTTAGAGAAATAGGCATTAAAGGGAGAGTTTTAGTTTCTTGCTGAAAGTAATAAGGGGGAATAAAAGGGTGGGACAATTGTCTTGGAATCAGAAATGGACCTTAATGATATACAAAGTATTAAAGTATAGCATGTTAAAAAAATAAAACAAAAAACAAAACAAACAACAAAAAAACCCTTGACTGCTAGGATTTGAAGAAATAAATGCTATTAACTCTTGTTAATCCACACAAGATGTATTCTAAAGGTGCTAGAATACTGTTAGCATTGCCAGATGCTATGTGGCACCATCTGGAATGTATAACAGGAGTCACATTTAGCCGCCTTGCAAACATCTCCAGTGAGTCTGATCTTTCTGTCCACACCAACACCCCTCGTTATCTGGTTCCATGATGTTGTGGGTCTCTTCTCTAGCTTTCATTTGTCCAGAATCAGGATCAAAAGTAGTTGGTGGAAAAGAAGGAAAAGAGTTGAGCAAAAGTGAAAAGTGTCTCCTTAATACTGAGACTACTTAATGCCACAAGAGCAGTTTATCCAGTGTCATGCAGATACATGCAAATAGTAACCTGACCTCTGTAGGGGCCCTCAGGAGAGTTGTGGCAAATCCCAGGCAAGGCGACATTTTTTGTGACTACACTTAGCAAACACATGCTGTAGTTTTCCAGAAAAGAATAGGGTTAGCTGGGGCTGTAAACAATCTGTCAGGTCACTGGGTCCCATTATTTTACAATCGAGGAAACAGAAGCCGTGGCAGGTGGAGAGACTTCTCCAAATCAAATGTGAGTTTGAGGACCCATTTGGGGCCTGAATCCAAGTCAACTGGGTTCTAGTCCAGCACCCTCCCCCCCCATTTTTCCATGCTTTGCTTCTGCCAGGAAAAGCCCCATCAGGAAAGGCAACAAAAATTTACCTTGAGTATTAAAAAGTCCTACATTGCGTGGGAAAGTTAAATACACAGTCAAGGGAAAGACCATTCCTTCTTCAGGTTTACAAACAGAAATGGAGAGGAGACAAAAGGGAGAAATTTTGTTCTTATCTTACTTTTCAAATCTCTTTTCTTTAATAGAAAAGTCCAGGAAATTTTTTTAAGCAGAGAGCTTCACTCTACACCTACTGTAGTGTCCTATATCCCCCACTTTTTTTTTTTATTTTTAAAAGGCTTTGTTTTTAAGTAATCTGCACACCCAGTGTGAGATTTGAACTCATACCTCCAAGATCAAGAGTTGTAAGCTCTACCGTCTGAGCCAGCGAGGTGCCCTATCCCCCCCTTTTTAAAAAGCAACATTCCAGGGTGCCTGGGTGGCTCAGTCAGTTATGTGTGGTGTCTGACTTCAGCTCAGGTCATGATCTCATGGTTCCTGCATTTGAGCCCTGCATCTGTGCTGACAGCTCGGATCCTGGCACTTGCTTTGGATTCTGTGTCTTCCTGTCTCTCTGCACCTCCCTGGTTTGTGCTCTGTCTCTCAAAAATGAAAACATTAAAAAAAATTAAAGAGCAATAGTCCAATCCTTGGTATGGCCAATGTCAATTTCTGTTTTAAATTCTCCAGCAATTGCAACTTTTGAGTACATCTCCTATCTCTTACCTTATCATATGTAGTTTTGTAACACTGATTAAAATCACTTTGGGAATGTGACAGGAATAAATGCACTGATTTAAAATCCCTATTTCCATATTTGCATTTCATTAATATTGTTGTTGTTCTCTTCTCTCGATTACATCACTAGTTAGCATCATGAGTGAGTTTGAAATGTTCCCATAAACTCTTGGTTTCATCAAGCCGCTAACCTTGGTATAAATATCTTAACTTATTATTTTCCTAATTAAAAACGAAGCAGCATATACAGAGGTAAGTTCTGGGGTGTCTGGGTGGCTCAGTCGGTTAAATATCCAACTTTGGCTCAGGTCATGATCTCACAGTTCGTGGGTTTGAGCCCCTGGTCCGGATCTGTGCTGACAGCTCAGAGCCTGGAGCCTACTTTGGATTCTGTGTTTCCTTCTCTCTCTGCCCCTCCCCTGCTCACACTCTCTCTCAAAAATGAATCAACACTTAAAAAAAATAAGGAGGTGAGTTCTGCCTTAGTTTAATTGATGAGAAAACAAAATATATCTTCTACTTCTCAAGGAAGGAGAGAGACCTACTCCAGACACTGTAATTTGCCTTTGAATTCATTATTTGCATAATTGACAAGAATTCCAAATGTAGATGGTCTATCCCAGGACCTTTCTCCTCTCCCCGAACGGACTTTGGAGTCTAAGACTCAGCCACATAGGCTAAAATGCCAGAGTCTCACAGGAAGTGCTAAGCATGTGTTGAGATGAAATTCAAGTTCAAAATGGGAGGAATCCCAATCTGTTGGGCTTTAGTGTGTCAGGAGAATTTACTTGAAGGGAGAAAGGTATTTTAGCTTACTTAGGTTATTGCCCTGTAAGCTAAGAGACCCTGGGTTCTGGTTGTGTGAGCTCTGGCAAGTTGATGAATCTCTCCTGCTATGATTTTTATCTGACAAATGAGTTAGCAGTGCTGTTCTATCTCCTTTATGAGGAAAAATGAGGTATTTGGGAAAGTGCTTTAAAAAAATAAAATGGCTTCGTGGAGTGGTATTCATTAATTTGTGTTCTTGGAGTCATTCCCTTTGTCAAAGAGAGTTGACTCCTTTTCTCATGAGAACAATTCCTGATAGGTTTTCTTTCACCATCATCTTTCTGACCCTTTTTTTCCTTGAGATGTGGGTTTTATAGTGTTGGCTAATTGGACATGGTTGATAGAACTGAAGTGCAGATGTTCTGAGCTTACCATCACGTGACTTCTCAAACTGTTCCAGCACTTGGAGGGAAAAGAACCTGGATCATTCTGTTTGCAAACTCAACATCCAAGACGGCTTGAATATAATCTGTGAATTTTTGCTCTTAATGAAATTAGACACAAGCTCTCAGCCAATGGAATACATAACTGGGTTCCAGATGCTTTTCCACATAGGAATTCTCAGAAGTATTCCCTACTGTTCCGATGTGTGTGTAGGAGTACCTTATTTAGCATTGTTGTGAAAGCCTGTGGTGAGAGGTGGATACAGGGCAACTTTGATAAATGGAGATACCCCCTTCTCCTTGAGAGGAATGGAATATTGAGAGTACAGATAGGGAGGGGATGTAGGGAGAAGAGGGCTTATTGATGTCTAGTTGGAGAGTGGGCAGAAGGAACACATACTCATCAGTCAAGGCAAGAATAAAGAAAGTGACTTTGTCCTTAGTGTAGGGGGGAAGGTAGGTGGCATTCTTTCAAAGCTAAATATTTTAGGGTGCTGGATTTTTCTTTATGGAACTTGACCCATGAAAGCCAAATGAGATGGTGTGAGGTCTCTAACCCACCCTCAAAGGAAATGCCATGAGAGAAATGAATTGCGTGTTATATGTGTCTGCTATGACTTCTCTTATACCTCGAAGGGCATTAGAACTCCAAATGACAGGTTGAGTTTCTTTGGAAAGGCTGATAGAAACAGAGGAAATTAAAATACAAGTTAAAGGCTCATATTTTTTCAAGTTCTTGAATATCTGGAGCCAAAATTAATTGGCAGGGGCCGGGGGTGGGGGAGGAGGTAAGATTTAATTATTCCAGTGGTGGTGAATGTATCCAGTCACATCATGCACTCAGGTGACATAGCATCCTGGGAAGGCTCAGCATGAAGGAACAAATTGAAGAGAAGCCTCTTCTGCTTTCCAGGGAAAACAATACACTTAAATTAACTTCTGATTCTCTCCTTTTTTAAAAAAATCAGCTTTTGAGGACCAGCCCTACCTCACTCAGCCTTCATTTCAGTGGCTGGTAATCACCAATCTCTTTTTTCCCCTCTGACTTGCCATCTAGTAGGGTCTCCAATCATTCTTAGACAAGGGCTCTGTGAGCTGAGTGCAGGATCTTCCCACATAAGCATGGGGATTACAATTGCCAGGTTTGGGTTTGCCAACTTAAGTGGTGACTGGTGTTGCCTCCTTTTATTTTGTCAGCAACGTGAACTCCTGCAGACTGCAAATACAGTATGTCTTCAGGAAATCTGTATGTTGTAATGGGAAAGAACACTGAACTAACAGTGAGGGACCAGACTGTTGCCCTCCGTTCTTACATATGCATTCTTACCTACATAATCTCTTTGAGAAATGATAATGATAATAGATGGGAATGATAAGGATAATAATAGATGATCTTAACACCTATATGGATTAATGTGCTTAATCCTCACAACTCTGTGATGTAGGTACTATCATTATCTCTGTGTTACAGATGAGGAAACTAAGGCACAGATCATAATGACTTATCCTTAGGCTCACTCAGCTGGGACATGGCTGAGTGGGGTCAAGCTGAAGGAGACATTGAGACTGTCTCAGTCACCAAGATCTATCTAGACCAGTTACTGGGAGGGTATAATGAAGGAGTTCTTCTCTCATATATGCAATGAGTGGTATTTGTTGTCCTGGGTTGCCTTGTGTCTGATTCAGCCTCCCCTTGAGTTTTGGGTTTGTAGGGATGATCCCTTCTTCAAACAAAGTCTGCCCATTATACCTGATGGAGAATGCTATTGTGTTTTCTTCCCAAATTTAACGTTTAACATAGGATAAGCCACCAAAGTTACCTTCGCTGAATTCCCTTTAGTGTGGCATTCATAACATCTTTGCTTTGAGGTCTAGCCCTGTAGTTTTTATTTATACCAAACTGCTTATACTTAAATTATACAATCTGATACATTTAGATATATGCATATACCCATGGAACTATCACTGTAATCCTAGATAATGAAAATACTGTATCCCCACAGAATTGTCAAATACCCTTGAAACCCAGTATCTAACTCCATCCCTGAGCAACATTGATCTGCTTTCTGTCTCTAAATTGGATCCTGGATTTTGGAGTATTTTACAAATGGAATGGTACTCTATGAATTCTTTTCTCTGGCTTCTTTTGCCCATACCCAACAGGATTATTTGAGATTCACCCATGCTGTTTTGTGTAATAGTTCTTTTCTGTTGTATAAGTATATCACAATTGGTGTATCCATTCACTTGCTAATGGACATAAGCATTGTTCACTGGTGTGTGTGTGTGTGTGTGTTTTGCTATTAGAAATAAAACTGCTGTGAGTACTCATGAACAAGACTTTTCAGTTTTACTGAGGCAAAATAGACAAAATTGTAATATATTTAAAGTATACAATGTGATGATATGATATATGCATACCTTTTGAAAGGATTCCAATAATCAAGTTACTAACATATCCATCACCTCTCGGAGTTACCTTTTTGTTTTCTTTGTAAAAACACTTAAGATCTACTTAGGAAATTTAAAGTATACAATACAGTATTACCATGCTATACATTAGGTCCTCAGACCTTGTTCATTTTATAACTGAAAGTTTCAACCATTTTATCAACCTCTCCCCATTTCCCCCACCCCCAGCCCCTGCCAACCACCATTCTCCTCTGTTTATATAAGTTCAACTTTTTTTTAATTCCATACATAAGAGATATCATGCAGTATTTGTCTTTCTCTGTCTGATTTCTTTCATTTAGCATAATGCCTTCCAGTTTCATCCATGTTGTCACAAATGACAGGAATTCCTTCTCTTTTAAGGCTGAACAATATTTCATCATACACATAGACTACATTTCCCTTCTCCATTCATCTGTTGATAGCCCCTTTGTTGCTTCCGTATCTTGGCTACTGCGACTAACATTACAATGAACAGGGGAGTATAGATATTTCTTTGAGATGGTGATTTCATTTCCTTTGGTTATATGTGCAGAAGTGGGACTGCTAGATCATATGGTAGTTATATTTTTAAATTTTTGATGAACCTCCATCCTGTTTTCCATGGTGGCTGAATCAGTTTATATTTCCACCCACAGTATACATGGGTTCTCTTTCCTCCATTACCTTACCAGCATTTGGTATCCCTTGTCTTGTTGTTAATAGACATCTTAACTGGTGTGAGGTTAGTGGTTTTACATTTCCCTGATGATTTGTGCTATTAAACACATTTTTATATACCTATTAGTCATCTATATATATATATATTTTTTTTTTTTGAAAAATACCTAGTGAGTTCCTTTGCTCATTTTTAATTGGGTTGTTTGTGGGGTTTTGTTTTGTTTTGTTTTGCTGTTGAGTTGTAGGAGTTCCTTATCTATTTTGGATACTAACCCCTTACCAGATATATAGCTTGAAAATATTTCTCCCATTCTGTAGGTTACATTTTTATTTTGTTGATTGTTTCCTTTACTATGCAGAAACTTTTTAGTTTGATGTAATCCCTCTTGGTTTTGCTTTTATTGCCTTTGCTTTTGTGTCAAATCCAAAAAACTATTGCCAAGTTCAACGTCAAGGAGCTTCCTTCCTGTGTTTTCTTCTGGGAGTTTTAGGTTCCAGGCTTTACATTTATTCTTCAGTCTATTGTGAGTTGAGTTTTGTCTTTAGTGTGAGATAGGTGTCTAATTTTGTTCTTTTGAATGTGTGGCTGTCCAGTGTGCCTAGCACTGTTTATTGAAGAGACTATCTTTTCTTCATTGTGTATTCTTGGGCAACTTTGTCATTAATTAATTGACCATATATGTATGAATTTATTTCTGGGCTCTCCTGTTGATCTCTGTGTCTGCTTTTATGCCACTAACATATTGTTTTGATTATTATTGCTTTGTAATGTAGTTTGAAATTAGGCAGTGTGATGCTTCCAGTTCTGCTCTTTGTACTTATGCTTCCTTAAGCTATTCATAGTCTTATGTGGTCTGTAAGAATTTTAGCGTTGTTTTTTCTCTTTCTGTGAAAAATGCTAATTGAATTCTGATAGAGATTGCATTGAATTTTTATTTTATTTTATATTTTTTTGAATTTTTTAAAATGTTTATTTATTATTGAGAGAGAGAGAAAGAGAGAGAGCATGAGCAGGGGAGGGGCAGAGAGACACAGACACAGAATCCAAAGCAGGTTCCAGGCCTGAGCTGTCAGCACAGAGTTGGACGCAGGGCTCGATCTCACAAACCGTGAGATCATGACCTGAGCTGAAGTTGGACACCCAACCAACTGAGCCACTCAGGTGCCCCTGCATTGAAGTTTTAGATTGCTTTGGGTAGTATGGACATTTTCCCAGTGTCATTCTAATCTACAGATATAATATCTTTCATTTATTGGTGTTTTCTTCCATTTCTCCCATTAGTATCTTTTAAAAAAATTTTTTTAATGTTTATTTTTGAGAAAGAGTGTGTGAGAGAGAGTGGAGGAAGGACAGAGAGAGAGGGAGACACAGAATCAGAAGCAGGCTCCAGGCTCTGAGCTGTTAGCACAGAAACCAACATGGGGTTCGAACCCATGAACTGTGAGATCATGACCTGAGCTGAATTCGGATGCTTAACCAAGGGAACCACCCAAGCGCCCCTCTTTCATCAGTATCTTATAGGATCAGTGTACAGATATTTCACTTCCTTGGTTAAATTGATTCCTAAATATTTTCTTTTTGATGCTATTATAAGTGGTTTTGTTAATTTCTTTTTCAGATAGTTATTAGTGTATAAAAAGACAATTGATTTTTGCATGTTGATTTTATATCCTGCAACTTTACTGAATTAATTTATCAGTTCTAACCATTTTTGGTGGAGAATTTAGTTTTTCTCTCCATAGATGATTCATCTGCAAATGGAGACAGTTTTATTTCTTGATTTCTGATTTCAATGCCTACATTTTCTTTTTCTTGCCTAATTACTTTGGATAGGACTTCCAGTGCTGTGTTGAAAACAAGAGGCAAGAGTGGGCACTCTGGTCATTTTGCTGATCTTAATGGAAAAGGTTTCAGCTTTTCACCATTAAGTATGATGTTAGTTATGGGCATGTGTGACTTTGATTATGTTGAGGTATATCCCTTCTATACCTAACACGTAAGTTTTTATCATGAAATGATGTTACATTTGGTCACATGCTTTCTCTGCCTCTTTTGAGATAATCATACAGTTTTATATCCTTCATTCTGTTAGAGTGGTGTATCACAGTTACTGATTTGTGTATGTTGAACCATCCCTGCATTCAAGGAATAAATTTCACTTGATCATGTTATATTATCTTTTTACTGTCCCATTTAATGATCCACTTATGGTCCCACTTTTCTTGGAGTCTCTGAACAAAGATAATTCATAGAAATATTTCCAGGCACAGACTGTTTTATTTCTTTCATTATCCTTTGGGCTTATAATAATTTCAGAGAGGTTTTTTTTCCAAGAGGTTTCACTATATAGTGACATCACCTATATTGTTTTCTCTAATCTACAGACCACATGTGATCTCAATGTCTAAAATCAATGAAATTGAAAGAAATTCTAAAACTTCTTTAGGTCTTACAGTTAGAACAAGAGTAATGGAAAGTGGGGGGAGGGAGAAGACATGCTTATTGAACAAAAGAAAGTAATTTCTCAGAAACCCTGCTGTTTTATCATGGTTTGCTTTCAAAAAGAATGCATTAGTATGTAGAGGTAGAGCCAAGGAGAAGGAGCTGAGCAGGGGTGGCTAGGGAGATAGGGCAGGAGCCAGGAGAGTGTGTCTTCATGGATGCCCAGAGAAGATGATTCATGGAGGAAAGAATGGGGAAAGGTAAAAGACTGTAGAGATTGGAGTGACCAGAAGACAGAAATGATTGTGGGGTTTGCTATATAGACGCAATTAGTGGTGTTGTGGTGTCTCAGGTGCCATGGTGAAGGGAAGAAGCATGACTGGGAAGAACTGGATAAAGAATGAGGGAGGAGGGGGTGAAGACATAACTCCTGGCAGTTCTTTGAAGAAGCTTCACCGCAAATGAGAGCACTGAGTGCCTACAATAGCAGGTAGTTGCCCTGTCCCCTAGTTACCTTGCTCTACTAGGGGTCACATCAACTATAGTCACAAAAATTAGATTAGTGTCCCTGTCTCCAATGGAATGGAAGAAATGAGAAGAGGTTTGAAAGATTTTCTAATTCTACTGACTCCTAGAGATAATAGGAAATATTAAAGTTTGTAAATACACCTTGCCCAATTAAATCCAATTTCTTGCAGATAGCACCTAATAGTATAGTTGTAGCATGTGAGAAAAAATATAACAGTTTTCTTTTTTCTTTTTGATTTTTTTAATGTTTATTTATCTTTGAGAGAGAGGGAGACACAGAACTTGGGCAGGGAGGAAGGGGCAGAGAGAGAGAGGGAGACACTGAATTTGAGCTGTTAGAATAGAGCCCAAAGTGGGACTTAAACTTGTGAATTGCAAGATCATGATCTGAGCCAAAGTTGGATGCTTAACTGACTGAGCCACCCAGGCACCCCCATAACAGAGTTTTCTTATTCTAATGCTTAACTTTACTAAATAATTATTTTGATTTTGTTTTAAAATAAAAGCAGGTGGTTTTTTTTGTTTGTTTTGTTTTTAAGAAACACATTATCCACTGGAACAAAATTATCATGCTGTAGGCTTATGGAATAATTTGTCATTTTCATTATGTAAGCAGTTTGTTGCCAAACGAAAATCCCTCCTTTTGTCAAAAGAGAGCTGAATTTCAGAGCCAAATGGTAGAATCATTTGCATTTTCTTTAATTTCTGCCCTGAACATCATTTTTTTTTTTCTTAATTTTCTACCAGTGATAGGATTCTGGCCATATTTATTTCTCGTTAGTTTTGGTGTCCTGTAATGCAATATTGCTTGAAACCTTCTTAAGTATTTATCTTCTACCTCACAGATGAGAGGATTTTAAGAAGCCTTTTGATTTCTCTGGGAGTTGGACAGTTGCGTATGTGATTCCAGATGATCCAAGAAGAAGTTACAGAAAGGCAGTAACAGGGGTTGCCCACAGGGTTTCAGATCACTCTGACCTATAAGCACATCTTGGAGGAGAAGGTCATTTACTTTTTCTTTTTTCAAGAAGAGAGCAGGGTTATATTTTAATTGTAAATTTCAATGTACGTACCATTGTAGGCAAAAAATTCTTCCTTTTGGCTAAATAATATCTGCTTATGATTTTCAAATTTTATTTCAAGAAAAAATGGTGGGAAAAATCTCCTGGATTTTCTTTTTATAACTACAATGTTGTTGACTCCAGTGTTTCTTTTAGGTTTTGTTGGAATCCCTACATCTCTTATTTCAAATCTAATGTGGTTTCAGGGCATCTGGGTGGCTCAGTAGATTAATCATCTGCCTCTTGATTTCAGCTCAAGTCATGATCTCCTGGTCACGGGATTGAGCCCCTCAGTCGGGCTCCACACTGAGCATGAAGACTGCTTGAGATTCTCTCTCTCTCCCTCTGCCCCTCTCCCCTGGTTGCACATGTGCTCTCTCTCTCTCTCTCTCTCTCTCTTAAAAAAAACAAAACAAAACCCAAAAACCTAGTAGGGTTTGTAGGGGAAGATCATGGTTTTTTTCTTTTCTTTTTTCTTTTCTTCTTTTTTCTTTTTTTTTCTTTTCCCCCTCCTTTCTTTCATTCTTTCATTCTGTCATTCTCTCATTTTCTCTCTTGTTCTCTCTCTTGTTCTCTCTCATTCTGTCTCTCATTCTTTCTGTCTTTTTGTCTCCCTCTTTCTTTCTCTCTCCCTCTCCCTTCCTTCCTTCCTTCCTTCCTTCCTTCCTTCCTTCCTTCCTTCCTTCCTTCCTTCCTTCTTGTTTTGCAGGCTTCATGCCCAGCACATAGCCCATTGCAGGGCTTGAACTCAAGACCCTGAGATCAAGACCTGAGCCAAGATCAAGTGTGGGATGTTCAACTAACTGAGCGACCCAGGCACCCCTCTAAATAATTCTTTTATTATTTTTCCATTACTAACGAGTTTCTTTTTTTTCCTGGCTAAAATTTTAAAAACTGGTAACTATCAGCCAGTACGGTATCTTGTAATGTTCTGCTCTTAAACATGTTTTGTTATTGAGTAAGATATTTGTGAAAGCTGGCTTCTCTTGTTTTCTTTTGACTGACTTTTCAGTTATAATTGCAAGATGTGTTTGGTCTCACAGTGATTCTCAGTAGCACGCACGCTCTTTTAAAAAAGAGCTACTTTTTCTTTGCAAAGAGCAGAACTTGAAAATATGCATTTGGAAATGTTCAAATGTATGTGAACTAGAAAGAATAGAACAATGAATCTCCATTGGCTTCACCTAACCAAGATTTTGCCCCATTTGCATTATTTACCCATCCTTTGTTTTCCTTTGCTGAAGTATTTAAAAGCAAACCTTACACATTATGTTGTTTCCCTCCTACACACATCAGTATCCTTCTCTAAAGAACATGAGCCACAATATGACTGTAGTCTCATTATCATGCCTGTCACAATTTCTTATTACCATGGGATATCTATTTCATAATCAGATTTCTCCCCTTGGCCCCTAAAGATCATTTTATAGTTAGTTTGGTTGGCTCAGGACCCAAACAAGATGCACATAGTCACTTGGTTGTTGCTTTTCCTAAATTTCTTTTCATCTGGAGTATTTCTCTTTTTCCTTTTGCTTTTTTTAGGTGACTCTTTGCAAAAAACCAAGTTTACTCCTCATAATGTTTTCCCTTTGGATTTGTCTGTTTGCTTCTTTGGGGTGATGTTTAACTTGCTCTTCTGTTCATCTCTTTCCAGCAAATGAGGGATGGGTTCAGGCTTGAGTTCACTGTGGTTCACCCATTTTGGCAAGAACACTTAACAGGCAGGGCTATGGCTTCATGTCACATCCCATTGTGAGGCACACAGTGTCTGTTTTTCTCACATCTCAGGATGCTAAGGTTGATCATCAGTCCCTCCATTGTAGTGCTCTCTGTCATCCTCTGCTATACATGCTTTTATCCATTGAAGACTATTGCATGGGACTGCAAAATGGTTATTTCCTAGTACTGCTTTTCCTTCCAAGTCAATTAGCTTGAATTCTTGGGAAAATAATAGCTTTTCTCTTGTTAAGCACTCCATAGGATTACCCTAACATGTATTTATTCCACAACAGTGGAATAAATATTTAATTCTTTTTTTTTAAAATACATATCAATTAATTGCTCCTTTAACCTGAAGGCCAGTTTGCTATTAACAGTTTCCCTGCAGAACCTGCAGCTGGCTGTCAAGCAAAGTAACCGACCCATCTCCCTTTGTCTGCTAGACCCAGCCAGTGAGCACTTGATTAGGACCTTGCCATGGGGTTCCTGAGCCTAACAGATTGAGACCAGCCCTCTATGAAAAGGTTTCTGGGACACCTGGGTGGTTCAGTTGGTTAAGCATTCTACTCTTGATTTGGGCTCAGGTCATGATCTCATGGTTCGTGAGTGTGAGCCCTGCATTGGGGGCTCTGCACTATATGTTCTTGGGATCTTCTATCTCCCTCACTCTCTGCCCCTTCCCCCACTCATGCTCTCTCTCTTTCTCCAAAATAAAATAAACACTTAAAAAAAGAGGCTTCTGAAATGATACTCCAGGTCATATTGCAAAGCTGAAAATGTTTGCAGATTGCTAAACCTCTGATTTAAGGTGTTTTCATAGCATCATGACCATATCACATGAAGTGTTATATCCTTCCTACATCCACAGTTCAAAACCATAGATTTACTTCTCATTTGATTGATGTTCCTTCCCATCAAATCTAATGTCAGAAGGCAGACTGAGTCTTCCTGGCCTCCGAGTTTAACCAGAACTTGTCTGGTTTCAAGAGACAGAAATTCACCTCAAACTACCTGTGACACAAAGAAAATTTGTTGGAAAGCTGTTGGGGTAGCTCATAGGACTGAAAGCAAGTTACAGAATGTTTAGCTGTTTGAGGGATTTCAAGGACTTCAGTTGGACTGGAATGTCTCTAATACAGTCTTTTCTTCTTACCTGGAATTGACAGCTTTGTTCTCTTAAACACTTCCTTGTGTTGGTGGCCTTAGTAACCAGCCACACAAAGAGTGTTTTTTGTCTGTTTGTTTTTAACATCAAGACTGTGATTGGCCTGAGGTGTGTGTTCACCTCTAGGCCAATTACTGTCTCCCTGGGAAGTGGGTGCCCTGGTTAGCCTATTTTGGGTCAAGCATCCACTTCTGTATATATTAGAGGAGAGAACAGTGAGGGATCTACCTTTCTAGATGAGAAGAGTAAATCCACAGCATCCAAAGGAAAGAGCCTAGATGTCTATCAACTGCTGAATGGATAAAGAAGATGTGGTTTATATATACAATGGAATACTGCTTGGCAATGAAATCCTGCCATTTGCAACAATGTGGAGGGAACTGGAGGGTATTATGCTAAGTGAAATAAGTCAGTCAGAGAAGGACAGATATCATATGTTTTCACTCATATGTGGACTTTGAGAAACTTAATAGAAGACCATGGGTAAAGGGAAGGGGAAAAATAGTTATAAACAGACAGGGAGGGAGGCAAACCATGAGAGACTCTTAAACACAGAGAATGAACTGAGGGTTGATGGCGGGGGGAGTGGAGGGGGAAAATGGGTTATGGGCATTGAGGAGAGCACTTGTTGGGATGAACATTGGGTGTTGTATGTAAGCAATGAATCATGGGAATCTACCCCAAAACCAAGAGCACATTGGATATACTCTATGTTAACCAATGTGACAAAAAATTATATTTAAAAAAGTACATAATAGCAGATGCTTAACAAAATGTTGTAGAAGAACCAGTGGACTCAAGGAAGACTGATTGCCTTGATGTAATTCATTAGATTTGTAGAAAGAATCTATTCTGACAAAATATATTCCATAAAGTCATGCTGACTTTTACTTGCTCTCTGGGCTCTTGGATCCTCCAAACATAATACTTAAAATAGCTGTGTTTTTGTTTGTCTTTGAAAAGCACTCTGCTCCAGCCCTCACAAATTCTCAAAGGCAATGTTAAATTGTCAAGTTTAAACCTCTATAATGACTTAATTTGTCCAGTATTAAAAACAGTGGGCTCTTAGAACCTATAAATCTCAACGTATCTCAATGTGTATTCAAGTGCTAGATCCTTTCCTGTAGGTCATGGTACCTGGATGCTTTCCTGTGCTTCAATGTGAGAGACTGTACACATGAAGACTAAGCCAAATAAAACTTTTTTCTTTTCGGCTTTGTTCATCAAGTGATTGTTTTTTTTTCATTCCAACAAATAGGTATTTTTTTTTTTCTGTTCTAAAACAGACCACAGAGTTGTCATCATCAGTGCTTTCTGACCTTGTATGTCACTTACCCTAGACTGATAATTATAACTCTCTGCTGCCTGATGCTGTAGACCTTACCTCAGTTTGATCTGATGAGATATTGTGACCCTAAATTCATTCCTTACACGTGGATTCATTCAGATAACTTAAAATCATGGGAAGGAACAGTGCTTTTCATCAGTAGCAGAAATGTATAATGTTTTTTTTCCCATTTCCTAAGCTAATGAAATCTTGATACAACTGAATGCAATATTTTTTTATTAATAAATATAAAAATATTTCATCTAATATTTGGGACCCCTTTGCCTTGAATAATTATCCTTCACTTTTTCGAGTTCTTCAATTTTCCTTGGATTTCCTTACCATTGAGGTAAAAAAAAGATTTTGGAGTCATTTTAAAAATTTCAGGGAATAGTTGAATGTCTTCAACAGTTGATTTACTTAGCTTTTTTTGGTGTGCAATGTCAAAGGGAATTTCACATTTACAAGGTACCGAAGCATGGAATCTATTGTCCTCTCTCTCTCGTCATGGTAAGTGTTCATCAAGTTGATAATGAAATCTGTAGCAACATCATGTTGTTTTGATGGCTTTAGATGCAGGAGAATTTGGAAGCCAATATGCAGTTCATTTAACTTGTGCCCACGCCATCTGCTTATCTGCAGCACTCAGCCAGCCCGCCTGCTTCTTTTCTCCTAGAGTCTACAGAGATGATTAACCTGGATGAAGATTCCTGGCAGCCTCAATTGACTTCCTGAATCTTCCACACCATCCAGAATTCCCTGGTGGAGGCTGGCAGGAAATTTGGAAAAGCAGAGAGTCTTTTTTGGCCTGGGAGAGGGTAGACATAAATGTCAGCTGGTGAACCATCACTGGGGAGAATGACTTCAGGACTCAAGGCTTATTCAAAATAAATTTCAAGTCACCAGCTAACTCTAATGTAATATCACCAAGAAGGGAAATGTTCTGGGCTTCATCATCTCCTATGTTTATTCTGTAGCAACAGGAATAGTGTAGTCCAACTAAGTGTAATGTGCCAACAAATTGTTTTCAAAGTCACTAGGAGGGTAAGACAGGTAATTATTTTCTTCCTTCCTGACTTACATCAGAGACAGGTTGGCACTAGAGGTCTGATTCCACTGGATGATAGAGGCTATGCTTTTTAATATGTCTTGGGATATCATTGAATTAAGATCCATTACATGGGGTTAGCCAGGGCAATGGTGGTAATTTGGCCTGAGTGACTGTGAATCTTCTCTGAGTGAACCACAGAGTGTCTGGCCTTCAATTTGTACCACAAATATGAGTCAGGGGCCTGCCCTGCCATTATCCCCCATGTATGTGGTTTCAGTCATCCTGTCCATTGACCTTGGACTGCCAGGAAGTGCCCATTTGTGCAAGTCTGAAGCAAGGAAGAGTGTGAAAACTGATTATGGAATGCAGGCCTGTAAGTCAGAGGTGAAAAGCCCCTTATTTCCAACCGCCCTTTGGCAACAGAACCTTCTCTTACCCTGTTGTCAGGCTGGTGCTGAGCATTCTACCACAGTGCACACCGACCCATCACTGGGGCATCAATCAGAATAATTCATGGTGGTCATATGTTGCCTTGTGTATAGTCCAACAGCATCTTTTTACACTGGGCATCCGCCTGTCTCTTTTATCAGCAAGTGTAGAGAAAATATTTTTGTGAAGAAAGTTCCCAGTATAAATAACAAAGAAAGAAGGAAAAAAGGAAAATAAAAAAGGCAGGTCTGAGATTACTGTGTATCAAGACACGGGTGTGGTTTGATGATAAAAGCCCGAACACTTTGGATGAAGGCATCCCATCGGACATGATGAGTTCTCTCCTTCGGACTCAATTGTGGAGAGTTAATTGACATTTCTTGGCGCTGCTGCCCTGGGCTGACTTCTCTCAAAATTGTGGAGTCAGTCATGCATGTTTTCTGTGCCTTCCAGCTTCCCTTTCTGAGCACAGTGTCTGTCTTTCTGACCCTCTCATCACACCACCCCTCAGAACATTACTCTCTGGGGCTGCTTCTTTCACTGCCTGACCAACCCCCCTCAGTCCTCTACCTCATTCTAAAAGCACTACTGCAATTATAAGACTACATAATATTTGCTGAAATGTTAAAGATAAAGGGGCATTGATTTATTTACTTTTTTTTCCCCAGAGGATTCTAGGATGTCAGTGGTATTGACACCAAGAAAGGGCACATAGATGTTAGGATATCACAGTCCAAGATATTTAACCCCAAATTTTGGTGTCAGTTGAAGTAATTAACTACAGTCTGTAGCTCCTTAAATGGTGGTCCACTGAGCAGTGGTTGACATCACCTTGGAGGTTACTAGAAATGAAGACTTGTAGGGGCGCCTGGGTGGCGCAGTCGGTTAAGCGTCCGACTTCAGCCAGGTCACGATCTCGCGGTCCGTGAGTTCGAGCCCTGCGTCGGGCTGTGGGCTGATGGCTCAGAGCCTGGAGCCTGTTTCCGATTCTGTGTCTCCTTCTCTCTCTGCCCCTCCCCCGTTCATGCTCTGTCTCTCTCTGTCCCAAAAATAAATAAACGTTGAAAAAAAAAAAAAAAAGAAATGAAGACTTGTAGGCCCTACCTCACATCCACTGAATGAGAATGTGCCTTTTAACAAGGGCCCCAAGTAATGATTCTTCACATTCATGTTTGAGAAAAATAGACCTATTCTGTATGAAGTTTCAATAAAAATAAATACAGTCTGATGTCAGGCTTCTAGTCAAAAGAGAGGCAAATGTTCCTTAGGAGAAGCCTCTGAGGGAGCAGTGGCTTTCCAAACTTAGTGCACATGAGAATCATCTGGAAGGCTTATTAAAACAGAAATAGCTGGGCCCCAACCTCAGAATTAAAAAAAAATTTTTTTTAATGTTTATTTATTTCAGAGAGAGAGAGAGACAGACAGAGTATGAGCAGGGGAGGGGCAGAGAGACTGAGAGAGAGAGAGAGAGAGAGAGGGAGAGAGAGAGAGAGAGAGAGAGAGAGAGAGAGACAGAATCTGAAGCAGGCTCCAGGCTGTGAGCTATCAGCACAGAGCCCGACGTGGGGTTTGAACCCATGGACTGTGAGATCACGACCTGAGCTGAAGTCTGACGTTTAACTGACTGAGCCACCCAGGTGCCCCCAACCTCAGAATTTCTAATTTAGGTCTGGGGGAACCTGAAAATATGCATTTCTAACAAGTTTCCAGGTGATGTTGATCCTATGGTTCTGGGGACACACTTTGAGAAGTACAGACATATAGTGGTGTGATTAATGGGAACAATCCATGTTGGTTGAGGCCCCAGACAGAAACTCTGTGGCAGGAACTCTGTTAGGTGCTTGTATACACACAAAGGACACTCTACCTGGAAGCCTTAGATCATGGTTTAAGGGCAATCTTTACCACATTCTGTGCTGTGTCATTTTTCCGTGATATCTTGAGACTTAACTCAAAAAAAGGTGATCCTAATTAGAGGATCTCAGCCTTAGGAGATGAGAAGGGATATGTGTGATGATTAGTTAGTTGGGACTTTTTTTTGGGGGGGGGGCAATCAAAGCCAACATTGTGCCTGCAGGTAGACCCAGGCACACTTCTCCTATCAACTGAATATCTCTGATATCCTTTTTCTTAAATTTTTTTTTCAACGTTTATTTATTTTTTGGGGGGACAGAGAGAGACAGAGCATGAACGGGGGAGGGGCAGAGAGAGAGGGAGACACAGAATCGGAAACGGGCTCCAGGCTCTGAGCCATCAGCCCAGAGCCTGACGCAGGGCTCGAACTCACAGACCGCGAGATCGTGACCTGGCTGAAGTCGGACGCTTAACCGACTGCGCCACCCAGGCGCCCCTCTGATATTCTTAATTTACTAGGTATTGGTATAGAGAGATCCCCATATTTTTGGAACCCAAACATGTAGTTTTGGTCTTTTGGATTTCTACCAAATGGGACAAATACATTTCTCAGTCAACATGCAACTCTAATTAACAAATTATGGCACTGTTTGTATAGATTATCTGTTAACGTCTAGGAAAAGTACACTCAGGCATTTAGTGTTTCTGTAGTTATGTTTGGCAGTGTTAAAAGCTGAATCTGTGTTCTAATGAAATTTTATGTCTGTTGTGTAAATGATGGATCAGGTATCAGGCATGACTGTAGAATCTGATCATTGGTGTCAAAGCTCATACATATTTAAGGTCCTTCACCATGTCAACCTGAAATGCTACCAGTTCTCTTGTTAAGGAGATACCCCTTCAAGGAAAGGAGACCCGAGGGGTCAGGTTAAGCCTTCTAGAGACACAAGGGGGTAGGGGTATGTCAGAACATGCTGAGAAGTGAAGGGAGATAGCTAGGGGTTGGTCGGTGATGAAAATTAAGAGTCACTGTGGATGATGTCCCAGGTACAGGAATGACTATAAGAAAAAAACCTGAATGTAGAGTCTATGGTTGTTGAAGTTTATCAGGACCTTCTGTTGCTTGTTTCTGAGAACTGTGCACCCCCCTGCCAGCCCCTGGTATATATGCCTAGAATTCTCTTCCTTTTCTCTTTCCTCTTGGTGTCGTTTCCTATGTGAAAGGATTTCCCTGAAGGTTTTTTTTTTTTTTAATCAAAGTATTCTAGAACATGGGAAAATCCTTCAGGTTTCTGGGATTTCTTTTTATATTTTAAAACCTAAATTAAAAAACAGCAAGGCCCTGGTCTAACCCCTAGGTGAGATGTGAGGGCTGGCACTTGCCACCACCTTGTGAAGCATGTAGGAGAGTAGGAGCCTGTAATCAAATAGAATAAGTAGCTGGGATGATTCCACACAGCCCTGGGGAGTTAACGGCATTGCTTTCTTTCTTGGCCTTCTTGCCAACACCCTGCTGCTTTACTTCTCAACTAAAAATAACGATCTTCTGTCCTACTTTTTTGTTATTAACATTTCTTAATTTGTAAGGACTTTTCTCATTTCACGGTGTCTCCTAAAAGCTCTGTTTCCCTGGGTTTTAGCTCCTGTGTATCTAAGTGAATTATAGTGAAAGCTGCCTTGTCTAATACCTAGCAATCCTACCAAAATCAACATTTTGAATGTTCATCTTTAATAATGCCAGTTATGTTGGAGAAAAGGATCTAGACCATGGTGGAGTTGGTGTTGTGAAGAAACAGGATGTTTTATTCTGTCACAAAAATTCTATAGGTAATGTTAGTGTCATTGTTGGTTTTTTGTTTTTGTTTTTGTTTTTCAGTTTAATGTTGAGGAATGAAAAGGTGACAGTCTGGCACAATGTAACATGACTTTTAGTTATCTGTATTTTTACTAATTGGACAAGCGTGCAAATACATAAAGATCTTGCAAAAGTAATGCATGTCCATTTTTGAAAACTCGGAACATGTGGAGTATGTGAAATAGGAAAGCAATTAATCACGACCCCACGGCACAGAGGGCACCATTGATTTGTTCAATGGGAAGCATTTAAAATATATTAGAAACTGTTGTAACCCTGTTTGGGTATTTCTCCGTGCATGTATTTAGTTACTTAGTACAGGGAGGTTTAACAATATGGCAGCTATCTTGCCCCTGCTGACTTTGAGTAGCATAGGGCCAGTGCTTTATTCAAAGGAAAGGCAAGGAGGTAGCAGGTCTTAGAACAGAGGTCTATATGTTCTTCTCTACAAACAAAGAAACCGTGCTCACTAGAGATAGATTTGAGTTGGTAAAACCAATGACTTTTCCTGATCCCAATATTTAGTGTTGCCATAGGTAACGTGCATCAGTGTCATCTGTTCTCTTGACCCCTGGGACACTACCCTGGACCTTGTTTTCTTTTTTTAATTTTTTAAGTTTATTTATTTATTTTGAGAGAGAGAGAGGCAGAGGAAGAGAGAGAGAGAGAGAGAGAATCCCAAGCAGGCTCCACGCTCTCAGTGCAGAGCCCAATGTGGGACTTGAACTCACAAACTGTGGGATTGTGACCTGAGCTAAAATCAAGAATTGGATGCTTAACCAAATGAGCCACTCCAGTGCCCCTGGACTTTGTTCTTTCTCTCCATTCCCTCTGACTCCTCTTCCTCCACTTTGTGCTTATCAAGGCTCCTTCCTAGGCTCAGTTTTTAGCTCTCTCCTTCCTGCGTGCTTCACCTAAATGACAACCATCCATTCTTCTGGCTTCAACCATCACCTCTGTGGGTTGAATTCTAAATGTATGTAGCCAGCCAAGACCCACTTATGTATCTTTGCCTCATGTGAGGTCCCAGATCAGGTGCTGTGTGTGTATGGTGAGGAGAAAGGCAGAGTCGCTTCTTGTCATGGAGGTTATGTTCTGGAAGGAATAGACAGGCCATAGCCAAGTGAACAAATAATCCTCTAATTTAAGAAGGTGGAAAATGTTTGTGAAGATTAATAAAGCACAGTGATCTGAGGAAGAATGATAGGGGTAGCAAATACTGTTTTGATAAGGTGGTCATGAAAATCTTGCTCAAAAGGTGACATTAGAGCTGAATCTTATTGAGAAGTGGCTGGCCATGTGAACATCTTGGAAACACTCATTTTGACAAATAGAAAATAGGCAAGTGCATTGGTCCTGAGAGATGAAGGCCATTGGATGTTCCTTTCAGCCAAGAGGAGATGCATTACAGAGTCCAGAGCAAAAATAGTTAATTGCAATTACAGTAATTCCTAGGACAGAGAAGTATGGAATATGATGAGAACATCCGACAGGGGAATCTCATATTAATAACAAGCTATAAAGCTTTTACGATATCAGTATGTACTATTTTATAGCATTATTTTTAAGGTTTATAACTGTATTCTATTTTATGATTATGCCATATTATGTTTAACCAATAGTCTTTTTATAAATTGAATTCCACACAATCATTCTTGTTAATTACAAGAATTCCCAGTGTCTCAAAAGAAAATTATAACCAGCAGGCAAGCTTGTATAAGAAAGCAGCAAAAAGACGCTGGCAGTGAGCTAATGTGGGTGGGAACTCACCAGCCTGGGGAACTCTGCTCCTCCTCTTGGGGTTCTCTGATTATGCCAGGGGTGCTATTCTTGTGCCAACCATACTGTAAGTTCATTTTTTTTTAAATAATTTTTTTATTTTGGAATAATTTTTGAATTATAGAAAAGTTACAAAAATAGTCCAGAGTTCCCATTTACCCACACCCACCTTCCCCTATTGTTGACATCTTACATAACCAGGGTATATTTGGCAAAACTCAGACACGATCATTGGTACTTTCCTATTGACCGAAGTCCAGACTTCATTAGGATTTCAGTAGCATTTCCACTAACGCCCTTTTTCTATTTGAGGGTCCAGTCCCGGAGGCCACAATGTGTTGGGTCATCTTCATAGTAGTATCTCCCTTGGTTTTTCATGAGCTTGAGAATTTGGGGAAGTACAGATCAGATGTCTTGTAGAATGTGTCTTAACTTGGGCTTATCTGAATTTTTGTTTCTTATGGATAGACTGGGATGATGGGTTTAGGGAAGAATGCCATCAAAGTACAGGGCCCTTCCTGTCATTCTATATTGAGAAATCACAGTATCTACATGCTTTGTCATCAGCAGTGTTAATCTTGATAGTCCAGCCAAGGTAGAGCTTGTCAGATTTTCCACTGCAAAGTGACTCTTCCTCCCTCTTTCCATTCTCTGTTTGTCACAAGCTAGTCACTAAGTCCAAAACACATTCAGTCAGGGTGTGGGGGGTAATGGTGGGATGGAGTAGATAGATTAGTAACAGTAAGGTCCATCTCCTTGAGGGGCTGTCTGCATACATTTCTTGAATTTCTTCTGTAAGGTAGATTTCTCTCTTCTCCACTGTAATGATTCAATCATGTATTTATCAGTGGGGACTCAGGCTTATTTATTTTATACTTTGGCTTATAATCTGTCAATATATCATTTATTTTTAGTCAAAATGTTCCTGTTTTGGCCATGGGGAGATCTTTGGGGTTGGCTCTGGTCCCTTTCATATTTCATCATCCTTGTGTTTTTTTTGAGTACTTTCTTACTTTGTTCTCCGCGTTCCACTTGTATTTTCTCTGCCCTCGACCCAGAATCAGCCATTTTCCCAAGGTTCTCTATTTCCTCTTAGAAGAAAATCATATTTAGAAACCAAGATCTGGGCAACCAACCATCTTGTGACAATTTCTAAGCTCAGTTATAACATTGTTGCTTGAAATATCTCTTGAGTTAACTCTTGGCACATATCCATCATGATTCCTTGTGATCAATGCCCTAGAGATGGAACTGCTGGATTAAAGGGAGTAACGTCACGTTACAAGTTTTCAACATATTGCCAGGTTATCTTCTAGAAGAAAAATTTTCATTTATATTAATGAGTGGTATAAACGCTTTTGGTCTTGGGTTTTGAACACCCAATGAACTTCTCTTCGCTACCAAATGTATACCTTAACTCATGTTCACTGCCGATACTAGTCTGGGCTACACTTGGTGGATTACTGCAGCAGACTTTTAATTAGTCTTCCCTTCTTGTATTCTCCTTATCTACATTCTTTAGAGAAAAGTCGGAGCCGTGTTTTTACAATATAAATAAATGAGACAACATTGTGATTCTGCTTTGAAATCTTTTAAGAGTTCTCGATGCAGAGATAATATAAAATGTTTAATACGGATATAAGGCCGGGGTGCCTGGATGGCTCAGTCGGTTGAGCGACCGACTTAAACTCAGGTCACAATCTCACGGTTTGTGAGTTTGAGCCCCGTGTTGGCTCTGTGCTGGCAGCTCAGAGCCTGGATGGAGCCTGCTTCTGATTCTGTGTCTCCCTCTCTCTCTGCCCCTCCCTCACTCATGCTCTGTCTCTCTCTGTCTCAGAAATAAACATTAAACAAAATATATGGATATAAGGCCATGGGTCTGTTTGGGTCCTGTTTACCTCTCTGGTATGCTCTTAGGCCCTTGTCCCCCTTACAAGAGTACATCAAGGAAGCATTGGCTTTCCTCATGTTTCTCCACTGTGCCAACCTATTTCCTGCTTCATGGCTTTTTATGAATTCTCCCCCTTGCCTACAATCTCTCTCCAGCACTCACGTAGTAAATTTCTAGTAATAATTCTGGTGTCAATGTAAGTGTTAATTCCTTAATTCTATCTGAAAAAAGCAATTTTCACAGATTATAATTGTTTAGTTATTTAATATCTAACCCTCCAATCTATTTTAAATCCATAAAAGCAAAGATGGTATCCAGTTTGATCAACACCTAGAAGAGCTCCTGGCACATAGTAGGAAGTCAGTGGTTATTTGTGGAATGAATGTATATAGCTTGAGTCTTGAATTCATTCGGTTAAACGTATTCCAGGAAAAAAAAAATCTGCATTAAATGAGGTGTTATAAAACCTCACTTAAAAAAATTTTTTTTAATGTTTATTTAGAGAGAGAAGGAGAGAGAGACAGACAGAGACAGAGCATGAGCAGGGGAGGGGCAGAGAGAGAGGGAGCCACAGAATCTGAAGCAGGCTCCAGGCTCCGAGCTGTCAGCACAGACCCCAATGTGGGGCTTGAACTCGTGAACCTCGAGATCGTGACTGGAGCTGAAGTCGGATGCCTAACTGATCAAGCCACCCAGGCACCCCTCAAATATCACTTTCTTATACTTGCAAGATCATTAATTGATGCATTTGAGAAGTGAAATAGATCTATTTTTTATTTAGAATATGATCTAGAGGCAAAAAGTTTATTTTAGCAGGTAACGGCCAAAACAAGAACATTGATGACACCACTGGTTCACATTGCCAGTTTTACCTTCAGAAAGATACCAGTTTACATTTGGCATTCTTTGAGAGCACACATCTTTTTTCTATGATTTCTCTGTGGCGAATTATATTTTCTAAGGATGGCCATAATAGAACCTCCCTTCTCACCTGGGCTTTATACAATGACACTTTGACACTCCTCCCAGAGTGACGGCCTCTCTTCCCTCCCCGTGAATCTGGGCAGGTTTGTGACTTCACTTGATTTGATAGGTGACTCCCAAGGCTGGGTCATAAAAGGTGGTCAGTGTCTACCTGCTTCCATTGGGACCTCTGTGTTTGGAGGCCTCCACACCAAGCATCATGGGTATGACACATGTGGTATTCGGGCCCACAGCCCCAGATCGGTTTTTTCACAGCCATGTGAGAGAAGACCACTCCAAGAGATTCCTGGCCCCAGCTTCCAGTCACCTCTAGCTTTTGACTCTTGTCAGCTGGGGCCCCACATACCAAGCTGCTCTGCTGTGCCCTTTCTGAATTTCCTGGCCCACAGAATCTGGGAACAGAATTAAATGGTGATTTTAAGTGGCCAAAGTTTGGAGGAATTGGTTATGCAGCAGTAGGAACAGAAAGAAATTTCAATATTGTGATTTTCCATTTTTCTTAGTCTGAAAATAGAAGCCTATCATTTATATTTTTATCCCTTTGGTTACTAGTAAGATTGAATGTGTCTTTATACAAGTATTAACCAGCTATATCTTTTCGCCTCATAATTACCTTTCCCATTTTTCATGGATACTTCTCTTTTTGGATTTGAAAGAGTTCATTATTTATCAAGGATAAACTTCTTTTCTGTTACGTGCTCTGAATATTTTGCTGTTATCTTGTGTTACGTTGTTTTCACTTGTGTTCATTCTTTAAAGTCAGGCTTGAATATTTTCTAGTTGTTCTTTCTTGTGAACTCATGGCCTTTCAGTCACTGTCTCTCTCATCCCAAATCAGTTATATTTAATCTTCGCTTGTGTGTTAAGAGCACCACTTTTCCTCAGCTAAGAAGATGATCTCCCTACCACTTCTTATTTTTCTTGCAACTTTAGTTAAGTGTATTTTCAAAGTTATATTTTAGTAAAGCTTATATTTATTTATAATAGTGAGACCCTCTTTGAGAAGAGTGATTTAATATAATCTTACAGTAAAAAAAGCCTCAGTTGTAAATTGACGGAAGCCAGATATTAGTTAAGAGTGTTGTGGGAATGCAGAAACTTATAAATGGAGTTGGTAAAGGGCACCTTGGTGGCTCAGTAGGTTAAGCACCCGACTTCGGCTCAGGTCATGATCTCACGGCTTGTGAGCTCGAGCCCCGCATCGAGCTCTGTGCTGACACCTTGGAACCTGGAGCCGGCTTCAGATTCTGTGTCTCCCTCTCTCTCTGCTCCTCCCCCACTTGCACTGTCTCTCTGTCAAAAATAAACAAACATTTAAAATTTTTTTTTAAATAAATGGAGTTGGTAATATGCTTCTAAATTTAAAAAATGATCTATGAGGAAATTATTGGTAAGAAAGCAAAAATCCAGAGGAGGTGTGACTGATCTCTTCTTATAAATGACAAAATGGTGGGGGAAATCTAGGTGCAAGGTGGGCAGAGCAAGCATAGCAGAAATTTGGAGGATGATAAAATCCAAATATAAAAGTCTGTTCCATTAGTAATGTTTTTGGAGTCACTGGATAATTGGTGAAAGCCATAGGCAGATATGAAAGGTAACTCCTTTTGATACCAAAGTATCTGTATCCCTGAATTGTAGAGTTAAAGCCATGGGTGAACTCTGGAGATGTATCCAACATAGGATTTTTGACTGCAGGAAGAATGATCAGAGTTGGTAGAAAGACACATACAGTTCAATTCTGGCTCTGAAATTTGGGCATATATTCTACCGTGAGTATTGGTAGTTGGAGATTAACAGCAAGACATATTAAATACCTGTGAGACCTGTGAGTTTATATTTCTTTTTTTAAATGCTTATTCATTTTGAGAGAGAGAGAGAGAGAGAGAGAGAGAGAGCGAGCGAGCAAGTGAGCAGGGGAGTGGCAGGAAAATCCCAAGCAGGCTCTGTACTGTCAGTGCAGAGTCTGACGTGAGGCTCTATCCCATGAACCAAACTGTGAGATCATGACCTAAGACAAAACCAAGAGTTGGATGCTTAACTGACTGAACTACCCAGGGATCCTGAGTTTATGTTTCTTTAAAATCATGTTCAAATGAATCTTTGCAAGAGTGGTATTTTCTGGGTCTTGGCTGATTGCTTTCAGTTATAGAGAAAAACCAATGTAATCGAGACAAAAGACAGCATTTATTTTGCCTTCAGATAATGTTACAGGAAATCTAGGTCTTTAGACCTTCAGATTTTAACAGCTAAGGATCCCTGCTATTTCCCTACTGTCAGTTTATCCTAACTGCATACTGGATTCTTGGAGGAACTAGCTATGTCAATGAACACACTAAGAATCAGCAAGTATCACACTCTTGAGACAAGCATTAGCAGTAGCATCAACTGCTACTCAGGAGAAATCCATCCAGAGTGAAAGGGTGATCCATTAGCACATCGAATCCATTTGCAAAATTAGAAAGAAATATAACTGACAGTAGGCATGTATGTAATTTTAAAATCCATTTCTACATGATTCAACATTTGTTGATTTAAGGGTGTTTTTGAAGACACTCAAATAGCGTAATTTCGGTTTCATTTAAGGACTTTAACCATGTAGTATTCTTAGGAACAATGGACAAAGAATTCTCTGTGCTTCCCATTATATTAAAGGAGCTTCATCTATCAGCCATGATTCCTTTTAAATAAAAATGTTTTCCCAACAGTGGCTAGTTCCCAGCAGGTGTGAAGTGGTATCTTGTGTGTGTTGCTTTGCATTTCCCTGATGGCTAATGATGTGGAACATCTTTTTATGTGGCTTTTGACCAGTTGTATATCTTTTTTGGAGATGTACCTATTCAGATCACTTACCTATGTAAAATTTTTAGTTTTTATGTCTTTTTATTATTGTGTTGTGAGCATTCTTTATCCGTGATAAAAGTCCCTAATCAGATAGGTGATGTGCAAGCATTTCTCTTATTTTGTGGGTTAGCTATCTACTTTCTTGATGGTATCCTTGGAAGCACCAAATTTTTAAGCAGTGCTAATGTCCAGTTTATCTGTTTTTCCTTTTTAAAATATTTTTTTCTTCTTGTTGCTTATATTTGGTTTCCTATCTAAGGAGGCTTCGACCATGCTTATACGACCAGATCGTGAAGATGTGGTTCCATATTTTCCTTATAACTGTTAGCAAAGTTGTTGGGAAATAGCTAACCCTCACCCATCTCAAACTTTTGGGAGACTACCACTATCTTCCAAAAATAAAAGTTATGCTTGATCAAATTGCCTAATGTGAGTTTGGAACACCTCTTTGAGCCATAGAATGGAAATTTAATGAATAGTTAAAATTTTTTTTTTCAACGTTTATTTATTTTTGGGACAGAGAGAGACAGAGCATGAACGGGGGCAGAGAGAGAGGGAGACACAGAATCGGAAACAGGCTCCAGGCTCTGAGCCATCAGCCCAGAGCCTGACGCGGGGCTCGAACTCACGGACCGTGAGATCGTGACCTGGCTGAAGTCAGACGCTTAACCGACTGCGCCACCCAGGCGCCCCAAAACTTAATGAATAGTTTAAATCAAAACTCAAGGTCCAGATGTGACCAGTAACATGGTTTTGGGAAGAAATGGAAACTTATAATTTGCTGCTCACTCAGGTTGCCATCAAGTTACTAAGTAATAGCTGTCATACTTGCGTGGACCATCTTGTTATATTCCCCACACAAACTCCCATGGTCCCTTTCTATATATTTAGGTGAACAAAAACTGATAAAAAAAAAAAAAAGGAAAATGTCAATGGCTACCTAGGGCTTAGGTTGAAAAGGTCCTAAGTAGCCAGCACTCTTGTTAATCAAAATTATCATGGCTTTAACAATTCACAACAGGGATTTTCAAATGAGTCCAATGAGTCGAAGCCTTTTTTTTTTTTTTTCTATGTGAGCATAAGGGACTTTTGAGATGAGGTCACTTCCCTGCATAACTGATTAAAATCCAGGCCTTACTGCGGTGACAGTCTAATTTCCTTGATCTTAACCCTTCCCCAGGTATCCTACATGGGAGAGTTGCTATGAATATCTGCAATTATCAGATATGTTAAGCCTCTGAGCACCATAGAGGGAACACAGGTGAGGCCACAGTGGTAGTCTCAGTGAGTATGAACACTAGAGCAATCTCTTCCCATGACCTAGCTGCCATATATGAAGCCCATGGGTTTCCTATCAAGTTAGGCTGAGCTCACAGTCACCCACTCACTTGTACATTAGAGACCAGTTAGTTGGACCCTCCAACTCTACAGATGAGGAGATTAAGAATCTGAGGAAGTGAGGAAGTACAAAAAAGACAAATACTTTTAGTTGACTCTTGAGCAGCATGGGTTTGGACTGAGTGGATCCACTTATGTGGATTTTTTCCAGTAAACTTTGTATGGTACTGTAAGTGTATTTTATCTTATGATTTTGTCAACATTTTCTTTTCTCTAGCTTTATTACAAAAATACCGTATGTGAGGGGCGCTGGGGTGGCTCAGTTAAGCGTCCGACTTCGGCTCAGGTCATGATCTCATGGTTTGTGAGTTTGAGCCCTGCATCGGGCTCTGTGCTGACAGCTCAGAGCCTGAAGCCCACTTTGAATTCTGTGTCTCCTTCTCTCTGCCCCTCCCCTGCTCATACTCTGTTTCTCTGTGTCTCTCAAAAATAAATGTTAAAAAAAATAAAAAGAATACTGTACGTGATGCATATAGGCATACAAAATATGTGTTAATCAACTCTTCAGGTTATCACTAAGGCTTCTGGTCAGCTGTAGGCTATTAGTAATTCAGTTTTGGGGGGGAGTCAAAAGTTATATGTCGATTTTCCCACAGTACAGAGGACATTCCTCTTAATTCTGTATTGTTCAATGAGTAACTGTGTGTACATGTATATTATGTATACAACATAACCGACTTATTTGAACTCCATCTTATTTACACAGTTTATACATTTCAAATCCCATGAAATCTCCCTCTCAAAAAGGATGTGAGACAATAGAAGAAAATTATGTGGCAATATTCAGTCATCAAATAGTCCAATATTTTGAGATACGTACAGTATTTTATAGATATGTAACATATATCCAATGACAATATAATTTATGGTTAATGATGCCCTACCAATTTACTTTTCTTTATGCTTCTGGAAAGTGATGAACTTAGTGGGGTGCCTGGGAGGCTCATACAGTTAAGCATCTGACTTTTGATTTCAGCTCACATCATGATCTTCTTGGTTCATGGATTGAAGCCCCATGTCGGGCTCTGTGCTGACAGCGTGGAGCCTGCTTGGGATTTTCTTTCTCTGACCCTCCCCCACTCATGCTCTCATGCTCTCTCTGAATGAATGAATGAATGAATGAATGAACGAATAAATGAATGAACGAATGAAGTAGCTTGGAAAAACTTTTTAGAGATTTGGGATCTTCACAAACGTGGATGTCTAAATCTCTCCCCAGATTTGGGAAGTTCTCAGCCATCAATTCTTTAATTAACTTTTCTGTACTGCCCCCCCTCCTTTTTTTCTTCTCCTTCTTAGACTCCAGTAATACGTGTAAATTGTTTCTCCTAATGGTACCTCGTACTTCACGTAGTCTTGACTCTTTTTCATTTGTTATTATCTGACTGGACAATTTCTTTTTTTTTTAAATATAATTTATTGTCAAATTGACTAACATACAGCGTGTACAGTTTGCTCTTGGTTTTGGGAGTAGATTCCCATGATTCATCACTTACGTTGAACACCCAGTGCTCATCCCAACAGGTGCCCTCCTCAATGCCCATCACCCACCCACCTCTCCCTCCCACCCCCCATCAGCCCTCAGTTTATTCTTAGTTCTTAAGAGTTTCTTATGGTTTGTCTCCCTCCCTCTCTTTTTTTTCCCTTCCCCTCCCCCATGGTCTTCTGTTAAGTTTCTCAGGATCTACATATGAGTGAAAACATACAGTATCTGTCCTTCTCTGACTGATTTATTTCACTTAGCATAATACCTTCCAGTTCTATTCATGTAATTTCAACTCACCTGTCTTCTACTTCACGGATTCTTTATTCTGCTTGATGCAGTCTGCTGAGAGATTCTCTACTGCATTTTTCATTTCATTCATTGTATTTTTCAGCCCAGAATTTATTTGGTTCTTTCTTTATGATTTCTGTTTCTCTGTTTAACTTGTTTTGTGTGTGTATTGTTTTACAAATTTTGTTAAATTATCTTTGTGTTTTCTTGTATCTCACTTACCTTCCTTAAAACAACTCTTCTGAATTCTCCATCAGGCAAATCACAGACTTTTGAGGTAAGAGACCCGGAAATTATATTCGTTTTGCTGGTGTCATATTTCCTTGATTTTTCCTGTTCCTCAAAGCCTTCGCTGTCTTACATTTAAAAAGCTGTCACCTCCTCCAGTCTTTACTGATGGGCTTTGAGAGAGAAATACCCTCCATCTACTGTGTTAGGGATTCTGAGGTTTTCTCAGACCTTTCTTTGTATATTCCTGCTCTACATTTCTTATTCCCCCTTGGCAGGGAATTCTTAAGATTGTATGCCTTCTCTTGATCCAGTAAAGTCAGGCCAGTTGCTGACAGCCTCCTGTTTGCTTTCCCTGTGGTGGTAATGAATGCACCCTGTGTGCTTTCTCCCAAACTGACAGAATCAGGCCACCTTTCTTTCCTCACATGCTCACCAGTCGCCTGCAAAGACTTACTCTCGTTGCCATTGGGGTGTGCTTAGGGAGCTGGCCACAAGATCAGCGTGTGTGTCGGTCAGTTGTGCAGAATGTTGGGGTGCCTGCAAGCCAGATGGTGGGATCTGTAGGAGAGGCGTCCCCAATGGTTTGTGGATGGGCCTCCTGATGGAGTCCATGAAAAGGTTACTAGGATTTGTGTCTCTTTGATCTCCCAGCCAGTCTGTGTCTCCCGGTCACTTGGCACACCTTAGAATTCTGGATGGGGTGAGAAAGAAATGGGACTGTTTGGCAGCATCCTGCACAGCTAGGGAAGCTGGGTGCTCACTTACACACCCTCACTTCCCCTATGGGAGAAATCATGAGACGGAAAGGTGTCTCTCCGCACTGCAGTGCCTTGGGGGAGGAATGGCAGAAGTAAAATGAAACGGTTGTCTTTATCCTCTTCAGTACATGCAATCTTGAATATTTTTTTGCTCCAATGCTGTGCTGGAACTTCTCCACTAGCCTCCCTGCCTTCCACAGAGGCACTCTCTGGGTAACTGTTAAAAGCGACATTCTTTGTAGGAGATGGTGGAAAACTCCTATTCTGCCATTTTGATGACATTAGCTCACAAGTCTTAATATCACTCTTTTCACAGTAAAAGTGTAATATTGAAATTGCTTGTACTCGTGCAGAAAGCCTCTGGGATTGGCCAAGATAGGGATGCAAAGCTGATTCTCAGATGAAACATAGCTGTCCTCTGGAGAGTGTATCAGCAGTGAGGGTGGTCAGGTGTTTTTTGGAATGTTGATTTAACTCTCATGTTCCTTATGTAACACTGTAGTGATTTAAAAGTGATTTACAAACACTGTAACTAGGTGGTTGGAAGTTGCAAAAGATTGAAAATGCTGTTGTTTCTCAAACAGCTTATGAAATTAGAAGGGAATACATGAAGTTGACATTTAAAAAAATTTTAATTTTATTGTTGAAGTTACAGATAAGGGAGATCTAACAGATTCCTCTAAATCTAATAAAGAGTAGAATTATGCCTCAGACTTAGGCACATCTGCACAACTCTGTAAGCAAGTGAGACTTTGGGGTCAATGGACTAATACAGAAGCCTGATCATAGCTTACATTGTGTTTTCTCATAACAGTTAAATTTCATCTTCATACAGTAAGATGCCAAATTGTAAATGCTCTGATTCTCCAAACTTTGATCAGGATGCAATTATGAAGATTCTTGGGTTTTAAAACATCTCCATTTACAGAAATATATTTTTGAAATTTTTTAAAGTTTAAAGTTTATTTTTAAAGTTTATTTATTTAGAGTACAAGCAGGATAGGGATAGAGAGAGAGGGAGGAGGGAGAGAGAGAATCCCAAGCAGGCTCCACACTGTCAGCACAGAGCCCGATATGGGGCTTGAACCCTTGAACCATGAGTTCATGACCTGAGCTGAAACCAAGATTCTGACACCCAACTGACTAAGCCACTCAGGTGCCCCTAGAGAATAGTTCTAAAGAGTATTTAAGTGTTGCATCAGATTAAATCCTTCAAACATTTTTAAATATTCCGGTGTAGTTAACGTATGGTGTTATATTAGTTTCAGGTGTACAATATAGTGATTCAACACTTTCCTACAACACGGGGTGCTCGTGACAACAAATATCTTCCTTAATCCCCATCCCCCCCTCATTACTCCCCTGTGGTAACCATGAGTTTGTTCTCTATTGTTAAGAGTGTATTTCTTGGTTTACCTCTTTCTCTCTCTTTTTATTTTTCCTTTGATCATTTTTGTTTCTTAAATTCCACATATGAGTGAAATCATATGGTTTTTTCTTATCTTTCTATGATTTATTTTGCCTAGCATTATGCTCTGTAGCTCTATCCATGTTGTTGCAAATAGCAAGATTTCATTCTTTTTTTATGGCTGAAAGATATTCCATGGCACATATGTATGTATGTGTATGTATGTATGTATGTGTGTATGTAATGTGTTATATATATATATATATATATATATATGTATGTGTATGTATGTATGTATGTGTGTATATAATGTGTTATATATATATATATATATATATATATATATATATATATATATAAGTTGAAGTTGCAGATAAGGGAGATCTAACAGATTCCTCTAAATCTAATAAAGAATAGCATTATGATTCAAACTTAGGCACATCTGCACAACTCTGTGAGCACAACTCTTATATATACAATGTGTCATTTACACACACACACACACACACACACACACACCACATCTTTATCCATTCATCTTTTGATGGACACTCAGGCTGCTTCCATACTTTGCCTATTGTAAATAACACTGCTCTGCACATAAGGGTGCAGGTATCCCTTTGAATTCATGTTTTTATATTGTTTGGGTAAATACCTAGTAGTCTGATTACTAGATCACAGGGTAGTTCTTTTTGTAACTTTTTGAGGAACCTCCATACCGTTTTCCAGAGTGGCTCCACCAGTTTGCATCCACAACCACGGTGTAAGAGGGTTCCTTTTTCTCTACATGCTTGCCAATGCTTGTTGTTTCTCACGTTACTGAATTTAGGCGTTCTGACAGATGTGAGGTGATACCTCATTGTAGTTTTGATATGTATTTTCCTGATGATGAGTGATGTTGAGCATCTTTTCATGTGCTTGTTGACCACCTGGATGCCTTCTTTGGATAAATGTCTGTTTGTGTCTTCTGCCCATTTCTTAACTGGATCATTTGGGGTTTTGGTGTTGAGTTGTATAAGTTCTTTTTATGTTTTGGATAGTAACCCTTTACTGGATATGTCATCTGCAAATATCTTCTCCCATTTGGTAGGTTGCTTTTTAGTTTTCTTGATTGTTTCCTTCATTGTATAGAAGTTTTTTTATTTTGATGTAGTCCCAATAGTTTATTATTATTATTATTTTTTTGCTATTAACATGTATCACATGCTTTCTATGGAAGAGAATTCATTAGTAAGCACTGGGGATATGGAGGTAAATAATATGCTAGCCATGCTTTCAAGGATATCACCTTCTAGCAGAGGAGAAGGATTGGTGAACAGATCATTAAAATGTGATGTAAAATGTGAAATGCACAAAGCACATCGGTATGTAGAGGAGCCAAAATTGCCATGAAAGGACAGATTGGGGAAGCCTTCTCAGGAAGACACCCGATTCTAGTTTTGGAGGCTAGGCAGGAGCAAAGGATAATCCAAGTAAAGGGCCAGCACAGTGAAGGCAGAGAGTTCCAGCACACAGTATTAGAGGGACCAATGTTAGTGTAGGGTTGCTGGGTCATGAAGCCCTGTAGCATCATGGCTAGAAGTTGGGTAGGTAAGTGCTAGGTTACAAGTGGCTTTCAGGGTCCATGAGTGAATCCAAGAAACAAGAAAAACTATTTCCATTATTTCACTTAGATACTGAGGATGTCTTTAGAGGTACTGGCTTTCCACTGAGTCATAGAATTTTCTCTTCTAAACAACCACGGTGCAAAACATGACAGACAGACATGATGAAGAAAGTTAAGGATCTTAATTGAAACAGTCAGTGGTACAGTGGAGAAGGTGGTGGGATTTGACTTCAGGTAGTTTGCCACCAGTATTTCCAGGACCCTTTTACAGCTTCCTGAGCTCTGGTGAGTGGTTTCATTCGGCTTTCTCTTCTATGAAAGCTCAGGTTCCCATTTCCTTCAACTCTCCTCTTCTTTACTGATTTTATCAAGCAGGGTGTCAGTATCAGTGGCTCACTTGATCACATTAGGCTGTGAAGGTGAAGAGGTGAACAAAATATTGACCAGAATTCCTGCAAGAGAAAGCCTTGACTTTGGAAGAAGTACTTGGATATCCTACATGGAAATGGTATAACCACAAGGGCATGTTCAGGAAACACAGTGAACTTAGAGTCAGCTAAGGCTAAGAAAAGAGGAGCCATTAGTTTTGTTCCAGAGAGAGAAGGAAAGGGAGGGAGGGAGGGAGAGGGGAGAGAGACAGGGAAGGAATGGGAGATCTAGGTTGGGGGAGAGAAGTGGAGGATGTGGGAAGGAAGCATGGGGTTGGAGAGAAGGTAATAGAAGACTCTATCTCTGTGAGGTCACCCAAATCTTCAAGTAAAAGTTGACTGAACTCCCAAAGTGCTAGGTAAGTGGATTGTGTATGTGCGACTTTGTAAATCATTGTAGAGGATCACATGACAATCCATGTTGGAGGAAGAGAGGAGATTTAGCCAGAAGGACATAAGCCCTTTGAATATTAGTTAGAAATCTTCAGAACATTACCTCCTGACTGCATTACAGCCAATCCCACTCAGGTTTAAGGAGGGTTGGAATGGCGAGGATTCTCATCTAACATCTGGACTGCAGTTGCATTTTAAACATGGCTTCCTGGAAATAACATACCAAATGAAAGAATAACTATAAAGTTGAGAATTTCAGGTTGGGGGCAAGCAGGCTTTTCAAAACTCCTTTGTTCAAAACTTGGCTCACATCAGCAGACTGAACATGTATTTTCCACTCATTGCGGCCAGCCTAAAGTAAAGTACTTGAACTAGACCCTCAGGTGAACTTTGGTCCTGGGGGATTTTGTGTTCTTTGGTAATGGTATCTCTGTATTCTACAAGAAACTCGTAGGACAGCCCTCTCCTCTTCCTGTGTTGCTCAAATGGCGTGACCTTGAACCTCTGCCTTCCCAGGGCAGATACTTCACAAGTAAGAGGAAAAACTATCTGATCAGGTATCCCCTTCTCTGCCCCCTCTCTCCTGCTGCAGAGAAAGTGATCAACCAGCAGCAGGTACCAGCCACAGTTAAATGTACCTGCTTGGAGCTTTCAAAAAGCTATTTCTGCAGTAATGAAGAAATTCGCATTTCACCTCCCTCCACACAGGACTCACTGGAGAAAGAGGTAAGGAAGTTGATATATGATCCTTTTAGATGCGCTCTGTTATACCCAACTGCTTTCAAAGGATGGATTTTGAAACTAGAGAGTGAAAGAAGAAAAAGAACAAAGACTTTAAGGTTCTGAGAGATACAAAAAAATACACTTCAATTCTTGCCCTCTGGCTAGGGAATCCTGCTGGCCGACTTATAATTTGAAGAAGAGATTTTTTTTAGGCTTTTCTTATGAGATTTCCCACATTTTCTTGTACTTCTGTATGACATGGTAACAAATAGAAAAGTTTAAATTCAAATTCCATGAGAATGAATGAATATAAGAATCATTGTTGCAGTGATGATAGTTCCAAATACAGTTCATAAAGTAGCTTAATTTTTTACTGTGTTACTTTAATACTATAAATAAGTGAACCATTAATTATGCTTTGATAAGTTGGCCAAATACATTCCTGATGAAATTGTATTTATTACTGTGGGGTTTGGCATATGTAATAAAGATCAGGACAGCAAATAACTAGAATTTGTGAACAACTTGCTGAGTACTCACCATTTTGCAGACTTTTTCCATTATGAAGAAATAGGAGATATTGGATCATATGTTCATGAAATATGAACATGTTTTCATTTTTTGTTGGGGAGAAAAATGTAAAATGTAAACCACATAGTGCCTGATCTGAAGGGAATCCCAATATAGAAGAATCAGTGAAGGCTGAGATGATCAGGGAAAGAGGGAATTTGAGCTGACCTGGATTTGGAAAAAAAGGATGTTTTGAATGAAAAAAGAGTATGTGATAAAGAAATACTATTGGAGGGCTTGTAAGACAGGATAGGCAGGTACCCTTGAGTGGGAAGCATGTTTCCAGGAGCAGAGAATGATACAGGATTGTAGGGAACATCAGATTCACAGGTGCCTTGAAAGACCGGTTGGACTCTGGTAGGATGTTGGTGTCATTGAATGTTTTTGAAAAGAAAACTCACTGAATTAAATTGATGGGGGTTTCCCATCAACAGAAAAGTCCTTTCACACATTCAGTGAACTTTAGTGATGCTGAATAATTCTGCTAATAGGTATCACACGTGGTCTCTGCTGCTACTTAAAACATTTGTACATTAGAGGAGGCAGGACATCCCTGGATTTATGTATTTTCCCAGCCAAAACTCTCTCTCTCTCTTACGTATACTGTATTCCTTTTTTTCTCCACTTTTTAATTTAAATTCTAGTTAGTTAACATATAGTGTCATATTAGTTTTAGGAGAATTTAGTGATTCATTACTTATGTATAACACCCGGTGCTCATCACAATGTCCTCCTTAATACCCATCACCCATGTAGCCCATCCCCCTCACCTCCTCTCCAGCAACCCTCAGTCTGTTCTCTGTAGTTAAGAGTCTGTTTTATGGTTTGCCTCCCACTTGTTTTTTTTCTGTCCCCTATGTTCTTCTGTTTTGTTCCTTAAATTCCCCATGAGTGATATCATATGGTATTTGTCTTTCTCTAACTGACTGACTTCACTTAGCTATTATCACTAACTCCATCCATATCAATGCAAATGGCAAAACTTCATTCTTTTTGATGACTGAGTAATATTCCACTGTCTGTGTGTGTGTGTGTGTGTGTGTGTGTGTGTGTATTTCTCCATTCATCAGTTGATAGACATTTGGGCTCTTTCCATAGTTTGGCCATTGTTGATAATGCTGCTGTAAACATTGTGGTGCATGTGCCCCTTCAAATCAGCATTGTATCCTTCAGGTAAATACCTACTAGTGCAATTGCTGGGTCTAGGGTAGTTCTATTTGTAACTTTTTGAGAAAGATTCATACTGTTTTCAGAGTGGCTGCACCAGTTTGCATTCCCATCAATGGTGTAAGAAGGTTCCCCTTTCTCCTTACCAATATCTGTTGTTCCTTGTGTTGTTAATTTCAGCCATTCTGGCAGGTGTGAGGTGGTATCCCACTCTGGTTTTTATATATATATTTCCCTGATGATGAGTGATGTTAAGCATTCTTGATTATACTTCCAAACTCACTCCGCATGGAATTATCATATAAGAACAACTAGGTTTCAGTGTGCTGAGGAAGGACTGGCACAGATGGTTAATAGGTTGAATGCAGGATGCTTGATGTACATTCAGTCTGAGGACATTGCCACTTAAAATTTTTATTTATTTTTTAAAAATATTTATTGTGAGAGAGCATGAGCACATGTGTGTATGCACACACTTGTGTGCATGTGAGTGGGGGGAGGGGCAGAAACAGAGGGAGAGGGAGAATCCCAAGCAGGCTTCGCTGTCTTGCAAACCCATGAGATCATGACCCAAGCCAAAATCAGGAGTTGGATGCTCAACTGACTTGAGTCACCCAGGTACTTGAGTCACCTTTGCTTTTTTTTAATAAAATATTTAGAATTAGAAATGCCAACACTGATTTCTCAGACCAACAGTCTCCTTGATTTGGTTCATTTATGGTCCAAAAAGAAAGAAGATTTTTCAAGTCATAAAGATCGTGTCATCCTCTGATTCCAAACCAGGAATACAGAGTGATTGAGGCTCCTCCAAGTGTACTTCCCAAGTTTTGCCTCGAATTCATCATTATTGCCTCTGTTGTATTGTCTCCCCATGGAGTAGCTTCATTGAGAGCCAAGGCTGCAGGAAGAGCCTGTTACCCTAACTCTTCTGACTGGATCCTCTCTTCTCCTCAAATCTGCCTACCTTGCTCCATTTTCCACCTGAACTGTAGACAGAGGACATGGGTTTGAGTTTAGTATGACACTGTTGGGATTTCAGTTAGGCAAAGAGAACCACTTCGGTACTATAAAGGTGGTTGGTTAGTCAGTCTCCCTTTTGATCTCCTACTGTGTTGGAATCCTGACGGGCAGTGAAGAGGCTGACAGCCCGGGAGACTCCACATCATGAGTTAAAAAGACCCCCATTTTTCTACTGGAGTTTGAGATTGCAAACACTTTCCAGTCCTGTGAGTCTCTAATGAGGCTGTTGCTTTGTCTTATGAAGGAATTGTCCAAATCTGGATGCACACCCCCACTCCCCAGCCCCCACTCCTTTTTTGTTTGTTTGTTTTTTTAAGATTAATGTCCCTGGAGAGGTGAACATTTTCCTTTTTAGTAGACTCTTCTCTAATTCTTACAAGAATAAACTTTCAAGTTTACCTCACTGAGACAACCCATTTCCTTTTTCAACTTTATTTGGTTATTTCTCTCCCTGTATGCTAGTGAGCTACTAGGCCACAGTTCTTGGCTTTGAATACAGCTCTGAGTTTTTGTCAAAGAGAAGATTGATACCATCAGCTTCCAGGGATTCATGTGGCCCTGGAGTCATTCAGGATTAATTTACTAAATTAGCAAACCTGTCAGTTAATTGCCTATTCATTGGAGTCTGAGAAAGAAAATTTAAACTCACTAGCAATTTGACATCTTAGGAGGACAAAGAAATTATATACGTTTAACTCTAATAGCATTGCTATTGCTATATTGTGAGTCTTCCTACCATAAGTGGTTGAAGCACCATTTGGCATGCTAAATAATTGCACTGCATGCCATTTCTTTGAAAATAAATATTAATACAAGCACAGCTAATAAATATTGCATACAGTTATAATAGTAAATGTAGTAAAATTGAGTCTCTGTTGATGAGATTGATCCTAAATAATTTTTATTGAATTTAATGAAATCATTAGGCAGCCTTTAGGATCTATCAGAGTATGCATTTTCTTTGAAGAGACTTTATCATCTAATATGAATGAACACACATTATTATAAACATATATTAGCATATAATACATACTTATATATAAAAATACATAAATATAAAAATATATATTTGTCGTGGCGATGGTGGTGGTAGTACAGTCTTACAAAATGAAAATCTTACAAAGACTGACAAAATAAAAATATGGCTCACCATTTTTACCTTTCCATTATCTTCTAAGCATCCCTAGTAAGATTTCTCTTTTACTGACCTAAGGAATAATAAAGAAAGTCCTGGATTGATTTTAGGAGGTGTGGATCACATGAGGAGTTCTGCCTCTGATGAGCTGTGGAAATTTGCATGAGCCATATTCTCTCTGTAAGTCCCATTTTGTCACCTATGAAAGTGGGTCATTCGGCCAATGAATAGCAAAGAAGGGAGACATGGGCCCTGTTCTCAGGGAGACAATACTGCCAGGGAGTGATGTAGACAAATAATGAGCAAGATGATCTCAGATGTTAGTGCTGTGTAGATCAGAAGAGTAACAAGCTGGTTAGTAACTGAAAGATACTTCTAGACTGGGTGATCAGAGGAAAGCTCTGTGGCACAGTGACATTGGAACTGGGACTCAAATGACAAGGAGGAGCCAAACCATGAAAGAGCTGGCGGAGAGGCATCTGGGACAGCAAAGGAGAAAGCCCCATGGCCAGAACACACATGGTTTGTTCATGAATAGAAAAGAGATTATTGTGCTTGGTGCTCACCATGGGAGGGGGCAAGATGGGGGGAGAAGACTCAGAGGTCAGAGTGGGGCAGTAACTGATTGTGTAGAGTCTTGGAGGCCATGTGAAAGATATTATTTTAAGTACAAGAGAAGCCATTGGAAAGTTCTGAACAGTGAACATCATCAGATTGGTTTTACAGAACCCCTGCCTGCTCTGTGGGAGAATGGACCACAGAGGGACATGGAGGCAGGGAGGAGGCTGCTGAAGACGATTGCACCCTAATCCCATTGGGAAGTAATGGGATCAAACTCTGATCAACCCTTCATTATCCTTGAGGGTCCAGATCTTCTCTCACACACACACACACACACAAGGCTCAAATCCACTTGCCTAGCTTTAAAAATTCTCAGGGTGGGGCGCCTGGGTGGCGCAGTCGGTTAAGCATCCGACTTCAGCCAGGTCACGATCTCGCGGTCTGTGAGTTTGAGCCCCGCGTCGGGCTCTGGGCTGATGGCTCAGAGCCTGGAGCCTGTTTCTGATTCTGTGTCTCCCTCTCTCTCTGCCCCTGCCCCGTTCATGCTCTGTCTCTGTCCGAAAAATAAATAGATGTTGGAAAAAAAAAATTAAAAATTCTCAGGGCATTATTGTACATCTTGAAGACCATCCATGGCTTGCTTCCAGCTAGGAGTGGACACTGTACGTTGCCTGCATCTTCTGATATGCTGTTTAAATATTTTCTGAAAGGGGGGTTATTGACATCTTTCTGCATATTTAGATTCCCATGAATACCAGAGAAAAAAGAAACAGAACAAAAAACAAACAAACAAACTAGGTTTGTTAAAAGTTCTTTTTGTTCTTTGACTTGATTTCTTTCATTAATGCATAAATCACTACTAAGGTTTTGCGTGTGACATTACAGCAAGTTAATTTTTTAGGGCCTAAGGCATTTTACCAAGGAGTTTCATCATTTCTGGTACTCAGACACTTTGTAGTCAGTTTTATTACTGCCCCTTTTAGAAGTAGGTGATACCAGGTAAGGAAGACATCGCGTTTTTATGATGAGATGAAAAAACATATTCACTGTAGTCCCCTTCCTTTAAATACACGAAATAATAAAAGTAATAAACAGAAAAAGTAACTCCAAGAAGCTCAAATAACAAAAAATAGAGAAGAAAATCCACCTTGAGTGAGGAGGGAAAAAAAATAGAACACAGCCACAAACCCCAAACATAAAGCATAAAAATGATCTGCCAGACAGAGTACAATGTGGACTCAGGGAAAGATGATTCAGGCAACACAGTACAGCTCCTCTGAACCCAGGGGCCAGGGGACCGGCCAACTCTGTAGGGGGCTGACTGCAAGGCAGTAGGGAATAGGGAGGGTGGAAGTGAATGGTACCCCCATGTAAAGAGAACAGCCATAGCTCAGATCTAGCCAATTTTTGCCATGCAGAAAAATTACCATTGAGGATTGCCAGATATCTGATTTTTTTTAACAAACTGGAAAGATGGATTTTTATATGAAATGTTCCTATCTTTCAAACACTGTGTGGGCCAAACAAAATTATCTGCCAGCTGGATTCCATCTGTGGGCTGCCAATCTGTGATCCCTGCTCAAAAAGTAAGTGGCATAATTCTCAAAGGCCCATGTAATGATTCTTTGATTAGATGGATGAGACATATGAGTGGAAGAGAAGAGTCCCCAGAGATAGCTAATTCTCCATTACGATGAGATGGGGAGGTAGAGTTGTTTATGGCTGGGTTTCCAGGCAAGGGATTGCATTAGGTGAGGAGGGTGAGAGGGAGCCATAGCATTGATGGACAGACTTTCTGGGACTTTAAGGGCACAACGTGAGCTTCCCTGACTCCCCCAGGTATGAACACGGGGTTGGGGGGTTGGGGCTCATGGCAGAAGACACATCCAGCTTAGCTGAGTGTCGGAAGCAAACCCAAACCCAAACTGGAACTGCTTTAGATCCTTGGCCTCACCCTTCCCGTCCCGTTCTTTAGCAATAGTTGGCCTGGATGGAAGTGCTGCAGCAAAGATTAATAACTGAAAGGCAGCAGCACAGCATCTGTGCAGAAAGCAAATGTGAGCAAGTCAACCAGCACACATTTCCACCAACCTTAAATAAAGAAGAAGCAGAGGGAGGAACAGCATCTCTTAGGTCGGGACTCTTCCTAGAAAATAAGGAAGAATTCAGACTGATGCCCTTCTGTAGTTTCCAAGACACTCAAGACAACAAATAGCCTTCAAAACAACAGGATTTACCTCTCTGACTAGAACATTCTTTCCTTCCAGTTGTCTTGTTCCTTCTTTCCATAATCACTGGTCTTCCGACTCACAAACACTTTATTCCATTGATGTGTCTACTTCATTCTCTCCTTGCCTTCCTCTTGAGGCATATCTCACAAGCCATTGTTTCCACAACGCTATCATTTGGGGGATTAACGTTCCTTACATTACTTGTGCTTTGGATACCAACCTTACCCCCTTTCTCCAAAAACAGAAATTAATGATTATATTTTCTCTCTTGTCTGCATTCATTCTCTCCCTGTCTTCAGTAGTTTATCATCTTTGAAAAAGGCTCCAATGTCTCTTGTTAAAACAACAACATAATGACCCAACCAAAGTAACACAGGCACCCACATCCACTGCCAGCTACCAAACCTCTTCCCTTTTTACTGCTGTGCAATTGCCTGCCTCTTTGTCCTCAACTTTCTGGCTTTTTGCGCTTTGCCCCACCTCTCCACCGTGTTGTTTCTGCTAAAACCAGCAGTGAGCCTTATGTCTCTTTATCCAGGTGACATTTTTCAGTCAGCTTGTCCTCTAAGTTGGATTCAACATTGCAAACCACCCACTTGAAACCCTTTCTCCTCTTGGCTTCTCAGGCTCCACACATCTTGTCACTCAGCCTGTCTGGCCTTTCTTTCTTTGTCTCCCTTCTCAACTACCCATCGCACACTGAAGTTCTTTGAGGCTTCTTCTCAGATTCTGTCCTCTATCCCCAATTAGTGGAAACAATAATCACCACTTCAGTCATCATGCATGAGCTTGATACTCCCAGAGTCCACATTGCCAGCCTCACCTCATTTTCTCCCATGCTCCCCATCTGGGGGCAATTCACATTTTCCTTCTGGCTGGGCCAGTGCTCCACAGACTATCTGTGTTGAAAGAATAGTTGTTCTTTAATTTTCTAATCCATCACAGACTGATGCTTTTATAAGGATAATAAAAATGAAATACAAGAAAAATAAAATGAATAAAAAAGACACAAAATACAAGCTTTGCATTTTATTAGATCCAAGAGATAGAAAATGACTCTGTCAGATTGCTCTGAAAACTTCTAAATGCTTCTTCTCAATTACTGTATTAATGTTGTTGCAGAATGGTAACAAACAGTTCGAAGACTGGAATGTGTTTGAAGGCTGGTTTACATCCAAGTCTTGTCTTCCTTTGCCTGGTGCACCCATTAGACTGCAGCTCAAAAACCTCTAATATAGGAAAGCCTCCTCTGAGCCTCCTAAGTCACTTACACCTCTTATTTATCCTCAAAGCCCATGTGCTTTTCTCTTGTAGGACTTTCAGCAATTATTACACCCGTAACCTTTGTATCCTCCATGTAAATTCTATGACTGCTAGAACAGAGTTTCTTCTTTTTCTGCTCACTCTTGTGTTCTTGGCACGTACTGGGCACCCCAAATTACTTACTCATTGTGTAGAGAGAACAGGCACACACAGGACTAGGTAAATACAGAGGCAGTAGATAATTCTGCCCAAAGGTTTTGGGCAAATTGACATTTGAATAAGGGTTCCAGGTGCAGATGGTGGGAGGAAGCATTTCAGGTACAGATATTGGTGTCTGGAAAAGCACAGAGCTTGTCTGAGAAATGGTGAGTATTTTCGGGCACTCAGAGCACGGGATATGTTGGGGTGGAGAAAAGGCTGTGATAACGTAGTGTGGGAATAAAGAGGAGACAATAGAAAGTCCACTGTTAAAGTCTTCAGATGCCAAACTAAGGAGTTTAAATTTTACCACTTGAAGATACAAAGTCATTAAATAATTTCTAGCAGTAGAATTCATTATTACATTTGATTGTGTCAAACATAATTGGTGGTGATGTGTGGAGGCAAGATTGAAAGAGTCAAGGCAGGAAGCTCTCAGAATGGTCTACTTCATGAGTACCTGGGTACCCATGGAGAAGGAAGGGCAGAGATGGGCTGGGGAGGTGTTTAAAAGGTGAGAACTCCACGATGAGGCTCCCAGTGTCTTGAGGATCTGGGGACAAGGAGGGGCCACTCTGGATTCATATTCGCAGTGCTGGGATGATAGCATTGTGGGTTTCTGCTTTATGACTCCAGCTCTCTAACCATGGTAGTCATTGCCTCACAGCATGAAGAAATGAGTTCTTGGAATATACCTTTCATAAACCCTTAAGTCAGAACCCTAGCACAATTAACCTTACACCAGCTGATTGGTAATGTTGACAATACCTTATGCTTCTTCCTATGAATGTGACACACATCTTTATCAAAGATAATTTCCTCTGAGTAACAGTAGGCAGCAGCCAAATTAGTCTCTTATGCCTGGTTGATACTCAGATCTACATTTGTCTATGGTCCCACAGCCTTTAAAATACTGGCATCAGAGTGGTGAATTGTACCTCCAAGATTTGAGGACTTTGTCCCTTTTCCCCCTAGATAATCATTTCATCTTTGTCAGTCATCCTGTGCTGCTCCAGAAGAGCTGGCAGAGACTTTGACCAGCCATGGGTCCCCAGACGAAAGCCAGGATATCATCTGGGAATGCAGCCTGGGTAGAAGTCATGTTGAAGAGGGAATCTCTGAACTCCGGGTGCTGCCTTCTTGATCTCAGATAGGTGGTTAATAATGCTCCCCTCTAGCCTGACTTTCAAGATACCTTACTGCGACTTTTTGATTTCCTATTTCAGCTGCCTTATTCAATATGTGTCTTTTATTAAAATCCACCTCCTGCTCTCTTAGAAGTTAGTGGGGGTGAGTTTCACACATAAATATCTGCGCCATCAAAATTTTCATAGAGGTTGTGTGTAAATAACTCTAAATCCTTTGACACAGTCTGCTGTACTGTTTTTTTGAAAGGATGGTTATTGTTCTCACTCCCATGTTTGATACCTTTCATGAAAACTGGAAGAAATGGACTGAACATAAGAGGCATTTTCAGCCCCGAAGGATATTGTTGTGGGAAAATTGGACTGACACAGATGAGCTGATGCAGCTTGGCGTAGTAGTGAGAAATTTACTGTGCCTTACCTAAGCGATGTTCCATGCATTCTTATGGACTTGTCTATCCTGGTAGAACCAGATCTGAGTTTGCCTCCCTAAAGAGGAATGGCAGATATTAAGATAATGTGCTGAAGGTGGGGGCAGTGAGGGCAAAGCCTAGGAGTCCAAAAAAATGTAATTTTTTCCTCTTTTTTATTTTTACTACTTGAATTTCTGTTTCCTGGGAGGGGGCTTAACTCTGGAATTCTTCCTGCTCTTGTCCCTGTGGACTCTTTAGTTGTTCGCATTTCCCCCCCGCAGGTCAATGAGGTTTTTGCTTTGACTTCCTACTGCTTCCAGATGGAGACCCATCCTGAAAAGTAAACCAAGCAGCTTCTCTAGCCTTGGGAGGCAACAAGCTCTAGTTAGTTTGACCTCAAGGAACAGAGTCAGCAGATTGAGTGCTGATGGGTTGGCTGGGAGCCCTCACTCCTGTCTGGGCAAAGTCAGGGTTGAAGGGGAGAAAGGTGGGAGCCCTCCCCACTCTCTATAGCAGCAGCTACACTGAAGACTGTCAGCTCAGGTGAAAGTCTCTGGGAGTGGCAGGCAGTGTTCATAAGGTGTAGAAAGTCACAGCCGCCCATATGTGCATGCTGGGAATTCTCCCATCTCCTCATGCAGCTAATATCAAGTAGCACTTGATATTCAGGTTAGGATGAAAAACATCATAGAGAATACAGACTCAATAATAAAGCCACACTTCTTGGTTTGGGGATAGTCTGTCCAAAGCAAACACCATTAATGATCTCTATCAGAAAAGGCTGAGACTCAAGTTCTCTGTCTCCAGCCATTCTCCTTTGGAGCCAGAGTTATCTCAGAACACACTGCAGAAGTAAGCCTTTCTTCCTCTCCTCCCCACAACACTTGGTCCTTGTGTTCATGGGACACTTAGCACATTGTAAGATTATCCCTTCTTCTCTGATCAGAGTCCCTTGAGGGCAGCAAGAGCTACTTCTTACTCATCTTTATGTACTCGGGTTTTATGGGGAACAAAGCCCAGAGTTTGCATTCTAGAAGCATTTGTGTAATTATTTTAATGATATTACTGCTCTTGAAAGTTTCTTGAGGGATATTAAGACCACTTGGGTTGTTGATAGCATGTGGCCTCTCTGTGGGAGGGAGTCCTCAAGACTGTGTCTGGAAGTAGGGTCATTCATCCGTGATGACTCACCCTGCACTGAAATGAGTCATGTTCAGTGCCCTGATCATTTGTTCTGAAAAATCTACTGGGTTCTTTCCTAGCCACTCAGAGTCCATATTGCTAGCCAAAGCAATGTGTATTTGCATACTTAGGAAAAAATGGGTCTCTCAAAGTTTTGTGGCTGGTCTAATTAACTTGCTGGTGATGGAACACAGGAGCTGTGTGATACAGATAGTATTTCTCTGATGGCTCTTAGTATCTAGGCCTAAAGCAGCTGGCAATCATTGATGGTCACATTGGTCCTTCTTCATTAGTTTATTTGTGTTACTATTTTATTAATGTTAGTTTTCCCTTTACCCCCCCCCCACACCCAGTGGGATGTATGCTCCATGAGAGTAAAAACTGTGTCACTTTTTGCTCACCATTGTTGTACAGTGCTTCACACAATGCCTACAGATAGTGGTCACTCTAACTCTTGGGAAGAAGGGGGAGGAAGGCAGGAAAGGCACGTGATAGCATACTTTGGCTCAATTCTTTGCCATACATCCACTACCTCTTTTTCAAATCCAGCCACTTGATGTCCTTCTATCTCACAGAATTCCACAGATCTTACTTGTACTTAAAGTGGGATTTTCTCCTAGTATTGTCTATCCACCAGATGTACATATTATTTAAGTAATCCCTTTGATCCCTTTCAATGGGACAGGGTTGTGTTGAGTTACAGTCTTTCCTCATAATTAAAAAAATGAGGAGGAGACCATGACTTTCCATCATGCAGAGTTAATCTGTTCATTCTAGATAAGGAGATAGCGGGTTTGGAGATTGACATCTTTGAAGAGAGCACATGGCAGCTGTCTAATGTAATAGTATTCAATAGGGATGCTCTTGGTGCTACTTCGGTTAGGAAATTCTCCCCTGGCAGCTTGCTTTACTGGCACATTGCAGGACATTTAGCATCACTGGCTGACATTCACTGAGTGCCAGCAGCGCCTCTCAATCATTGTGACCACTGATGAAAGTTTCTCATGTAATTCCAATTGTCTCTTAGTGGGAGGAACGTGGTATTTACTGTGCTGGGTTGAGAACACCAGGGGGAGACTCTACAGGAAATAGAGATGCTTTTGCTTCCGCTGGATAAATTGTATATTTAGCATTACCTTCTGGAAAGTACATTTCTCATTCCAAGTATGTGATTCACTTCAATGAACTCAAAGCCATATTGTAGGGCAGGAAGTTCTCTTGCTGGATTTTAAATACTGAATACTACAGTTCCCTCTGAGTAAACAAGCCTCCTCATTTTCTGACTTAGTGCTTTCCGGCATTAACAGTATACTGAGAGAGATTGATGATAGTACATGTGTCATACTCTTGTCTTCTCTGACTATACCTTAACTTGGATTTGTATTAAATTAGTCTAACTGGCTAGATCTGTAATGGTGAAAGTGATTTCACTTGCAGTTTTGAGCTCTTTTCCCACCTTACCAAAATGGTTCCCTCCATGCCTTCACCACGTGAAGAAGAGGATGTATGTGTTTGAGGTTGATCGAGGGGTGAAAGGAAGAAGAGAAGTAGAGAACATGAGTAAGTGAAGATTAAGATCATCTCTAGCAAGAAATAGGGACAGGTATTTTCTCAGTGCTGGCCCTCAGATTCTCCAGTGGTGTATGGTCTCACAGAGAGGCCACCTGACTCCTTGCAGGGTCAGACCAGTCAGAATGGCATCTTCTGAGGTGCCCAGGGTGTGTTCAGTATGCTCAGGCTTTAGGCAGTTTGACTTTGTGACACAAGCTTTGGTTTTACGAAAATCAGGAAAGAAATGAATACATCTCAGAGATAGAGATTTATTTTTCTGGCAGTTTTTCATTACTCCTTGACTGACCATAAATTCTGAGTCACTATGAGTAAATGTCAGAAAAATAATTTCCATATGTTATTTTGGAAGGAAACACATTATTTTAATATTGCGTTTTACTTTTAAATGTAAAGCACATACAATAAAAATTCTAACAATGCTAGTAGTAATTCAGTAAAAAATAACAAATGTCAGAATTTCCTTTCTTAGAGGCCAGTACTGAAACAGTTCCTTACTGTTTTAGCATGTTCTGTGCATAAAATCTTGGGTACTTGATGGTCCCTGGCCAACATCCCAGCGTAGTGATAAAGGATAGAAACTCGGAGTTCTAGTATTCAGACCACCTGGGTTCAAATTCTGGCTTTCCCATTTACTAGTCATGAGACCCTGCACAAATCATCTTACTTTCCTGTCCTCAGTTTCCCCATCTCTACAATGGGGATAATAAGAGCCCCTATATCACAGGACTTTTATGATGACCAAATGAACTCATATATGTAAAGTTCTCAGAACATAATAAAAGATAAAATATAGTTGGCCTTTGAACAACACAGGTTTGAAGCATGGATCCACTTGTATATGAATTACTTTTTGATAAATATGGTATAGCACTCTAAATATATTTTCTTCTCCTTATGATTTTCTTAACATTTTCTTTTCTCTAGCTTTATTGTAATACAGTATATAATGTATATAACATACAAAATGTGTGTTAATAGACTGTATGTATTATTGGGGATGCCTCTGGTTACCAGTAGATTATTAGCAATGAAGTTTTTTTTTTTTTTTTCAACGTTTATTTATTTTTGGGACAGAGAGAGACAGAGCATGAACGGGGGAGGGGCAGAAAGAGAGGGAGACACAGAATCGGAAACAGGCTCCAGGCTCTGAGCCATCAGCCCAGAGCCTGACGCGGGGCTCGAACTCACGGACCGCGAGATCGTGACCTGGCTGAAGTCGGACGCTTAACCGACTGCGCCACCCAGGCGCCCCAGCAATGAAGTTTTTGAGGAGTCAAAATTTCTGTACAGATATGTGACCCCGTGGGAGTCACACCCATAACTCCTACATTGTTTAAGGATCAGCTATATAAGTAGTAGCTATTTTTGGTTTACAATCTTCTCTGTACCTTTCATGAGTGGGTAAAACTTAATGCAAAATTTCTTCTTTGAGTTCTTTTTGTTATCCACACTGATTCCTTGATGTCTTTTCAGTATTGTCTTAACAATCATGATATAAAAAATATTAATATAAAAGATGTCCAAAAGGTATGTTGGGGAAGAAGGTACTCCAAATGTAGTCTTTTGCTTTTCTTTCTCTCTGTCCACCATGCCTTCTCTTTCCCTCCCACATACAACTTCAGGACATCATGAAATGGGGGAGATGTTTCTTATTTCTTCATCCATCTCTACCCTTGGGGTATTCCTACCTTCAGGAACATACAACCTGTCTACTGATGATACACCCACCTTTCTGGCCCTTACAGATCCCCAGACCTGCTTAGTTTTTTCTTACTGTTCAAAATCCCTGGCTCAGTCATTGACCCTAGGTTGGGAAGCTGATCGATGATGGTGGACCCCATGTGTTCCCATATCCTGGGGTCTTTGCATTCTGTCCTTGTATTCCAGGAGAGTCAGCACCATAAATGAATGAAATGGATCTCTGTGGTGGAATCTGAGGCATCATGTCATGGCAGCTGCGAAGATTATTTTTGGGCAGGGCGCCTTCTTAGTGTCCCTCAGAATGTACCACGTAGGCAGCTGCCCAGCCCACTCATCTTTCCCTTATGCTTCAAATGGTGAATGAGGCAAAACGAAGAGCTGGTTCCTTTAAGAGAAGGTGATAATAGTGTTAAATAAATAGCTCTTCGCCTCTGGTCATGGCTAGGTCCAGCCTCAGAGGCAAATTGGATTGTTGACGAGGAGAAAACTTGCTTAGTCCTTGGGAAGGAGGGCAAGTGAGGAATGAAAACATGAACCGAATTAGAAGTTTAATGTACTTGGTTATTAACCAAGTAGCCGAGGAATACAATTTGTCCATAAAAGCAAGTAATGTTAATCCAGAATAAATTATTGCAGTCATCTAAAAAGAGTTAACCTGGGGCACCTGGGTGGCTCAGTCAGTTAAATGTCCGACTTCGGCTCAGGTCATGATCTCGCAGTCTGTGAGTTCAAGCCCTGCGTCAGGCTCTGTGCTGACAGCTCAGAGCCTGGAGCCTGTTTCGAATTCTGTGTCTCCCTCTCTCTCTGACCCTCCTCCATTCATGCTCTGTCTCTCTCTGTCTCAAAAATAAACAAACATTAAAAAAATTAAAAAAATAATAAGTTAACCTTTGAAAGTGAGAGAGTAGAACAAGTTAGGTGCTCATTTAATTTGTGCCAACTGGAGTCCAGTAGGAGTCCGTAGTCATGCTTTGCTTTTGTTTTTCTAAATGAATATATAAATCTAGATTAAAAAGGACCAACTTTAGGATTTGTTCTCATAGCACCCTCTTTTCCAGGAATGATGACTTTTTTTCTGTTTACCACCAACTCAAGTTGGGGAATGTGTAACATTGGATATTGTGGTAGACGGTTCTCCAGAAATAACCATCTGCAGCCCTCCTGTCTCTCTGTGTGGATGCTTCCCTCCCAGCAAGAGGTGAAGTTTGGACCTTTGAATCTAGGCTGGCCTTGGGACTTGCCTTCTCCAATAGAATGCATCCCAAGTGATGTTCTGGGATTTCTCAGCTGAAGCCATAAGAGAATTGGAAGCTCAACTCCCCTTCTCTTGGGGTCCCAGTGCCCTGTTGTAAGTAAGTCCAGGCTAGACTCTGTAATGGCATGAGAGACCAGGATAACGATGTCCCTTAAATATTCCAGCCTCAGGGGAACCCTCAGTTGAACACAGCCACATAAATGGCTTCAGCTGCGCAAAAGAATTTCATAGCTAAGATCAGCCAACTCACAAAATTAGAAACAATAATAAATAATTGGCTTACACCTGAGTGCTGGAGTGGTTTTTAATATAGTGATAGCTAGCTAAAACAAGAGTTGATCTTCCCTGATTCCTTCCTTACACTTTTCACTTCTTTGCTTACCCTTTGCCTGAACTGAAACACAGGTCTTTCAAACCCAGGGTCCAGAGGGGTTCAGCCAAGGGGAATCTGGGCCAGTGATCCTCTAGGAAAGGGCTGCTGCCAAGGTCAGTTTCAAGCATGTCCTGTCTTTCCATTGGATCTGAGAGATGTGAAAAGGACTTGTTCTGTTGTATGGCTGGGGTTCAGAATACAAACTATTATAAATCAGTGCAGCCTCCTTCAGCTAGGTATAATAATGCTGCAGCCTACTGGTTTCTGCTATGTTTGGCTCCTCAGCCATAACTGTAGTAATTCACACATGGTAGCAATAAAATGGAACCACTCAAATGTGTCTGTAGGAGATTTACTTCATCCCTCTTTCCTTCCCTTTCCATTAGCATTTGGATAAGACGTGAGAGGTCATCTATACCTGCCTCCAAATTCCTTGTGCCTGTAAAGCTCTGAGAGAATTTTCCAGTATATGCCCTTTTGAATGTCACTTCTGTGATATGGGATGTTTATAGCTGTTACATGGAAAAGAAATATGTATGGGCATTCAGGTTGGGGCAACTATTAAGTGAAAAAATGTTAATCATAGGATTTTGTTTTGTTTTTTTTTCTTGCTGGATCTTTCAGAGTCTTTGGTGTAGTCACATGCCTTGGGAATCTCCAGGAGGGGTGTGTTATTTTGCTTTTTAAAATATCTTTGACCATTGCAAGTTCTCCCTTCACTTCCAAAAGGAGGAGGAAAAAAACTTCTCTAGGGATCCATATTGCTTAGGAGATTCTGCGGGTGCTGCTCGTTCGTAACAGGAGACTTGATGGCTGTGGAGAGTAATTGCTGAAAACTCAGCCACACATTTGCATGAAGGAAGTGCAGATGTTATCTATTATCTCTTGAACTAAGACAACAGTAGAAGTGATATCCTGCCAGAATATCGGATGAACACCTTGTATGGAAATCAGTTCTTTTTCCATATGGAGAGGGGGAGAGTAAAGAATCCTTTAACACATGTTTATTTCTCATTGTCTTTTTCAAATATCCTGCTCTATAGCAAAATGTCAAGAAAATGTTTTCATGGTCTGTCTTGCCACCTAGAATGTTTGGGTGTCACTCGATGGTAATCATACTGACTTCAGACCCAGGATTCCTTTTTGAGACTTCTTTCCAGGGCAAGAGTTAGAGACCCCTGTGACTATGGTTTCCATGCCCTATCATCATGCTCACTGAGTGTTTGCTTCCATCGCCCTAAGTGTTTGACATTGACAAACCCTTTAATGTTTGGTGGTAGATCAGAGGTTATCCCCAAGCTGGCTGATCATGCCTCTTACCTGATTTCTGACCCTCAGCTGTAGCCTGATATTGAATTCTGTCTTGTGGTGATTCTGGGTTCAGACCCAAACTGTTAACAGTCTCACTGTATTCCCACATTTCCTCAAAGTGGGAGAGTGTAGGCTGCTAGGGAAGACCGATCATATCCAGCTACAGGCTGTGACAATGGTAAGAAGAGTCTGCTCATGCTAACTGAACTTTGGCCTTAACTTTTTATGCAAGAGATGCTTCTAGAGGACATCTAAATTTTATGAAATCCCATTGTTGCATTATCTGAGAACATTGCCCAGTTCAAGGTGGGATTGATTTAGCAGTGTATGCTGCACGAGTCTGACTTTTTATCTCCAAGAAGATACTTAAATTGACTCTGATTTGAGGCTGTAAATCTCCCTTTTAGAGGTCTGTCTGATGAGAATATATATAGAGTTCTAGACTAATGGAAAACAAGTACCCTATAACTCTAAATGCAGGGATGTTTGGTAAAACTGGGCTGGAGACAAGGCAAAGGATAGAGGCTGTGAATTCAAATATCCTCTTTTCTCCTCTGCTGAATTGAAGACAACCTGGTCTGTGGTGTTGGCCTGAACTGAGTTATTTGTCCAAATATACTGATTAGGACTAAACCCCTGCTTCATAAAGGAAGACAGAAGGAGACAGAATAGCCAAAGTGTAGTGACCATGCCTGCCAGTCAAAGGGGATGCTCTGAAACATCATATTAGTGACTCTTCTTCCCTTCGTAAGAATTGTGTAAAACAGTGAAAAGAGAATTAAGCAATGGGCACTCACATTCCTACCTTGTAGGAAAGGAAGTTTCAGCTGAAAATCAGTAGAAATAGAATATGGGGTGCCTTTCAAATAGATACACATTTTTAAAAATGTAAATCCCTCCAAATGAGATGAAACAGGAAATATCAACCTGCCAATTGCAAGTGCTGTGTTGTCATGGAAGGAGAAGCTAATAAAGTTGGTCAGTTTTATTGCAGTGTGGTTACAAAGCTTGCAGTCTGGCATAGGCTGTGGCATAGCCTTAAGGCTTGGAAGTATTTCCTTACTTAGGACTCACAGACACCTCTGTTCAAAACTTTGGCTCTAACACCATCCTGATGAATGGTATGACTCAGTAATATCTGGTTAACTGGTCTTTTTTTTTTTTTTTTTTTTTTTTTTTTTGAGAGAGAGAGAGAGAGAGAGAGAGAGAGAGAGAGAGAGAAAGTCGGGGAGATGCAGAGATAGAGGGAAAGGGAGAATCCCAAGCAGGCTCCACACCCAGCACAGAGCCCAACTCAGGGCTTGATCACATGACCATGAGATCATGACCTGAGCCCAAATCAAGAGTCGGACACTTAACCAACTGAGCCACCTAGGCACCCTGGTTAACTTGTCTTTTGAAAGGTGTCTGTCCCCTGGTGATCTGCTTATGAATGGCACATATTCACTTCAACCAAAATTTAGTCAGACACCAAAACTGAGAAGTTCAGAAGTGGAAAGATTCAAATAACCTGGACATGTCATAGTGTGTTATAAGGATATTAAACAGCCTGTTGAGAAAATGGGAAAAGAAATGGAAGAGATGAAACCCACATGCAATGACTAATGAGCATATAGGGAAAAGAATAAAATAAAATCAAACTTAAAGACATAGTAGTGCGTTCAAGGCTTTGGGCTAATAGGTGAGCCAACAAAAGGCATTTTCTTTCACTGCCTTATGCCCGTGTAATATTCCCAACATTTCACAGTATAAAACTCTTGCATGAAAGTGACATATTGCCTTGCTCATTGTGCAGAGAGAAAAGGGACTCAGAAAGGTTAAGATGTTCATGGTTCAAAGGTTAAGACCTATTCATGGTTGCTCATCCCAGCAAGTCAGAATTTGAACACAGAGCTTCTGGCTCGTAAGCTCATTGCTGTTTTCACTATATCATCCCTGCCACTGTCTTTGCATATAACTCTTTGCCTACATGTCCCCTTGAATCCATCTTTGATGTCCTTTCTGGCCCCCTATTCTTATTGGAGACTAGAGCTAGGAGAAAATTGGAATCAGTGGAGGTCAGGGACAGGTTTACAGAGAGTGTCATTGTGGAACCCGACACAGGTTGGATGTATGGTCTGTATCTATTGAAAGCTGTCAGTTGATTCTGTCCTGTATCATGAATGATCTTCCACTCTCCAGGAGGATGCAGAGAAGGGCAGAGGATTTCCAGTCAGTCTGTGTTTGATATAAAAGAGGAAGCCATTTCTTAAATGGAGGTGAGCAGAAAGCTAAAAGAAGGGTAATGAGAAGCCCTAGTGTTTCTGGTAGTTTCTTATAAAATTGAGCTTAAAAGGTGAACGGAAAAGTGAAAATCAACTGTTCTAGCTTGGTGTCTGCATTTGAAGATCTGTCACACAGAAGCCCTTGAAAGTGGGAAGTTAATCTTTTCTATGATTTGGGATCAGTGAGAAGTGAACAGAACCCCTTGTAATTTGTTTTTCGAGGAACATCAGACCTTGATGGAGACGCAGACGGGCAGGATATTTTTTTCTGAAGCTTCACTTTCAAAACCTGTAATATTAAAGGAAAGATAAGACAAGCTCTCCTCATTTTGCATGAAGTTCTCAAGCAGAATTGAAGGGCTTGTTGCAAATATCCTCTTTTGTTTTGGCAGGGAACCATGGTGAAAAGTCTCCCAGAGAAGGCGGGCTTTATAACATTTTACGGGAGGTGTTGATGATTGTGTGGGTTGTATTGTCCTCTTGGTGGATCAGATCTTAGCTTCAGATAACTCTTATTGTTGTTGCTGTTGTTGTTTTAAGTATGAAACATTTGAAAGAGAAAAGTACAGAGTAAAACAATAAACTGTTTGCCCATTGCCTGCCTCCATCGACTTTTACCATTTTGTCCTGTTTATTTCAGTGTAATTTAAAATGAATGAAGCACCACAGATTCAGGAGAAGCCCTTTGGTACCACTTACCATCCTCTTTTTTTTGTTTGTTTTATTTTAACCTTATTTATTTATTTTGAGGGAGAAACAGAGAGAGTATGAATTGGGTAGGGGCAGAGAGAGAGGGAGAGAGATTCCTGGGACTCAAATTCACAAACCATGAGATCATGGCCTGAGCTGAAATCAAGAGTCTGATGCCCAACTGACTGAGCCACCCAGGCACCTTCCCCATTTTCCTTTTATTCAACACACCAGTATCCAGATGTTGATGATCATTTTCTAGTGCTTGCTGGGATTTTGGTTTTTTTGTAAACTTTTTGATTGAATCACATAGAGCAGTGAGAAATCACAAATGATACCTAATGCTGTACACATAAAACAATCCTGTCTACCTCAATCCTTGTTCAGTAGGGGAATATACCCATGTATTTGCCACCTAATCAAGGTGCAGACTTTTACCAGAACTCCAGAAGCCTCCTTTGTGCATCATCACAATGAATATCCCCTCCAAAACTATTCACTATTCTGACAACTATTGAACTTGATTAGTTTTGCTTATTTTTGAACTTTATATTAATAGAATCATGTCCTGTTTTGTGATTGGCTTCTTATGCTCTACATTATGTTTGTGAAATTGACACGTTATGGATTGCCAGTTCATCCTTTCCTCTGCCATACAGTGAATTTTGTAAATACAGGCATACCTCGGAGATACTGCAGGTTTAGTCGTAGACCACCACAATAAAGCAAATGTTGCAATAAAGTGAGCCAAATGAATTTTTTGGTTTCCCAGTGCATGTAAAACTTATGTGCATACTATATTGTAGCATGAGTGTGCAATAGCATTATGTCTAGAAAACAGCATACATACATGAATTAAAAAATACTTTATTGCTGGGGCACCTGGGTAGCTCAGTCGGTTAAGCATCTGACTCTTGATTTTGGCTCAGGTCATGTTCTCATGGTTGTAAGATTGAGTCCCGTGCCTAGCTCCATGCTGGATGTGCACCCTGCTTAAGATTCTCTCTCTCCTCTACTGCTCATACTCTGTCTTTAAATAAATAAAAAATAAATAAATAAATAAATAAATAAATAAATAAACAAATAAATATAAAAAGAATAATTGAAAATACTCTTTTGCTAAAAAAATGCTGACCATCATTTGAGCTTTCAGCAAGTCATAATCACTGATCACATATTGGCGTAAAAAATACAACTATAACACAAATGCTTGAAATGTTGCAAGAACTACTGAAATGTTACAGAGAGAGACAAGTGAGCAAATGCTGTTGGAAAATGGTTCTGAGAGATTTGCTTGATGCCCGGTTGCTATAAACCTTCGATGTGTAAAGAATGCAGTGTCTGCAAAGCACAGTAAAGGCAGGTGCACTAACATGAGGTTTGCCCGTATAAGAGTTTACTGATCTCTTCTCCCATCGATGCATATTTGGGTGTTTGGTTGTCATCAATACTGACTGCTGCCAGGATGGGAGGGAGCTGGGACTAGGGTAAGGGAAGAAAGGCACCTGAGGTGTAAAATTTAAGGAAGCACCCACTCTTCTGAACCCACTGGCAGTTTCTTGACCTGAGAGGGAGTGGCTTCTTAAATTTTGAGCACTAGGAATCTCTCTTACTTCATTCTACTTTTGTTACTGTCCAGGAGCCTATTGCCTGTGTCTTTGTGTGCGTGTACTCCTGCTAGTATATACCTAGGAATGGAAGTGTTAGATCAGAGGATCTGGAATGTTCAGCCTTTAATGAATGGCTGAATGTTCAGCCATTAAACTGTTCCAAAGTGATTAAACCAATTTTGCATTCAATAATGCATGACAACTCCACAAGCTCCCCCTGCTTTGCAACAGTTAACATTGTCAAGTATTTTTATAATTTTTTTTAAATTTATTTTTGAGAGAGAGAGAGTGAGCAGGGAGGTGCAGAGAGAGAGAGAGAGGGAGACACAGACTCCAAAGCAGGCTCCAGGCTTTGAGCTGTCAGCACAGAGCCTGACTGGACTCAAACTCACCAGCTGTGAGATCATGACCTGAGTCGAAGTCCGGCGACTGAGTCCCCTAGGAACCCTTGACATGGTCAGGGATTTTTGTTGTTGTTTATTGGCTATTTGGGTATTTTTGAACATGATTTAGCCTTTTTCCCATTTTTAATTGGGTTATCTGTTGTTCTTGTTGTTCCATTGTAAGAATTCTCTGTATTTTGGACACGTAGTCTTTTTTTGGAAGTATGTGCATGTTAGTGGCTTCTTTCTCTCTATGGCTTGACTTTATATTCCTTAATAGCTTGCTTTGATGAACAGAAATGGTATATTTTTAATTAATTCCAATTTATTGATCTTTGATTTATGATTATAATGTCTTTTTCTCCTTTAAGGAAACCTTTGCCTAACTCAAGGTCACAAAGGTATTCTCCGACATTATCTCCTAAAACCTTTAATTTTTTATCTTCAATATTTTTATCTAGAATTTATATGAAGTTAACTTTTGCATGTGATGGTAGGAAGGGGTCAAAGCTAATTTTTTTCATATCTTAGCCAACTGATTTAGTTTTTCATATGTTAGCCAGTTAATTTAGTGTTATTTATTGTAGAGATTGACCTTTCCCTGCTGGGTTCCAGTGACAATTTTGTCATAAATTATGATTTGCTTCTAGATATTATATTTAGTCCACCTGGTCTATTTGTCTGTGTTTGCCTCATTTAAAGGAAATTTTACTTTTTTTCTGTCCCATTTTTATGCCTCTTTATTTCCTTCTCTTGCCTAGTTTTAATGGCTAACCCCTCCAGTACAATGTTGATTAGAAATGGTGAGAATGGTTATCATTGCGTTACTCTGGTTTTAAGGACAAGGTGTTGAATAATTCAAAGTTAAGGATCTTATCAGCTATAGGTCTTCCTTAGATGCTCTTTAGGACATTGGCAAACTGACTTTTGAGTTTTCATTTGTATCATGAATGGGTGGTAAATTGCGTCAAATAGTTACTTAACATTATAACCTATTTAAATGACCATATGGCTGTTCTTCTGTGATGTTACTCTTGTGAATTACACTCTTTGAGTTTCATAAAACAAGTGCATCCTGTATTCTTGAAACAAAAGCCTACTTGTTGATGATATATTGTCCTTTTAAAAATATATTTGTATATTCTATTTGCTAATATCATGGAGTCTATGTTCCTGAGGGATACTAGTTCCTAATATGCTTTTCTTAATGTCCTTTTGTGATGTTGATCTCAGAATGAAGCAGGCCTCATAGAATGAGTTGCGGAGTATTGTCTCCTCTTCCATTTTTTAAAAGTGAATATAAAATTGGCATTTCTTAAATCTTTGATAGAATTCACATTTGATAGATGGTTTGAAACCATTTTGGAGTGGACTTTTCATGGTGGGAATGTTTTAAATTTCTAATTTAATTTCTTTAACAGCTGTAGTAATACTTACCTACTTACATTCTTTGTTTCTTGTCATGCCAGGTTTTTAAAGGTTTTTCGAGCAATTTATACATTTAGCGTATGTTTACATATCTACTGGCATAACATTTTTCATGATATTTATCTGTAATCCTTTTAATTCTATAGTGTATATAGTAATATTCTCTTTAATTCTTGATATTCAGAATTTCTATTTTCTCTATTTTTCAATCACTCTTTCTAGAAATTTTAGCATTTTATTCTCATTCAAAAAAGAATAAAGTTCTGACTTTTTTCATTTTCTCTGTTTGTTTTCAATCTTGTGGATCTCTGTTGTCATGTTACTATTTTTTTTTTCTTCTACTTCTTTTGGGTTCCATTTGCTCTTCTTTCTATATATAGGTTACTAAAGTAAAAGCATAGCTCACTGTGCTCTTTTTTCTTTACTAACATAGGCCTTCAAGTTATAAATTTCCTTCCAAGTACTATTTTATTTGCAGTCCCCAAATTTTGATGTACTGTTTTTCATCATCATTTAGGTCAAAATACATCTTAATGTTTTCATTGTGGTATCATGTTTTAAAACTCTTTCAGTTGTTGGGGTGCCTGGGTGGCTCAGTCGGTTAAGCATCTGACTTTGGCTCAGGTCATAATCTAGCAGTCAGTGAGTTCAAGTCCCGCATCGGGCTCTGTGCTGACAGCTCAGAGCCTGGGGCCTGCTTCAGATTCTGTGTCTCTCTCTCTCAAAGATGAATAAATGTTAAAAAAATTAAATTCTTTCAGTTATTTTATTTGGTTTACTAAATTCAAATGTCATTTTGAAACATTGCAGAACAGAAGAATTATAGTCACAATTCCATGATACCATGACAGCGTTATTATGGTAGTACTGGATGGATGAGGGAAGTGGTATCATCCTTAACTCCTTTATAAGCATTTTATTTCATGTTTAAGGTTTATAAGTGTTTTGTTTAATTTATACATATTTGAGGGGGTTTCTAGGCTTCTTCAGATGAGAAATCAGCCTTCATTATTACCATTGTTTTATGTGTAATTGTCTTTTTGTCTGAATGCTTTTAAAATCTATGTTCAATTTTCAGCAGGTTGAATATGCTATGTCTAATTGTGGTTTTAAAAATATTTATCCTTTTTTGGCTCTTCTGGACCTCTTGGTGTGTTTGATTTCTTTCATCAGTTTAGGAAAATTGTTAGACATTATCTTTTCAACATGTCTTCTGAGTTATTCTCTTTCTTCCTCTCTGGCTGCAATAACACATATATTAGGTATTGTTCCACATAACTCTGATGTCATTTTATTTTATTTTTTTTACACTCTTTTCTCCATTTGTGTTTCAGGTTGAGTAATTTCTACTGAATTATCTTCAAGTTTATTGATTTTTCCCCCAACTGCTGTATCCACTCTAAGTCCATAAAAATAATTCTTATCTCAGAATTCACTTTTGGTTCCTTTTTTATAGCTTTTATTGAAATTACCTATCTTCTCATGCATGTTATCCACATTTTCCTCTAGATTCTGTAATGTATTCGTAGTTCCTTTAATGTCTCTGGTAAATCCAACATGTGGGTCATTCTAGATCTGGTTCTATTGACTATTTTCTCCCTTGATGATTGGCCACATTTTCTTCTTTTTTTTTCACATGTCTCATAATTTTTGAGTGAATTGAAAATATTGTGAGTAAAGGGACAGAGACTCTCAGGGAATGATATCTATACCCTCTTGTTAATTGAATTGTGTCCCCCCAAAAGGTATCTTTTTTTTTTTAAATTTGGATCCTTTTTTTTTTTTTTTCAACGTTTATTTATTTTTGGGACAGAGAGAGACAGAGCATGAACGGGGGAGGGGTAGAGAGAGAGGGAGACACAGAATCGGAAACAGGCTCCAGGCCCCGAGCCATCAGCCCAGAGCCTGATGCGGGGCTCGAACTCACGGACCGCGAGATCGTGACCTGGCTGAAGTCGGACGCTCAACCGACTGCGCCACCCAGGCGCCCCCCCCCCCAAAAGGTATCTTGAGGTCCATATGTGAATGTAAGCTTATTTGGAAGTAGATCTTTGCAGATGTAATCAAGTGAAGGTGGAGTCATACTAGATTAGGATGGGCCTGAATTCTAATGACTGGTGTCCCTATGTGGAGAGAGATTCAGAAAGAGAGAGACACTCACAGGAAAGAAGTCCATATGAAGACAGAGGCAGAGATTGGAGTTATGCTCCACAAAATAAAGGATGCCAAGTATTGCCAACAATCACCAGAAGCTACACAAGGCAAGAAAAGATTCTTTCCTGCAGCCTTCAGAGAGAGCATGGACCTGCCAATGCCTTGATTCCAGATACATCTGTCCACCAGAACTGTGAGAGAATGAGTGTAGGCTGTTTAAGTCACCCAGATGTGGCAAATTGTTACAACAGCCCCAGACCCAGAAAAGAGCATATGCCTCCTCTTTTTTGAGTCTCTTGCATGAGGTTAAGCTAATTTAGTCTATAGGTAAACTAGATCTGTTTGTTGCTAGGGTTTTGGGTTAGGTTGGGTTGGGTTGGGGTAAGTTTGGTTAGATTCAGTTAATCACAGTTTTCAAGTTCGTTGAGTATATTATCAGAACTTTGCTTTCATCAGGACTTGGGATATGATTGCCTGGAAGGCCTATGTGCTCTCTCCTGCCTTTTATCTAGTCATTGACTGTTATTTGGTATTCAATGTAGGGCCTGCACTGCCATGGGGGTGTCTTTGACTTGTGCTGCCTTCAGTCATTAAGCCCTTTATGACTTTGACTCAGGGAGGGTCTATCTCAATGCTCAGGCTCTGCCACCAATCTGGAGCAGTTGATGAACTGTGGACAAGAGTTGACAGGCGACTGCAAACTAAACCATCCTACCAATCCATACTTGTCTTGGAAAATGTGTTAAAACTTTGACTGTTTTCTTTTTACCATGCTTGTAATAGCGTTCTCCTCCTTCTGTTGTTCTGCCAAAGATGAAAGCAGTGGTCGACCTATTTCTTCCTAGATAGAACTTTCTGGGATTTTAAGTCATTAGTTTTCTTTGTGATCCTAACTTTCTTAGGAATTTCTTAAGAACTGATTTTTATAAGTTAGTTTATTTTCGTTGTTTGGGTATGGATCAGAAGTCCCAAAGGCCACCCAAGGTTTGGTGATTCAGTTGAAAGATTCACAAGTCTAAGAAGTTGTTAAACAACTGGTTACAGTTTTTATGGCAAAATGACCCACAAAAAAAATCAGCAAAGGGAAAAGGCACATGAGGTGAAGTTTCAAAGAAACCAGGCACAAGCATCAGCCATTCCTCTCCAGGGGAGTTGCACAGAATATACTTAATTCCTGTAGCAACTAATATTGCCCAACACATGAAAAATGTTGTGTACTGGGGAAGCTAGTCTGAGCCTAGGTGCCCATAGTTTTTGTCACATAAACACGGTTTTGTCTTTATGACTGAGTGCAGTTCCTGAAACTCTAGGACCCAGAAGGAAAACAAGTATTTACCACAAATCACATTGTTGCCTTTTCATTTTGTTGTTTTCCTTTGTGTGCAAAAGCTTTTTATTTTGATGGAGACTTAATAGTTTATTTTTGCTTTTGTTTCCCTTGCCTGAGGAGACACATCTAGAAAATTGTTGCTAAGGCTGATGTCAAAGAGATTACTGCCTATGTTTTCTTCCAGAAGTTTTACTCTTTCAGGTCTCACATTTAGGTCTTTGATGCATTTTGGGTTTATTTTTTGATGTGTGGTATAAGTAAGTAGTCAAGTTTCATTCTAGTGTGTGTAGCTGTCCACCTTTTCCAACACCATTTGTTGAAGAGACTGCCCTTTTTCCCATTGTATATTCTTGCCTTCTTCATCACAGATTAATTGACCATAGAAGTGTGGATTTATTTCTGGAATCTCTATTCTGTTCTATTGATGTATGTGTCTCCTTTTGTGCCAGTGCCATACTGTTTTTATTACTCTCACTCTCCTAGTATATCTTGAAATCAGAGAGCATGATACTTCCAGCTTTGTTTTCTTTTTTTTTTTTTTCTCAAGATTGCTTTGGCTATTGGGACTCTTGGGATTCTATACAAATTTTAGGATTATTTGTTCCAGTTCTGTGAAAAATGTGATTGGAATTTTGATGGGGATTGCTTTGAATCTGTAGATTGCCCTGGATAGTATGGACCTTTTAACAGTATTAATTCTTCCAATCCATGAACATGGTATGTATTTCCATTTGTTTGTATCATCTTCAGTTTCTTTCAACAATATTTTATGGTTTTCAGAGTATGGGTCTTTTATCTCCTTGGTTAAGGTTATTCATAGATATTTTATTATTGGTACCTTTGTTAATGGAATTGTTTTCTTAATTTCTCTTGCTGTTACTTTGTTATTAGTGTATAGCAATGAAACAGATTTATGTATATATAATTACGTTTTCTACAATTTTCCTGAACTCATTTATTCTAATAGGTTTTTGGTGGAGTATTCAGGGTTTTCTATGCATAGTATCATATCACTTGCAAATAGTGACAATGTTACATCTTACTTACCAGTTTGGATGGCTTTTCTTTTTTTCTTTTTTGTTTTCTTTTGTTAGATTGCTATGACTAGATATAAGAGTGCTGACAATACTGAGTCCATCTTTGGCCCTCCATTTTGTTTATATCTCCTTAATGACCTCTCTTGGGGTTACATATTCTGGGCCCATTGGAGATTAATATACATATCTTAGAAATGCCTGTCAAGGCTGGAACATGAATGCCTTGCTTTGGCCTCCCATGAATCTGTTAGAAGTAAGTTTTTCTCCTTCCTGACATACAGAAGGCACCTTGAGGTCTGTTCATTGTTAGCAGTCAGTTAGGTTCACGTGAACCCTTTGAAGTGCATGAGAACTCTTTGATCTACCAACCACGTGCTTTTGCACATTCTCTCACTCTGTAAGATCAGTAAACTAAGGTCAGACTTTGCAGAGAATAGCTGCATAGCTACCCGGATTGTCATCTACCCCATCCTCCTTGTTAGTAAGTTACCATGAATAAAACTCTGTGTAAACTGTATGGAGTTTTCTGCTTCATTTTCTGGACTCAAAGTGCCTCTCAGTTTAGAGGCTACTTTAGTATCCCTCCCCTACCTTCTAACACTAGGACTTCCAATACTTTGTTGACAAAAATGGTGAAGGGGACATCCTTGTCTTATTTTCGATCTTACAGTAAAAGCTCTTAGCTTTTCACCATTGAATCTGGTGCTCCCTGTAGGTTTTTCATAAATGACGATTATGTTGAGATACATGCCCTATAAATCCACTTAGTTGACAGTTTTTATCATGAACACATGTTGAATTTTGTCAAATGTTTTTTGTGTGTCTGTTTATTGTATGATTTTTATCCTTCATTTTGTTAATCTGGTGCGTTACATTGATTTGTGAATATTAAGTCATTCCTGCATTCCTGTAATAATTTCACTTGATTATGGTAAATGATCCTTTTAATGTACTTTTGAGTTGATTTGCTAATATTTTTTTGAGAATTTTTGCATCTGTGTTCATCCGGGATATTGACCTATAGTTTTCTTTTTGGTAGTGTTTGTCTGGCTTTGCTATCAGGGTAGTACTGGTCTTATCTGGAAGCTGTCCTTCCTTTTACTAATTTTTGGAATAGCTTTGGAACAATAGGTAATAGCTTTGGAATCATTTGGTTGAATTCATCTGTGAATCTATCTGGTCTGGGACTTTGGCTTTTTGGGAGTTTTTTGATTGTCAGTTCAGTTTCATTACTAGTAGTTGGTCTATACAGATAGTCTTTTTTCCTGAATCAGTTTGGGACATTGTATGTTTCTAGAAATTTTGCCTATTTCTTCTTAGTTGTCCAGTTTGTTGGCATACAATTTTTTATAGTTGTCTTTTAGAATCCTTTGTATTCCTCTGGTGTTTGTTGTTACTTCTCTTTGCTTTCTGGCTTTATTTGACTTCTCTTTTTCTTGATGGATTTGGCTAAAGGCTTATCAGTTTCGTTTGTCTTTTCAGGGAGGCAGTTCCTGATTTTATTTTTCTTTTTTATTGTTTTTGTTCTGTTTTGTTTAGTAGCTTTCATTATTTGTCACCGATCTTTATTATTTCAAATTCTTCCACTGACTTTGGGCTTTGTTCTTTGTCTAGTCACTTTAGGTGTAAGGTTATGTTTATTTATTTGAGAATTTTATTTTTCTGGAGGTAGGCTTATATCTCTATAAATTTCCCTCTTAGAACTACTTTCACTGCATCCTAAAGATTTTGGACCATTGTGTTTCATTTTCACTTATCTCCATATATTTTTTGATTTCCTCACTGACCCATTGGTTATTTACTAATGTGTTGCTTAAAACCCCGTTTGTTTATTTTCTAGGTTTTTGGGGGGGGGGTAATTGATTTCTTATTTTATACCACTGTTGTCATAAAAAGATGCTTAATAGGATTTTAAGCTTCTTAAATATATTTAGTCTTGTTTTGTGGGCTTATATGTGATCTCTCCTGGAGAATGTTCCATGTGCACTTGAAAAGAATGTATATTCCATTGTTTTTGGATGAAATGTTTTATATATCTGTTAAGTACCTCTGGTCTCATGTGTTGTTCAAAGATACTGTTTCCTTATTGATTTTGTCTGGATGATCTATCCATAGATGTAAGTGAGGTGTTAAAGTCTTATTGTCTTACTGTCAATGTCTCCCTTTATGTATGTTAATATTTTCTGTCTGTATTTAGGTGCTCTAGTGTTGGGTGCATAAATATTACAATTGCTATATCCTCTTGTTGGACTGATCCCTTTATCATTATGTAATGTCCTTCTTTGGCTTGTGTTACAGCCTTTGTTTTAAAGCCTATTTTGTCTGATAGAAGTATTGCTACCTCGTTGCGTTTTTTTTTTTTTTATCATCCCATTTGCATGCAATGTCTTTTTCCATCCCTTCACTTCCAGTCTGTGTGTCCTATGTGTCCTATGTGTCCTTAGGTCTGAAGTAAATATCCTGTGGGCAACATGTAGATGAGTCTTATTTTCTTAATCCATTTCATCACCCTATGTTTTTTATTGGCACTTTTAGACCATTTACATTTAAAGTAATTATTGGGGCACCTGGTGGCTTAGTCGGTTCAGTGTCCATCTCTTGATTTCATTTCAGATCATGATCTCATGGTCATGATCTCATGGTTGTGAGATCGAGCCCCACGTCAATCTCCACGCTGAGCATGGAGCCTGCTTGGGATTTTCTCTCACCCTCTCTCTTTGCCTCTCCCCCACTCGCATGTACTCTCTCTCTAAATAAACACTTAAAGTACTTATTGATAGGTATGTACTTATTACCATTTTGTCTTTTCTGCTTGTTTTTGTAGTTCTTCTGTGTTTCTTCTCTTTTTTTCTTTCCTTGTGATTAGTGACAGCCTTTAGTGTTATGCTTGGCTTTCTTTCTATTTATTTTTTGTGTATCTATTAAAGGTTTTTGGAGTGTGGTCACCATTAGGTTCATATATAACAAAAGGAAATAAGTTTTTATGAATTTTGAAATATATTGTGAAATTGCTTACCTAAAAGGTAAAATCTTAACATTTTAAGACTGTAAACTCAGCCTACTGGTGTTTCAGCTATTAGAGCCATCTCCTCTTCCTGATGCTCAGTCTTTAGTCTTTTCAGGCTCTGGGTTATTTTCTGTCCATTTTTTCAGGTTCTCACTATCTTCAAACTTGACTGTCCTCCAGATGAGATACAAAGCTCTGAATGCTGACAGCCTAACAACACACAAAGTGAGGAGAATTTGGGGTCGTACAGACCTTAGTTCAAATCCCAGTTCCAAATCCTGGCTGTGTGATCTTGGGCATGTTCTGTAACTTCTTGGATCCTCAGTTTCCATATTTGTAAAAACATGATAGTTTCTAACTCACAATACTGCTGTGGATTATTTGGGTCAATATATGCCAGTGCCTCCATGGAACCTGGAAGTGTCCGTGGTGTTTTTCTAGTGCAATTGAAAGTGTAAAGTTTTTGGGAGATTTTTTCTTCTTCTTTTTCTTTTCTTGTATTTTTTTTTGGGGGGTCAGCTGTGATTGCTGTTAATTAGCTGTGCACATGCCAGATAAAATACACAAAAATAAGTCTATTATTGAAGAAGCACTATGGTAGAGGTGTGGACCTTTTTTCTGGGATCTGAACGGAAGATTTTGTTGGATGGACACTGTTGGTGGATGGTACTATCAGCTGAACTGAATTGCCAAATGCATATTTCTTTTTTTGTAAATTGTCTTGTTCATCTTTTATTATTGAGTTTTTGTTTTTTTAAAGAGTTCATATTTTTAGTAGTTTTAGGTTCATAGCCAAATCGAGTGGGAAGTACAGAGAGTGCCCCTGTACTCTTTGCTTCACAAGTGTACTGTCTTCCCTACTGTGAATATCATGTGTGGATGGTACATTTGTAATTGATAAACCTATATTGATGCATAATAATTACCCGAAGTCCTGGATTATCTTAGGGTTCGCTGTCAGTGTTTTACATTTTATGGGTTCAGACAAAAGGATAATGACTTGTGTCCATCATTGTAGTATCACACAGAGTGTTTTAACTGCCCTAAAAATCCTTTGTGCTCCACTTAGAGATCCCTGTCTTGCCCCCCTCCCCCCATGCCAGATTGTGGAAACCACTTATTTTGTTACTTTCTCCATTGTCTTCCTTTCCCAGAATGTTACATGTTTGGAATCCTAGGGCATATAGCATTTTCAGTTGGCCTCTTTCATTTAGTAATATGCATTTAAGATTCTTCCATGTCCTTTTATAGCTTTGTATCTCATTTCTTTTTAGCACTGGATATTATTCTATTGTCCGGATGTACCCCAGATAGTTTATCCTTTCATTGACTGAAGAACATGCAGGTTGCTCCCTAGTTTGGGCACTTATGAATATAGCTGCCATATGTGTATCCACATGTAATTTTTTGGTGGGCATGAGTTTTCACTTCCATTTGCTAAATACCAAGGAGCCTGATTACTGAATTGTAAGATAAGAAACCATCAAACTGACTTCCAAAGTGGCTGGACCATTTTGCATTTCCACCAGCAATGAATGAGAGTTCCTATTCCTATACATCTTTGCCATCACCATACCCAAAATTACCTAGGTTTTATAGAGCCCAGAAATAGATCCACATAAACAGAGTCTGCTGAGCTTTGATGGTGAGCAAAAGCAATACAATGGAGCAAAGAGTGTCTTTTCAACAAATGGTGCTGGAAAAACTGGATTTCCACATGCAAATAAATGAATCTAGACAAAGACCTTACACCCTTCACAAAAATTAACTCAAAACAGATCTTAGGCCTAAATGTAAAATGCATATTGCTTTTGCAAGAAACATTTGAATCACTTATTTTACCAGTGTTATTGGTACAGCTAATATTATGTCCAAGTAACACAAAGCAGTTTTATTCTTATTGGAAGTCCTTTGCTCAGGTGTGGCTTCCCTCTCAGGCCTGTTTCCTTATCCATAAAAAAAGATAACATATAATATTACTTGTAAAATATCATACTCTCACTTTCTCCTTCCCCTTTAGAGCCAAGTCTGTCACCCTAGAAATAAACCACATACATACTCCTAGTCCTGACTATAGAAATCCCACTCCTGTGGGAACTCAGTATGAATAACAAAGTACAGAATGTGTTCTGTGCCATCTGAAACCAACCTCACAAACCCACAGGTTTTTGCAGGTTAGTCAGAATTTGTAGAAAATAGGAAGTTAATAGCAGTTCTTCCTTCCTTCCTTCCTTCCTTCCTTCCTTCCTTCCTTCCTTCCTTCCTTCCTTTTCTTTCTTCTTTCTTTCTTTAGAGAGAAAGCATGAGCAAGGGAGAGGGGCAGAGGGGGAGAGAGACAGAGAATCCCAATCAGGCTCCACACTCAGTACAGAGACCAATGTTGGGCTTGATCCCATGACCCTGGGATCATGACCTGAGCCAAAATCAAGAGTTTGACCTTCAACCAACTGAGCCACCCAGGGACCCCAGAGGCATGTGCTTTTATAAAGTCATACCCAACAAAACAAAAAAAATGAGTGCCTTATGGGTAATGGCACTAGTGTTACCAAAAAGAAAACAACATCCCCATCTTCGAGTAGTTCTGTTTTGTGAGAGTCTGACTTGAAAACAGATCACTTCAACTCATTGAGGTAAATGCTGTCACAGAGGGATGCATAATGTTCTGTGAGATCACAGAGGAGGGTCACTAAGCTTGGTAGGAGTGGGAGGTGATCATGAAAATTTGGTTTTCGAGCCATGGCTGGCCCATCACAACAAAACCAGACATTGAGGAGAATTTTTGACCCTGTCAGCAATGTGTTCCTCAACCAAGCAATTGACATGTGTTCTTTTATACTTTTAGCCCTTCCTTTATTAACACAGTCTCATATCCTCATGGGGTTTTGTGTTAGCATGTGCATGTATATAAAATGAAGGTTTCGGTATATGTAGAGTGATCATAAGTAGCCTTTCCTAGATTTAGCATGTCCATCCTACTTGAAAGGTAATAGTTACACCGTCTACCCTTGCTTACCAGTGGCAATGAACCATAGCTCTTTCAAGGGTGACTTTTTGTGGAAGTCAAGTTCTGCCAGAGTTCCTTTGCATTGCTAAGCATTAGGTGTTTCTTTTTTATTTTTCTAAATGCACTGACCTTTCAGCTGGCTCAAAGATCCTTGAATTTCTGCTTTAATGGTTTATAGTTGATGAACCTAAACCATCAGTTGATCAGTTGATCAACCTTTTACTAGCATTCCTTTGCATGATACCTTTTAGAGGCTGTTCACTGAGATCCTGGACTAAGCTACCAGTATAAAAACCCCTCGAGTAATGCAAGAGCTGTTGCTAATTACATCAGTTAGTCTTCTAGCAGAAGAGAATGCCACAGCTTTGACAGGGAGCTATAGACTTCTGAGAATCACCCAGACAAAATTGTCAGCTGACTAATACTCTTTTCAAGTCTATAGGTATCATTGATGTGGATAGGAGTGAGTTGTTGAGTAATAGCTAAAAATAATAAATGAATTAGGTTCTATGGCTAATATTATCTTCTATGACCATCAAGAATATTAAGTGTATGGGATTTTCTGAGACTTCCTGCCCAAGAAATTCTCAGCAATAGTCAATCTGGCCCAATAAGTAAGTCCTGTGGGTCAGGCAATATATCAAGTTCTGGGGATACAATGATGAACAAGACCATAATAATCCTGGAGTTCTGGAAGGTTCCAGTATGTAAAGGGTAGAGGAAATGGAAGAGTAACAGTTTTTGTATGTGGTGGGTAAGGGAAAGAGGGGCTATGAGATGATCTGGGGAGAATGTTCAGGGTTCATTTATGTCTAAGTCATTAGACAATTATCAATGCTAATGATATCCAGCTGAGACTTTCTGGAGCTGATCTGAGGGAAGGGCTGTGTTTGGTATAGCCATAGAAACTAGGTTTTTTCAAGTATCATTTGCTTGGTTTCATTGAAGAGGAAAAGTAAATGGTCCTAATTAAACGTTGTTTTCTAAGATGTATCGTCTGTTAGTATTGTTGACTTTAAATGTTCCTTTTTGCTGGAATTGAGATGGGAGTTGCTTGGGTAAATGACATAGCAATTAATGCCTTTGGGTGAGATGGCCTTGGCTTGACGTTAACCTCCAAGAAGAAAGTGACCAGACATACTAACATGCTTCTTGCCGTGCTGAAATACTCACCCCCAAACACCCAGGGAGGAAAAGTCCTTTTAGAGTCAGCCTACTGGGCAGTCATTTATTCTGAGACTCATGCCTCATCATTTTTAGTGGCATTCACACACAACAATATTTGTTTCAACTTAGCAGGTTAAGGTCTGCTTCTCATCATAAAAATTTACCATTTTTTTGGAATGTCAAATAGCCTAAAACTTTGCCCTGAAGAAAAGGTTCCGTCTCCAGCCTTATTTGTTCAGGCTAACTTATTTTGTTGAGACAGACCAATGGACCAATTGGAAAGGCTTAATGTTGGGCCTGGCCATGTTATGGATACCTGTGTGGATGCATTTCCTTTATACATTCTAACTTTCAGTGCCTGTCAGGTTGCTAGCAAGAGATCTCAAGATAGGTAAGTGTAAAAGCAATTGCCCAGGCTCTACATAAGATAGGGGTATGCCAATCATACATTTGTGTGACATTCAGACTCTCCAATCCAGAGGTCATCAAAGCCAGTGTCTCTAATTATTTTTCTGTTTTTTGTTGGTTTTTTTTTTGTGATTTGTTTTTGCTTAGATGTCTGAAATATTACAAATCCCATTATGCTTGGAGAAATGTGCTTTCTCAACCTTGGTCTGCTTTTATATTTGCCTGGATAGTCATTTTAGTATGTACTTCCACTTTAAAAAGTAGGGGATGGAAAAGAGGAGATAATTAATAAAGTGGTGTCTTAGAAGAGGCAAGGTGGGCCATACTGTACGACAGGAATACAGGGATTTGCTTTGGCATAGTGGAAGGGGACAAAGATGAATGTGTTTGTTTCAAAAGCAAATAATAAGGGAGTGACTGTAGCAAGGAAGTGGGGGAACAGAGCTAATCTTTGTTTTCTCAGCGAACTGTGTAGTTAGATCATCTAAGGCTAAAGTAAGCTTGAAGAATGGTCACAACTCTTAAAGAAAATAAATGTCATTATAATTTATACATTTTTGAACTGCATCCGTATCAATACACAAGTAGTCCGTATTGCTAGAAGATGTTAGGTGACTTAAATTGCAAGTTAGATTTTTTGTTTGATTGGTTGTCAAAGAGCATTAATTAAAAGGCTCTTTATTATTATCTTAGAAATGTGTATGTGAATTAGAACTTTTCACTGAAACTTCCTTTCTTATTATGCATTATATATAATATCTTAATATATTTTATCTGATTGATCTTCAGTTGAGAGTGACTTTTTTTTAATGTTTATTTATTTTGAGACACAGAAAGAGAGCAAAGGGGAGGGGGGAGGGGCAGAGAGAGAAGAGAGAGAATTCCAAGTATGCTTCACGCTTTCAGCACAGAGCCCAATGCAGGGCTCAAACCCACAAACTGCGAGATCATGACCATAACTGAAATCAAGAGTTGTACAGTTCACTGACTAAGCCATCCAGGCACCTCCCCCCCACCCTAAATTACTTGAACTCTTTACAACATTTTAATTTGTTGTTTGATAGTTATTGATCAGTTCCCATTAACCATAGAAAGGTTGTTTCCTTTTTCTTGTGACGGATAATATTTAACTGTAGAAAGCTGTTGTTCGATAAGCTGTCAGAAACAGAACCCTAAATCATGAGGATGTTGCACATTCCAGTGATGTTTCATTTCTGTGTATTTTTGGTGCAGGGATATTCTTGGAGCAAGGCAAGAGCACACGCTTCTGAACTGGACATGAATTGTTTGTCATAAATTATCACACATAATGAACTCTGAAAGAACCAGATGTTCAGTACACTTTTTATTTTGGGCATCCTAAAACCAGTTGGGATACAATGAACTTTTGGAAAAAAAGTTACTTTTAAGAACAGTATGAAAAACTTGCACCTTGGTCATTAAATTTATGTTTATTCTTTGCAAATTAAAATATTCTTCTATAAGCCATTTACATACCTTTTCATTTTTAAGATACATATTAATCCTAATAATTATCTAGCTAACTTCTTCATGATTGTAATGTACTATATGTCTATGTGGATGGTCCACATTCTTACACGTGTTTTAAATGGAGAAATTTATCCTGACTTTTCATCTAAAAGGCAACATAAACGCTCGTACTTACAAATACAAATGATGATTCTCTGCTGTCTCCATTCATGCCCTTCATCCCCCTTTGGGAATGAGGAAAATAGTACATCCTACAAAGCATGAGGATTCTGTTCACTTTACAGCCTGTGATCCTTGCTGTTCTAGTAAGAAGTGCTTTTAAGAATCCATCTCTAAAACTTTTGAAAGTCTAAAGAATGGAAATCTAGGGTATTAGTGCAGGAAGGTATCTGTGGTCGGCAGAATTCTAAGATGGCTCCATGATTTCAACCTCCGGATGTACATGCCCTGTGTAATTTCATCTAATTGAGTGTTGGCGTAACTGTGAATATAATGGATTTTACTCTGTAATTAATTTACATTCTGTGACAGAGGAGAAGGGATTTTGCAGATACAATTAAAGGTCTGAAAACAGATGACTTTGTGTAAATAAAAAAGGAGATTAGAGAATAGAGGATGAGGAAGGCCTTACCTAATGAGTTGAGTTCTTGGAAGGGACCCATCAGTCTTGGAAAAGAAAGAGATGCAAACAATGATAATAACTCTCCCGCTGCCCTGGAAGAAAGCAAACAGGCATATTGTGAACTGCAAAGGATTGTGGGTGTCACTAGGAGCTGCTGGCCAACAACCAGCAAGGAAACCAGAATCTTAATCTCCTACAAGTGCAAGCACCTGAATTCTGCCAACAATCTGAAGGAGCTTTAAAGAGGACTCCAAGCCTCAAGTGGAATTAGAGCTTTGGTTAACACCTTGATTTCAGCCTGGTGAGAGACCCTAGGCAGAAGATCTTGGGAACCTATGCCTGGATTTTGGACCTCCTGAATCTGTGAGATAATAATGAGTATTTTAAATCTTTAAGTTTGTGGTCCTAGTTACACAGCAGTAGAAACTAGGAGAGTACTTAAAACCCAAGCATCTTATTCCATATTTGAATCACAGAAGTATGGAGTGGAGTCTTAGGACCTTCTGTTTCACTCTTTGAGAATCTTCAGATGGCATGTAAAATATTGAGTGAAGACAGGGTCTTTTGTGGATAATTTATATTTTGGCACAGTAGCAAGTGCCTGTGGGGTACAGAGTTGGATAGCTCATAGTAGGCAACAGTGAAAGAAGAAATGGGGCCATGGAAAGGGATTGGAGAAAACCTTGATAACTTCAGCAACTTGATGTAGGCTTATCCTATCTGTAATTGAGTGTATAGAAACCAGTTAAAACTGCAGGCTGACTAACCAAGCTTAGTGTTTCTAGTAAAAGTAGTAATCAGTTCCAGGATTGTATAGTGTACACAGTATATATAACACCTAAGGAAAACTTGGTATCTTGATACTGATTTTGGTCTTTAGATAAAGTGGTCACCTCATGTTTAAGAGTTCCTATGCTATAGAATGTCATTCTGAATTTAAGATGGGAATCATTAAGATGCCAGTGTATTTTTATATCTTTCTTCTTGACTTCCATCCCTCAACCTCATTTTATAAACTGAGGGAATGAATCACATTTCACCAACGACTAATTCCTTGCAGCCAGAATTATTTATGGTGCTTTAGGACAACACATTTTGTTTGATTGTTTACCATGATTAGGCCAATTCTAAACCTGACAAAATTGTCTTAAAAATTTTATACTATACTGTTGGATTTATGCTGTATTGTTGGGTTACATATGCAGACATTGGCAAACCTGAGCTTCCTTTCTTGGTGTGACTTGATTGCTGTGGTACTTCCTTTTTATTCAAGGAATACTTGGCATAGTACAGTCCCTCATGGAGCTCTATAAAGTTCCAGAATAATTTAAACAACAACCAAAACAACAACACTGTTTGGACAGTGATGTTTATTCAAATAGAGTTAAAGGATGCATATCCATATGGAATATTCCATCCAAATGGGATGAAATGCCCATGAATGTTAAGGAATAGCTAAAATCAAGTGGCATTATTCTATTTGGGTTACTAGTAGGATGAAAGCCATTATTCTCAGCCCTTTGGATAATTCCAAACCCCACTTGTTATGCCCATTCCCTATCTCAAGTAAAAAAACAAAATTAGAGATTGAGTTTTTTGATACATTTCAAGCCTAAGAGTGACCACACTTTGAGAATCTCTCCTGTAAGAAATAGTACTTACTCCTGTTAAAGAGGTGGTACAGAGAATATAGAAAATGGCATGCTAAGCCAATGTCAAATCATAGGTCACGCAAAAGATGATCCTCAGTATGACATAAGACATTATGTTGATGACATTAAGACAAACGAAACTAAAAATTAGGATCCTCTACAGCTTTATAATATCACAGAAACTTAGAAAATCAGGTGCTGAAATCTGTAGAATTATTTGAACAGCCTTGAAAGTGACCAAGTCACCTAATTTTCTCATTTTTCTTTGGCAAGTGGGCATTGACCTGAAAAGGTCTTACATTACACTGGAGAGGTGATAGGGCTTGAATGTGGGTAACACAATTTTCTTATGTCTTTGCTTTTGAGTAGTCTTCTATACTAATTCCAGGCAATGGGATCCATCAAGGGCTCATAGTCCAGTGGCTTATAGACTGTAATACCACTCCCATGTTGTTGACTAAAAGTCGAAGGCCACCTAGAAACCCTAGTCCATCCAGGGTTCGTTGTGATATATTATTTTAAAATGGTAACCAATTGCAGAGTACATTCCAGAAAATATCACTTGCTGAATATTTTTCATTACAGCTGTACCACTATATATGTTTTGTTTTGGTAATGAAATGTGGCAAGTTGTTGGGGCAAAGATGAGACTGATCTATCTATCTATCTATCTATCTATCTATCTATCTATCTATCTTTTTATCTATCTATTTATCTGTCTTTCTCTTTAAAGTTTTTACTTAGAGGTGCCTGGGTGGCTCAGTCAGTTAAGCGTCTGACTTCTGCTCAGGTCATGATCTCACGGTTCGTGAGTTCAAGCTCTGTGTCAGACTCTGTACTGAGCTCAGAGCCTTGAGCCTACTTCCGATTCTGTGTCTCCCTCTCTCTTCACCCCTTCCCTGCTTGCACTCTGTCTCTTTCTCTCTCTCAAAAATAAAGAAACATTAAAATTTTTTAAAAGTTATTATTTAAATTTGAGTTAGTTAACATGCAGTGAAGTATTAGTTCCAGGTGTATAATACAGTGATTCAACACTTCCATACAATACCAGGTGCTCGTCTTTGCAAGTGGACTCCTTAATCCCCATCACCTACTTAACCCATCCCCCCACCCACCTCCATTCTTGTGACCAACAGTTTGTTCTCTGTATAGTTGAGAGTCTTTTCCTTGGTTTGCCAAAGACGAGACCCATTTAATATGCACCCTGCGCCCAGCAGCATGAGTATTCGTTGTCAGAAGTGAGTTTCTTTCGAGTTCTGCATGCCCTTGCTTGTCTGATGAGGACTCAATTCCTCAGCCATTTTTTTTTTCCTCTTTCAAAACTTCCATGACCCTTCTCTAGTATTATTTGCTGTGAGGTCATTTGTCCTTCATTTGTGCCACCCTGAGAGTGAGCACAAATACAAATGTGAGAGCTGGAATGGAATATTTGACATCAGTGCTATTATTAGAATTTTATGTGTTCTTCTGGATAGGAACTTCAAATTAACATCATATGGGCCAGCTTATGGTCCAAGACTGTGGCATAGTTGTAATTCCCATGTGAAGAAAAAGCGTTTTCATTTAGTCTTGTTTTTTTTTTTTTTTGGTTTAATTTGGGAAATCATTGCAAATGCTTTGAGGTCCCTCATTTGATGGTAATACTGAACACTCAGAAATTGTGTGCAGGGATAATACCATACCTCCAGGTGCAGTAGAACCACACACCACACACACACACACACACACACACACACACACACACACTCACACTCCCACCCACAAATTCAGATCAGCTCACTTGGAGGGAGAGTTAGCAGGCTCCTTTGTCTATTTTGAATGTGTATTAGAAGCGCTTCTACCTCCAAATAGCTTGCCTTTCCATAAGGTCAAAGTCTTGCTTTTACATTAAGTCCACTGTCTCAAACCTGGCATATTTTATTTTAAATGCAAATGGCCCTTGGAAGAGGCAAAGTGTTCATTCATAGTCCCTTAGTACAAGGGATTTTATGTTACGATTTGCCTCTGGTAGTGAAATAAGAGGAAACAAGAGTGTTAGTTTTCTGGGTCGGAAAAGCAAAAATCAGTGAAGTGAGTTTGTCACTTCATCGTATGGGCCAGCTTCTGATCCAAGACGGTAGCGCATTCATTGATGAGTGAATTTTTACACTTTCCCCGGGACCCTCACATGCTGCATTCACATGTGATCTCTGTGTATTTGGCTGTGTTTGTGATATTACTATTCTTCAGCGCCTTAATCCCAGTAGCACTGTCAAATGGGAAGAAAGGGAGCACCCTGGTTTGAATCAAATTTTATGACCTTGTGACATTTTCATGGGTGCCTCTTATGACCACAAGTTAGTCTTGAGGCTCTTAAAATTCAACCCTATTGATTGAAAAGACAAGAGGCAGGGCTGTGTTCCTTTCTTTCAGCTTTCATGCAGCACTCAGGACACTGTAGGGAGCTTCTGGAAGAAGGCACCAGCTCCCCTGGGTATCAGATAAAGGGAGGATAGAGTATTTTGAGCCATGCTGGGCTCCTTCTGCAAGCCCAGGCTTGGTTCTGTCCCTCTGCCATCCATGGCAGGCTCTGGAAGTGAACTGTGCCAGAGACCTAGCCTGCATCCTGGAAGGGAGTCCTGGGGCCTCTGACTCTTCCACGTCATAGTATTTCCCAGGCCTCCTGTTCTCCCTAGCATTTTCTTTACTAGCATATCAGCTTTGGTTTCTATGTGTGAAAAAAGACATAAAAACAAAAAAATTACTAGGATTAATTCATCCCGACGGCATCCTAAAGGCACCGCCCATTGCTTTCTGTCTCATGTTTCCATGGATCTGGTTCCTGGCTTTCATGAGGACTTCTCTTCATCTCTGGGAACTTTTCTGTAGCCTTCTGATAAACACTTTCTTTTTGATCAAGTTGGCCGCTTGCCTGGAGTCCACATAATTTCCTCTGAGCCTCTTTCCCCAGATGGCTTTCACCATCTTTCCATTACCTGCTCTTTCCAATAATGGACTGCTCAACTGACTTTACATGTTGTGTACAAACTCCACATTTGTTCTCTCTTGCTAAATGGAAGGGGCTCCTCCCCACCCCCTCCCCATATCAGCTTTTCCACCTGAACCAGAACTGAACACATCTGTTGGGCCCTCTACCTTGGGACACTGGTGTCCCACAGTGCATGGTCTCTGTCTCTGAGATGGTGAAGGCAGCTTTCACTCTGCATCTTCTGTCTTCCAGTGTCATCTTATTGTACACACTGGGGCTCACCTATGTCATGTGAGACAGAGATCACAGGGAAAATGTGGTCCTTTTATCCTGCTGATAGGATGGGGACAGGAAGAGGATGTGATGTAAGTCCAGAGCAGAGCAAATGATTCCCCAAAGAGGGATAAGAGGAGAGAAAAACACGAAGAAGCAAGGAAAACTAGAAGCAGGAAGAAAGAGAGGGTAAAAAGTAGGACGTTGCAGGAAAAGAAGTGTAAATGACAACTTTTAAACAGGCTTGCTTGTGACTCTCTTGGGTGCTTCCTTCTCAAGAAAGCCTTAATAAAGAAGACCTTTGCTTTCCAGGGTTTAGCCAGTACAATTTATTTTTATTTAGAAAGTATTTCTGTGCTAGGATATAGCCGAAGGCAGGAGGATGTAGGGCTAGTTTAAGCTGGGATGCATTTCTTACTGTGCAGCCTTCTCTCCAATGATAGAAGGGTAGTAACAGGGAAGAATATCTCCTGTTCTGTTACTATAGGCTGTCATTCCTGACCAGGACATCCAGGACATTGCGTGCTGCTGAAAGTTATGAATAAACTCCTACCGTATCCCAAATTACATTCAGCTTTAGACGTATTTTATTTTTATTCCTGCCCATAAACTCAGGACCAGTGGTGAATGTAGGCATGGTGCCTCAGTACTTCAGGAAGGAAAACGATCTCTGTCCCAGCCTCCCTGACCTCAGGCGGCAACCTGGAAAACTCCAGAGATACAAGTCTCCTTTGAGGTAGACATGGGTGGCATTATCATCCCTGCATTTCACCATGAATTCGTTTATTGGGTTGACATTCTTCTTCATAGCCCCCTGAGAGCCCAGTCTCATGGAGTAGGACTCAAAGAGAGGAGATGTTTTTGGAATTTGGAGCATATGATACCCACATGAAGTCCCTGAGCATCTGGAGATGCAGAAACATGGTGGTATCAGGAAGGACCAGAAGCTCTCCCAAGAAAACCAGTCCTGTGCAAGATATCTTTACCCCAGAATAGCTGTAGGCCACTAAAAGTTTACATTTCCTTTTGGAAGCCTGTAAAGGGTAACCAGTGTTTTAGTGATGGTTTTCAGAAATGTGTGTCTTGTGGTGATTAGGGCAGGAATGGTGAGATTTATTCTTGTGGGGCTAAGCTTGGAAATGGAACAAGGAGACATAGACTTTTAAAGTTTTTAAGGCTCAGAAAAGCTTCCTGAGAAGCCCATTTTCCATTTTAGTGAGAGAAAAACATACAAAGAAGGTCAGTTAAAAAATTCATAAAGGCTGTATTATGCGCAGTGGAAACAAAATCTTTGAAAAAAGAAGAGGTTGTTGCTTAAAGGTAGAGTCACAAACATTTTATAGAAATATTCTAAGAAACAGGACCAAGCCTCTCCCCAAATGGAAATAAGTTTTAAACAAACAGGGAGTGATCGATTTATGATATGTATATGAGAATAGGGGATACAATGTGATCAAAAGCAGGGATGTTTCAGATAAAAGGATGTGTATTAGCATTTACTCATATTGATGGTTATTTGAGGGCATTCTACCATTATGATGAGCCATTCAGTCCATATGGGCCATTCAGGTGGCTTTGTGAACAATCAAACCAGCATTTCCTGGCCCCTGATTCTCAAGAGAAGTGAAAAATCACTGTGGGGCACTGTGCTGCATTTTGGTTGTACATAACACAATATGAACAGATAGCTACATTATGTCCACCATGACTTGTGTGTCATTGACCCAAGTCAATGAAACTGAGCTGCCAACACCCAATCTAAACAAGAATCAGGTAGGTAGGACTGATTGATCAACACTTTCTTGATTCCAAGTCTTTCATTGGGAAAAAAAAATCTGGTGCTCCCTGAAACTCCTCTGTCATCCGAATTTATTCCTGTGTCAGTAGCTAAGCCTTCTTAGACCACAACTTAGCCCATAATGCCGTCTCATGGTTTCTGTTTGAGTGTTTCATTATCCATCACAGCGTTGTCTTGTATGTTGAACATAAGTAAATCCCCATGAAATCCAAGGGCTGAACATATCCTAGGGATCATCTGTGACCTTATCCTCTTCATGAAGGAGAGATTGGAGAACCAGGGAGGGGAAAGGACTCCTCTAATCACACAATAGTAGGGTTAGTACACAATAGTACACAGTAGTAAGTAGGATTGCTGATATGGGCTAGATCTTTATAGATTGTTTTGGCCATTTTGTACTATGTGTTAAACCCTAAACTTTTTGTTACCACTTTTTACCTGGGATCTGAAATTACTTAGAACAAGAAGGCCCTTTGTTATTAGGTTAAAGAATCATACAAGATCGGAGTGAGGCAAGGCTGCTCTGAAATGGAATTTTGCTGATTATATTATCTAACATCAAACAAGAAGAGCTATCTGATAGCTAATGATTCTGTCTTTGAAGAGATTTATCTGGTGGAATATTGCCAGCAACATCATGATTTTGTGATTACAATCTCTATAAGCAGTTCCTCCCCCTACTCTTATGCATTGTGCCTCATAAGGGGCCTTTCCAGAAAGTCATTTTGAAGAGGCTCCCTTTTTATAGAGAACATCTGAAACATGAAAACAAGAACAACATTGTTTTCCTAATCTTCTATCCTAAATTGAATACACTTATGGGGAGGGTATTTACATTAATCTTCAGAATGCATTAATACTTCTCTCTGAGAACATAAACTCTTCTCTACATCAAGGACATTTGCTCCTTGTAAAAATTAACAATGTTGAAATATAGCTATATTGTTGAGATCCTAGTATAAATTATGAATATCTTTTCATTATTGGCTTCCTATTCCTCTATGATATGATCCCACCTAATCCTGACAGAGCCCGAGGCATCCCTGTGCTTTTACATGAATGGCACTCCCTTTTTAGGGTTTTGCCTACAGATGTTTTGTGGGGTTTTCACAGTGCCGGTGCTGACCCTTCTCCTTGCCTGCCTTTATTGGGTTTATTCATTGAACAGTTATGGAAAACCTCAGTTGATGCTTATACAGCTTCTCCACCTTATCTCTCCCGCTCCCTCTCATCATCTTGACAGAACAGATTCTTTTCCAGGCACTGGGGCTATTGTAGGGAACAAAGACAAGTAAAATTCCTCATGCCAGGGAAGTTATATTCTAGTAAGATAAGACTCATAAGAAGTAAGCAAACAAATCAATAAACATATAGCTTTAGATAGTTCTAAGAAATAGAAAAAAACCGGAGACCTCTGTGAAGGGATTGCATTCATACTGAGATATGAATGAAAAGAAAGAGCTCCCCAGAAAAATCTGGGGAAAAAGGATTCTGGGCCAAGGATATAACAAACACTGAAGTACTTTTGAGGTCTAGTTATTGAGAGAGCTGCTGAGCACAGGGGTGTGAGGTATGAGACAAGGTCAGAGATGCAAGGAGCAATCAGATCACATTGGGTTTGTAGGTCATGGTAAGGAGTTTTGAATTTATTCTAAAGGCATTGAGATTTTGTCAGAAGGATTCAGAAAAATGGGCATTTTGACTTGCTTGAAGGTGAAGGCACATTTTTCTCAGGAACACCTTGGCATCCTGTTTTTTTCCCTTATGTGTGAGTTCTGCCTTGGTGGTACAGAGTTTGGTTCAAGAACTAGACAAATTTGACGGCTGCCTACATTTTCTTAAATAGAAACCTATGGATGGTCCATGTTGTTGGCTGAAAAATGGCACCACAAAGATCCCAGGTCTCCTGGTCCCTAGAGCCTGGATGTGACCTTATTTGGGGAAAGCATTTTTGCAGATGTGGTTAGGTTAAAGATTTTTAAATGAAGAGATCATTCTGGATTATCTGAATGTACCCTAAAAGCCATCACAAGTAAGTGGGAGGTGGGAGACTGCCCGTGCACAGAGGAAAAATGATGAGAAGACAGAGCAGAGAGACAGTTGATGATGCTGGTTTTGAAGGTTGGAGTGATATGGTCACAAGGGAAGGAGTCGCCCACAGCCACCAGAAGCTGGAAGAGATCAGGGTCGGATCTCCCCTGGAGCCAGCAGAGAGAATGCAGCCCTTCCAACACACTGATTTCAGCTCAGTGATACTGATTTCAGACTTCTGGCTTTCCAGAAGGAAAATTGCTGCTGTTATAAGTCACCGAGTTTGTGGTAACATTACAGCAGCCACAGGGAACTAGTACAGTCCTTGTAAGTATTTCTGGAATGGCGGCTTAAGCCTCAGGTACATATGGAGCTTTCCTGCTTTCCCCTGGCATCTGTGTGCAACTCTTCTACTGGGGATTCTGGAGACCAAGCGAAGTCAGTATAACAGATGGGGCATTTGTCCCTCTCCTTTATGGCCACCTAAATTCCAAAACGATTTCGTGTACTATCTACCTGTATCCTACTGTAAACTCTGTAGAGTGTCTTAAGTAGGGCATCTGATCCGTGAGCTAAATAAAAAAGATCTCTCTGACTGCTGCATGGAATGGATTGAAGAGAGTCCTAATGGAAATACTTAGAGAGGGTACATTTGGGTTTTTTTTTTTTTTAGTTTATTTATGTTTTGCAAGAGAGGGCATCCGAGTGCCAGAGGGACAGAGAAAGGAAGAGAGAGAATCCCAAGCAGACTCCACACTGTCAGCCTGGAGTCCAATGTGGGGCTTGATCTCACAAACCATGAGAACATGACCTGAGCTGAAATCAAGAGTCGGATGCTTAAACAACTGAGTCACCCAGGCGCCCCAAGGGTACATTAGGTTGTAGAGACAGAAATGATGATGGCTTGGATTAAAGACCTAGATATAATAAATGAGCTTCTTTTTTGCATCAAGTGTGTAGAGAGGGAGGTCACCTATTTCTGCAAGGGTATCTTAAGATTTAGATTTGAAGTATCCACCTAATTAAATTGAGATGACCTGGATTGTGATAAAGCCACTGTGTACAACAGTAATAGGGAGAGAACTTGGTAATAGGGAGAGAAAGTTAAGTCCTTATGTCTGGCAGTCAAACAAGGCCATGAAAATAAGCCCTCTAGAGTTTGGGGATGACACAGTGATAGTAGGTGGAAGTGCTCAGAAAAACCTTGCCAGACACATTGGAATGCGATTTGGGAAAGGAGGGTTTGGAATGCATCCAACCCCCCTTAGAACCAGCTTAGTGTAAGTATGGACAAGGTCTAAACCTAGGGTTTTGGTGGTATTGCCTCCAAGTTCCATTTCAGAAAATTGCTGTTGCCCTACACACTTTCAGATATAATAAATGAGCTTCTTTTGTACATCAAGTGTGTAGAGAGGGAGGTAAGCAATTTCTGCAAGGGTATCTTAAGATTTAGATTTGAATTATCCACCTAATTTAAATTGAGATGACATGGATTGTGATAAAGCCATGGTGTATGACAGGTATATTGAAATTGTAGAAAGTGATGCAGTGAGTGAGAAAAACTGCTTGTTCATGAATGCTTCTATTTATGCATTTGAGGAACATATGAGAAGAGGTTCTGAGTACGGGCAGAAAAGTAGTGTTTTTAATCATGCGAGTACTTAATACAGAAACCAGAGGCATGTCATGAAAACTTTCATTTTAATGAACAGCATGAATCAGAAGAAGCTGAAAATGTAAGAGATCGGGGACTTCGAAGGAACCAGCATAAGCCACCAAAGATTTGGGAAAAAGAGGAAAAAGCAAGGTGGAGAGTTGTCTGTGCCCACAAAGACCAAAATGAGATGAGTCAAGAATACAATTGAATTTCAACCAACTAAAGGCTGAACTGTTCCTAGTTGCCCACAAAATAGGGCTCTCTTCTCATGAGGAAGACAACATGAGAAAAGCTACATGTAAACGAAGTAATTGATAATTGGCGGTAGAGCCTCTACCTTGGTGGACATTCTAGGGAAGATTTTGGGAGGACTGAGTCTAGAACATAATCATTTCAGCTAACACCTGTAGGATATATGATTTTTATTTCCCCCATAGACTTCAGTCAAAGTCTGTGTAAATGACACGTCATTGAGATGCACATCCACCTCATCTCCTTTCACCTACTTGTCATCCCCATTATCTGGAAGGACCTTTGGATTGACAAATGTTGGGAGTTCACTTTCCTGGCTTGGGATGGAGGTGACTCTGCAGTGTGCTTCTTAGATCATTGCCAAGCTGGGAGGATGAGGGCAGGCCACAGTGGGTAACTGAGGTAGAACAAGACAGGGAGTCAAAGTAGTGGTTATCATAATTGTATGAAAAGAAAGCTTCTGAACTACCAAGCTCCAAAGAGCTGAGTTTTCAGGTCTGTCTCTCCAAACTTTGATACTTCTGGTGTTCTCAGTCTTTCTCTGGCTTCAGCAGACTCCAGGAAAGACCTCGTCAGCAGAGAAAATACAATTGTGCCGTTCAGAACTTGAATAGTGTTTAGCTGCTGCAGGCATCCTGTAAATTAACAGGGTATTCAACTGCTAGCTTTGTGTTTCTTCCTGATTTTTCTCAAAAAGGAAAAATATAAATAAGGAAATCTTCAATTAATCTTGACCCACATTTAGAGTTTCATCACAGTTAAAAAAGTCAGAAATCCAGTCTTCTTGGAGCTTTTTGCAAATAACATTATTAGACATATGGGTTTAACTTAAAATACCAGGTCCTTCCTTGGGATCTGTTATAATGGTGAGAAGGACAATGGGAAAATTTCCACCACCTCCTTTTTCAGGATTTTTATAGTGAGAATAATAGAAAGTCAGACTAACACTTACAAATAAAAATAATATAAACACGTTATAAATTCCTAAGCAAGCAGGTACTTATTTAAATGTGTGTTAGTATTTTATAGGAATATAGGGATAGAGAGAAGCTAAAATACCCAGGGAAACTAAGTCACAGGTCAAAATAGCCAGACACCTGATGAATACACTCACTCACTAGAGTGGTCAGGGGGTTGCAGTCCATGAGCCAGATCCAGCTCTCCACTCTTTATATACAGTCCCTAAGCTAAGAGTGGTTTTTACATTTTAAATGGTTGAAAAGGAAAATAAAAAAGAAGGATGGCAATTTGTGCCACATTAAAATTATATAAAATTCACATTTCAGTGCCCATAAATAAAGTTTTATTGGAACACAGCCATGCTCTTTCATTTATGTATTGTCTACGGCTGCTTTCACACCGCAGTGGCAGAGTTGAGTGGTTGTGACAGAGACCATCTGGCCCCTGCAACCAAAAATACTTACTATCTAGCCCTTGACTGAAAATCAGTTTGCTGACCTCAGGTTTGAGAGAAAGACTAAAAGCTAAAAAGCATACTCAAACTGAAGGAAGATTATTGGAACAGAGCTTAAAATAAGTGTAATAAATAGATTCAAGAGATAAAGGAAGCTGTAAACAATAGGAAAGGACAGTTAAATTTAAAAGTCAAATGGATATATTCAGTATGAAAAATGTAATAGTTGAAATAAGGGGCATAATAGTTGAGATAATCACCAAGGTGGACAGTGTTGAAGGAAGGAATCGGTAAGTGATACTCCTATTTAGTTCATTGAGATAAATGCTTGATTCTTTCCCTCTGATTACTCGTTTTCTAAGTAATGGATTGGTTCCTTGTCATCCTCTAAAGTCAATCAGTTAGTTTGTAATTATTATGAACTCAAGGATATAAACATATTTGATGAGTTTGAATCTATCACAATTACTATCCTTTTTGAAGTTCAAATTTTCCTGTATTTGACCAGTGGAGGAAGCCTCTTCAAGGTGGCTCCTGAGTCTCTTGACATGATTGGGGCAGTCACAGGAGAGCATCCTCCCTATGTGCTATGATGTCATCTTGTCCATTTCCTGCTTTTGACCTGGAATTTGCTCTTGTCCAAGAAGACCTGGTTTCTTGTGATTGGAACTAGGGTTTCAAGAGTACAATATTTGTACTAGGAATAACCAATGCAGCTGTATGGGCTGTTATTCTAGCCTATTCCTCTAGTCTGAACTACAATGTGTGTGAGCGAGCATGTAAAATAGATCATGAAGTAATGCTGATTCTCCCAAGTCAAATTGAGGACTATGAGAATTTTAGAATTGATCAATTGTTTTATCACCCATTATATACACAATAATCTGAGAAGAATGATACAAACATTCCCACCATCAATGTGCTTAATGTAAATACATTCATATTCTCTTCCTATTCTCCCCCTATTTTATATAATTGTACTACCTCTGCACTGTCAGACCATTTCTTTCATTTTTAATCCTCATTTAGAATTATATTTTAATATATTTAATGCTCAACACCAGCCTTTATGTCAATGTCTCTCTAGATATTATTTGTTGGAACCACTGTTTGTAGTCAACTTCTTATACACAGTGTTCATGGTCATAATATTCCTTGAATTCATGTTGTCAATAAGTTTGGCCCTTGATAGTTGGAAGTAACTTTGTGGGGAATTAAAATCTTGGCATACCTTCTATTTTTCTTTTCTTTTTTTTTTTTTTTTTTTGTATCTTTAATATACTACTTCATTATCATCTGGCATAAAGGATTGCTGTCAATGTCTGATGATAATCCAATTTCATTTTCATTTTCCTTATAAGTTGCTTGTTCTTTCAGCCCAGTTAAAAGGATTTAAAGTTTCTTTTTTTTTTTAATTGAAATTCTAGTAATTTTATCAGTAGAATTCTGTCAGTGATTTTATGCCTTTCAAGAAATTCTCTTGGGTTACACTTTTTTGTGTTCTCTTTCCTTGCTTTGTCTTTCTTCTTCTTTAGGGAGTCCTGATTTCTAGACGTTAGAGATTCTTTATCTTCTGTATTTTTACTTTCTCATGTATTTTTAAACTCTATTTTCATGATTTTTTTTCCTTTTGCTCTTTCTACCTATCTTAAGCTTATTGTTTTATTTTCTCCTCTATTCCTTCTAGTTCACCCTTTATTTTGGAAATAATACTTGCTTTTATTTCACATTTTCTGTATTCTTTCACCCCATTTCCAAGGGTTACTATTTCAGATTCAGGCTCTGTCTCACATCTTGTATCACTTTCTAAATTAATTTTATCTTGTTTTTAAATAGGGTTTTATATTTTTATTTTTGTTAGCGTGCCTTGCAGTTGTACATTCATTTTAGACAGGCTATTTGGCTTCTTTCTTTCTTTCTTTCTTTCTTTCTTTCTTTCTTTCTTTCTTTCTTTCTTTCTTTTAATGAGAATTCCTGGCTCTTTTCCCTATCCTGACATTTATCTGGAGCTTCTCTTCCTTTGTCTATTTTTTTTTCTTAATTTCCTCCCACACAGTTGCTGATGTCATGCATGTCCTGTGGCTTTTGGTAGTTTGTCCTCAACCATTTGTTTTTGGGGATTCCCGGAAATGGATACCTTGTTATGTAATTGTGCTGTAAAAGCTGTTCATGGGTTTTAAATTTTCACATTGATTTGAATTTACTTCTTAAGTGCAGAAGAGAGAAAAATAGCAAAATAAAACACATAATAAAGGAATCAATAAAGACAAGCACAAATTGAAAGACAAAACAACAAAAGAATTAAATTGGTTATCAATACCACCGTCTTATTCTTGGGAAAGAAAGACTCATAACAAGGTAAACTTGACACAGGACTGATTTGTAGAAATTAACCACCATATAAGGAACAAAGGTATCATTTGATGGACAACATTTTAGCCTTGAATTTGAAAGCCCGAGCAAAAGAAATTATTTTCTAGGTAAATATAAAATAGAAAAAGTAGCTCAAAAAGTAGAAAACTAAATAGACCAATGTGTAAAACAGAGTTGACATAGCAGGCCTCAATCTACTCTCCTTAGAAAATCCTACTTGCAGGTTGGCTCGTGACTAGCCTCTGAGATCTTGGTGCTAGATACATCCCCTACACTGATATGAAAATGTTCCCTGTTGAAGGTGGTTCACTGTGCTTCAGACTGTGAAACCACTCTGATTTATGCTGAATACTTGCTTTTCTTCTAGGAATCTGGAATTTTTGGAATGTGCTAGACAGTGGGTAACCATATGATCCATCCCCCATAAAAGAAGCTTGGGTGCCGAGTCACCAATGGGCTTCACTGGGCCGACATATTGCACACAAGTGGCTGCATTTTTCGTTGCTGGAGAACAGAGCATGCTCACTGTGAGTGCCCTCTAAGGAAGGAGAGAGCATAAAGGAGCTGGTATATGGGTTTCTCGAGGCTCCACCCAAGTATCTTTCCCTTACTAATATCCTTCTACCATAACAAGCCTTAGCTGTGAGTACAGCTGCCTGCTGAGTCCTGTGGTTCCTACCTGTGAACCTGTGAATGTTTCCTAGTGAATGACATACCAGCAATTTTAAATTTATGCAAAGAATAGTCAAATTTCTAACCCCTCCCCCCAAAAATGTACCAAGATCAGACATTTGTAAGGACATGGTCTACCAAATCTTTAAAATACTAGACTTGTAACTTGTCTTTAAAAAATTTTTTTAAGTTTATTTATTTTTGAGAGAGTGCATGCGCATGTGCAAGGTGGGGGAGGGGCAGAGAGAGAGAGGGAGACAGGATCTGAAGTTGGCTCTGTGCTGACAGCAGAGAGCCCAAATCAGGGCTCAAACCCATAAACTGTAAGGTGATGACCTGAGCCCAAGTTAGATGCTTAACTGACTAAGCCACCCAGACTCCCCAAACTTATAACTTGTCTTACTGAAAACCTTTATTGTCTTGGTTGTTTCTTGATGCATGGGTTTCTGAGTAGTATATGTGGATTTGTCACATTCTCGAGTATTTTTTTTTATCAGTTAACTAGTTTTATCTAGTTTCTAGTTCTTCTCTTTATTTCAAATCTGTTGTTAAGCATGGAAAGATTCATGACTGTTATATCTTTTAATAAATTTAATTCCCTGTCAGCGATCAGAATATCTTTTTATAGAACATGTACTCTAAAGGTACATTTACTAGATGTATATTTTCACTCTTTTCCAAGCTCTCAGATCTTGTACAAATTAAGTTTTTTTGAGCCTCACTTTATTTATATGCACCAAATACTCCTAATATACTTAGAGTGCATTAATATACTTACCAAGGATTCCACAAGGTTGATGTGAGGATTATAGTAGATTGTGTAATTATAAAGTGCTTACAAAATGATACTTAGAATTCATTTGAATGTTAAGTACCATTGACCCTTGAATAACTCAATGGTGAGGGGTGCTGACCTTCCACACAATCCGTGTATAACTTTCGAATCCTCAAAACTTAACAGAAGACCATGGGGGAGGGGAAGGGGGAACAAAAGTTAGAGAGAGAGGGAGGCAAACCATAAGAAACTCTTAAAAACTGAGAATAAACTGAGGGTTGATGGGGAGTGAGAGGGAAGGGGAAAGTGGGTGATGGGCATTGAGGAGGGCCCCTGTTGGGATAAGCACTGGGTGTTGTATGGAAACCAACTTGACAATAAATTTAATATTAAAAAATTAAAAAAATAAATAACACTTAAAAAACATTTAATTCCTAAGAGCCTAGGGTTGACCAGAAGCCTGAGTGATAAAGTTGATTAACACATATTTTATATATGTATTATATTCTGTATTCTTACAATAAAATAAGCAAGAGAAAAAAATTTTTTAGAAAACCATAAGGAAGAGAAAATAGGTTTACCATACCATACTGTATTTATTGAAAAAAATCCACATATAAGTGAACCAGTCTAGTTCAAACCTGTGTTGTTCAAGCATCAAGTGTATAGATGTAGTGGAGATTCAAACTCACTGGCATTTATTTTGATTACTGATGATTAGAATAATTTCAACCAATTAAGAGTTATCCTGGAATGAATGAATTTATCCATTCATTCAGTCACCCATTTATTTACTCATTATTTATTCACTGAATCTGAAGTGCCAGTGGTATTCTGGGCCATGGTATTCTGTGGCAAATAAGAGAGATGGGATTGTGCTTTCATGAAGTATACATTTGAATGTTATTAAAGCATAGCTAAATAAACCTGATTTTTATCAGCATCTAGAATATTTGTCTCCTCCAGTGAAGCCAAGACTTGACTTCCTTATGGATCCCTTCCCTCCAGTTCATCTACTATTTTAATATCCTTGGGAAGTTTTACTTCAGGGTGTGGTTATTCTTATTTACAAATAAACTCTTTAAACAATAATAAGTACACCTTTTTTTCACCTAAGTTCATCATTCTAAATTCATTCTTTCTTTCTCCTAGTAATCGTGGTAGTGACTAGACAGTACACTATCAACCAATTCTGTAAATCAACCCTTAGATACACGAAGCAAAATTTTACATCCTAAAACTGTGTGTGAGATTCCCGGCAGGCAATTTTTTTTTTCTATTCTTTATATGTGAAAGTCTTTATTTTGTCCTCAGAACTGAATAGTTCTGTACTTGGCATGAAATTCTAGAATCAAAATTATTCTCCTTCAGAACTAGGCAAATTCTTGCTTCTAGTGTAACTTGGAGAAATTCTGTTAATCTATTTCAAAATTCTTTTTAAAAAGACACTCCCCTCCCCCACCCCATGTTAGAAGCTTTTGTTGGTGTTCTGTAACTGCCGGTAACCACCACTGCCATCTCTATGATTTTGTTACTTTCCGAATGTGATGTAAATGGAATCACACAATATATGACTTCTGGAGATTGGCTTATTTCAGCCGTTCAGCATTTTCCCCTTATGACTCATTCAGGTTATTGTGTTTATCAATAGTTCCCTTTTATTGAGGACTGTTCCATTCACCTATTAAAGGTGAGTTGTGTCCATTGTGGGGCAGTAGTGAATACAGCTGTTATGGGCATTTATGTACAGGATTTTCTGCAAACGTATGTTTCATGGCTCTCGTATAGATTCCCAGAGTGCAGTTACTGCATTCTATGGCAAGGACACGTTCAGTTTTATAAGAAAGTGCCATACTCTCTTTTAGTGTGGTTTTGCCATTTTGCATTCCCACCAGCAGTGTATGAATGATTCAGTTCCTCCACATTCTTGCCAACATTTGGTGTTACTTCTGTATCTTAGCCATTCTAATAGGTATATACAGTGAGATAGTATTAGGGTTTTCCTTTGCATTTCCCTATTAGCTAATGATTTTGAACATCTCTTCATAGACTTGTCATCTATGCACCATCTTCAATGAAATGCCTATTTGTGTCTTTTGTCCTTTTTCTTTCCTTATTTTAAAAAAATTAGCATTTATTTGTTTTTGAGAGACAGAGACAGAGCATGAGTGAGGAAGGGGCAAAGAGAAAAGGAGAGACAGAATCCAAAGCAGGATCCAGGCTCCAAGCTGTCAGCACAGAGCTGGATGCAGGGCTTGAACCCATGGACAATGAGATCATGACCTGAGCCGAAAACAGATGCTTAACCAACTGAGCCACGCAGGCACCCCTTTTTATCCTTTTTCCAATTGAATTTTCTGGATTTTACTGTTGAGTTCTGGGAGTCCTTCATTCTAGATACAAGTCCTTGGTTGGATGTGTGGTTCGCAAACACATTCTCATAGTCTTTCCATTCTCTTGGCAGACTCTTTGGTGGAACAGCTTTTACATTTGGATGAGATCCAACTTAGCAATGTTTCCTTGTAGGGGTCATTTTTTGGTGGCAAGCTAAGAACTGTTTTCTACCCCCACCCAGACCATGTCCTGTAGACTTCTCCTTTGTTTCTCTGCAATACTTTATAGTTTTACATTTAGGTCTATTACCCATTTTGAGTTAATTTTTATGTAAAGTGAGATTTTGTTTGAAACTTTATTTTGTCTAAGGATGCGCACATGTTAACTTCTTCTACTTAAAGAGTAAATAGAAATGTGTGAATATGTGTACAGCTTAATGAATTTCCACAAACTGAGCACAGGTATGTGACCAGCATTTGGACCCAGAAGCATACTATTTCCTTTTGTTCCCTTTCTGGTCTACTGATGTGGGTCACTTTTCCTGTTTTTGAACTTTGTGCGGTTTATTTTATTTTATTTTATTTTATTTTATTTTATTTTATTTTTACTATTTATTTGTGAGAGAGAAAGAGACAGAGCATGATCAGGGGATGGGCAGAGAGAGAGAGGGAGACACAGAATCTGAAGCAGGCTCCAGACTCTGAGCTATCAGCACAGAGACTGATGTGGGGCCTGAATGCATGAACTGTGAGATCATGACCTGAGCTGAAGTTGGATGCTTAACTGACTGAGCCACCTAGGCACCCCTATATGGTTTTTTTTAAATTAATAATTGTTTAATGTTTATTGATTGATTTTGAGAGAGGGGGGGAAAGCGCAAATGGAGGAGGGGCAGAGAGGGATAGACAGAAAATCCCAAGCGGGCTCCAAGCTGTCAATGCAGAGCCTGACACAGAGCTTGAACTATGAGATCATGACTTGAACGGAAATCAAGAGTCAGACGTTTAACCACCTGAGCCACCCAGGCACCTCTGAACTTTATGTTAATGGAATCATGTAATACGTGTTATTTTGTTTATAATTTCTTTCATTAAACATTGTTTGTGGGCTCACCTGTATAGTTTTAAAGCATTCACCTTGTGAGCTATGAGCATAGCTTAATTAATTAATCCCTGGAGGATCCTGGGAAGATGGAGGCATAGGAGAACGCTGGGCTCACCAGGCGTCCTGCTGATCACTTAGATTCCACCTACACCTGCCTAAATAACCCAGAAAACCTCCAGAAGACTAGCAGAACGGAGTCTCCGGAGCCAAGCGCAGACGAGAGGCCCACAGAAGAGGGTAGGAAGGGTGGCGAGGCAGTGCACGCTACACGGACTGGCGGGAGGGAGCCGGGGCTGAGGGGTGGCCTACTGGCCAAGCAGAGCCCCTGAGTCTGGCTGACAAAAGTGGAGAGGCTGGAGGGAGTGTGTTCTGACAGCCAGCGGAACTTGACATCTGGAAGGTTATAAGCTTATAGCTCGGCTCAGAGAACGGGAGGGCTGGAGGACAACGGGAGGGAGAGTTGTTGAGCCCCGGACGACAGAGCTCAGCTTGGCGGGGAACAAAGGTGTTCACCAATGCTATCTCCTGCACCCATCCCCCAGCCAAAATCCCAAAGGGAACCAGTTCCTTCCAGGGAACTTGCTTGCACTGCGCAAACACCCAACGCTGTGCTTCTGCAGATCCATCCCTCCGGTGGGTCTGACTCCCTCCCGGTGCCACAGGGCCCCTCCTGAAGCGGATCTCTGAAGGAAAAGCGAGCTGAGCCTACCCCTCCCACACCTGTGCACCTTGCTGATCCACCCCAGCTAATACGCCAGATCCCCCGCACCACGAGCCTGGCAGTGTGCAAGTAGCCCAGATGGGCCATGCCACCCTACAGTGAATCCCGCCCCTAGGAAAGGGGAAGAGAAGGCACACAACAGTCTGACTGTGGCCCCAGCAGTGGGCTGGAGGCAGACATCAGGTCTGACTGCGGTCCCACCCACCAACGCAAGTTATTCAAGACAGCACAGGGGAAGTGCCCTGCAGTCCCGCACCACTCCAGGGACTATCCAAAATGACAAAACGGAAGAATTCCCCTCAAAAAAACGTCCAGGAAATAACAACAGCTAACAAACTGATCAAAAACAATTTTAAACAATATAACAGAAAGTGAATTTAGAATAATAGTCATAAAATTAATCACTGGGCTTGAAAACAGTATAAAGGACAGCAGAGAATCTATTGCTACAGAGATCAAGGGACTAAGGAACAGCCAGGAGGAGCTGAAAAATGCTATCAATGAGCTGCAAAATAAAATGGAGACAACTATGGCTCGGATTGAAGAGGCAGAGGAGAGAATAGGTGAACTAGAAGATAAAATTATGGGAAAAGAAGAAGGTGAGAAAAAGAGAGATAAAAAAAATCCAGGAGTATGAGGGGAAAATTAGAGAACTAAGTGATGCACTAAAGAGAAATAATATACACATAATTGGTATCCCAGAGGAGGAAGAGAGAGGGAAAGGTGCTGAAGGTGTACTTGAAGAAATAATAGCTGAGAACTTCCCTGATCTGGGGAAGGAAAAAGGCATTGAAATCCAAGAGTCACAGAGAACTCCCGTCAGACATAACTTGAATCGATCTTCTGCACGACATATCATAGTGAAACTGGCAAAATACAAGGATAAAAAAAAAATTCTAAAAGCAGCTAGAGATAAACGTGCTCTAACATATAAAGGGGGACCTATAAGACTCGTGACGGCTCTCTCTACTGAAACTTGGCAGGCCAGAAAGGAATGACAGGAGATCTTCAATGTGATGAACAGAAAAGATATGCAGCCAAGAATCCTTTATCCAGTAAGTCTGTCATTTAGAATAGAAGGAGAGATAAAGGTCTCTCAAACAAACAAAAACTGAAGGAATTCATCACCACTAAACCAGCACTACAAGAGATCCTAAGGGGGATCCTGTGAGACAAAGTACCAGAGACATCACTACAAGCATGAAACCTACGGCATCATAATGACTCTAAACCCGTATCTTTCTATAATAACACTCAATGTAAATGGACTAAATGCACCAACCAAAAGACGTAGGGTATCAGAATGGATAAAAAAAACAAGACCCATCTATTTGCTGTCTACAAGAGACTCATTTTAGACCTGAGGACACCTTCAGATTGAGAGTGAGCGGATGGAGAACTATTTACCATGCCACTGGAAGTCAAAAGAAAGCTGGAGTAGCCATACTTATATCAGACAAACTAGACTTTAAATTAAAGGCTGTAACAAGAGATGAAGAAGGGCATTATAGAATAATCACAGGGTCTATCCATCAGAAAGATGGATTTATAACAATTATAAATGTCTATGCACCAAATACAGGAGCCCCCAAATATATAAAACAATTACTCACAAACATAAGCAACCTTATGGATAAGAATGTGGTAATTGCAGGGGACTTTAACACTCCACTTACAGAAATGGGTAGATCATCTAGACACACGGTCAATAAAGAAACAAGGGCCCTGAATGATACATTGGATCAGATGGACTTGACAGATATATTTAGAACTCTGCATCCCAAAGCAACAGAATATACTTTCTTCTTGAGTGCACATGGAACGTTCTCCAAGATAGATCACATATTGGGTCACAAAACATCCCTTCATAAGTATACAAGAATTGAAATCATACCATGCATACTTTCAGACCACAATGCGATGAAGCTTGAAATCAACCACAGGAAAAAGTCTGGAAAACCTCCAAAAGCATGGAGGTTAAAGAATACCCTACTAAAGAATGAATGGGTCAACCAGGCAATTAGAGAAGAAATTAAAAAATATATGGAAACAAACGAAAATGAAAATACAACAATCCAAACGCTTTGGGATGCAGCGAAGGCAGTCCTGAGAGGAAAATACATTGCAATCCAGGCCTATCTCAAGAAACAAGAAAAATCCCAAATGCAAAATCTAACAGCACACCTAAAGGAAATAGAAGCAGAACAGCAAAGACAGCCTCAATCCAGCAGAAGAAGAGAAATAATAAAGATCAGAGCAGAAATAAACAATATAGAACCTAAAAAAAACTGTAGAGCAGATCAACGAAACCAAGAGTTGGTTTTTTGGAAAAAAAAAAAACAAAATTGATAAACCTCTAGCCAGGCTTCTCAAAAAAAAAAGGGGAGATAACCCAAATAGATAAAATCATGAATGCAAGTGGAATTATTACAACCAATCCCTCAGAGATACAAGCAATTATCAGGGAATACTATGAAAAATTATATGCCAACAAATTGGACAACCTGGAAGAAATGGACAAATTCCTAAACACCCACACACTTCCAAAACTCAATCAGGAGGAAATAGAAAGCTTGAACAGACCCATAACCAGGGAAGAAATTGAATCAGTCATCAAAAATCTCCCAACAAATAAGAGTCCAGGACCAGATGGCTTCCCAGGGGAATTCTACCAGACATTTAAAGCAGAGATAATACCTATCCTTCTCAAGCTATTCCAAAAAATAGAAAGGAAAGGAAAACTTCCAGACTCATTCTATGAAGCCAGTATTACTTTGATTCCTAAACCAGACAGAGACCCAGTAAAAAAAGAGAACTACAGGCCAATATCCCTGATGAATATGGATGCAAAAATTCTCAATAAGATACTAGCAAATCGAATTCAACAGCATATAACAAGAATTATTCACCATGATCAAGTGGGATTCATTCCTGGGATGCAGGGCTGGTTCAACATTCGCAAATCAATCAACGTGATACATCACATTAACAAAAAAAAAGATAAGAACCATATGATCCTGTCAATCGATGTAGAAAAGGCCTTTGACAAAATTCAGCAACGTTTCTTAATAAAAACCCTCGAGAAAGTCGGGATAGAAGGAACATACTTAAAGATCATAAAAGCCATTTATGAAAAGCCCACAGCTAACATCATCTTCAATGGGGAAAAACTGAGAGCTTTTTCCCTGAGATCAGGAACATGACAGGGATGTCCACTCTCACCACTGTTGTTTAACATAGTGTTGGAAGTTCTACCATCAGCAATCAGACAACAAAAGGAAATCAAAGGCATTAAAATTGGCAAGGATAAAGTTAAGCTTTTACTTTTTGCAGATGACATGATATTATACATGGAAAATCTGATAGACTTCACCAAAAATATGCTAGAACTGATACATGAATTTAGCAAAGTTGCAGGATACAAAATCAATGTACAGAAATCAGTTGCATTCTTATACACTAATAATGAAGCAACAGAAAGACAAATAAAGAAACTGATCCCATTCACAATTGCACCAAGAAGCATAAAATACCTAAGAATAAATCTAACCAAAGATGTAAAAGATCTGTATGCTGAAAACTATAGGAAGCTTATGAAGGTAACTGAAGAAGATATAAAGAAATGGAAAAACATTCCATGCTCATGGATTGGAAGAATAAATATTGTCAAAATGTCAATAGTACCCAAAGCTATCTACACATTCAATGCAATCCCAATCAAAATTGCACCAGCATTGTTCTCGAAACTAGAACAAGCAATCCTAAAATTCACATGGAACCACAAAAGGCCCCGAATAGCCAAAGTAGTTTTGAAGAAGAAGACCAAAGCAGGAGGCATCACAATCCCAGACTTTAGCCTCTACTATAAAGCTGTAATCATCAAGACAACATGGTATTGGCACAAAAACAGACACACAGACCAATGGAATAGAATAGAAACCCCAGAACTAGACCCACAAACGTATGGCCAACTAATCTTTGACAAAGCAGGAAAGAACATCCAATGGAAAAAAGACAGTCTCTTTAACAGATGGTGCTGGGAGAACTGGACAGAAACATGCAGAAGATTGAAACTAGACCACTTTCTCACACCATTCACAAAAATGAACTCAAAATGGATAAAGGACCTGAATGTGAGACAGGAAACCATCAAAACCCTAGAGGAGAAAGCAGGAAAAGACCTCTCTGACCTCAGCCGTAGCAATTTCTTACTTGACACATCCCCAAAGGCAAGGGAATTAAAAGCAAAAATGAACTACTGGGACCTTATGAAGATAAAAAGCTTCTTCACAGCAAAGGAAACAACCAACAAAACTAAAAGGCAACCAACGGAATGGGAAAAGATATTTGCAAATGATATATCGGACAAAGGGCTAGTATCCAAAATCTATAAAGAGCTCACCAAACTCCACACCTGAAAAACGAATAACCCAGTGAAGAAATGGGCAGAAAACATGAATAGACACTTCTCTGAAGAAGACATCCAGATGGCCAACAGGCACATGAAAAGATGTTCAACATCGCTCCTCATCAGGGAAATACAAATCAAAACCACGCTCAGATACCACCTCTCGTCAGTCAGGGTGGCTAAAATGAACAAATCAGGAGACTATAGATGCTGGAGAGGATGTGGAGAAACGGGAACCCTTTTGCACTGTTGGTGGGAATGCAAATTGGTGCAGCCACTCTGGAAAACAGTGTGGAGGTTCCTCAGAAAATTAAAAATAGACCTACCCTATGACCTAGCAATAGCACTGCTAGGAATTTACCCAAGGGATACAGGAGTACTGATGCATAGGGGCACTTGTACCCTAATGTTTATAGCAGCACTCTCAACAATAGCCAAATTATGGAAAGAGCCTAAATGTCCATCAACTGATGAATGGATAAAGAAATTGTGGTTTATATACACAATGGAGTACTACATGGCAATGAGAAAGAATGAAATATGGCCCTTTGTAGCAACATGGATGGAACTGGAGAGTGTTATGCTAAGTGAAATAAGCCATACAGAGAAAGACAGATACCATATGGTTTCACTCTTATGTGGATCCTGAGAAACTTAACAGGAACCCATGGGGGAGGGGAAGGAAAAAAAAAGGAGGTTAGAGTGTGAGAGAGCCAAAGCATAAGAGACTCTTAAAAACTGAGAACAAACTGCGGGTTGATGGGGGGTGGGAAGGAGGGGAGGGTGAGTGATGGGTATTGAGGAGGGCACCTTTTGGGATGAGCACTGTATGGAAGCCAATTTGACAATAAACTTCATACATTGAAAAAAAATAAAAAATTAATCCCTTTCCATGTTGAGATTTATTGGGGTTGTTTCCAATTGGGGGCCATTATAAAAAGTGCTGCTTTGATTATTTTTATACATATATTTTGTGAGCAGATTAGGACCATTTATGTTGTGTATATACCTGGAAGTAGAATTGTTAGTTCATAGGGTGGGCATGTGTATTCAGCTTTAGTGCATGCTGCCAGACATCTTTTCAAAAAGGAGTTCTATTTACCTGACCTACCTGTCTATGCTTGCTGTTTTCAGTCTTCTTGGTTTTGGCCAACCTGATGGATATGTGTCCCATTGTCACTTTCTCCCTCCCCCCCCCCACACCTTTTTTTAAAGTTTATTTATTTATTTTGAGAGCAAGAGAGACAGACAGAGAGAGAGAGAGAGAGAGAGAGAGTGCCAGGGAGGGAAAGAGAGAGAGGGAGAGAGAGAATCCCAAGTAGGCTCCACACTGTCAGCACAGAGCCTGCCATGGGGCTTGAACCCATGAACCATGAGATCATGACCTGAGCCAAAGTCAAGAGTCAGATGCTTAACCAGGTGAGCCACCCAGGAGCCCCTTTCCCTTTTTAAAATATTTCTGAACTTTTAATTTTGAAATAATTTCAAACTTCTCAGAAAACTTCTAAAATGAATGAAAAGAATTGTCATATATCCTTCACCTGGTTTTCTCAAGCAGTAATACACATGCACACACACACACACACACACACACACACACACACACATGAGAGGAAATTCTAGGCATTGTTTTCGCACCCCAAAATACATCAGTGTTTATTTCCTAAAAATAAGGACTTTCAATGACATAACTATAGTCCAGTGATCAAAACTCAAAACATTGACGTTAACATAGTACTATTATCTTATCAACAAATCTTATTCAGATTTTATGAATTGCTGTTTTTGGTTTGCTATCAGTTTCGTATCTACCTCCAGGAAAATGACAGCTCTGTGTGGTCAGGGATCCTGTTCTTGCCTAATTTTCCATTGCTGAGGATAATGCTAGACCTGTAGTAGGTTATCAGTACACATATACTGCTCACATGAATGAACTGATTGATGTCATCTATGGATGTCATACCCCAAACTCTTTCTCAGATACCACTTTATCCTTTCATGACAGTCTTCCCCGAAATGCTTGAAATGGATGTACTAGATTTAATATTATCAATAACAAGCCATTAACATGACCTCCCAGAACAAGTAACTTTGCTCTACTGAGAAAGACTCTACTAGCAAATGCAGAAGACTACAATATGATGAAGGCTGGACAATGGAAATTTGTTCAGGTGACCATTTTATGGGAAGGGTGTGAAACTGCTGTACTGAAGAGAGCCTAGATCACGTAAGACTGAAACTTGAAGGGAGGGTAGGTCCAATTTTCTCTCTGTCCATGCTTCTCTCAGGATAAGTCTACTTTTAAAATTAAGTACACTCTTGCTGAGAAATGGCATTTTAAAATCAAAAGCAGCAGCATTATTTCCAGGCTTTCATTTACTTACTTTCGGTCCCCTCTCTTCCTTTCTTGTTTTGAACACTGTGTGGCTAATCAAATATTCCAGAATATTTAAATCTCCCTGTTTTGATCATCTTAGGGCCAATTATCAAAGCTTATTGCTGAGGTACCAACCGTGGAGAGAGATTTGCGATGTTGTACGAAATTTAATTGTGCACATTGGTACATATATAATACTGAAATTGTTATTGCTTTAGCCTTACACCATGCTTGTGAGTGGAGGCAATACCTTCGTCACAAGTCACTCTGCAAATGAGCAGAAATGTTAAAAGACTTTCCCAGAGTTACATAGAAAACCTAGAAGGTAGATCTTATGGGGCAGTCACCTCCTTGGCATGGTTTCCATCAAAATGCAAGTATTACAAGTTCTGTTCTTGGTGATCAGGACCTGGAGTCAACGTTGCTTTAGTTAATATATTGCCTTCACGTTGACTCAGAGTGCAGCATTTTCTGACTCATTAAACTGAGTCACACTATGAAAACTCTGCACTCGGGGCGCCTGGGTGGCGCAGTCGGTTAAGCGTCCGACTTCAGCCAGGTCACGATCTCGCGGTCCGTGAGTTCGAGCCCCGCGTCGGGCTCTGGGCTGATGGCTCAGAGCCTGGAGCCTGTTTCCGATTCTGTGTCTCCCTCTCTCTCTGCCCCTCCCCCGTTCATGCTCTGTCTCTCTCTGTCCCAAAAATAAATAAAGGTTGAAAAAAAATTAAAAAAAAAAAAGAAAAGAAAACTCTGCACTATGTTTGTCTTAGGATGTGAAGCTTTCCCCCTAGATTCCTTGTTCCTGGTCTTTATGTACACCAGAATCACCCAGGGGTAATGCTGATTTATGGGGTCTAGAGCAAGAACCAGGATTTGTATTCTTTTTTTTCTTATGTTTGTTTATTTTTGAGAAAGAGAGAGAGAGAGACAGACATACGACGAGCACAAGCAGGGGAAGGGCAGAGAGAGAGGGAGATACAGAATCTGAAGCAGGCTCCAGACTCTGAGCTGTCAGCACAGAGCCCAATGCGGGGCTCAAACTCACAAATCTCGAGATCATGACCTGAGCTGAAGTTGGACGCTTAACTAATGGAGCCACCCATGCACCCCCAGGATTTGTATTTTTAACCTCCCCCCAGATGACTCTTACTAATATTGAGAAATATTTAGCAGTAAGTCAGGATCCAGGGGCGGTTGTCTGATCCACTGAGAGAGAAATAAAACATGTACTAGGGAAAGGGGTTTATCTCTTAATTTATACAAGCCCTGCTGAGAACATTTTGGCTCTGGCTTGGTACCTTCCATGTGCTAATTAGCCTGTTTTCCTGTCAGACATATAATCAAAACCCTACCTAAGAGTTTTGTTTTTTTTTTTTTTAACTTACTCTGGGATCAAAAAAGGCCACAGCTACAGAAAAGGCTAAGCAGTTAGTAGATCATAAGCATCAGAAAGACTTACGAACTTACAAAATTGTGAAATTTCGGACCTTCACAAATTAAACTGCCTGCTGAAATCTCTATTTACACACACCTCAGGAAACAGATATTCAAAAGTAGCTTTATGGTTAAGCTTTTGCTGGGAAGGAAAGAAAAAAAAAAGGAGAGGAAACCCATTGCATTGGGTTCTGTGTTTTTGTTTGTTTCAGCTCTTATTCCTGTCTACCAGGTCTGAAGTTTTCTATTACCCACACCTCATTTTTATCAGCATGATGAGTATTTTCATGTGCACCCTTAGTGAGCCTATGAGATGGAAACTTCTAAAATGCTGTGAGAGGCACACCAGGAAATAACTGTGCCAGGCCGAGCTTGATGGTAAGATGGGATAATAAAAACCATTTACTTCCAGTGCCTCTTGGGTCACATTGTAAAAGATTCTGGAAGTAGACCCCCTTAGCAGCTGAAGATTCAGCGAGTACTTTCAGGTGGAGAGAAATGTATGCTCACCTTTGCTCTTCCTTCCCCAAGGATCAGAAAGTGGAATTACTCGGCCCACACACTGCATTTCCAGGAGACCGATTATGTGAGCTGCAAGGAAATGTTTATGTTCTTGAGAGTGTGGTCATGTGACAAGCAAGACCAGGCAGGTGGACAAGAACGAGAGGCTTTGGAAGGAGGAAATCTGAGTTCTGCTTCCTGTTACTGACACGTCCTGTTTCTTCTGGTTTAAATGTCCACATCTGTGAGAGCAGTTGGTAGACTGGAACGTGCTGGAAAGTGGTGATTCCCCAGACATATTTTGCCTTCCACATTTTTCTTTCTTCCCTTTGTTTTCTCCCTGTTTTTCTTAATTTCCTTTTCCTTTCCCTCCATCAAATTTAGCACAACATGTAAACCTTGAGAAAGCCCACATAATAAGAGTACCTGTTGTTTAAATTCTCTTAGGAAATGGTAAGGGATGGCAGCACCAGATTGGTTTCCCATAATGCCCCTGCCAACTCCCAACACAAACGCCCAGCGTCAGCTTCTATTCATCACCACATTGCTGTTGGTCGTGCATGGAGACGTACCATTCTCTACTCATGTCTCCGTAAAGAGAGTGAAGAGGAAAGATCATGAAATCTGAATTTTAACGAGTATCGAGATAGAAGATGTGGTGTCGCTCTCTTCTCTATTAATTTGGTAATGTCCATAATATTTTCCTCAAAAGAAACAAACATGATAAGTATGTCAGATATGCCATTTCCACTTAGCGCATGTAAGATACGTGAAATGTCTTGTGAATGAATAAGATTCTATCACACCATGTCTGTGCGCGCATCTGACGTGACCTCTGCCCATTACCATGTGGCATGGCCAAGGTTCTTTGCTGTTCCCATGCCTCCCATGCCGCTCTGTATTCTTTAAAGTGAACATGCTTGGCATTTTGTTCTGTTCCTGTGTTGTTGTTTTGTTTTGTTTTGTTTTTGTTTGTTTTGTCTTGTTTTGTTTGCCTTTGCTTCTATTCTTTCACTGAGAAGGCAGAACAGGTGGACTAAGGTATTTGATGTCTCATTGAAACCAATTACATGCTAAACTCTGGGTGCCATGTTTTAAGTCTCCCCACTTTCTTTCTTGAGTAAACTCAGACATTCAGTAAGCATTTACTCGGGGTCTACTGTATTCCAGGATTTGTGTTCCAGTTGGTGATAGAGAGGAACAAAAAAGTGAGAGGGCAGAAAAAAGTACACAGTAGAGTAAAGCTCACAGCCCTGCCAGAGACCACTGGGGGACCCCTGGATCATGCAAAGTTGGGTTCATTGGAGTAGCACCTTGACACAGTCTCAGCGATGTCTCCCAAAGGGGAAGTTAGAGAAATGCTCTTACAGAAACGGAGTGGGATGCAGAGGAAGGAGGACTTGGTAATGTCATAAGGTGGTTTTAGGGCAGACATTGGTAAGCAAGTTCTGGGTAGAACATGGTCAGAACATACAAACTAGGTGAGTTGCTGGGCTAGTGAATGCTGGACCATTTTCTGTTCTTGTATGCAGGTTCAGGGAGCATCTGCTAGGTGGAAGGTTCTCATACCTGTTAGGGCTGTGAAGCTCATGATTTTTGAAGCTACCGCAGAGCTAGAGGTAGAGCCAGCCACCAAGCTTCCTGTTCTTACTGAGATTCAGCCAATTTTCTTCAATAAATGCTACGTGGACTTTTTGCAGGTCTTTGTCCAGGATTTGAAAGAAGTCGACGTAGATCATTTTTGCCAGTACGACTGCTTTTATGGAAGAGCCAATGTTTAGAGTAGATTTCCATCTTGGAAGTGTTTCTCTGAGTTACTTTTAAATTAGTTGTTCTGGGGATCATATCTCCTACTATTTGGATCTGAAATGAGCCAGTATTAAAATCTCTAGAGTTTATTTAGTCTTGACATGACGCCTTGGTACAGATCATCTCCTTTGTGAGTGACACTATGTTTTCAAAGTTGTGATCCGTGTCTTTTCTTAGTGACCAGTTGCTTTGGATGGAGAGGTAATAAACTGAACTCAGAGAGAGGTAAAAGTGAAAAGGTCAACAAGGCGTCCTTGAGGAAATGATGCTGAAGAAGAGGTGGAATGAGACAAGAGGTAGTGTTAATGATGTGTTGGGGTGTGGCAGGATCATCCAGTAAATAATTATTGAGCAGCTGCCATGTACGAGGCTCCACTGTAGACCCTAGGGATATAGCAAATGAACAACAACAACAACAAAAAATGCTGCTTTAATAGAATTTATACTCTGGTGCTAGAATGCGGGTAGGGGGACCCAACACAAACAAATGTGACATGTAGTAAAAGGTACTATGAAGAAAGTAATCTGGCAGCTGAAGGAGACTGATGGCATGCTGTTTTTCACAGGAAGATTGGATAATTCCTTTCCAATAAGAAGATATGAGAGGGCTGAACTGAATGAAGTAAGGGAGTGCACCTTGTGATTTTCCTGGGGCAGGGTGTTCTCAGCATAAGCAGTGGTTTTAGAGAGTTGGCAAATTTGGGGCTTGAGGTCTCAGGGGAGAGGAGAAATCCTTGAGAAAAAGAGCCAAAGCTGTGAACTTCTCAGGGAGAAGGGGGCAAGGATGATCAGAATAGTAAAGAGCTCTGAGGTGTTTGCATTGCTAAATTTAAGATGCATCTGGGGAAGACAAGAGTGAGAGGCAGTGGCAAGTGTCTCTTGCCGGAAGAATCAAGTGTTGTGGGGGCACTGGGGTGGCTCCTGTCGGTTAACGTTCAACTTCAGCTTCTCAGTCATGATCTCTCAGTTCGTGAGTTCGAGCCCTGCATCAGACTCTATGCTGACAGCTCAGAGCCTGGAGCCTGCTTCGGATTCTGTGTCTCCCTCTCTCTCTACTCCTCCCTCACTCATACTCTGTCTCTCTCTCTCAAAAATAAATGAATAAACATTAAAAATTAAAAAAAAAGTATTGCAAGATTGCCTAAGGCTTCCTGGTTTGAAGTTGTTTGTCATGTGTGTGACCCCACTCTGAGGGGTGGAAGTCCTGAGCAATGTGCTTGGTTGTTACCAGTGTCTTTGCACCTGTTCTGTGGAGTCTTTGTAAAGACTCTGCTCTGCCTTTCAGAAACAAATAGAGGAAACATCAAAGGATCACATACACAGAAGCTTCTCTATATAGTCCTCTTCTGATTTCCTAATCTTAAAACCCTCTGCTTGGTCTAGGAGAACCCAGAATTATGCCCCTCCTAGGAAAGAGCCCACTAGTGATGCTCTTACCTCAGGGGACTGTGCTGTGAACAAGTATCCAAACAACCATGTGAAACAGATCCTTAAATGCAGAGAACAAACTGATGGTTGCCAGAGAGGAAGGGATTACGGGGATGAGCAAAATGGGCGAAGAGAACTGGGAGGTACAGGCTTCCAGTTATGGAATGAAAAAGTCACAGGGATAAAAGCCATGGCCTAGAGAATATAGCCAATGATACTGTAATAGTGATGTATGGTAACACATGGCAGTAGTTGTACTTGTGGGGAATGTAGACCTGTCAAATAACTATGTTGTACACCTGAAATTAATGTCAGATATACTTGAATAAATGAAAGGGTACATAAATAAATTTTTTTTAATCAGGGGAAAAAAAGGCACATGAATATGTATTTTTATTCTGAGAACTTTATCAGTGCAAAAATGCCTAAGGTTTTCCATATTTTTTTAGAAAGACCTCCAATTTCTAGAGCTTTAAATAAAAGGTGTATATTATTGGCTTATTTGAAGTAATCTGAGTTGCTGTGATGTTTTACTAGAAAAGTATTGGTTATCTGTTTACTCTCTGCTTTATCGCTAGTGCCAGAATAATAGATACTCAAAAAGAATTGTTGAGGGGCACCTGGGTGGCTCAGTCGGTTGAGTGTGTGGCTCTTGATTTTGGCTCAGGTCATGATCCCAGGGTCGCAGGATTGAGCTCCACATTGGGCTCTTTGCCAAGCATGGAACTGGCTTGAGATCTCTCTTTCTTTCTCTTCCTCCCTCTGCCCCTCTCCCCTGCTCATGCTCTCTCTCTCTCTCTCTTTCTCTCTCTCTGTCTCAATAAAAAAAAGAATTTGTTGAGTCAATAAGTCTGTTAGATGATACTTTAAAAAAAATTGACAGTTAGATGTGATCATTACCTCCTCTTCTGGTGCTTTTAAACCTCTTTCTCTCTAAAGACTCCTGTCCATATGCTTGGGTTTCTCCACCCTCAAAATAAAATGTCCTCCTGTGATTCTTACTCCTTTTGATACGCCAGTATCCCTGGTTCTTGCTCCCTTAATTTACATCCTTCCCTCTTGAAGCCACTGCAATTTTACTTCCATATCTGCAATGCTAGATCCCATTAAAGAAACTGTTTTTTCATTGCTAAAACCAGTTGCTGACTTCAGAGCCTTGGTTTACATAGCATATATGCTTTCTCCTTAAATATTTATTTACTTAAACTGCATGACCTATTATTTCTCTCCCGCTTCCTACATCTCTTTCTGAACACTTCCCTTGCTCTGTTCCCTCCTTAAATGTTGGTCTTCCTCAGCTCTGCCCTTACCCATTCTTCTCTTCTCTTGCTCTGTTCTCTTCCTACAGAAAGATCGTCTAGAGAAAGCAGCTGACTGAACTCCAGACAAAGACTCAAACAGGCATCTCACATTTAACTGTCCAGCAACCTGGGTTTATTATTTTTGTCTCACTCCTCTCTTTCTCCTCCTCCATCTCTTTAAACTCCCCTTTCTTCTTTAACATCTGCATCCAATCTGTCACTAGGAGATGCCAATTTTGCCTGCTGTGTATGTCTTGAACCCTGAATCCTTCTCGTCATTCCCTGTTTTTGTTTTTACCTTGGTTCAGGATCTCATTGCCTCTAGTCTGTATTGTTTAGTCAGTCTCCTGACAGGTCACTCTGCTCGCTTCATCCTCCGCTCCAATGAGATACCAGAAGGTTATGTAGGAAAGATGAAACTGACATCTTTTATGTTATTATTTGTTTTCTTTTCCTACAGATCCATCTGAGACCATAAAAAGGCAACAATCCTCCTTGGTATTATTACTTCATTTGCTAAGCATACCCTTTTTAGATAAGTGGCAAATTGGAGCAGTATCCAATTTTATATTAATGGATCATCGATCCAACTAATTCCTTCAAAATAATGTGTTATGGTGATGGTTCGGAGACCTTCCCCATGTAGCAATTTTGGTTCCTTCTGCAAAAGCCATTCCCCTACTTTTCTAATAAGCATTTATTTTCCACACAATCACGAATTTTAGGGGAAGCCAGCCACATTTCCAGGGCCAGGCCATGGATCTGGAATTGAACTAAGCCAACTCTAGTGGTACTTTTTTCACCTTCAAATAATTAGTGTAGGCAAAGGTATATGTCAAAAATCTGTCTGTCCCTTGACTGGAAATCTGCTGAGGATCTCTGAGAATTGTTTTCTTGCTGATAGATTGAGAAATTTCTCAAAACTGGGAAAACGTGGCTTCTGTTTCTTCTGCTGGGCAGTGTCCTGAAAGTGTGATTGCTGGAACTGTTGCAGCCATCTGGCAAGCATGCGACGAGCTAGTAGGAGGAGCTGCTGAAAGTGACAGTGTGGCAAAATGTAAAGAACCTGGGTCTTAGATAACGTTTTTCAGTTGCTCTATCCCTGAATATCTTCTACTGAGAAAAAGAGAAGAAAAAAAAATCCCCCTCTTATTGAACACCATTGCACTGAGAATTTATATTTCTTTTTTTTTAATTTTTATTTATTTTTCTTTTTTTAAGTTTTTATTTAAATTCCAGTTAGTTAACATGTAATATGTTTCAGGTATACAATATACTGACTCAACACTTTCATCCAACACCCGGTACTCATCACGACAAGTGGACTCCTTAATCCCCGTTATCTATTTCAGCCATTCCCCCTCTGGAAACCAATAGTTTGTTCTTTATAGTTAAGAGTCTGTTTCACAGTTTACTTCTGTCTCTCTTTTCCTTTTGCTGGTTTGTTGTGTTTCTTAAATTCCACATAGGAATGAAATCATATGGAATTCATCAGGGAAATACAAATCAAAACTGTAATGAGATATCACCTCACAGAATGGTTACAACCAACAACACAAGAAACAACAGGTATTGGCAAGGATGTGGAGAAAAAAGGAACCCTCTTGGACTGTTGGTGGGAATGTAAATTGGTGTACCCCTCTAGAAAAGAGTATGGAGGTTTCTCAAAAAGTTAAGAATAGAACTACCCTATGATCCAGCAATTGCACTACTAGGTATTTACCCAAAGGATTCAAAAATACTAATCCAAAGGGATACATGCACCCCTATGTTTATTTACAATAACCAAATCATGGAAAGAGCCCACGTGCCCATTGACTGATAAATGGGTATAGAAGAAGTGGTGTGTGTGTATACACACACACACACACACACACGTGTATATACACACATACATACATACACAATGGAATATTGCTCAGCCATAAAAAAGAATGAAATCTTGCCATTTGTGATGATGTTGATGGAGCTAGAGAATATAATGCTAAGCAGATTTATATTTCTTGGGGTCATACTCTTAACTGATTTCCTAAGACCCTTTGTTTTGGTGGCATGTTCTTGGTCACTAAGGGTCTCATTTGTCATCATAGAAGTCTTGTCTGAAGAACTATTTTTTTCAGTTAATTTGATTTGTTTAAAAAGATGAGAATCGTGAAAGAGTTAAAAGTAAATTTAGAAATCTTGTATTTCAACTTCTAACAAACTCCATTCTTTTTTTTGGAGCTGGAGAGGCATAAAACATAGTTCAATCAGTATGAATAGGTCAACTTTATTTTTATACTTCAAGAAACAGGACCCAAAGAGCTTGAAAGGCTTACTAATGATTTCACCACAGTAGCAACCCTGGGATTAAAATTCTCATTCTCTACGCTTGTGTCCACTTGGCATCATCGATCTTTTTAAATATTGAGTCATCCTGTGGTCATTTCTGCTTTCACTCAGGAAGGGTCTACTTGTTCAGTCACCCAAGTTGCTTCTCCTTATACACCTGCAGATGGCCACTGTCAGTCTCCCTGACACTGAGAATGCGTATGTGTAAATGGGCTTGACCCCACACAAAACCCTTTTTGGATTTTTGAAAAGTGACAGCTGAGTCACTGAGTGCAGGTCACGTCCTGACACCTCAGAGTTCAAGAAGGTTCCTGGATTTACTTTTGAGTAGTCTATACTGGTAAGTGAATTAGCAAATCCAGGCAATTACCCAAATAATTTAAGGCAAGAAAATGCACCTGACTTTCAGGTTTTTGATGTTCCAGACCTTGGGCTTCAGTGTATTTGTTCTTACCTCTAATATCATGTGTTAGTGTAGTCCTGGATCTAGTGGTAGGCGTGAATCTCCCTGTAAAATCCCTGTTGGAATCTTTCTTTAAATGGATAGAGTAAGAGAAATCTAATGATAGGAAGCCAGAATAGGCTGAGTTTATGGAAAAGGAAACAGAGTCCCGTGGCATGATCCCTGAGCTCCAGGCACAACCCTTGAGTTGAGGCTATTCAGTGCCAGCCTGATTTTCTTTTGGTTCAGATTTCATGGAGGTCCCAGCTAACCCTTATCAGCAGCTGCTGTGCTGAGGAAGCCAAGAGGTCTTGCTTCTGACCTTGTCTGGGCTCTCCTTCTGCCCTGCCGACTAAACACTCCCTCTAAAACCCCACATAAATTCCATCATGACCTCATCTGCCTATGTCTCCATTCTTTGAGAAGGGAGTGGGGTGAAAAAAATGTTAGAGGGACAGTGTTGGTGTGAGTTAATTGAATTGTACACATATTTAACATTGAGATCCTACAAGAACCTAATGTAAGCTTTCATTTGTTCAAATGGATGAGATGCTCATTTAGTTTCAAGAGGTATTTTGAACCTCACTGGAGGTTTAGTTTCCTTGTCTAGAGATGTCTATGTTGAATACCATCTTGCCAACTGTTGTGACAGCTCAGTGACCAAAACTAATGCATGTAGAGGAAAAGAGAGGGGTTGGGGTACAAAGTAGTCATTCTGTTTTCTGTGATGGTTCTGCCTTTGGAGTGTTGTTGAGAGGCTAGAATGGTAGTTTTCTTCCACAAAATAAGCATTCAGTGGTTTGTAACTAAGCACGTCATCATGTGTTATTGGGACAAAGCAGACCTTCATAATTTTAGTTTCTTTTGGTGTAGGGTAAAAAGTGCCCTTTGACTTTTATTGGTGATAGCATTTCCTTTTCATTCCTGGGCACATGGCAAAGATGTTTGTGGGACAGAGGTAGATGAGAAGGTGTCACATATTAGTGTTTCTTTCTGATTCTCTAAGAAGAAAGTTGTTTTCCCTTTCTCTCTGGTCATACATGGTAATAAGTTGTTTGTCTTCAAGAATTAAATCTTAGGTCAACTATACTTCAATTTTTCAAAGTTTGTATTAGAAACTTTTATCATATGTATTAGAAATTAGTCAAATACAATATGGTATTCTAAATTGGATCCTGGAATGAAAAAAGGGACATTAGTGGGGAAAATGGGTGAAGTATGCATAAAATCTGTAGAAAAAAAATGGAAGGTTTTTCTTTTCTTGCTTTCTTGTGCACAATAACCTATTACCAATCATTATAGTTATGCTAATAGGTGTTTCTAGAAAAGTAAAATAAAATTTTAAGGTTTTTTGCCTTATGTTTAGTTTAGGTGGATTTTTCTTTTTTTTTTAATTAAAAAATTTTTAATGTTCATTTATTTTTGAGAGACAGAGCATGAGTGGGGGAGGGGCAGAGAGAGAGAGAGGTGGGCACAGAATCTGAAGCAGGCTCCAGGCTCAGCTGAAGCTGAGCTGTCAGCACAGAGCCCTACACGGGGATCGAAATCACCAACTGTGAGATCATGACCTGAGCCAAAGTCAGATGCCTAACCTACTGAGCCACCCAAGTGCCCCCAGGTGGATTTTTTCTTATTATTTTTCTTATGTTTGTTTATTTTTGAAAGAGAAATGGAGCACGAGTCAGGGAGTGGCAGAGAAAGAGGGAGACACAGAATCCCAAGTTGGCTCCAGGCTCTGAGCCGTCAGCACAGAGCCCAACACAGGGTTCAAAATCACGAACCGTGAGATCATGATCTGAGGTGAATTCAGACATTTATTAGGTGGAATTTTCTACTGCAGATTCTGATACCAAAGAATATCAAAGGATATAGTGGTGGGAAGTGTTCGGCTTCTATCAAGTCCAAATCCTGTCCTGTTCTGGTTAAGCACCATCTTTAAAAACGAATAAAGGAAAATGATTATGAGTTTGGAGGAGAGAATGAGAACTATTTAGCTGTGACATTCGTGACTGAGGTCTCAGGGGAGAAGAGGATTAAGGTGCCTACAGACTACTGTTAAATATAACTCCTATCCCTCAGAAGAGTTGCTGGGCGTGCCAACGCATTCTTGAATCTTAAATGAGTCAGACTGGGCTCAACTGACAAGTTTTTTGTTATTCCTTCATCATGAGCTTGATCATTTCTTCTTCACAGTCACATGTCAAGCCCTGTCTTCATAGTCTGCTGGGTATCCTTTTGGGTAAGGTTCTCACTGTGCACACTGTTCCTATATTTAGGAATCATTGGTTCCTTTAAGGATCTAGATGCCATCTCGTGCTGCCACATACGGAGCTATGTGTTGATTGTTTCCTTCTTTCCTTCCTTCCCTCCCATTCATTCATTCATTCATTTATTCATTCATAATGAGTGTCTTCTATTTGCAAGGCATCTGGAATAAATAAGAAACCCAAGCCCATGGTCTACTAAGGAAGGTTATGTCTTTTTTTTTTTTAAGTTCATTTATTTATTTTGAGAGAGACAGAGATTGCATAAGTGGGGGACGGGGGGAGAGAGAGAGAGACAGAGAGACAGAGGGAGAGAGAGAATACCAAGCAGGCTTCACGCTGTCAGTGCAGAGCTGGACATGGGGCTCAAACTCACGAATGGTGAGATCATGACCTGAGCCAAAACCAAGAGTCAGATGCATAACGGGACGCTTAACCAACTGAGCCACACAGGCACCTTGGTCACATCTGTATTCATATCATTATAATGATATGAATCATTATAATGGGGAAAATGAGTGGAGCAGTGGGGAAAATGAGTGGAGCCATGGGAGAGGTATGAGGGCCGGCAGGAACTCAGTATGGAGAAGCCTCTTCTAGTAAACAGGATTAAGAAGGGCTTTGTAGCTTTGCTTAGAAGTCTCAAAGTGTTGAGACAGAGAAGAAAAGAAAATTGTTTGAATGAGAAACACAACCAGAGACTGGCATTCCATATGCTGATGGCCTTAGAACTCTGGTCCTTTTCTTTCTACCTGAAGGCATAAAGGAATTCTTGACTTTTTATTCTCTTATATTTTTTAATGCTTATTTAGTTTTGAGAGACAGAGAGAGAGAGACAGAGAGAGAGAGAGAGAGAGAGAGAGAGAGAGAACGAGTGGGGTAGGGGCAGAGGGAAAGGGGGACAGTGGATCTGAAGCGGGCTCCGTACTAACAGCACAGAGCCTGATGCAGGGCTTGAACTCATGAACCATGAGATTGTGACCTGAGCTGAAATCAGACATTCAAACGACTGAGCCACCCAGGTGTCCCAACTTTTTTTTTTTTTATTACAATGAAACCACCTTGATGGCAATTAATCTATATACATGGAGATTGGTTTTACTATCTACTTCTCTACCATAGATATTTGCATGACATCTGTGAAATCAATGCCAGAAATTTTAGCAGAGAAACACTTCCTAAGAATTTTCTTATAACCCTTGGAATTTCTCCTAACTCGAACAAAGAATCTTAAAAACACAGGGATCTTCAGAAATTTTAACCTAGGCTCACTAACTGTCCCCATTTTCTTTTTTTTTTTTTAATTTTTTTTTCAACGTTTTATTTATTTTTGGGACAGAGAGAGACACAGCATAAACGGGGGAGGGGCAGAGAGAGAGGGAGACACAGAATCGGAAACAGGCTCCAGGCTCTGAGCCATCAGCCCAGAGCCTGACTCGGGGCTCGAACTCACGGACCGTGAGATTGTGACCTGGCTGAAGTCGGACGCTTAACCGACTGCGCCACCCAGGCGCCCCTACTGTCCCCATTTTCTAGATGAAGAAACTGGGGCCCAGAGAGGGATCTGGATCTGTCATAAATGACCAGGTTAGGAGAGTATGGATTAGAATTAAGGCTTTTAGAAGCTTATATAATTTGGATCAAGTCAGCATGGGTAATATATGTGGGAGAATTGGAAGAAAAGGTAGCAATGAGGAGGTCATTTGGAATTTCTCTAACTGGGGTGCCTGGGTGGCTCAGTCGGTTGAGCATTTGACTCCTGACTTCAGCTCAGGTCATGACCACAGGGTGATGGGATCCAGTCCCGTGTTGGGCTCCATGCTGAGCATGGAGACTGCTTAAGATTCTCTCTCATGCCCCTTCTCCCTCTACCCCTTCCCCCTGTGCGTGCTCTCTCTCTCTCCCTCTCTCTCAAAAAAAAAAAAAATTTCTCTTACTGCAGAAAGTGTAGACAGAGTTTTTGGAAGTAGCTTCCTTTCTTATCTCCCTTCCTTCGCTTATGTCCATCCTTCCACATTGTTGCCACAACCTGGGAAATGGAGCTACTCCCACCATTTTAGTGAAACCCAACTGGATAAACCTTCTCAGTCTCCTAGACTGCCCCCCACAATCACAATTCCATTTCACTCAAGGTCTCAGAGTGGACTTTGCTTTACCTTCACTTGATCCTTCTTCTCTGCTCTTCAGGTCTTTATGTAGATCTGGGGCTTCCGACCTGTATTAATTTCCTTCTCCCTAAAGAACTCTTACCATTTGTTATAAGGTAGGTCTACTGGCACCACATTCCCTCCATTTTTGTTTGTTTGAGAAAAGTCCTTATTTCTCCTTCAGTTTGGGGGGACCATTTCACTGAGTACAAAACTCTAGGTTATTTTTCCTCCCTGCTCAACGTTGTAAATGCTTCACTCTACTTTCTTCTTGCTTGCACAGTTTCTGAGAAGTCATATGTAACTCTTATCTTTGTTTCTCCATGGGTAAGTTGCTTTCTTGCCTTTGGTTTTTTTTTAGGGTTTCTCCTTTACCTTTGATTTTCTTTCATTTGAAAGTGATACACCTCAGTGTCACCTTTTTGGCATTTATCCTGTTTTGTGTCCCCTGAGCTTCCTGGATCTTTGGTTGGGTGTCTGAAATTAATGCAGAGAAATTCTCAGTCACTGTTGTTCCAAATACCACTTCTGGTTCCTTTCTGTCTTTCTTCTCCTTCTGGCATTCCCATTCCTTGTGTAATTGTCCCGTAATCCTTGGAGGGCCCCCTGTCTATGCTTTTCTTCAGTCTTTGTTCTTTTTGCTTTTTGGATTTTGTGAATTCTGATCATCCTCTTGTGCAGAGATTCTGTCCTCAACTGTGTCCAGTCTCCTAATAAGCCTGATCAAAGGAATTCTTCATTTCTGTTCGTGTTTTTGATTTCTAGTACCTCTTTTCCGTTTTTTTAAATAGAGATTTCCATTTCTCTGCTTACATTGACCATCTTTTCTTGCATACCATCTACTTTATCCATTAAAGCTCTTACATATTAATTAATCTTAGATATTTTAAATTCCCCATTTGATAATCCCAACATCTCTTTCATGTCTGGTTCTGATGTTTGCTTTGTTTCCTCACACTGTGGTTTGAAGTTTTGGGGATTTGTTTGTGTGTTTGTTTGTTTTTTGCTTTTTGGTATGCCTTACAATTTTTTTCCTTTTCTTTTTTTCTGTTGGGGGGAAGACAAACATTTTTAGAAAATATTGCTTTATGATCATTGTCCTTGTAATTTTTTCTTGGTAGCTGGATGTGATATACTGGGTAGAAGGAAGTACTATAAATAGGCTTCACTAATGTTGTGGTAAAGTGTGGAGGAAGGAGAAACCCTTGACAGCCCTATTGTCAGGTCTCAGTGGTCTAGTGAGCTGGTGCCTCTAGATTGTGAACTTCACAAGTGTTTCTCAGATTTTTCCTCCCCACTTAGGTGGGACAGACTGGCTAGAAGAATTTGGGTTTTCCACTCCCTGGTCAGCAAGGCATTGATAATAAGCCAACACATTAGGCTTATTCACAAGTTTCCCTTTGTTGAGAACAAGAGTGATCCAAGGTATTGGAAAATGGTTCCTTTCCCCTCTTCCCCCGGCTCAAAGCACAAGGTGACTTTTTACTCAATATTTACTGTAGGAGTCTGGTTGAGCTGCTAAAGGTAAATCTCACAATATTGTGGGGGGGCTCCCTAAAACTGGGTCTCCCTGGAAATTTTAGCTCTCAGAGTTGTCTCTGCTGAGCGTCCAGCAATTCATCAATTACAGTTCAGACTTTTCTGTGCCAGTACTGGTTCCCACAGTGGTTTCTGCTTGCTGTAAGTCTCTGCTCCAGTAAGCTATGTCTCTCTATATTTGCTTGTCTGTCTTTCCAATCTTGGGGCAGTGATATGCCCTGTGTCCTCTCCTGTCTTATGGATCCAAGAATTGTTGACTTTTCAGCCTGCTCAGCTTTGAATTGTTAGAGTGTTGACTTCCAAACTCCTTACATGTGGAACCAGAAACCGGAAGTCTTAATTGTGAATTTTTAATTAAATCCTTATTTATGTTTTATTTCCTTAAGCTCCTCTTTATGCTTTATTTAATTAAGCTCATGGTAGCTAGACCCAAAATAGGCACAATCAATCTCCTCATTTCCCATTTATAAATGTGTGTGTGTTTGTGTGTGTGTGTGTGTGTGTATATATATATATATATATATATATATATATATATCTGTACATCTCTACAGATGGTCCTTGACTTATGATGGTTTGACTTAAGATATTTTTTGACTTTGCAATGGTATAAAAGTGATATGCATTCATTAGAAACCATATTTTAAAGTTTGAATTTTTATCTTATTCTAGGCTAGTGATACGCCTTACAATACTCTCTTTTGATGCTGGGCAGCGGCAGTGAGCCACAGCTACCCATCAGCCGTTTGATTACAAGAGTAAAGAACTGATACATTTACAACTGTTCTGTACCCATGCAACCATTCCGTTTTTCACTTTCAGTAGAGTATTTAATACATTACATGAAATATTCAATACTTTATTATACAGGCAGCTGGGAGGCTCAGTCAGTTGGGCGTCAGATTTTCAGGTCATGATGTCACGGTTGGTGGGATTAAGCCCCGAGTCAGGCTCCGTGCTGACAGCTTGGGATTCTCTCTCTGTGTCTCTCTCTCTCTGTCTCTCTCGCTTCCTCTCTCTTCCTCTCTCTACCCCTTCCCTGCTCACATTTGCTCACTCACTCAAAATAAATAAGTAAACATTTTACAATATATTTTATTATAAAACAGGCTTTGTCTTAGATGATTTCATCCAACTGTGGGCTAATGTAAGTGTTCTGAGCTTGTTTAAGATAGGCTATGCTAACCCTACAATGTTTGGCAGGTTAGGTATATTAAATGCACTTTTGACTCATGATTTTTTAAATTTATGATAAGTTTGTTGGGATATAACCACATCATAAATTGAAAAAGATTTGTACAAATACATGTGTGTATACGTCCTTTTCTAATTTCTTTAATAGTCTTTCATTTCTTTTTATTTTTAATCCAGAATATCTTAATTTGGAGTTAACCAGGTTTCTCCTATGTGTCTTACCCTGTTTTCCATAGGATAAGCTCCAACAAATATTAATGCACAAAATTCTAATTAGTCCAACTAGGTTGTTTTGTTTTGTTTTGTTTTAGCCTATTCACTCGTAATAAAATGCATCGATGGACATAACATTTCATATTTAAATAGACATGACTCTGGCTTTCTCAGTTGGAAGCACACACAGCAGAGGGATAGGAGGCAGCTTCTCCAAGGCTCGGGTGGGTAAGGACCCTTCTGCCCTCCTCTCACCTGCCAGGAAGGTGGTGCTCATCTCTTTTGGTAGGCAAAGCATGAGAGATGCCAACTGAGCCCTCAGTCCCTACCATTTAGCCCTGAGATTACAGGAGAATCTCTCAATTTGGGAACGGATTAATAATGATCTGTGGCTTTTATTATGTATGTTTTTAAAACTCTATGTACCTTGTTTCTGTAGCTTTGTGTTTATTTTAATTTTTAATTTTTTAATTTTTTTACTTTAATTTTTATTTTTATTTAAATCCAAGTTAGTTAACATATAGTGTTAACTAACACTATAGTTTATGTGTTACACTTTCAGGAGTAGAACTTAGTGATTCATCACTTACATATAATAGTTGTTACATCTTAACAAGTGCCCTCCTTAATACCCATCACCCATCTAGCCCATCCTCCTGCAACACTCCTCCAGCAATCCTCAGTTTGTTCTCTTTATTTTAGAGTCTCTTATAGTTTGTCTCCCTCTGTTTTTGTCTTATATTTCCTTCCCTTCCCCTATGTTCATCTGTTAAACATTTGTTAAGAAACAAAAGTTTCTTAAATTTCACATATGAGTGAAATCATGTATCTGTCTTTCTCTGACTGATTTATTTGGCTTAGCATAATACATTCTATTTCCATCCACATTGTTGCAAATGGCAAGATTTCATTCCTTTTGATCACCGAGTGGTATTCCATTGTTACATATACCCAAGTAATATTCCATTGTTTTATATATCACATCTTTTTTTATCCATTCACCTGTCAATGGACATTTGGGCTCTTTCCATAAATTAGCTACTGTTGATAGTGCTGCTCTAAACATTGGGGTGCATGCACCCCTTTGTATCAGCATTTTTTTGGTATCCTTTGAATATTAGGTATTTAACCTAGTAGTGCAATTGCTGAGTTGTATAACTCTATTTTTAATTTTTTGAGGAACTTCATACTGTTTTCCAAAGTGACTGGATCAGTTCCCACCAGCAGTGCAAAAGTGTTCCCATTTCTCTGCATCCTCAACAGCATCTGTTGTTTCCTGAGTTGTTAATTTAGCCATTCTGATGGATGAGGTGACATCTCATTGTGGTTTTTATTTGTATTTCCCTGATGATGCGTGATGTTGCGCATCAACATTCTTTTCGTGTGTCTGTTCGCCATCTGGATGTCCTCTTTTGAAAAGTGTCTGTTCATGTCTTTTGCCCCCTTATTCTTTGGATTTTTTTTTGTTTTCTGGGTGTTGAGTTTGATAAGTTCTTTATAGATTTTTAAATACTAACCCTTTATCTGATATGGCATTTGCAAATATCTTCTCCTATTCCATTGGTTGCCTTTTAGTTTTGTTGATTGTTTTCCTTTGCTGTGCAGAAGCTTTTCATCTTGATGAGGTCCCAATAGTTCATTTTGTTTTGTTTTCCTTGTCTCTATAGATATGTCTAGTAAGAAGTTGCTGTGACAGAGGTCAAAGAGGTTGTTGCCTGTGTTTTCCTCTAGCGTTTTCATGGTGACCTGTCTTACATTTAGGTCTTTCATCCGTTTTGAGTTAATTTTTGTGTATGGTGTAAGAAAGTGGTCCAGGTTACTTCTTCTGCATGTTGCTGTCCAGTTTTGCCAACACTGTTTGCTGAAGAGACTCTTTTTTCCAGTGGTTATTCTTTCCTGCTTTTGTCGAAGATTAGTTGGGCATGCATTTGTGGGTCTCTTTCTTGGTTTTCTATTCTGTTCCATTGATCTTTGTGTCTGTTTTTGTGCCAGTACCATACTATCTTGATGATTACAGCTTTGTAATAAATAAATCTCCAATTGTGATGCCTCCAGCTTTGGTTCTTTTTCAACATGACTTTGGCTATTCGGGATTTTTTCTGGTTCCATTGAAATTTTAGAATTGTTTGCTCTTGCTCTGTGAAGAATACTGGTGTTATTTTGACAGGAATTGCATTGAATGGCTTAGATTGCTTTGGGTAGTATAAACATTGTAACAATATTTGTTGTACCAGTCCATGAGCAGGAAGTATTTTTTCCATTTCTTTGTGTCATTTTCAATTTCTTTTATAAGATTTCTATAGTTTTCAGCATAGAGACCTTTTACCCATTTGGTTAGGTTTATTCCCAGGTATTTTATGGTTTTTGGTGCACTTGTAAATGGGATCGATTCCTTGATTTCTCTTTCTGCTGCTTCATTGTGGGTGTATAGAAATGCAATGGATTTCTGCATGTTGATTTTATATTCTGCAATTTTGCAGAATTCATATATCAGTTCTAACAGTTTTTTGGTGGAATCCTTCAGGTTTTCCACATAGAGTATCATGTCCTCTGTGGAGAGTGAAAGTTTGACTTCTTTCTTGCCAGTTTGGATGACTTTTATTCTTTGTGTTGTCTGATTACTGAGGCTAGGACTTCTGGTACTATGTTGAACAACAGTGGTAAGAGTGGACATCCCTATCATGTTCCTGACCCTAGTGGGAAAGGTCTCAGTTTTTCCCCATTGAGGATGATATTAGCTGTGGGTCTTTTGTATATGGCTTTTATGATGTTTGGGTATATTCCTTCTATACCTACTTTCTTGAGAGTTTTATCAAGAAAGTTTGCTGTATTTTGTCAAATGCTTTTTCAGCATCTATTGAGAGGATCATGTGATTCTTATTCTTCTTTTATTCATGTGGTGTATCACATTGATTGATTTGTGGATATTGAACTACCCCTGCTACCCAGTAATAAATCCCAGTTGATCGTGGTGAATAATTCTTTTAATGTATTGTTGAATTTGATCTGCTAGTATCTTGTTCACAATTTTTGCATCCATGTTCACCAGGGAAATTGGTTTGTAATTCTTCTTTTTAGTTGAGTCTTTTCTGGTTTTGGAATCAAGGTAATGCTGGCCTCATAGAATGAATTTGGAAGTTTTCCTTCCATTTATATTTTTTGGAATAGCTTCAAGAGAATAGGTGTTAACTTTTCTTTAAATGTTTTGTAGAATTCTCCTGGGAAGCCATCTGGCCCTGGACTTGTGTTTGTTGGGAGATTTTTGATTACTGATTCAATTTCTTTACTGGTTATGGGTCTGTTCAGATTTTCTACTTCTTCCTATTTCAGTTTTGGTAGTTTACAGGTTTCTATAAATTTATCCATTTCTTCCAGATTGCCCAATTTTTTGGCATATAATTGCTCATAATATTCTCTTATTGTTGTTTATATTTCTACAGTGTTGGTACTGATCTTTTTCATTAGTAATTTTATTTATTTGAGTCCTTTTTCTTTTTGATAAATGTGGCTTAGGGCTTCTCAATTTGTTAATTCTTTCAAAGAAACAGCTCCTAGTTTTGTTGATCTACTCTACTGGTTTTTTATTTCAGTATCATTGATTTCTACTGTAATCTTTATTATTTACCTTCTTATGCTAGTTTTGGGCTTTATTTCCTATTCTTTTTCCAGCTACTTTAGGTGTAAGTTTAGGTTGTATGTTTGAGACATTTCTTCCTCCTTTAGGAAGGTCTGGATTCCTATATACTTCCCTCTTATGACTACCTTTGCTGCATCCCAAGGGTTTTGAACTGTCATGTTTTCATTTTCATTGGCTTACATGTACTTTTTAATTTCCTTTTTAATTTTTTGGTTAACCCATTCATTCTTTAGTAGGATTTTCTTTAATCTCCAAGTATTTGTGGTCTTTCCAAATTTTTTCTTGTGGTTGATTTCAAGTTTCATAGAATTGTGGTCTGAAAATATACATGGTATGATTTCAATCCCTTTCTATTTGTTGAAGGCTGATTTGTGACCAAGTCTATGATCTTTTCTGGAGAATGGTCCATGTGCACTCCAGAAGAATGTGTATTCTGCTTTAGGATGAAATGCTCTGAATATATCTATTAGGTCCATCTGATCCAGTGTGTCATTCAAAGTCATTGTTTCCTTGTTGATTTTTCTGCTTCAGTGATCTGTCCATTGTTGTAAGTGGGGTGTTAAAGCCCCCTACTATGATAGTATTATTATCAATGAGTTTCTTTATGCTTATGATTAATTGATTTATATATTTGGGTACTTCATGTTGGGAGCATAAATATTTACAATTGTTAGATCTTCTTAGTAGATAGATGCCTTAATGATGATATAATGTCTTTCTTCATCTCTTATTATAGTCTTTGTTTTAAAATCTAGTTTAATTGATCTAAGTACGGCTACTCTGCCTTTCTTTTGACCTCCTTAAGCACGATAGATGGTTCTCCATCCCCTTACTTTCAATCTGCAGGTGTCTTTAGGTCTAGAATCAGTCTCTTGTAAGTAGTATATAGATGGATCTTTTTTTTTTTTTTATCCATTCTGATACCCTATGTCTTTTGATGGAAACATTTAATCCATTTACATTTACAGTGATAATTAAAAGATAGGAATTTAGTGCCATTGTGTTGCCTATAGAGTTGGTGTTTCTCATGATGTTCTCTGGTCCTTTCTAGTCTTTGTTGCTTTGATCTTTTGTTTTGTTTTTTCTCCACTCAGAGAGTTCCCGCCCCCCCTTAAATTTTCTTGCAGGGCTGGTTTAGTGGTCAATAACTCCTTTCATTTTTGTTTGCCTGGGAAACTCTTCATCTCTCCTTCTATTTTGAATGACAGCCTTGCTGGATAATGACTTTTTGGCTGCATATTTTTCCAATTCAGCATGTTGAATATATCCTGCCATTCCTTTCTGGCCTGCCGAGTTTCTGTGGATAGATCCGTTGCGAACCTGATCTGTCTCCCCCTGGAGGTTAAGGACTTTTTCCCCCTTGGTGCATTATTATTCTTTCCTTGTCTGTGTAATTTGTGAATTTGGCTGATATGCCTTGGTTTTTGTTGAGTCTAATGGGAGTTCTGTGTACTTCTTAGATTTTGATGTATGTGTCCTTCCCCAGGTTAGGAAAGTTTTCAACTATAATTTTCTCACATAAACCTTCTGTCCCTTTTTCTCTCTCATCTTCTGGGACTCTTGTAATATGAATGTTATCACTCCTTAATAAGTCACTAAGTTATCTAAGTCTTGTATTGTGATCTTTTACCTTTGTTTCCCTCTTTTTTTTCTGCTTCATTATTTTCCATAATTTTATCTTCAACCTCACTGATTGGCTGCTCAGCTTTGTCCATCCTCACCATCGTGGCATCCATTCAAGACTGCATGTCAGTGCAGTTATAGCATTTTTAATTTCAGCCTGATTAGCTTTTAGTTCTTTTATCTCTACAGAAAGGGGTTCTCTGGTGCCTTCTATGCTTTTTTCAGCTACATCTAGTATTCTTATAATTCTTATAATTATATAATTACGAGTATATAATTATATATTCTTATAATACATCTTACTTGTATCTATGTTGATTAAATTTCTGGCCATGATTTGTTCCTGTTCTTTCTTTTAGGGTGAATTCCTCCATCTGAGAGTTCTCTGGCTCCAATTATGCAGATTGTTGTGTTAATCCTTAGATAAGTTTCCTAGGTGTTCAAAACGGTTTGGTGCTGGTCTAGCTGCATTTCAGGGACAAGACAAGCTCAGGGTCCCCGTACTGCTCTGCCATCTTAACTCCATCCTCTGTATACATGTTTTTAATTAGAGATTCAGAGAGCATAGTTGCTTCATCCCACATTGGATTTACTGAGCAACTATTTTCTAAAAATGATAGCGTTATTCAGAAATGTATTTACATTCACCAAAACACATTGAATTAAGGCACATGCTGTTGCTTGCTGGTGCAGCTGTAAAAAATCTGCTTGCTGGTGCAGCAGGACAAAGAATAGGGATGAAGTAAACATAAAACTTGAAATACATATTTTTGTGTGAGAAATGTGTTATGTTTCTCCTGGTCTGAAAAGTTTCTGATACTTTGACTAACTGGGTCCACGCTCATGATACTTAAAGAAAGGTTGGCCTCGGGTAAGTACATACTATTTAGCTCAAGAAATTTAGTTTAGTAAAATGTAGTAAATTCATTCTGGAACTCATACCGCACCAAGTGAGTATAATGAATGCATGGCACCGTTAGCAGGCATTATGGTAATTTTGCCAACTGCAAAAAAATGAAGTCTTTCTCAAGGATACAAACATCTATATATAGTGGTGAGAAAATAGCAAACCAAGCTCTAACTTTTGTAAAACATAAGATGCAGTGTTGCTCAGCACCTAATAAGCACTTAGTAAGTACTTTTCCTGTTTTTTATTGACCGAAATCTACTCTACAGTGGACTGTTTGGTCCTTTATAACTTAGATTGAACAGTCTGGGCTGAAGCTTCAATCAATCATTTCTGAATGTATTCTAATCTTCTTCCTTTTCTTTTGTGTATGGTCTGGTGACAGCCTGAGACTAGCTTTTCTATTTATTGACGTTTTCCTCCCTCCTAGTCACCAACTTAGCTTGTCTGCTATTTCTAGCATTACCTGTTAATCCCCATCTTAATTTACTGAATATATGACTCTTCCAAAATCATTTCTGCTGTGTCCCGATATATAACACCATTGCCTCTAGATCACAAAGCCTTGTCTCTTCCTTCATTTGTGAGTTTCTTTACAGCCTATTTCCTCCACAAAGTTTACTTTTACTTTTCTTACACATCTCGTCCTCTGTGCCTGAGCATGTGATAACTGCCTATAACATACAATGAAAGTTCCATTTAATTCTTTATCCCCATAGCTCATTGTTACTGCTATCCCCATAGCTCATTTTTACGCCTTTCCTGGTGGTAAAATCAGACTAATTTTTATGTAATTGGAAATTTTATTTTCTAATAATCATATATGCATGCATATTTAATATTTAGTATGACCTTTTTATACACATGTTGTTTTTAAGTGCCACAATTTACAGGTTTACTGGGAAGGGTACAAAACTTTGGACAAATATAGGTTTATAATCATTGAATTCACAACACAGTTTGGGAAGACAGCCAGAGGTACTGCCCGTGAGTTCATTTAAGATGGATAGGGACAAGATTTACTATTTCACAAGTTTCATTTGTGTGGATAAGTGGAGGGGATGAATTATTTGCCAGAGGGTGGGCTTAGATCACAGCAAATAGTTGTTAAGAATCATGATACACAGGAAGTACCTCTGTCTTATATAAAATACCATAAGTGCTAGGAACTGGATCAAACCCCATTCTCAGAAGGGTAAATGTAATTTTAAGGCCACACCTCATTCTCATAATAATTAGTGACCTTGTTTATAGTCAAACTCAGCCAAACATAAGCCCTGTTTTAGTGTATTCTGGCTTTTGAAAGTTTCTTACTCACCATTGGACCAGTGCAGCCACACATATAGGGAATTAAAACTTTTCCAGATTGTATCTATTTTTAACTATCTTGGGGTAAGAAAGCTTTCGTTTTTTTTTTTTTTTTAAGACAGAACACATGATTTAAAAACGTTGGTAAATGTTAGTAACACCAAGTTTAACTTGCCATGAATTTTCCCAATGGGGTATTCCTAGAGTCAGAATCTTGTTGGCATTAATAAAAATCAAAATTCTCATGAGGCCATTGCCCTTTTATACTCAGGCTTATACCATCCTTCTCAGAAGTGCTCACAGCAAAAATCAAATACTCTTATTCAAGAGAATGTTTAACACACAGGTTTTTCCTGTTCTTGAGTCATGCTGAGCACCAGAAATGCCACCCATTCATCATTAGAGGCAGGAAAGAGGCAAAGAGGAAAGGTAGCCTCACTGTCCAGGTGTGCCTGGGTCCCCTCTGTGCCTCTAGCTTTCCAGATGTCCAGAAATGCCATCTCTCTAGAACATTTTATCTCTGATTTGATATTTTATAAGGTGAATTCTCTTTCACTTCAAATGCAGATTTTCCCCCATGATTCTCTATTGCTTTCTCTCATCCTTCTCCATGCTTTTTTCTTTTTCTCCATCTTTTTCCCTCCCTCCCTTCCTTCCTCCCTTTCCTATCCCTCCTTCCTTGCTTGCAGAAGGTTGACTCAGTCAGCCATCTGACATCAGTACTCATCACCTACATCAGTCCCTGAAAATTTTCTTACACTGATTGTATACTCTCATTTGACACCACTACCCTACAGGCAACACCTTTCAGTATTTAATGCATATCCTTTATTTGTACACATTATTGGAAAATACATACTATTCTTTCATGTGTATGTGTGAGGGCAAACTTCTTTATTTTTTTTTACAGTGTTGACTGTTTATAATCCATCCATTTTACTATATGTTCATCTAGTTAGTTGCTTCTTTTTTGCTGCACACTATTTCACAGAATGCCTCTATATAGTCTATCCATTCCCCTGTGACAAATCCCTAAATTGCCTTCCAAATCCCAAATGTCACAAATAATGCTACCATAAACATCTCAATATAATTAGAATGAATCCCAGCAAATGGTTACAAAGAATCACAATGCATGTAGAAGGACCTCTGTCTTAATACAAAATATTTTAAGTAACAAGACCTGGGTTAAACCCCATTATCAGAAGGGAACAAGTGATGTCAAGGTCAAAATTCATTCTATAAAATCTTGATTCCCTACAGTGTGTCACTATAGAAATCTCTACTCTGTAGCTTAGTAGTCAGTTAATGATCGAAAAAGCGTCTCTTAAATGCTCTGAAGCATTTAAGAAGTCTTTTGTGGAAGACGTGTGTGTGTGTGTGTGTGCGCGCGCGCGCACGTGTGCACTCACGCTAGGGGATGCATTCGATCTTAAGACAGCTTGCAAGTCTACCTTAGTCTTTACTTCCTGCTTGTGCAGGGCTTTAGGGTCATCCAGAAGAGAGTGGCTAGTGCCCTCTCAGGTCTTTCTGGGGCATATGCATAGCCTTGAACATTTGTGTGATCTTTTTTTTTTTTTTTTTTTTTTCAACGTTTATTTATTTTTGGGACAGAAAGAGACAGAGCATGAACGGGGGAGGGGCAGAGAGAGAGGGAGACACAGAATCGGAAACAGGCTCCAGGCTCTGAGCCATCAGCCCAGAGCCCGACGCGGGGCTCGAACTCACGGACCGCGAGATCGTGACCTGGCTGAAGTCGGACGCCTAACCGACTGCGCCACCCAGGCGCCCCTTGTGTGATCTTTTATTACCCCAGGAACAGGTTGGAGCTCTCAGAACAATCTGCGGGCATCTCGTTCTCCAGATTTTCCTTTTACATTTTTGGACAGGCTCTTGTTTGCCCCAGCTAGTATCCCAGTCTTAGGCATTATTAAACAATAGCTCCTTAAAAAAAAAAAAAAAAAAAAAAAAAAAAAAACCCTTGGGGTGGGGCATTTCCCACAGAGTAAGCTCCATGTCCGGTCAAATAATGACCGTGTGGTGCAGAGGGTTTTTTTTCCAGGGACCCAGGAGACAGACAAATAGTGACAATGCCTTGGCAATGGGGCTTGTTGGGGAATACCACACCCATTTAACCCCCTGTGTTATCAGCTGGACCTGCTGTTTTTCACAGCTACTGTGTTTGCAGGGCTGCTGGTTTGCAAGGTTCTGTGGAATGGAGGAGAAAGGAAAGGAAAAAGGACTAGTTAAATGCTACAATCCCTACCATTCTTACTGAGGTTTTGTAGTTTTTCTTCAAAAGATTGCTCTTCTGGCTGTTGCAAGCCTTGTGTTAATTCCCAGAGTTATAAAAAAGTTGCTTTTGATGAATTTACTTGTACTTTCATTGATTTTATGGCAGAGCAGATTTATGGAGGCCCTCATTCCACCCTTCCATATGTCCAACCCTTGCATATTTATCTTAACTGCAAATGACTTCCCGAGACTCCTGTGGCTTCATTGAATCCATGTTTTGTATATATCAGGGTTGTGACTCCAAACTCCTACAGGGGTCAGATGGGTGACATACATGAGAATCAAGTTGTGTGATAAAGATCCGACCAATGGTGAGTGCATGAGCCCATCTGAGGGATGGCGGTTCCTCAGTTCCAGCTCATTGGTCTGTACGTGGAGACAGGGACCAAATACTGCCAGATCTCTTTGTTTAACAAAAGAAGCAAGAAATCCACATTTTAAAAAAGGAAATGCCTGTAATTTACATATATAATACACATTGTTTGGTGGAGCCAAATAGCACACTTCTGTGGACCAGATCACCCTGAACTGTGTCCCTTATTAAAGATTAGTGCTGATACAGGGGTGCCTGGGTGGCTCAGTCAGTTGAGTGTCTGACTTCAGCTCAAGTCATGATCTCATGGTTCATGGGTTTGAGCCCTGTGGCGGGCTCTGTGCTGACAGCTCAGAACCTGGAGCCTGTTTCGGATTCTGTGTCTCCCTCTCTCTCTGCCCCTCCCCAGCTCATCCTCTGTCTCTGTCTCTTTCTCTCTCTCTCAAAAATAAACATTAAAAGAGCATTAAAAAAATAAAGATTAGCGATGGTATGAACTAGGGATTGTGTTCATGTTTCTGTTTTCTTACACAAAGTAATACCAAACCACATGCTTTTCTCCATGATAGTTGTTCTTTTTTGTTGTGTGGGGGAACTTTTTTATAAACCCCATCTTAGAGGTTTCGTTTTTAATTCAGTTTGATAAGGAGAGGTCTTTCCTTCTGGGATTTTCTGATAGGACGCATGGATTTCTTCTAGATAATTCTCCCTACCTCCAGTCTCTCAGTATGGTCTGAATGTGTAGACCTGGATGAGATTTTGTGGGTTTTTTTTTCAACAAAGTAGTTCATTTTATTATGAGTCTCATATCATTTTGATGTGAGCTTAAGATATTTCTTTGCTGTTACCAGCCAAGCTCACCCTGTTGAAATATCTGGTGCTCAACTGCAGCCAGTACCCAGGACCACACCTCTTGTAAAGAAAAGTGAATTTAGCACAGAGGATCAGTGTCTTTGTCTTCAAGCAAGGCTTCATTTAAACCATCTGATACCTGACAGATCTGTTTTCTGGGCTCCTCTCACACACTTATTCTAGGAAATAATGAACATTGCCTCGTGTTTACCTAACTCAAAGATGTGGCAGTTTGTTCTCAAGCCTTGTAAGTATTCAGTAAAGACAAGCAGTTGGTTTTCACTCTAGGCAAACTTACATGAGGTTATTTTCCATCCGACCTTGCCGAGGCTGGGGAGGGAATCCTTGTGAGTTAGTCTTTATTAATAGTGTTGTTCCTTACTGTGGTCAATGCCATTGCTCTTTGTCAAACCTTCTTGAATGTTCTAATGGGACACTGTAAAATAGGAATTGTCCTCTGTTCTCTTCCCCACCAGAGATATATGGTTTTCTCTTTGGAGTGCATAGCATTAATGATAAGTAATATTTCTTTGTGGCTGTCCCACTAATAACCCTAAGAAAGTGTCAGTCCATAAAGTCACACATAGCTGGGTATCTGGGGGAGATATGCCTCTTTCTTCTGAAAAAATGGGACAGAAATTTCCTTTCCAACTTACTTTTCCTCTCCTAGCCCTCTCTGGCCAAGATCAATTTGTTGCTGATTCCCAGCAAAGATCAGCTGGATATTAAAACCTACCTATTTTGAAATTTTGAAATGGGTAGGATAAGAGGAATGAAATCATTGAGAAATAAAAGGGAGTTTGAAGGGTCAGGTCTAATCAAATAAATTTGTGAACAGGATCATTATAGGTTGGATTAAACACCTGCTTTTCAGAATGAGGGAGGAGGCAGAAACTATTTCTTACTTCCTAGAATTATAAATTGGATATCGACAGCATAACTTGCAGAGATAGACTGCCAAAGACATACCCTGTTTTCCCAAATAAGCACCTTTTTCTATGAGAAATAAAACTGAGTGTGTCAAGAGAAAATAAGGCTGGCCACAGATGAGGAGAATGTATTTGCTGGACACATAACCAAGAAAGGACAGTTACCCCAAATATACAAAGAACTCTTAAAACTCAGCAGTAAGAAAATGAGCCCCATTTAAAAATGGGCAAAAGTCCTAACTGATATGCTACCAAAGAACATACACAACTGACAAATAAGCATGTGAAAATATACTCAACAACCTGTCTCATCAGGGAATTGCAAATTGAAACAATGAGATACCCCTACATACTAATTTAGCCTAGCCAAAATCCAGAACACTGACAGCACCAAATGCTGGCCAGGATATGGAGCATCAGGAACTCTCTTTCATTACTGGCGGGAGTACAAAATGGTACAGCTACTTTGGAAGACAGTTTGGCTGTTTCTTAAAGAATTAAACATACTCTTACCATACAATCTAGGAGTCACACTCTTTGATATTTACCCAGTGGAGTTGAAAACTTATGTTCACACAAACGTGCACATGGATGTTTATAGCAGCTTTGTTAGTAACCGCCAAAACTTGGAAGCAACCTAGATGTCCTTCAGTAGGTGAATGGATAAATAAACTGTGGTACATCCAGACAATATTATTCAGTGCTAAAAGGAAATGAGCTGTCAAGCTATGAAAAGATGTGGAGGAAACTTAAATGCACATTACTAAGTGAAAGAAGCCAATCTGAAAAGGCTACACACTGTATGATTCCAACTATATGACATTCTGGAAAAGGCAAAACTATGGAGACAGTGAGAAGATCAGTGATTGTCAGGGGGGTTAGGGGAGGGGAGAGGTGAATAGGCAGATCAGAGGATTTTTAGGGCAGTGAAACTCTTCTGTATGATATTATTGTGGATACACGCCATTATACATTCATCCAAACCCACAGAATGTACAATACCAAGAAAGAATCCTAATGGAAACTATAATTCTCTAGGTGACAATGACTTGTCAATGTAGGTTCATCACTTATAACGAAAGTAGCATTCTGGTGGGGTATGTTGTTAATGGGGGAAATTGTGCATGTGTGAGGGAAGAAGTATGAGGGAGGTCTCTGTACTTGCCACTTAGTTTTGCCGTGAAAATAAAACTGTTTTAAAAATTAAGTCTATTAATAAAAAAAGTGTGCCACAAAGGCATATTGTTAGGTTCAAAAAATGGGGAAGCAATTATTAGCATTCCATAATCACCCAAAATCTTGCTTGTGTCTCTATCCCAAGTAGGTTTAAGTTTCAGTAAAAACTAGAATAGTGAATGTAAGTTGAGCAAACGGGCAGGAAATCTGCTAAACATCTTCCAAGTAGGAAATACCAAGCTCTTCTCCCACGGGGTATTTGAAAAGGTTTCTCTTCTCTCTTTTCCATCTTGAAATGTGAGTACATTCATCATCCCTTTTATTTCTTCACATTTTGCACCCATGTATTTTTTATAAAGGTAGTGGAGCCAAGAACAAAAGCATTAATCTATTGGTAACTGATGTGGGGGCATTTAATTAAAGCTTTTAAGTTAGGATCAATTTCTCAAAACCCCACCCTCTGTGATGAGCTCTTTATTTCACTAGTGTTTCCAAGGCTTGAATCTGCCCATTTCAGAAGAAAAAAAGGTCTAGCTTCTGGTTATAATTTGACGTTATTACATTTGGAAATAACAGTTTCAGATGAGGACATATAAGCCTCCTCTGTGAATGCCTCCTTGTCCTCCTTTAGTTGATCAGAAGACTGTGAGTAAATCTTTTTGTATAACTTAGAGGCAGCAGTATTACATGACGTTCTGAAAGCCCTTGAATTGGTTGTGTCTGGAGTTAGATTCATCTCACTGGGGTCTTTTTTTACCCCATGATGATTTCATTTGCCACTCATCTCAGACTTTATCTGCCACTCTAGTTAAACTTGAGGCTTGAGATCTACAAGGTATGTTCCCAGTACACTGAGAGTTAGCCAAACTTTCACAAAAGATTGGGTCCATTCTGACATTGAGACACCTAGGAAAGAACTTAGATTCTTTGATGTATTTTACTCTCTAGCATAGAGGGGGTAAAATAGGTGTAGGAAAGTTCTAGCCACTGGGGACTTACAGACTGTAACCAGACTGGAAAGGGAGCATTTTTTTCATGATGGCACTAGACCTGATCACTCTTGGATGATTCAAATCAAAAAGAGAAGAAATAAGAAGTGTTGGCAAGGATGTGGAGAAAAAGGAACCCTTGTGCACTGTTGGTAGGGAGGTAAATTGGTGCAGCCACTGGGGAAAACAGTATGCAAGGTACTCAAAAAATTAAAATAGAAATACCATATGATCAAAGAATTCCACTATTGAGTATTTATCAAAAGAAAATGAAAACACTAATTTGAAAACATATATGCACCCCTATGTTTATTGCACCATTATGTACAGGAGCCAAGATAAGGAAGCCACCTAAGTGTTCATCAAGAGATGAAAGATAAGAAAAATGTGTGAATACACACACACACACACAAATACACATACATACACATAATGGAATGTTATATAGCCATAAAAAAGGATGAGATCATGCCATTTAAGACAGCATGGTTGGATCTAGAGGGTATTATGCTAAGTGAAATAAGCCAGACTGAGAAAGACAAATACCATATCATCCCTCTTATAAGTGGAATCTAAAAAAAAAAAAAAAAAAAAAAAGAAAACCCAAAAGTAGAATCAGACCTATAAATACAGAGAACAAACTAATGGTTGCCAGAGGGAAAAGGAGTGGGAGACTGGGCAAAATGGGTGAAGGGGAGTGGGACATACAGGTTTCCAGTTATGAAATGAGTACGTCACGGGAATAAAAGACATGACATAAGGAATATAGTCAATAATACTGTAATAGTGTATAGGGACAGATGGTAGGTATACTTGTGGTGAACATGGCACCACATCTAAACTTGTCAGGAGAACCTAAGTTGTACACCTAAAACTAATGTAACATTGTGTGTCAACAATACTAAAAAAAAAAAAAAAGTGAACAAAAAAGAAAAAAGTCTACTGACCTTTAACAACAATGACAAAAGATATTTAAAGACTATAATATTTTTTTTAGAGGGAGAGCATGAGCGAGCAGGGGGAGGGTAAAGGGATAGGGAGAGAAAATCTTAACTAGGCTCCACGCTGAGCTTGGAGCCTGATGTGGGGCTCAATCCCACAACCCTGAGATCATGACCTGAGTCAAAATCAAGAGTTGGATGCCTAACCGACTGAGCCACCCAGGCGCCCTTAAAGACTGCCTTATAAAACTGAAACTCTGAACACAGATTTGCTTTGTATTTAGGTAAGTCTTCTTGTTCAATCACAGTGGGGCAGTTCTGTTCACTTCCTAGGGAAGATGTAAGAGCACAAGTGCACAACGGTCACCATTCAGATACTCACAAGACTTGTGGAACCTAATCTCTGGACTAATACTAGACTTTACACTTCATAAAATTATGGCCAGAATCTGCTTATCAAAATAACCTCACAGAAAATCTTGGGGCTGTGGTTTTCTTACTATGTTGAGTGTCTCTGTATTTTTATGACTCAGTACATGTAATTGTTCATGATCACTCATATAATGGATGAGAGCTTAGTAGAATATATAGAAATGTTTACCTAGCTCACATAAGGAAAAGGTGGCCAAATGTTTACTGGCTATAAAGTGCATTAGGCCACACATTTTCCTGTCATCTCAATCCTGCACAACCATTTAAAACTTGTTAAAGTAATAAAAGTGAATATTTTAATGAAAGACTAAAAATGTTAAAATAGTATCATCCAGTGACGAGGCAGGGGGAGATGGGGTTTGAGGAGTTTTATGTGGAGGAAGCAGAGTTCCTATTACTGCCTCACTTTGTGCATAAACTCTCTATTCTTTTGGTATTTTATTTCCAGTACTTGAAAAATGAATACAAATAATCCTATCTTCTACCTACTTGACAAAATCATTCTGTATTTTGAATCCAACACTTTGAGTACCCTGAAGAAAAGTGATTGCAAACAACCCTGTCTCCTTCCCCAGTCTTTGTTATGTTTTTCTTGGTTCCTGGTAAGACTCTTGCCCAGTGATTAAATCCAGAGAAACACCTACACATGTTCTGTTCAAATGTATTTGCCATTGATCATTTTATATATGGTACCACCCAAGGCAATCGCTCCCCTTTCTTCTTTTTCATGATATATGTGCTGTTGAATAAAAGAAACACATGAATTATATATTAGGCTTGGAACCATGTTTTCTAAAATGTTCTTAAGTGGGAAAGAAAGCCTAAGAAAAATGTGAAAACCTTTTTTTTTCTTTCCTTTTCCAGTTTCTAAGCTGTGGACAGAGGCCTGGTGCTTTAAAAATGTTTGATTTGGATAATGCGAGGGGAGAATTATATGGTATATTTCTTTTTAAGTAATACCTTGCTGTATCTTATGGTGGATCTGTCTATGGTGGATTTCCTCATTGTCAGCTGAATTTTAAGAGTAGAGGTCATTTGCATAATACTGAGGCATGGTTGCAATTTCTTCTCTGGAGAGGCCCCAAGAATGCTCATCTGTGAACTTCTTCCTTCCCTGTCTTCCCAGCTGTCCAGCCCTTCCTAAAAAGAATGATCTTAATATTTTAGATCCAGGGGATGTTCGTGGGGTAGCTTCCAAAATGTTGAGACTTCTTACAGAAGAGAAGAGAGGAGTAGAGTGTCTGGGGCTTTCTTTATTCTGAAGAAAATCACTTTCGAGTGATGGGATGGTCCTCCCTGCCACATTTACTCACTTCTCTACCTAAAGAATCCTTCACTTCTCTGGTCTAGTTCTATTAGAGAGTCACTTTTTCTTTATATTTAGATAGAAGTATATTAAAATTGGAAAAGTTGGCTCAAATACAAATCATTTTTCATATCTTCAAGAAAGCAACAACCAAAAACCAAATAACCCAGTTAAGAAATGGACAGAAGACATGAATAGACAGTTTTCCAAAGAAGAAATCAAGATGGCTAACAGACACATGAAATGATGCTCTCCATCACTCATTATCAGGGAAATACAAGTCAAAACCATGCTGATATCGCCTCACAACTGTCAGATGGCTAAAATTAAGAACACAAGACACAACAGTTGCAAGGATACAGAGAAAGGGAAATCCTCTTGCACTGTTGGTGGGAATGCAAACTGGTGTAGCTGCTCTGGAGAACAGTATGGAGGTTCCTCAAGACATTAAAAATAGAACTGCCCTATGATCTGGCAATTACACTACTAGGTGTTTACCCAAAGGATACAAAAATACAAATGTGAAGGGGTACATGCACCTAATGTTTATATCAGCATTATCAACAATAGCCAAACTATGGAGTGAGCCCAAATGTCCATCAACTGATGAATGGATAAGGAAGATATGGTGTGTGTATATATATATATATATATATATATATATATATATATATATATATATATATTTATATATATGCAATGGAATACTATTCAGCCATCAAAAAGAATGAAATCTTGCCATTTGCAATGATGTGGATGGAGCTAGAATGTATTATCGTAAGCAAAGTAAGTCAATCAGAGAAAGACAAATACCACATGATTTCACTCATATGTAGAATTTAAGAAACAAAACAGATGAACATATGGAAAAGGGTCAGATAAAAAAGAAAAAAATAGAAAAGAAACACAAGAAACTCTTAACAATGGAGAACAAATTGAGGGTTGATGGAGGGAGGTGGGTGGGGGATGAGCTAGATGGGTGTTGGGTATTAAGGAGGGCACTTGTGATGAGCACTGAGTGTTGTATGGAAGTGATGAATCACTGAGTCCTACTCCTGGAACCAATATTGCATGGTATGTTAACTAAATTTTGAATAACATTAATTTTAAAAAAAGAAAGCATTTTCTGAACTTTTAGACTGGACCCTCCTAACCCCTGGTATATATCTCTGACTTAGACAGTCACCATTGTACTGAAAGGGTCTGATGTGTGTTACCAATTCCTAGGGTACGATGTACATTGGGCGCCGTATTACTCCAGACTAACCATTCATACTATAGTCATCTTAGACGTGTATATTTCTCACAACGCTTTTCAGTTAGATGGCAGCAAAACATCTTGTGAAAGGGGTGGCAACTTCTAGATCTTCACATGGTGGCATTTGGACTGGTGACAGGGTTGGTCTTTTTCTTTGCTTTATCCTTACGGTAGTGAACTCGGTAGTGTACTGTGAAATTTAAACAAAAGATTTACAGGATAAATAGATAAATGAACATATTTGATCTCAGTAAGAACATTTCAAACCATATTAAGGTGTCTGTTTTTTTCCAAACCTTTGTTCCCCTTCCAAATATTTCTCCAAGTGTCTATGTGAGTATGTATACTTATGTCATTTCCTGTGGGTTAGGTGTGTCTAAACAGAGTCACGTCTTCTCAAGCTTTGGTTCTTTTTACCATATTTATATACCCCATGCCCCTACCAATCATCCATCCACAACAAAAGGCTATAAATTGAACTGACTTCTGGCATTGCTAAAAACTGATCCAGCTCGGCCTTGAATTTTCCTCTTAAAATGCTAGTTTGTTAGTAGAACATCAATTAAGATCCCCTTAGACCCATTAAAGCTAGTGTGTTTTAATTAGGTTCAGTCAACAGGATTGATTAAAAGTCAACAAGAGCAGCTTTGGTGAGGAGAACCCATGGTTAGTATATTGGGCTGTTTCCAAATGGTGTTGTGAATTTAATGAATATAAGCCTACATTTGTTCAAAAGTTTTGTCACCCTTCACTGTCAACCTGCAAATGTAGCATTTAATTAAAGCAACACGTGTATAAAAAGTACATACTAAATATTAAATAGGCATGAATATATGCTTCCCAGAAAAAAAACTTTCCTAATTACTAAAACATCACTTTTTTAATAGCAAATGAAGAAGATAAAATGGCATACCCTTAAAATAACTATGCTCTTTCTTGCTATTGAAAAAAAAATCATTTTTAATGTCATGTTCTCTTAGTTAAAGAAGAAATACAGGGTTATTCTAAGTAAAATAATATAAAGAATTACATAACCATCTCCCCTTTGACATCCCTGAAATAAGCTGGTGTATACTTTTGCCATTATTCTTACTCATTCAAATGTAAATCTGGGTATAAGATTGTTTATAAAAATGAGGGGTGCCTGGATGGCTGAGTTGGTTAAGCATCTGACTCTTGATTTCAGTTCAGGTCATGATCTCACGATTAGTGAGTTCAAGCCCTGAATAGGGCTCCATGCTGACAATGTGGAGCCTGCTTGGAATTCTCTCTCTCTCCCTTTCTCTCTGCCCCTCCCCTACTCTCTCTCAAAAGAAATAAATAAAACTTTTATAAAAAGATTGTTTGTAAAAATGAGATCCTACTGTACATGTTTTTCTACTGCTTGCATTTTTTATGTATCCGTGTATAATAGAGAGCCATCAGGGGAGTGGGTAGAGATCTAAGTTGTTTTTTTCTCTGTTTACATTCTTTAGAATGGATGTACCATAATTTATGGAACTATTTTCTTACTATTGGGTATTCAGATTATTTGTCACTATAAATAGTGATTCAATAAATATCCTTTGTCATTATGTATTGGTACTATTTTTCCCCTCTAAGAAGCTCTAAAATGGAATGTCTGGGTCAAAAAATATATGTTTAAAAATTTTTAAGTACTCTGCTGAAATAATTTCTGCAAAAGCTATACAGCAGACAGTTTTAGACTAATTCTTTTCTTAAATTTTCCAGATAAGTCTTGATCACTTGAAAAAATTGCCATTTTAAAAAGAGCTGTTTTTTTTTCAAAACAACACAAAATATAAAATGAAGCACTCTGATATTTTTCTCTACAAATCTATATTTGTTGTCGTTTTTCCTATGAGACTGAATTATCTAGAAATGTAGAAATAAATGTAAGTTCTGTAATTATGATTTGAGATACATAATTTTACCTCAAAATGTTAACAAAAATAAGGTTTAAGATTCACAAAATCAAGCAAACTAAATACAAAGTATAAATACTTTACCAGGTTCCAAACATTATTATGCATTACTTCCATATTCATTATTAGCAAGTAATGGTATTATAGTAAGGAATTCATTGGGCCTCACTCTGATGGTTAAGTGGAAGTGAACTTTGTTATCTCACTGGGGTGGATTTATTTCATGACCTCAAGGGGAACAAAGTACTGGTAGGTTGCACTATAAGCAAGCTAAAAACATTAAATTGGTGTTTCTGAATGTGTACTACCTCTGGTGGTACGCAAAATTAATTAGTTGTGAGAATATATTCTAAGTGTTAATTGTGCTGGAATTTTAGCTCTTTTAACACAAACTAGAAGAAACATAACTAGAATATCAAACCACTGATTTCACATGTATTTGTTTTTATATATACATATGTGTATGTATCCACGTACTCTCATATATATGTATATGTATATATGCATAATGTGCAATTGACTTAACACAATATTAAAGTGGGTGTTTAAGGTTAAAAATTAACTTATTGAAAGAAAAATATTAAGTACAGATGATAATGTGTATATATATATATATATATATATATATATATATATATATATATATATTTTCTTTTAGAGACAGAGTGTGTGTGCATATGAGAAAGAGCGGGGGAGGAACAGAGAAAGAGAGAGAGGGAGAATCTCAGTCAGGGAGATTGCAGAGCCTGATGCAGGGTTGCATCCTACAACCGTGAGATCATCACAGAAGCCAAATTCAAGAGCCCAAGATTCAACCGGCTGAGTCACCCAGGCGCCCATATATGTATTTTAACAAAATATCTTTTGAGTACTTTCCATGGGCCAGATGTTGTATCAAGTGCTAGGGATAAAATGATACCTTCAGTCCAGTAAAAATTGTGAATCTGGAATAAAAATAACTGAGGTTTGGGGGGAAACTCTGAAAACACACATGGCCATAGTTTCATTTGCAACTTGAATGCTTAACTCTCATTTGTATCAACATTTTATTACACATCCACTCTGCAGAGGTAGCGATCTAACTTTTGCCTTACAGAATGCAATAACTGATATAACTGTGCACAGGTTTGTGTTGTCCAAACACAGTAGTTTCTTTTTCACTGTTCTTACCAGAACCAGCAGGTGGTAGGTGGGCATGCCACCCTACTCCATGCAGAATCAGGGTGGTAGCTCATAGAGGCTCTTCCGTCTTCTCCACGTGGTTTCAAGAGAACCCCGAGGGTTGTCTTCATTCTGGCTGCTGGGAAAACAGCATGGTGCCTGAGCATGGGAGGCTTTTGCCATCGAAGCCTGAATTTGACACGCAACTCTTCTACTCCTCATCCTTCTGATCAAACTCACTTGGGAGGCCACTGCTAACTTCAAGAAAGATTATAACAAGTAGGCCAGCTATGGACATGAGAAGAGAGGGAGCAGCCAGCAATTTCTGCCACTGTACTGTCTTGAATGTTAAGGCAGTCTTCAGAATTGGTCTTTGACCACCTAATCCTGGAATAATTATATAGGTACATTTGGGTTATGCATATAAGAAGTAACATAATACACATATATTATTACCATTTGGTCCAGAGTGCTAGGGAAGTGTTTTTTTTTTTTTTTTTATGATAAACATAAAATCTATAGTCCAAGATGTCTTAGAACTATTAGCCCTTTTTTCTACAGCCAGGCATCTCTAGTGATGAAACTCTTCTTCCCCTACATTCTCATCCCCTGAATCCCCCACCCCCATTCACCTGTATGAACTGTTTTCAATCTCTGCCACCTGGTTGTAGCTTGACCTCAAAGTCCGTGAGGACCTTCTCATTATCAAATCCAGTGGATTCTTCTTATTGGTCATTCTCGTTTTCCTTTTTCCATTAGTGACTCCTCTTGTTAGGTTTCTAGTAAATTCTTTGGATGTTTGGGTAGTACCAGTAGCATCAAACACCATATAAAGCTCTTACTACCTGCTAAAAACTACTCTGTGTAGTATTCAAATATTAACTCACTCAATCTTCATAACAATATTATGGGGCACATCTATTATTAACTGTGCTTATAAATGAAGACCCTGAGACATAGGGAAGTTAAGTGACTTGCTCAAGGTCACACAGCTCATCAGTGATGGGACTGAGGTTTGAACTCAAGCAGCCATTCTTCAGAATCTGTGCTCTCATCCTATAAGATATGCTGAATCTTCACTTTGTTTCTATAATAAGTCAAATTCTGCCAAATCATGGAAAGTTAATCAGAGCAAATTTATGGCAAATTCGTTTAATTCAGATTTTTCTCAAATTAGAGCTCCCATCTTCTTCTTGTCCTCTGGACTTCGGGTAATTTCCGTGGAATTTTATGTAAAGTCAGGGCATAAAGGGAGTGGGGAGCATCTGGTGCCCGTTATTCACCAGCTCATGCTGGCATTAGACAGTAACCTGAATGTATGCAGTTCAGTAGCCTGAACTATTCTTCTGCACTGCAGTCTACACTGCATTTTTTCACCCTGTGGCTCTTTTCCACACCCCAGCAAAAGAATACACTTCTTGAGACTCAGAGGCCTCTGTGTTTTCTCCAATTCTCTGCTTTCTCAGACCTACCTTTCTTGATGCACCTCCTTTTCATGGTACTACGCAGACGTTGAAAACCCTGGAAAACCAACTGCCTTCCAGACCCCTACACAGGTTCTCTGTGCCCTGAAATTGATGAACATAACTGGTGGTATGTGCTCTTCCCGAGGACTCAGGTCATGGCAGGAGGCAACTCTGCCTCTCCAATCCCATAGTTCTAACCCTCTGTCCTTCCTTCTCCCCTCATCTGCCTTTTTTGGGAAGCTCTCTTCTCCCTCCTCTGACCTTTGAAAGGTTTTCCTCTTTTGCCTTCTTTTCCATCCTACCCTCCATACCCTGGTCTTCTGTGTCTCTGGCAGGTTGTGTCATTTCTCCTTGGCTTCTTTTCTTCTTGCTGTCTCTAAATCACATACCTCTCTTAACCTGTACTCCTCTTTCACATAGTCTTTTACCTCCTCTTTATGGCTTCACCACTCATGTCCTTCTGGTTCTAAAATCTAAATCTCTATTTATTTTTCTCCCAGACTCTAATCCCAATCCCTATCTATGTACTAGACACCTTCATCTGAATACTCTGCTTCACCTTAAATTAGATCTGTCTCAAACAAAACCTCCCATCTTGTTTCAAAACCTGACGGAAAGTTCCAGATTGTTGTTGTTCATGGGTACACTTCCAAGATGAGTACGATCTTGTAGTTAATATGTACTTGATATTTGTTGAAAGGATGAACAAACGCTTATTGAAGACTTATTGAAGCCTTATTGAAGTCTTCTATTTTTCTGCTATTCTGACGACTTTGTTATCATCCCCTTCTCTCTCACCATTCAAGCTGGTTATTATAATGGAAGGAAAAAGGATTTTTCAGTTAGTCCCCTTTTTCTTGTTTGATTTCCTGAAGCTGACAATTTCTATCTTACCAATTTCTCATTGGTCATCTAATTTATTTGCTCATTGAATTTTGTTTATTTGTTGAAGATTGGTTTACTTGTTTTCAAAAGCTCTTCTTTTGGTTGCTTCTGTGGGATTAGAGGTCAGGTGCCTCAGAGGTCTCTGGTTTCCTCACTCCAAGACTCTGGACCACATCTTCCTCTAGATGCTGATTCCAACAAATGTCCAGAAAATTTCTGGAGTGTATTAGTCAGCTTGCACCACAGAACCAATAGAGCATGTGTGTGTGTGTGTGTGTAGAGAGAGATTTATTATAGGGAATTGATTCATATGATTATGGAGGCTAAGAAGTCCCAAGATCTATAGTCAGCAAACCGGAGACCCAAGAGAGCCATAGGTATAGTTCCAGTCTGAGTATAAAGGTCTTAAAAGCAGGAGAGTCAATGTTGTAATTGTAATGTGAGTCCAAGTCCAAAGACAGGAGGAGACCAGTATCCCAGCTGGAAGACTGGGAGAAAGAGAGAATACAGTCTATATTACTAAGCCTTTTTGTCCAATTCAGGCATTTAGCAGATTGGAAAAAGCCCACCCACACTGGGGAGAGCAGTCTGTTTTACTTGTCTACCAATTCATATGTTAATCTCATCCCAAAGCACCCTCACAGACACACCCAGAATAACATTTAACTAAATATATAGGCACCTTGTAGCCCAGTCAAGTTGACACATAAAATTAGCCATCATGGTTACACATATGATAATACTAGGATTATATATGATAATAGCCTGAAAGGCCTTCATTTTATTTTAATGTGGTAAGCTGGTTTGGATTCATATTTATTACTGTATTATATGTCATTTTTAATCAGTGTACTCTAGGGGTGCTTGGGTGACTTGGTTAAGTGGCTGCCTTTGGCCCAGGTCACGATCTCACGGTTTGTAACTTCAAGCCCTGCGTCAGGCTCTGTGCTGACAGCTCAGAGCCTAGAGTCTGCTGCGGATTCTGTGTCTCCTCTCTCTGCCCCTCCCCAGCCTGCACTCTTTCTCTTTCTCTCAAAAATAAATAAACGTTAAAAAACATCTTTAAAAAATCATTGTACTTTATTCAATCTGCTATCAATGCACTTGTGATTGTTTCCTTATTTTTATTTATCTGTTTTTATAATTATGAACAGTGCAGCCATGACCCTCACTGTTTCTATTCTCCTTTTCATGCTTCATTTCTTCATATTTGAGTTTCCAAAATCATCAGAAATTGATTTATTGGATCTGTAATGTAGAGCCTAAGGAAGTAGAACTTCTTACGGAAGCGACCACAGCACCGGGCAAGGTGTGATGGGACGTCATACCATTTGCAAACACAGTCCAGAAGAAAAGAGTAGGTAGAATCATGGAAAGAACCGGACCTTGTGCACTGAAAATGGGTTTCGTCTCTGAGTAAATCGGTGATCTGGAAAATTTGCTTCACTTCTCTGAATCTCAATTTCCTCACCTGTAAAATGGGACAGTAGTGCTTGCCCCACAGGATTATTGGAGGAATTTAAGACCGAATAGAATATTGGTATATACAAAGATATTCACTGACATAGTCTATTTTTCTTGCCTTTTTGCTCTATTTCCCAAAAAGTAATCGATGTCAAAGCGTTTTAGATCATGGGTAGAGTAAGGTGGAAATGCTCTCTGTATGTATGGTCATATATTAGGACCAATAAGTTTTGAGCTGAATTATAGCCAGGCACCTACTATCTCTTTGTAAGCAGAATGTAAATCACTTTCCTTGAGATGTTTCTCTTTGTTTGCCAGAATTCATTACCAGAGAGTTTCCAAAGCGCTATCCATTATGTCAGGGCCAGTAAGTGCATATATGGCTTTTGTAAGGAGGTATACTATCCAGAGTTGAGCAAGGTTTTAATAACTCTCTAAAATCATCACTGCCAAAGTGGCTCCAGACTAGGGGAGTCATGGCCACGTTAGCCCCTAGGAAGGGGCTGTCAGTGTTAACTGGGTGACTGGCACTCAGTCATGTGCCCATTTGATGGTGTGGCCTCACTCTGATCATGGGCATTATGTTGAATGGCTAAATAAAAGATCATTTTTTCCTTCCAATCTGACTGGAAAAGAGAAAAGCACATAGTTAATACTATGTTATGCCATCAGGGGACATGAATCCGGGAAACTGACACGTTGAACTTTTAAACTCTGAGTTTTAAGCTTTTAATAACTGTTTTGTGAATGTGATTCCCCGGTTTGGAAATGGGGAAATGATTTGCTCACTCAGAAGTAAATGTGTTATTTCTTAAAACTGAACAAAGATTGGAACCGTGTTTTCTCCATGCTATTCCCCCTGAAATTGGTATAGTTCTCCTGCTAATCTGTGATGGTGGCGACTTAATTCATCATTATGTTTTGTCATGTATATTTTGAGCTCTTCTGGGGAGTAGAGGTAGCATTCCTCTGAGATCCTGAATGCTTAGTATTTCAACAGCAGGATCACGATATAGTTGGTAGAATACTGGCCTGGGTCTTATGGGCCAATCAGCAAAAGAATATTTACTGAGTGTTTACCCCACGCCATGAGGTAGTTAGATGGTAGAAGCATAATGGTAAGTAAAATATCCTTGAATCTGTGGACCTTCAAAACTAGAGTCTGTGATGAAGGAAATAAAGGAAATACACATATATACACACATATTCATATACATGCACACCCACACCTACACATGTATACACATATGTACACGTACATACACACATGTACACATCCACACCCACACACACATTTACATGAATGCACACACATTTACACAAATGCACATACACATATACATACACACACTCCACACATATACATACATGCACACACATACATCCACGCATATGTACCCATAGATATACACATACCCAAACATATACATACATACACACAAATGCACACACACCTATACATCCACATCCACACACACATCTTCACACATATGCACACATCCACACTTATCCATGTGTCCACACACATCTACGCACAAACACATACACAAATGCGTACACATATACACATAAATACACACATGCCCACATACACACATACACACACACAGACACACACACTAAAAGTTGTATAGTGTGGTGGAATTGACCAACTACTTGGAATTAGTTAAAGCTGGATTCAAATCCTAACTCTGTGTCTTATTAGTTATGTCATCTTGGACACATCAATTAACCTGTGATTGTTTTCTGTTATAGGGAGAAATGTGACAATTAAAATTGAAATCCAATGCTACATAAAGTGCCTAGTCCCATTGATGGCAAAAATAAACCCTCAGTAAGTTGAAATTATTAATAATGAGACTGTGAAGTTACTGAGAAATGCTCAATAATATTGACTGTTTACAAAGTTGTGATTCATTTCATGTAACAGATAAAGGTCTGAAATTGGAGGTAAAGCAAGTTCTATCTCTTTGCATGTGTGTACGTTTGTAAATTCAATAATACTTTTTTTGTTGATTTACACTGTGATTTTAAGAATATTTATCTTCTTTACTGATTATTTGTGGCTTTTATCTTACCTCACCCTAATTTTTGACCTACCCCATTCTTCCCCCTGCCTAGTTACCTACTGTATAACAACAGTTGATTCTGGTCACGAGGTTTTCACTAGAGTGGAGAATTTTAATGTAATGCAAACCATCATTTTATTTCCACAGATTTACTTAAAGTAAGGCACACCATTGTATTTTGTAAAGTAATTTTTCCTTCACTGTGAGTTATACTTAAAACTGTGGCATTGAGGGGAACCTGAGCAGCTGACTTTTGATTTTGGCTCAGGTCATGGTCCCAGGGTCATGAGATCAACCCCTGCATCAGGCTCTGCGCTGAGAGTAGAGCCTACTTAGGATTCTGTCTGTCTGTCTGTCTCTCCCCCCCCCCCGCCCCTCCCCTGCTCTCACTATCTCTCTCTCTCTGAAATAAAAACAAAAACAAAATAAAATAAACAATTTAAAAGAATTTAAAACTGTGGCATTGAACATGAGTATATTTAATATATTTCTTAGAGATTTTTTTAACATGGTATCATTTTAGAGGAATAAAAAGTTTTGCTTTCTTCTCTAAGATGTTGTGATTTTTCTTTCAGAGATTTTACAAACTATCCAAATCTGGACTTGGGAGGTAGAGACTGGACATTGGAAAAATTTAAGCATATTTTTAATGGGAAAAAGAAATCTGATTTCATTTATGAAGTATATATGAAGTATCAAGAAGACAGGTTTCTAGAGATTTGAAAAATAAAATACATTTTAAAAGTTGGGAAAAAATACAGATTGGGAAACAGTTTTATCTAAATTATTCTTTATTTTTTGCTCTAAATTGAACGTAATAATATATTGAACTAGCTACTTAGGGAATATAGATTTTTGGTTAATACATTTTCATTTAGTTATTTTTATTAACACACTAATCATTTTATTAATGACAGGGAATCATCTATATTTATCTTTGTTGGAAAATCTTTTCAATATGCATAATGTATTTTTTGATCTCAGGGAAATATGATAATTAATATAATTGGGATATTTAAGGTTTTTTTGGTCTAGAGTATTTCCACACTTAGGGATCATCAGCCTTATCATCTATCTATTGTACAGGAATCTGGACTAACAATAAACTTCCCACAGGATATTTATATTGTATATTCAAGAAAGTCAAACTAGCTAAATTCTTAGGTGTGTGATTACTAGTTTAAATTACTAAGAGTGTCTTGGGATACCTGGGTGACTCAGTAGGGCATCTGACTCGATTTTGGCTCAGGTCATGATCCCGGGGTCATGGGAAAGAACCCCGTGTTGGGCTCCACACTAGGTGTGGAGCCTGCTTGGGATTCTCTCTCTGTGTCTCTCTGCCCTTCTCCCCTGCTCTCATACTCTCTCCCTCTCTAAAATTAAAAAAAAATGTTAAAATATAAAGGTTAGGAGTATCTTTATATATTTATGTATATGTGTGTGTAATATCTGTATAATTCCAATAATATCTAAAAGCAAGACATTAAACCTCTCTCAGCCTTAGCTTTTTCTGCAAAAAGAGGATATTGGTAAGGAAAGCCTTAGATCTCCAGCATAGGACATTGGGGAATAAAATCATCAGCATCAAAGACTTTGTAAAGCACAGCTCAGTTTAAGAGTGTGAATCATTGCTTGAAAAGTTATTTACAGTTAGGTCTTCATTTCCTTGGACATCCATAACCTTTGTATGAATCTTAATAACAACATGTGTGGCATTGCTAGAGCTGAGGGGTCATTATGTGTGAACTCATATGCCTACTGGATTCTGTACCCTTTGGAAGAAATAATCTTTGCATTCATTTGCTGCCTGGTTCTAGAAATGTTTGAATGAATGAATGAATGAATGAATGAGTGAATGATGTTAAAGTAGAGGACAGAGGATTTATGGTACATCATTATTTCTGTCATTGACCATTTATCCATTTATTGTTTTATAGTCTCCAACCCACAAAAGGAATTGTGCAGGTTAAGATGGACTGAGTAATGGGAAGCATTAGGTTCCTAACTGGAGAGTTGGAGGATTCGTTTAGGAAATTAATAAATGAAAAGAGGATGAGAAGAAAGAACAGGTTCCCTCTGAGAAGTATTAGTCCTTGTCCAGGATACCATAATGGCTGGGTCTTTTCTTCCCAGTGAAATTTGAGCACCCACAGTGGGCACTGCATCATGAGTTCATCGTTGACTCCATAAATTTGGAGATAATTAGCAGGACTCATGGAAACTGTTCAGTATAATTTGGTTTAGATAAGGAAATGGAGGCTCTATGACCTGATATCTCACATCACCTTAATGGTACAGCTTAATTTGGTTACTCATCTCCCAGCGCCAGGGCTGTGTTCCAGCCATCCCATCTAATTTGACCAGGATAGTTTTTAGATAATTGCTTCTGTCTATTGAGCTAGAATGGTCAGCTGTGACAGCCAGTATGTACTTGTCTAATTTTTCAGAGCCTTGAAAATTGACACCTTCTTAGATGTATACACATCATTTCACTTTCTCTATGGATAGGAAATACGAAGAGAGCAAGAGATGGTAGGTATTGCTAGAGAGTTTCTTTCCTATTGGACAGTCCCCCACTTGAATGACCAGGTAAGAACCTTAGAGCAGGTGGAAATAGGGAGACTATATAAATCTGTCTCCTTAAGCCCAGCACAGAGAGTACAATGATGCAACTTTGATGGCTTCTGGAACATTTCACTGAAGTACACGTGAGATTTCCCTCATTATTAATGGAATATAGTTTACACAGTTTGGGAGAAGTCCATTAGCTCTGTCCAATTCTGCTTTTGTCTTTAAGGAAAAGTGTTTCTGTACCTCAAGTTGTGCTTGATTGTTCCTGCCTCTGTTTCTGTTGTCTGTCCATGAAAAGGCTGAGCAGAAAGTGAGTGTTCTGTAACAGGCAGCAGAAGAAAAGTTGGGCTTGCACACACTTTGGGGACTCTCAGCCTCACTCATGTGCAGTCAATGTACAGAATTAGAGGCAGGGTTCTGAGAGAAAAGCATCACAGCTCTACCAGTGTCAGTCTTATCTACTGGGCTTAGATGCTGAAGCCAGATAGCTTCAGCTTGTGATAACAGTCATCTCACATGGTCCTACAAAAGATACCACAGGGTAATGTGACTGGTAAAATCATCTTTCCAGCTTGCAATGTTGAAGATCTCCTTCATAGACTTCTCAATGTTTATTTATTTTTGGGACAGAGAGAGACAGAGCATGAACGGGGGAGGGGCAGAGAGAGAGGGAGACACAGAATCGGAAACAGGCTCCAGGCTCTGAGCCATCAGCCCAGAGCCTGACGCGGGGCTCGAACTCCCGGACCGCGAGATCGTGACCTGGCTGAAGTCGGACGCTCAACCGACTGCACCACCCAGGCGCCCCTCATAGACTTCTCAAACATGGTGGCCATTATTGGCACTCGTGAAGAGCTATAGTAGAGAGCATCCTCCCTGTGTTCAGATTCTTTGCCATATGACTTTGTAGCTCCTTCCACTAAAGACATAGAGTATATTTTTATGCCCCTTAACTTGGAATTTCTGTGTGGTTTGCTTGAGTCAGTGGGATGTTAGTGGGCATGATGTCATGAAAAGCATGGGGAGTATTATGCATTTGGTCTTGCTCTTTGCCATGATGGGAGAAGATGCCCATGTTTGCCATTGAGTCTGAGGAGGATGAAGAGAGACATGTGAAGTAGTCACCTTGGCTTAAATTAGCTAACTGCAGGCTGTGAACATTCTCATGACATAAACAAATACTTACTGTATGCTCCTGACATTTTGTGGTTGTTACACAACGTTATTGTGACTATAACTAACCGGTACAAATACAGGGAAGTAAAGTAACTGTTTGAATTTCTGTCCTAATTGGGATTTTTAAGCAGAAGAGTGACTATTAATAGTGACGTAGGATAACACATACATACAAGGACTGTCCTGGGTAAACCATCACACGTGACCGCTGAAAACCCAAGAATTTCTTTGCTTTTGCTAGCCCTAGAAAGATTCTTGATGTGTCATAGTAAATAAGTGAAGAATAAAGAAACATACTCCATTTTCATTCATTTTACTTATTTTGTTAAAATGTACTCAAAATGTATTTGGCAGGAACAGAGCTGATCGCAAATGGCTTGCACTTGATTAGGGGAGGGGAGAAATGAAAAAAATATAATTGTCTCATCTCTTGGCATGTGTGGATTTTGCAGTCGGAGTTATAACTTGGTCAGGCAGTCATGTCCACAACGTGTAGAAATTTGAAATCATCCAGAAGCATGGCTCACAAGTGCTTATACCTTGCTACTGGTGTGCAGAAGTAATTAATGACTTAGTAAGTGGGCCTCACCAGCTACTTTGCACTTTGTATACAACTTGGCCTACATGATCTTTTCAATTCCTTGTAACTCCTGTAAAATAGGTAAAAGGCTTCATTGTGGAAAACTGTGATCACCAAGTGACAAAAACTGTAATGGAAAAACTGAAGAGGTGGCTCACTTGAAGTAGGCATGTAGAGGTAGGAAACAGAAAACTCTCCCCCACCCCCCGAAATAGAATTTTGGAGAAAGCCAGAAACTATAGAACTCTTTCTTTACAAATGTAGGAGTTAATCACTCAGGAGCAATGAAGATTTATAATTCTAACCAGTAGTGATATGCCCATGCACACTCATATACACACAAACATATACATATGTACATATACATACATATCTGTGTTCCATCATGGTAGGCAGAGAGCCTACATGGAAATGAGAAGACTAAAGACGGGACATACAGGCTGGTTCATGGTATTAAGCTTTTTCATCTAAGTAAAAACACATCCCCCAAAGTACACAAATAAATGGATCATCACAAAGCAAATTCATGTACGCGACTTACAATTAATAAGACCGCTTGAGCGGGTTATAGGTTTGAATTCCCAGATGTAAGATGTGCAATTAGATGTATGCAGCACCAGCTTTACTTAGCTTAAAAAAAAATTTAAGCCAATCTGCAACTTCATTACAGAGACCTCAGACACTCCGATGCAGCTTCTGATGCCCCAAATCATTGCATGAGGATCCATGTAGGTCACCAGTTTGACAAAGACTAACACAAGTATGGATCACATCCACATAGGGAGACACCCAAGCTTGGGGACTTTCAGCTGAACTACTTTGCTAGCCACGTAGCTCTATATTCTTTTGTCCTTAAATTTTAAGTTACACAATGAACAGTCCTGACAGTCATGCACACTGGGGTAAAGATATTCATGTATCAATATCCAATATATAATATTAATATAACATCAGGGTTGATGTTATAGAAAATAAAAGATTCCTCCCTGTCTCCCAAAAGTCCTCCTAATGCTTTTTTTAAAAGTTTATTTTGAGGGAGAGCACACATGTGAATGGGGGGCAGGCAGAGAGAGAGAGAGTCAGAGAGAGACAGAGAGAGAATCCCAAGGATGCCACACTGTCAGCACAGAGCCCAACTCAGGGCTTGAGCTCACCAACCGTGAGATCATGACCTGAGCTGAAATCAAGAGTTGGATACTGAACCAACTGAGCCACCCAGGAACCTTTTTATGCTTCTTATTAATAGACTGCTTCTCCTGGTGATCACCATCATGACTTTATTCCTGCAGGTTATTTTCTAAGTTTACATAAAAGAAAACTACACTGCATACCTTTGTGGCTGGCATCTTTTGCTTATCATCATACTTTTCAGATATATCATATATTTTTTATCATATTTATGGTTAGTGTCTTATTGTATGCATATATTATAATATATTCATCCTATTGCTGATTGACATTTGGATTGTTTCTAATTTATATAGCTTGAATAAATCACGTTTCCATGCATGTTCTTGAAAATATCTTTCGGTACATATGTACATGCGATTCTGTTGGATATCTGCCTAGGAACGGCATTGTTTGGTCCTAGGGCAACCCCATGTGTAAGTAGCTATTGACAAACTTTTCCCAAGTGGCTACACCAATTTGTAGTTCTATTGATCCTAGGAAGTAGCGGATGAGAGTTCATCTTGATCCATATGTTCTACACGTAGGGGGCAGAAAAATTTTCCTTCTACCTTTCCAGGTTCTTTGGTTGGCTTAATTAATTGACTTAAGACAAATTAACAAGGGAAAAACAAATTTAATTGCATACTTATGGGAGCCCCTTAAAAAATACGAGACTCCAAAGTTATCAAAGCAGGAGGCTTTTATAACTTTTAGATGAGGAAATAATAAATTTGTGAAGAATTGACAAGACTAAGGGGCTTGGGGCTTGCAGTAGTAAATTAGTGAGGAAGGAATAGGTTTGTTTATACAGCCTTCTCAGTCCTAAATTCCTATCTCTGATGATAAGGATGGCCTGTACTCTCTCTGTGTAAGGGGGGCACCTTTCACATGGGAGACACATTTCCTGCTTCCAGGGAGACCAGGGCCAATGTCCTTCTTGCACTGTTTCTCAAGTAACTTGAATTCAGAATAACCAATATCACAATCATCTGCATATGCTGCTCCCCTGCATAGAACATTTGATATTATCCATAATTTTTATTACTGCTACTCCTAAGGGTGTGTGGTGGTAATATTACATTTCTCATCTCCAGTTCTCTGTGAAGTCCTGAGGTCTAAGACATTTTCAAATATGTATTGCCATTTGAATATCCTCTCTGGCGAAGCACCTGTTCACATGTTTTCTTTATTTCTATTGGAATATCAGTCTTCCTCTTTTTCATTGGTATGGTGTCTTTCTAGATTCAGAAGGGGAATCCTTTGCTGGTTATAATAGGTACAACAGACATTCTCTCTCCTCTCTCTGGTTTGCTTTTTCACTGTCTCAGTGGCATCTTTAAATGAACAGAATTTCTTCATTTTAATATCGTTCATTTTAGCAAAATTTTCCTTTATGGGTAGCACTTTTATTATGTTTATGGATTTTTTTTTTGTAATTCAGATTATGAAACTATTCTCCAGTATAAGCCAAGTGCTTCATCATTTTATTACTTAAAAAAAAAAATTAAACCCTGATAGGATAATAATCCCTTCTTGTTATTTTTCAGGAGTGGCTTGAATGTTTTCACATTTTGTAGTTTTCTTGTGAACTTTAGAATTAGCTTGTCAGTTTCCCCCAAACGATGGTTGCTTGGATTTTTACTGAGTTTGCTTTGAATCTATAGATCATTCTAAGGACAAATGACTGACACCTATTCTCACAGAACTCAGTTAATTGATTCATGAACATAAATATCTCTATGTCACTTTTTAAAAATTAATCTTAGTGATGATTTTTGGCTTTATGATTAGGGATCTTACATATGTTTTTATAGATTTTCCTAGGTATTTGATATTTTTGATGCTGCAGTAAATTACATCTGTTTTAAAATTTTATTTTCCAATTGTTGCTGCTATAGAAATACAAATTAATTTTTGGATATCACCAGTACATTTTTGGATATCACCAGTACATTTATTAACTTGATCATTTGTTTTCTTTTGAATTTTTATATAGTAATCTGTCACTTATAAATAACAGTATTATTTCCTCCCTTCTGGTTCTGTTACCTTTTTTCTTCTTTTCTTGACTTATTACACTGAGAAGGAACTTCAGTGCTGTGTTCAATACAATGGTGGTGTTAATCAACATTCTGGTATCATTTCTGATTTTATGAGGCAAAATTTTTAACATTTTTCTACTGAGGTGATTTTACCATAGGTTGTTTGCATGTATATGCTTCCTCCTTGCTCAAATCAAGAAATTTCCCTTTGGTTCTTAGTTTGCTCATTGTTTTGTTTTTCATTAGTATGAATGGGTGTTAAATTTTTTCAAATGCTCTTTCTGTATGTATCAGTTGAGATGACTTCCCCCCCTTGTCTATTCTCTTAATGAAGTGAATTAAATTGATTATTTTCAAATGTTGAACCAACTTTTCTTTTCCAGAGTAAGTCTGATCTCTTTATGACATATTAGCCTTTTTATATATTGCTGATTTTGATCTTTCACAAATATTTTTCAACCAATCATTATTAAATATGTATCTTAACTTTGCTTCCTTTTAATATGCATGACTAGTTTTGATAAGATTATGCCAGGCTTTTAAAATGATCCAGAAAGTTTTTCCTCTTTTTTCTGTTTGGAAAAGTTTGAGTAAGATGGGTGGTAGTTTTTCCTTAAATAGTTGTTGAATTCATTGATAAAGCCATCTGGACCCAGATTTTTCCTCATGGCTATGTTTTTAATTATAGATTCAATTACCTTATAGTTACAGGGTAGTCATTTTTTTCTTTTTGTTAAAAGATTTTTCCAGGAATTTTTACTTATCTGAAATTTGATAAGCATTGGTATCAAAATCTTGGTAATATCCTCTTCTTATCTTTTTAATATTTGCAGTATCTGACCCATAACCTCTCCTCATCCTCTGTATTGATTTTTTTCTTTCTCTCCTATTTATTAATTCACTTTCACTAAGCGTTAATCACTTTGATTCATGTTTTTAAGACACTATTTTTTAACTTTGATTATCTTCATTATATTTTTTTATTTAATTTTTTTGAGAGAGAGAGCACACAAGCAGGGGAGAGAGGCAGGAGGTAGAGAGAGAAAGAGAGAGAGAGAGACAGAGAGAGAGAGACAGAGAGAGACAGAGAGAGAGAGAGATATTCTCAAGCATGCTCCATGCTCAGCGTGGAGACCAATGGAAGGCTTGATCCCACAACCCTGGGATCTTGACCTGAGCCACAATCAAGAGTTGGATGCTCAACCGACGGAGCCACCCAGGCGCCCCTGATTATCTTAATTATAATTTTAGTTCCTATTTTATTTCTTTCTGCTCTTTTTTGTGACCTGATTTCTCTTCTTAAGTTTGATATGCATGCATGACTTTTCTAACTTCTGAACATAGAGGACTATAATGCAGATTTTTTAAAGCATGTTTCTTTTCTAATGAGAGCTATAAATATATGAAAAAAATGTAAGGCTATATACATGAGAAGCTATATCAATTCTTTTTCTTCTAAGATCCCTTTGCCTGTATTCTATAAATGTTGTTCTTTTTTATATTAATTTATTTTAAATAGGCTTCATTTCCATTGTGATTTTTAAATTTAATTTTATTTTAGAGACAGAGAAAGAGAGTTCAAGTGGGAGAGAGGAGCGGAGGGAGAGAGAGAATCTTAAGCAGGCTCCACACTCAGCACAGAACTCAGTGACGGGCTTGATACCATGATCCTGGGATCATGACCTGAAAGAAAATCAAGAGTCAGATGCTCATAGGACTGAGACACCCAGGTGCCTCATGATTTCTTTTTTGTTTCATCGTTTATTTATCCATGTTTTGGTTACCCTCCAATGAATGGAGATCTTTCAGTTAACATTTTAAAGTTATTTCTAGCTTAATTCCACTGTGATCAGAGAGGATACCCTGTATGATTCCAATCATTTGACAGTTCTGGAGACTTTTTGCAGGCAACGTAAGATAAATGTTCTCCAGTCTTTGCAAATAATGTCTATTTCTTTTTTTTCTAAAAATTTTTTAGTTTATTTATTTTTTAAGAGAGAGAGAGAGCAGAGGAGGGGCAGAGAGAGAGGGAGAGAGAGAATCCCAAGCATACTCTGTAGGGCTCAAACTCACAAACTGTGAGATCATGACCTGAGCCAAAATCAAGAGCCAGATGCTTAACCATCTGAGCCACCCAGGTGCCCCAATAATTTCTACTTTCAGTACTAGGCATTCACTTCTGTCTGGCTTACTTATTGTGTTGGTCAAATCTTTCATAGGATATTTGAATTATTTTTTTCAATCTGCTTGATCTCACTGACTACTAAGCGTGTTAAAGTCTCTAACTACAATCTCAGATTTTTTTCTTCCTATTTTTATTTTATATGTTATAGGTTTAGATGCTCTCTTATTAAAGGCACATGTATTTGTAATTATTAACTCTTCCTGGTGACTTGATGGTTTTATCATTATAAAATGTTCCTCTTTATCTCAACTAATGCTTTTTCCCTTACAGCAAACTCTCTTTGGTTAGTATAGGTACACTAGCTTTGTTAAGTATTCTTTATGGCAGATTTTAAAAATATTTTTAGTTTAAATATCTGATATTCTTTCACTTTTCAGTTGTATCTAAAAGCAGCATATAGTTGGGTTTAATATTTTGAAATATGTTGATGATCTTTTTAAAATTTGGATGTTTAGGGGCACCTGGCTGACTCAGTCAGTAGAGCGTGCGGCTCTTGATCTTGGGGTTGTGAGTTTGAGCACCCACTTTGGGTATAAAGATTGCTTAAAATTAAAATATTAAAAAAATTTTTGGATATTTAGCACACTTAAATTTAATATGATTATTTTTATGTGTGATTTTATATCTTCCTTCTCATCCTTCATATTTGATAAGGTTCACTTTCTTTTCTCTTGACTTCTTCTGGATTAATTATTATTATCTCCTTTTATCCTCTATGAATTTGTTATTTATCCATGGTTTTATTTTTCTTTTAAGAGTTAACCCAGTGATTACAGTGTGTGTCATTCACTTCTCAGTCCATATTACAAATTTGTACTTTCTCTCTTTCCTGAGAATGTAAGGATTTTAAAATTCTTTAATTCTCTTTATTCCCTTTCTGTGTTACGCTATTGTTTTGGGTGTGTATTCATTAAATATATGTTTAAATCCCACAATGAGTCATTATTAATAGTTTCTCCTGTTAATGGTAATTCAAGTTCCCATGCATTATTCTTTTACATTACTCTTCATTCTTTTTATCTTTGAGTTTCTCCCTAGCATTGAACTTTTCTTCAGTAGTATTTCTTTTATTCTTTCTAGAAAAATGTTTTCTTTTACATTTATCTTTGAAGGAAAACATTTGCTTATTTTGAAATATTATATTGGCAGTTATAGTTTCTTTGCTTCCTTCGAAGTGAGCTATCAGTTATCTTTTTACTTCTTTGAAGATAATTTATCTTTTATAACCCAGCTTTTAAAAATAATCTTTTCAAAAATTGTATAGCTTTACGTGATGCATTTTAGTGTTGTTTTCTTTTAAATTCGCCTTCATCATGCTTGACATTCAGAGGCTTCTTAGATTTGTGACTGAATAGGTTTTCTTAGTTATTATATTTTAAAATATTGCTTCTCTTCCATTTTCTTTTATCTCCTTATTTGGGGTTCTAATTATATGTATGTTAGATTTTTTTAAACAATTTAACGTTTTTGCGTTTTTTTTTGTTTTTTGTTTTTGTTTTTTTTTTTTGAGACAGGGAGAGACAGAGCATGAACAGGGGAGGGTCAGAGAGAGGGAGACACAGAATCTGAAACAGGCTCCAGGCTCTGAGCTGTCAGCCCAGAGCCTGACGTGGGGCTCGAACTCACGGACTGTGAAATTATGACCTGAGCCGAAGTCGGCTGCTCAACCGACTGAGCCACCCAGGCACCCCCGATTTTTTTTTCACTGCAGTACTCTTACATTCCTTTTTTGAATATACTGTCATATACTTTTTTCCATGTTTTTTCTCTTTAAAAAAATTGATCCTCCATTATGGATATATTCCTGACATTTATTCCAATTCACTAATTCTCCCTGTCATGATATCTAATCTGCTTTTAATTCTATCTTTTTATTTGTTAATATCAGTTATTTGGTTTTCCTTTTTTCAGGATTTTCAATTGATTCTTTTCTTCTTTAAGAACAAATCTTAATCTTGCCTTCAGTTTTTCAAACATATATAGTTAATTTATAATCTGTCTGATAACCCCTTTGTGGGTTCATTTCTGTCACCTGTTGTTTTTCTTCACTTTATAATATGTTTTTTCTCCTCTATAGCTGGTGATTTAATTTTTTTTTTTTATTTTAGAGAGACAGTGTATACAAGAGGAGGGAGAGGGGAGTCATGGGAGAGAAAGAATCCCAAGCAGGCTCTGTGATGTCAACACAGAGTCCAATGCAGGGCTCAATCCCACAAACTGTGAGATCATGACCTAAGCCGAACTCAAGATTCAGACACTCAACAAACTGAGCCACTCAGGTGCTCCAGCAGCTGGTGGTTTTTAAAATTGTGTTCAATTTATGTGAAACTTGGTATATGAAATGATTTAGAGATAATGTACAACCTAAAACTTATTTTTTGTTTTATCATCCTTTGCTCAAGATTTATTTTTCATTCTCACAGAAAGTTATAAACTCAACCACATCTGGATCATCTTAATCCAATTAGAATTAGAAATGATATCAATCTGGGACTTAGGTTCTGAAACAGGGTCAATTTCTAGTTCACCTCTCTTGCTAAGGTGTCACTCTCCCTTTCCTCCTTTATATACTCTGAAGTCAAATTCATGTCATTCCTTCCCTGCGATTATCAAAAGTTCCGCTCAGCTCTTCGTGTCTCAACAGACTCTTGAAGAATTAGCAGACAGCTTGGACAAAATCAGCTCACAATGCTCTGCTCAATTATCTACTTTTCCTTTGTCTCCCAGACATTAACCTATAATTCTTTGCTTTTTTTAATCCTTGATATCTATAAATGGATGTCATCTTATAATTTTTTTCTAGCTATAGTTTCATGAACAAGGTTGGTCGAATTTCATTGTCCCCCATTACTGGAAACAGAACTTGGTGTTTAGTGAGATTTTGATTGTGAGAAAGAATAATGGCCTGAGCATGACATGAAAGGAGTCAAATTTGGTAATATTGGCAGAACTCGACTAACTGGTCTAGAATAGAATGCTGTTTGAAGAGAAAAGGAGAGCCACTGTCCACTGGAGCTACATGATGGGTGGGTTTCAGGTGCATAGTTAGAAGCTTGGACTTTATCCTGCTGGTGAGTGGTGAGACGCTCAGGATTTAGGAGTGGGGGAGAGAAATGATTTAAGTGGCATTTTAGAAGGATGAATCTTACAGATTACTGTCTTGCATGCACTGATATCACAGAATATTGAATCTGATGCCAAGAAAAGACCTTAGTCTCACAGGAAGAACTATATTTTGAATACCACCATCAGTTCTTGTAGCTATTCTTACCCAAAACTTATTTTCTAGAGGCATCCCTTATTTTAGACTTGGGCACCAGAAGTAATTTTGGTCGATGGGCTGTTCTCAATATTTATATCATGTTAAAAGTCAAATAGCCACTGGGGAGAGAGGTTATGTGCTTCCTTACACAGTGGAAATCTCAAAGGTCCTAAAAACAGACGTGTCTAACCTATAGATTGGATCCTTGGACACCTGCAGCTGCCTTCACAGCACTGACTTAAGTAATTAAAAGAAAATCATTGAGCCTTTGTGATGCTTTGTGCCTCCCGCTCATGGCAGATTGTAAATCCTATTTACATTGCACATCTCCCTTCCTTCATCAGGAAGACTCCATTGCTTTGGAACTGAGAATTTCAGAGCTATAAGGAACGTTAAAACTCATCTTTGTTCACCCGCCTTAGTTTACAGATCTGGAACCGAAGCCCAGATTGTCAGTGGAACTTATCCAAAGTCGCACAGCTGGTTAATGGAAGAGCTGGAAATACAACCAGAATCGTTTGGATCCAAGCCCTCTAGAGTACTTTTCATTCCAAAACAGATTTTAAAAGATCTAACAGGTTACATGCAACTATAAATATATAAATCACAAGGCTAAATAGCAGATATATAGTTCACAGATAGGAGAATACTTACTAATGTTTTACATTTTTGTACAAAAGAAATACATGGACCAGCTAAAGGCTTTAGGGTACGCCCCAAATAATCTACATTATATTGTAATGTGTGCATTTGTCTCTGGTCAAGGGAAGGTTGTCTTCCCAATTCCCAAAGGAGTTCATGAGTCAGAAAAGATGAAGAATCACAACTTAAAACTTCTTAGATGATTGGAGTTAACATGTAGCATCCATTCGTTCGACTCTGTGCCAGATACTTTGGGAGAGACTCAGGATTCAAAGGTAAATGTAAGAAGAACCGTACATTCTTCTGGGGGAGATAAATTGTCGTGTAGCAAATAAGTGATACAAATTATTGGTTAGAGGGGTGCCTGGGTGGCTCTGTTGTTTGAGCATCCGACTTTGGCTCAGGTCATGATATCATGGTTTGTGAGTTCTAGCCCCGTGTCGGGCTCTGTGCTGACAGCCGGAGCCTGGAGCCTGCTTTGGATTCTGTGTCTCCTTCTCTCTCTCTCTCTGCCCCTCCCCCAATCGTGCTCTGTCTCTCTGTTTCTCAAAAATAAATAAATGAAAAAAAAAATACTGGTTAGATGATTTGTTTCCCAGTTCATTTCTTTATCAGACCAAGATCACTGTGAGAGACTGTATAGAAAACTGGAGCAATCATAGAATTAATGTAATTCTGAGATTTCTACCTTGAGTCATGTGGATATATCTGACATTATCCAGATACATTTCACCCAAACTCTGCAGAGCCACAGTTCTGAATTCCTACGTAACAGACCCATGTCTTCTCCATTTCTGGATCTCCTATCTGGTACACTGTAGGGCATACTGGAGGTTCCTAATAATGGGTTGAAACTCTTGCCCATATTTTCTTAAATCATTGACCCATGGACTCCACCTTACTGCCTTACAGAGAAGTTAGCAAGTTAGTTGATTTTTTCCTTAGGGATAATTGAAGAATTTTTATTTTGCTATGGATGGGCTATGGCAGTCAAGAAGCTAATGGCTTCAATGGTGAATTGCAACATCAGAATGGTCATTCAGCACAGTGAACATGCTTGGGCAGTTTTTAACTACATCCAACACAACATTTCTTAAATCCACAATGCCAGCAGCTTCAGCTTGTTTGGGTGCCAAAGTATCCCAAATTGCTAGTTTTATGAAGATAATAAAAATAACACTAAAACCCAAATACTTTTCATGCTTTTCTCTGTTGCTGAAAAATACAGTGAAGGAATACATAACAAATGTGCGTTTAATAATCAGAGTCCGTGAAATTGCAGAGAATTTCCCCTGAATAAAAGTGACATTTTCCTATACCCTTAAGGGTAAAAAGTATGGAGTAAAAAAGGAGAATACCAATGAATGCTTTCAGAGAAAATTTTTTCCAAGAATGTTGCTGGATTCATGGTACACCTGGTAGAGAACTTGTGTAAACTTATGAGGACAAAAATCTTCTTTGGACTTCCAAACCCCATCCCATTTTGGAAAACTAAAAAAACAGTGCCCTAGTTTTCTTGCTATCATTTAACATCATGGAAGTAAAGAACAGCTGTTCTGATTTACCTTTATTCTGAGTTCAGCATGAGTCTGGCTCCTGAAACAAGCACCCATTGAGTAGTGCTAGCTGTGAAGTCAAGGATTAAAAAAAACAAACAAACCCATATTCCACCTATTTTAAGACCAAAAATCCAGTGGCAATAAAGCGATTTCCTCAGCTTCATCATTAGATTGAGCTGCAATGCAATTACACTTTAAAAAAAATTGAGTAAAGTGTAATTTGTATACAGTAAAATGCACCCGTGTTAAGTAATATAAATGTAAGACTTAGAGCAATAAAACTCTTGGTAGAAAACAGGATGGATCCTTTACAATATTGGATTTGGCAGTGATTTCTTGGATATGACACGAAAGAGCACAGGTAACAAAAAATGGACAAATGGATTAGTGAAAATTTAAACATTTTGTGCATCAGAAGACACTATCAGCAGTGTGAAAAGACAACCCACAGAGTGGGGGAAAATATTTGCAAATCCTATATTTGATAGGAAATCATATCTGGAATATGAAGTGTCTGGGTTGCTCAATTGGTTGAGTGTCTGACTCTTGATTTCCACTCAGGTCATGATCCCACAGTCGTGCAATTGAGCCCCACATCAGGCTCTGCACTGAGTGTGGAGCCTGCTTGAGATTCTCTCTCTCTCTCTCTCTCTCTCTCTCTCTCTCTCTCTCTCTCTCTCCCCCTCCCTCCCTCCCTCCCTCCCTCCCTTCCTCTGCCCCTTTCCCCTGCTCACTTATGCTCACTTTCTAATATATACATATATATTATATGGAAGTTATAGACAACTCCTAAAACATATATGTGGAATGTATAGAGAACTCCTAAAAGTTAACAAGAAAACACAACCCAATTCAGAAGTGGAAAAGAACCTAAACAGACTTCTCTCCAAAGAAGACACAGAAATGGCCAGTCTAAGACTTGACGCATGCACTCATGTAAGCACCGTCCAAGTCAAGATATAGGACATGTCCACCCGCCCAAGAAGGTTCTGTCATACCCCTTTGGAATCATTTCTTGTCCTTCCCTGCCTTAGGCAACCACTGATCTAATTTTATCACTATGGATTAACTTTGCCGCTCATGAATGGAACCATAATATGGACTCTTTTGTGCCTGGCTCTTGCTGCTCAGCCTAATATATTTAAGATTCGTCCATGATTCTGTGCATATAGTTCATTTCTTCCTTTTGCCAAGTAGTATTTAATTTATGAATATACCACAACTTGTTTATAAATCTGTCTGTTGGTTGATTTTCCCTCCCAGTTTTTGGCTTCTATGAACATTTATATAAAAGTGTTTTGTGGACATATAGTTTTCATTTTTGAAGGTATATAATTAGCAGTGGAACTTCTGGATTATTTCATAACATATATGTTTAACTTGAGAGGAAAATGTCCAGACGTTTTCCAAGGTAATTGTACACACAAAGTTGAGTTCATCACTGTTTTATTTTATGGTTCCTGCTCTTCATGTCCTGTCTGTGAAATCCTCACCTATCCTAAGGTCCAAGACACTTTCTACTCTATTGTATTTGAGCCATTTCACAGTTTTATTTCTTGTGTTTGAGGACCTGATCAATTTCTAGTTAATTGTCATACGTGGTCTGAAGTGGAAAGGCCAGTATTACTTTTTTTTAATTTTTGTTTTTAATGTTTATTTCTGAGAGAGAGGAAGAGACAGAGCACGAGCAGGGGAGGGGCAGAGAGAAGGAGACATAGAATCTGAAGCAGGTTCCAGGCTCTGAGCTGTCAGCACAGAGCCCGATGCCGGGCTCGAATTCATGAACCGTGAGATCATGACCCAAGCTGAAGTCGGACGCTGAACTGACTGAGCCACCCAGGTGCCCCTCAGTGTTACTCTTTGAATGTGGATATCCAGTTGTTCACCTTCATTTGTTGAGAATTTATCCTTTCTTCATTTAATTATCTTTGTGCACATACATATATAGCACATGTACACGTGTGTGTGTGTGTGTTTACATCTATATATTACAGATATTGTCTCTGAATATTTATAAATTTATTTATGGATCCTGATTTGTTCCCTTGTTTTATATGTTATATCACAATGCTATTAGAACACTGACTTCACATAAACCTGTTCTTCTTTGTCAATATTATTTTGGCAGTTTGCATTGTATTGCCCTTATACATTTTTTAATCAACTCATCAGAAATACCTGGCTGGGCTTTTAATGGATTAGCATTGAGTCTGTAGATGAATTCAGGGAGAGTTAATGACTTAACACCATATTGAGTACTCCATGCATGAGTATACTATACTTGAAAGACTAGAGAACCAGAAAGTTGAGTGCTTTGGACAGTCATACAGTCAGTTGATGGCAGAAATGGAGGGTGATGAACACACCAGACAGTCAGTAGTACACTGCTGGGTCATTCAGCCCAACATCCTTAGTGTAGTATATACTGTAGTATAGACAGTAATATGCCTTCAGCGGTTTCATGTCTGATTTGGGTATTTGTTCCTCTCTTGCCTCTTACAGGGCACTTGTCCTGGGCAGAGTATTTCTCCTTACCTCTTGGAGTCACTTTTGAAACATTATTTTAGTTACAGTGAAAAAGTGATTTCTCTTTATGCAGCTGCACTAAGGTGAAATGAAAATATAGTGCTGTTGGAAGGGTTTCAAGACACACTGTTATCAGAATGTGTCTCCCATGGTCTTAACTTGATCCCAAAATGGATGGACTGGAGACAACTAGTGTAATGATAGTGAACTGCCGTGTGCGTTAGTGAAGAGCTGAATTGTCCACACAAAGTTTTCAGCATTGCTTCACCTGCCCCTTATTTATTTATTTATTTATTTATTTATTTATTTATTTAATCAATATTTATTTATTTCTGAGAAAGAGAGAGAGAGACAGAGAGAGACAGAATGTGAGTGGGGAAGGGGCAGAGAGAGAGGGAGACACAGAATCGGAAGCAGGATCCAGGCTTCGAGCTGTCCACACAGAACCCAATGCAGGGCTTGAACCCACAAACCAGGAAATCATAACCTGAGCCAAATTTGGACACTTAACTGACTGAGCCACCCAGGCACCCCCTCTTTAGATCTAGGGGCATGGATGCAGGGGGATGAGAAAACACGAATTATCAATGCCATTGTACAGAAGAGCAACCTGCTTTCTTCTTCATGGCTGAAAGTTTCAGTTTTCACCCAAAGATATTTTTTAAAAAATATATACTTTCTTTAATTCATCTGATTAAAATTTATTTCTTAACATCCCAGAGAATCCTAGCTCTTCCCTTTTTTCTTTAGGTGGGCTTACTTCAGCACCTGATTTTTTTTTTTTTTTTTTTTTTGTAATCTCTTTTCTGATTTTGGAAGAAACTCAACAAATCAGGTATTTTCTCTGGGTTTCTGCTTTAATACCTTATACAATTATTGTTAGAAGGTGGCAGGGGGATAGGAAGCTATCCTCCACACTGGGAAGGCACTTTGAGGTTTCAAAGTAGAAGTAGAATTTAGAAATTGATCACTTACATACAATACCCAGTGCTCATCACAATAGGTGATGCCCATCACCTATTTCACCATCCCCCACCCAACTCCCCTCTGGTAGCCATGGTTGTTCTTTAGAGTTAAGAGTCTGTTTTATGGTTTTACACAGTTGTATTCAGGGTAATTTACAGGGGCAATTGGCCAGGCCACGAGCCGGGCACTGTGAAGCTATTCTTGGCCAAGTGCAGACCTTACTCTGTGGATTTTATAATGCAAGGGGATGTACAGAGGTCATTGTGAGTGAGGTCAAAGGGTAGTTATCTAAAGCGGTGTCAATTTTGCACCACATGGGAGATCAGAAGGAGCCTTCCCACATTCTGGTCACAGCAAACATTAACCTCCACAGGCCTGGAACATGTAGCCCTGAGGGAGGTCACTGGGCAGACATGGACAAGTTGGAGTGCCAATCATGGAGTCAGTATTGTTAGAATTCCTACAGTTGATTTTTTTAAGTTTATTTATTTATTTTAAGAGTGAGAGAGAGAGACAGAGAGAGAGAGAGAGAGAGAGAGAATCTTAAGTAGACTCTGTGCTGTCAGTGCAGAAACCGATGTGGGCTCGAACTTCATGAACTCATGAACTCATGAAATCATGAACTCAGGTGATATCATGACCTAAGCCAAAATCAAGAGTCAGATGCTTAACCAACTGAGCCACCCAGGCGCCCCTCCTATAGCTGAATCTTCAGTGTGATTGAACATGAAACATGCCACCAAATGGCCCTGAGCCTTCATGCTGTTGTTCTATGTAACATAGCATGTGACATATTCCGAAAAGACACAAAAATGGCTCCCCAGGCTTAATGGAGCCACAGAGCCCTCTACCAGAAGGTCTTCTTCAATGGAGGAGTGAGGCAAAGCATTTACTCCACAGAGAACAAAATTTCCTAAAACCTCTCTTGAACCATGTTGCTCACCAAGTCCGACATGACCCAGTTGTGTTTTCTTCCCTTCCCATCTTTTCTTGTCTTACTCCTGAATCTTCTCTGCATGCCTCCACGTCTACTCTTAGAACCATCTACCCCCTTCTCAGGGCTTGTTTCCTCATTTCTGCTTCTTTTCATTGCCCTTGGAGGCACAACAGTGGACCCACACATTCAAGCTCCTTCTTAGAAACTGAGAAAGAGAAAAAGTTTGGGAAGTTTATGGATATTTTAACTTTGATACCTCCCTGATGGAAGAATCCAGCTGTACTCTGTGACTAAGTTGCCTAGAACAAAGGGGTTATTACCAGAAACTGAGTTCACCTCTTGTTGGGTGTCCAGCCAAAAGATACAACCAAGCCAAATTACAGGAAAAGAAAGGTTTTTACTTGCAACAAGTAACAGAGGACATTGGGGATATTTCCCAAAGCAGTGTCTCCTCAGATAACAAAACTTGGAAAGTTTTCAGCAAAGTCTGCATGCATATTGACAAAGAGACTTGTGCACTGAGAGATTCAGCATGAAATTGGGGCAAAAGTCATCTTCTAATGACAGAGTCCAGGTCTTAGTTGATCAGAGTCGCAAGGGCCAGTGGGGATCAGCACCGTCAATTCTCTGGCTTCAGTTAGTCTGGAGTTTGGGTGCTCAAAGTGAGTTGAATTCTGCCAAAAAGGCTCAAGAATGTACGTTTGGTAAATCTTTGCTTTTGAGATAGCACTGGGGGTTCTATCACTGATTTACCATCTCTGATATGGTCAGGCTATCTCCTGGCCTGATAAAGACTGTATTTGCATCCCCTTGTTCCCTTAAAATCATTAACTACTGATGGTTTCACATTTATTTGTAACTCTGGCACCTCCTAGAAAGTTCTGCATGTAGTGTGCTTGGGTAAGTAATGCTGGTCAGGCATAGATCATGAAAATGGCCAAAGCCTGAAATGACTTCTCTGGTGTCCAGAAAGCCATGTCTCATCTTTCTTTTCCTAGGTACTCCTAAATCCTTTTGTTTCTCAGCCTCTGAAAATGTGGGGATCTATGGGAGACCTGGTCTTATAGTTAGACATCCAGCCCCCAACCTGAGCTCTTGCCAGATATAAATGTCTATGCCATTGAATATGCATAACCAACTTGAGACCTGATTTTGTCACCTGAAAAATGGTGATCATTTATCTAACAAATTCCACTAGTCAGTACATATACAGAAATTTTTAAGACTGACTTCTTCCATGGAGGGGACGATATTGTTGAATTGAAAGGCATAAACTATAATCATAATGATTTCATTGGTGCCATTGTAAAGGAGTTAAGGGTGGAAGAGAGAGACCAGCAAATGCAGAAGCCCCCATTCCTGGGGAAGCCATGACATGTTTTGAATTGGTACTGATATTTGTCCCATTGTGAAAGGTGGGGATTTAATTACCAAGAGGAAACACTGTTCCTGTTCACCAGGCATACATTCAGATGCCTTTGGGGACCAGGCAAGTGATATAAATAAGCAAAGAGGAGCGGGGTAGGCGGGATACTAAAGGAGCCTGTGGCAAACTGGAGAGTGTATGCCTGTTCAAAGCTGTTCAAGCTCAAAACAGTTTTTTAAAAACTCATCGGACCAAACAAACAGAAATCTGTAGGCAGAGAGTGGTGATTCTATGCATAATGTGTTCGAGGAACACATTGTAGGATGCTTGGGGGTGGGGCATAGGGGCAGTTAGCACAGTTGGGGAAAAGTGCAAAGGAGAACATATATCTGGAAGTAGATGTGAAGGGCCTTCTGTGTTGGCCTAAGGAGTCTGGATTTTATCTTGTATATAGCAGGGAGGCAACTGAGTTCTTCAATTAGGTAGAGTGACATAATAAAGTTTGTTTTATAAGGTATCATCCTTAAGAGAATAAGGAGAGGGGCATCTGGATGGCTCTGTTGGTCAAGTGTCTGACTCTTGGTTTCAGCTCAGGCCATGATCTCACAGTTCATGGGGTCAAGCCCCATGTCGGGCTCTGTGCTGACAGCATGGAACCTGCTTGGGATTCTCTCCCTCTTTCTTTGCCCCTTCCCCACTTTTCTGTGTCTCAAAATAAATATTTTTTTAAAAAAGAGGAAGGAGGGGCACCTGGGTGGCTCAGTTGGTTAAGCGTCTGACTCCGGCTCAGGTCATGATCTCACAGTTGGTAGGTTTGAGCCCCATGAGCTGTGCTGACAGCTCAGAGCCTGGAGTCTGCTTTGGATTCTGTGTGTGTCTCTCTCTCTGCCCCTGCCCCACTCACACTCTGTCTTTATCTCTTAAAAATAAATAAACGTTAAAAATTAAAAAAAATAAAGAGTAAGGCGAGTGGACTGGATGTTGAGAGCTCAGACACTTTGCACAAATCCATGTGAGCAGTGATGAGGCCTGAACCAGGGCAGTGACAGTGACATTGGAAGAGGGGGCTTAGGAAAAGGATAGACTTCTGATGCAGAATGAAGCCAGTCTCCCAGGGGCTCTTTCAAAAGGATAACATGAATAAAAGCCGTTTGTAGCCAGCACAGTGTGGTGCAGGTGGGAGGTGATATTAGTCCCCCTGGAGTGTAGCTGGTATCAGTGTTGGACAGCCTTGTTGGACAGTTCCCTGCTTTCATTGTCATGGCCTCTTGGTCACTCAGGGGTCGGGGTGAGGAGGAGGTATGGGACTGGATGCCTCTGAGACTGACCTCTATTCTGCAGAAGACGGGTCCTGCCCAGCCTAAGCTTGGCCATTTCTCCTGGGTCTGAATGCTCAGGTCTTCCTGCTTTTTCTATGAGCATTCCATTTTCTTCACGAAGAGAAAAAGCTACAGAGAACAGACACTTAAATCTGCAGGAATGTTACTCCGTATACATAAAAAAAAAGATAACAACACTAATACATCTTACAACTTCTAGCCAGGATCTGTTAGGTTGCTGCTATAGCAACCCCAACAGAAAGGATTCAACAAACCCCCACCCGATCCCCTCCTGAATCCGTATACCTGACAGTCACCCTCCCGGTGAGGCTGTCTCTCTTACATTACACCCACTAAGTGAAGATCCAAAGCAAAGAGACAGAAAATAACATCTTCTAACAATCTGCTTGTCATTTAGAAAAAGCTCCCCATATAAATGTCATGGAAACAAGCTGTTCTCGCAGAAAGAAAAGAAGAAAGCCCGGCCTCACTTGATTCCTTTTCAATTTTAATCTTCCTAATAAAAGGGTAACAGAAAGCAAATGTTAAGTGTTTGAAAGCAAATATCTCTGGAGCGTGGCCTCGGTGGGGTTCAGCCGTGTTCAGCCTTCTGGTAGGCTCCAAGCAGCAGGAGCCCCAGATCAAGCTCTCTGTGTGAAGATAAACTGACTGCTCAAGATGCCATCCATAGAACACTGAGAACTCAAAACAGGCTGACATGAGACAATGAGTATTTTTCTCCTAATTGGGACCAGGGATTCTTGCTAGGATACTGGCTTGCAAAGCCAATGCATTTCTGCTCAGCTAACAAACATTCATTGCCACATAGTACGGACAATGCATAGTGCTTTGATTCTTTGAGGGATCCCCAGATAAACACGATATCATTCTCTGTTCGAGGGTGAGAGATCTTCCATGTCTCAGCTACAGCAGGAGGCAGGTTGTGTTAAGCACACAAGGACAGTGTTGCAGAAGCTGGGAGCCCAGAAGAAGGAGCCTCAATTTTCAGCTGGGATTAGTGGGGGATGCTACAGAGGAAGCAGCCTTTGAATTGAGTCCCAGAGGGAGAGTTAAGATTAGAATAGCAGGATTAGGGGAAGAGAAGAGAATTCCAAGAAACACGTTAAATGAAAGCAAGGTCAAGAAAGTGAAAGGGTAAGATATGGGGTGAAATAATGGAAGGTCTTGAATAACCGATATGCACAGTCATATCTGGACTGCAATGGTTTAAATACATCTAGGGTATGTGTGGTTAGCCAATATCCACACCCTAGAATCCACTGATTTTCTTAGAGATATAGAAGCTTCTTGAGAAAGGAACTTGAATCTTGTTTCTGCTTAAAGTTGACCTATATAGATATGCATAGCAAAGAGATGGGAGAGACCATCAAGAAACTAGATTTTAGAAAGGAACTGCAGAGCTTTTAGAAAAGAAACCCCAGGAAGGTAAGCATGGTGAGTTAGACTCTGCATAATGTTCTGGAGGTCAGAGAGGAAACCTAAAAAGAACAAAGGAGATTGTCAAATTTTACATCATGAGAACCAAGAAATTCTACTATATAACTCTTCTAAAAGAGAATATTGGAAAAGAGAGGTTTTTATTTCCTCTTCACTTCACAGGAAATCACCTCTGTGAGTAGTCATGTCAGGGAACCATTACAGAACAACCAGCAAGAATTTAAGAAGGAGATCCATGATACCATGATGGCCATGTTTGGGGAGGAAAGCAATGCCATGGTGGCACCAATGCAAACAGCAGCCAGAGAGACTGCATGTATTTGAGTTCTGAGAGGACTAGGAATCCAGAGAAGGATCCCTGAAAGATAATGGCTCTGCACTGGTATTCATCCAATCAAAAAATCCTGTAATACTCGAGAATGATAGGTTTAATACTTGAACACATGACCTGATGACATACAAGGAATATTTGGGGCTGTGTAAAGAATTTTTGGTTGATTTCATAGACAAATTTTCAAAATACATTCTTCAGAGCACTCATCCTCAGCAGGCTCATACTGAGCAGAGTGTCTTGGGATGGGAAGAGACTAGGGTGTACAGAATAGTGAGGAGATCTTTGTAGGAGACCAGGGAAAATGTGAGGATCTGGGCTGGGAAGGTTGGATGGGAGAAGGAAGGAGAGACTAATAGGAATCATTTCGCTGGAAAAGCATCCAACAAAGGTAAAGACCAGTTACTTGTTTAGTTGGTTGATTGGACATGAATGAGAGAAGAAGCAAGAATGAGGGAAAAATTTATTGTGAAGGTTTAACAGTCAAGAAAATGTAGCATAGTTGTTGAGTGAATGGTATTTAGAATCACCTGGATTTGATCCTGCCTGGGCCACCTACCAGTGAGAGACCTTAAGGGCATCACTTAGCTCTTGTGTGTTTTGTAAGCTGCAAAACAGAGAGAATAATGTCTATATCTGAGGCTTAGCTCTTGGATTAAATGATATATTTTATGTAACATACATAAAAAGATATTTGCCATGAAGAGGAAACAGTTTGTGGAGAAATGTGATGAATTCATTTTAAATAATAATAATACCTCTATAGATCTTTTAAATATCTTGATGAATATTTTCCTCTGTAGGGATCGTTTGTGTCTTCCATTAAATTTACTCCTAGGCATTTGGTGTAATTTATCCTATTTCAAATTGTCTCTTTTAAAGATTATTAATTTACAATTATTTGTTGATAATTGGCTTTTCTATATTGGCCTTTACCCATCAACTTGGCTGACCTCTGTTATCAATTTTCTAATTAAGCTATGAGCTGTTTTGCAATGTCTATGTACATAATCATATTGTCCACATTACTATGTTATTGTAGTAATACTGTGTGGATAGTATTATTTCTTCCTTTGTAGTCCCATAGTTATTTTATTTTGCTTCATTGCATTGTCTAGAACTTCTAGATAAGTGTGAAGTGATGATAGTAGTTATCTTGTCCTCCACATGATCTCAGAGGGTGATCTTTCAACATTTTACCACTAAATAAGATGTCTATTGTAGGTCTTGTGTAGATACCTTCTATTAGATTGAAGAAAGACTTTCTTTTCGTAATTTGCCAGTTATTTTAAGGAATGGATGTTTAATTTTGTGAAATTATTTTTAGGGATATTTGAAAAGACCTTTATTTTCCCTTTCTTCTGTTAATGCACTGAATTTCAAATCACTCTAAATCTTTTTTTTAAGTTTTTTATTTTGAGAGAGAGACACACAGAGAGAGAGAGAGACAGAGAGAGAGAGAGACAGAGAGAATGAGCCAGTGGACAAGGGGCAGAGACAGAGGGGGATAGAGGATTTGAAGTAGGTTTCATGCTGACAGCAGATAGCCTGACTCAGGACTCAAACTCATGAACTGTGAGATCATGACCAGAGCGGAAGTCGGCCACTTAACCAACTGAGCCACCCAGGCGCCCCCAAGTCACTCTAAATCTTGAATATTAGTCCACCTTGAAATTATTAAATAAAATTCAGATAGATGGAGAAACATATGGACACACAGACATACAATTAATGTATTTAGTGTGTCCGTATATTGTTTTATAATTTTTGAAGTGGTATCCATGAGGCAGATGGACTGGTAATATTTTTTCTTGTCATATGCTTTTCAGGTTTTGGTGTAAAGTTCTTTCTGCCCTCAAAAAATGAACTAAAAAGTCTTTTAAATTTTCTATTTTTATTATTGCTTGTTTAAGTGTTTGGTAGAATTCACTGATGTTTATTGAATCCTGGAATTTTCTGTTGTGAGGTTCTAATTACAAATTTAATTACTTTATAATATAGGACTCTTTATATTTTCTATTTCTATTTTTGTCAGTCTTGGTATGCTACATTTTTCTAGGAAATAGTCTAGTTTTTCTTTTCTACGTTTTCAAACTTATTGCTAATAAATTGTTCATAATGTCCTCTTAGGCAATTTTAATATCTGTGATATCCTTCACCAAGTCTCCTTTATCATTGGTTACATTGACTAGTTGTTTTGTTTGGCTTTGTGTTGGTCTTAATCACACTTGCCAAAGGCTTATTGATCTTCCACATCTGTTCAAGGAAGCAAATTCTGGCTGTTAGAATCCTCTATATTTTAATATGGTTTCTACTTCATTCATTCATGATACTCTGACCATCTTTGTAATAACTCCAACTCAAAGCTATGTATCTCCTTCTAAGCATGAGTTTAATCGCATAATACAAGTTTGATGATGCAGTTTCATTATTAGTCACTTTTGAGGAGCTCTCCCTGATATGGAAGCCTGATGATGAAGAATTAACTGTATCCAGAAAACTGTGCTCTGTCTGGGATACAGAGCTTTGAGGCCAAAAGCAATGGCCTATATACAGACTCTGAGGCAGAAAAGAACTCAGTGAGTGAAAGAAGGCCAGTGTTAATGAAAAAAGGAAACGAATGCTATCTAAAGCACATACCAGAGGGCAACTGATTTCTGTACATTAATTTTGTATCCTGCGACTTTGCCGAATTCATGTATCAGTTCTAGCAGACTTTTGGTGGAGTCTATTGGGTTATCCATGTATAATAACTTGTCATCTGCAAAAAGTGAACGCTTGACTTCATCTTTGCCAATATTGATGTCTTTTATTTCGTTTTGTTGTGTGATCACTGATGCTAGCACTTCCAATACTATGTTAAACAACAATGGTGAGAGTAGACATCCCTATCATGTTCCTGATCTCAGGGGGAAAGATCTCAGTTTCCCCCCATTGAGGATGATAAAGCTGTGGGATTTTCATAAATGGCTTTTATGATGTTTAAGTGTGATCCTTCTATCCCGACTTTCTGACAGTTTTTACTAAGAAACGATGCTGAATATTGTCAAATGCTTTTTCTGCCTCAATTGACAGGATAATATGATTCTTATCTTTTCACAATTGCACAAGAATCATAAAATACCTAGGAATAAACCTAACCAAAGATGTAAAAGATCTGTATGCTGATAACTATAGAAAGCTTATAAAGGAAATTGAAGAAGATACAAATAAATGGAAAAACATTCCGTGCTCATGGGTTGGAAGAATAAATATTGTTAAATGTCAATACTACCCAAAGCAATCTACACATTCAATGCAATCCCAATCAAAATTGCACCAGCATTCTTCTCGAAGCTAGAACAAGCAATCCTAAAATTTGTATGGAACCACAAAAGACCCTGAATAGCCAAAGTAATATTGAAGAGGAAGACCAATGTGGGAGGCATCACAATCCCGGACTTTAACCTCTACTACAAAGCTATAATCATCAAGACAGCATGGTATTGGCACAAAAACAGACACATAGACCAATGGAATTGAATAGAGATTCCAGAATTGGACCCACAAAAGTATGGCCAACTAATCTTTGACAAAGCAGGAAAGAATATCCAATGGAAAAAAAGACAGTCTCTTTAACAAATGGTGCTAGTAGAACTAAACAGCAACATGCAGAATGAAACTAAACCACTTTCTTACACCATTCACAAAAATAAACTCAAAATGGATCAAGAACCTGAATGTGAGACAGGAAACCATCAAAACCCTAGAGGAGAAAGCAGTAAAAAAACCTCTCTGACCTCAGCCGCAGCAATTTCTTACTTGACACATCTCCAAAGGCAAGGGAATTAAAAGCAAAAATGAACTATTGGGACCTCATGAAGATAAAAAGCTTCTGCACTGCAAAGTAAACAATCAACAAAACTAAAAGGCAATTGACAGAATAGGAAAAGATATTTGCAAATGACATATCGGACAAAGGGCTTGTATCCAAAATCTATAAAGAGCTCACCAAACTCCACACCCGAAAAACAAACAATCCAATGAAGAAATGGGCAGAAGACACGAATAGACACTTCTCTAAATAAGACATCCAGATGGCCAACAGGCACATGAAAAGATGCTCCATGTCACTCCTCATCAGGGAAATACAAATCAAAACCACACTGAGATATCACCTCATGCCAGTCAGAGTGGCTAAAGTGAACATATCAGGAGGCTCTAGATGCTGGAGAGGATGTGGAGAAATGGGAACCCTCTTGCACTGTTGTTGGGAACGCAAACTGGTGCAGCCGCCCTGGAAAACAGTGTGGAGGTTCCTCAAAAAATTAAAAATAGATCTACCCTATGACCCAGCAATAGCACTGTTAGGAATTTACCCAACGGATACAGGAATGCTGATACATAAGGGCACTTGTACTCCAATGTTTATAGCAGCACTTTCAACAATAGCTAAATTATGGAAAGAGCCTAAATGTCCATCAACTGATGAATGGATAAAGAAATTGTGGTTTATATACACAATGGAATACTACGTGGCAATGAGAAAGAATGAAATATGGCCTTTTGTAGCAACATGGATGGAACTGGAGAGTGTTATGCTAAGTGAAATAAGTTATACAGAGAAAGACAGGTACCATATGTTTTCACTCTTATGTGGATCCTGAGAAACTTGGCGGAGGACCATAGGGGAGGGGAAGGGGGGAAAATTAGAGAGGGAGGGAGACAAACCATAAGAGGTTCTTAAAAACTGAGAATTAACTAATGGTTGGGGGGGGTGGGAGGGAGGGGAAAGTGGGTGATGGGCATTGAGGAGGTCATCTGTTGGGATGAGCACTGGGTGTTGTATGGAAACCAATTTGAGAATAAATTTAGTAATAAAACAAAAACAAAAACAAAAAGAAATAAAGCACAGACCAAACACTGAGACAATCACTGAATAAGACAGTAGATCTGGAGATAATATCCAGAATGCCCTCTAGAATAACAAAGTGAGGTTAGGGTACAGGGATTCTGGAATGAGGATATCTAATATTAACCTAGTTGGAATTCTAGTAAAGAAGAATAGAGAGAGAAGTGAAAACAACATTTAAAAATAAGGAAGATCTGGGGTGCCTGGGTGGCTCAGTCAGTTGAGTGTCCAACTTCAGCTCAGGTCATGATCTCATGGCTCGTGAGTTCAAGCCCCACGTGGGGCTCTGTGCTGACAGCTCGGAGCCTGGAGCCTGCTTCGAATCCTGTGTCTTCCTCTCTTTCTGCCTCTAACCCACTCACATTCTGTCTCTGTCTCTCTCAAAAATAAATAAACATTTAAAAAATTTAAAAATAAGATCTTTTTCAGAATTGCTGAAATATATGACTTCATAAATTGAGGAAGTATATCAAGTCTCAAGCAAAATAAATAATAGAAATTAACATCTAGACAAATCCTAATGAAACTATATCACAGACTTAGATCCAAAAGTTAGCAAGAGAAAAAAGTTAAATTGTCTTAAAAAATTTTTTTAATGTTAATTTTCGAGAGAGAGAGCAAGTGGGGGAGGGGCAGAGAGAGAAGGAGACATAGAATCCAAAGCAGGTTTCAGGTTTTGAGCTGTCAGCACAGAGTCCAACACGGGGCTTGAACTCACAAACTGCAAGATAATGATCTGAGCCAAAGTCAGATGCTTAACCGACTGAGGAACCCAGGCGCTCCTAAATTGTCTTTTTAAAAAACTGACGAAAAGGTGCTTTCTAATTATGACAATATAGGCCAAAAGCACCTGATTTTATGTGGTGTGAATTCCTACAAATCAGTAGGAAAATGAGTGATATCTATATAAAAAGGTGTTAGTCATCACTAATGATTGTAAAAATGTAAATTTTAATTATACTGAGTGATTGCTGCACAGCCAATATTAAAAAGACCAACGATATCTATTATTTCTGAGAATGTAGGATTGGAACTCTCCTATATTATTTCTGGGGATGCAAATAAATACAACCAGTTTGGAAAATTATTTAGCAATAACTCTTTCAACTCCTAAAGTTGAGCATATTTGCATGATCTGTGCTTCAGTAATTCCACTCCTACATTTACATTTGACAGAAATGCAAGGATATGTTTCCTAAAATACATGTATAGGAATGTTTACAGTAGCATTATTCTTAGTAATCGAAATGAAACATAACCACCGGGACATCTGGGTGGCTCAGTTGGTTAGGCGTCAGACTCTTGATCTTGGCTCAGGTCATGATCTCTGGGTATGTGGGATCAAGCCCTGTGTTGGGCTCTGTGCTGACAGCAAAAAGCCTGATTGGAATGCTCCGTCTCCCTCTCTTTCTCTCTCTCTCTCTCTCTCAAAGTAAATAAATATTAAAAAAAAAAAAACTAAACACAAACCAAATGAATGTTAACAGTAGAAAAGAGAAGTAAATTGTGATAGGAGTAGAGTGGAAATTTAGCAATAGGAATGAACAAACTCCAGCAGCTAGTACCACGCAGATGGACATCACAGATCGAATGTTGTATGAGAAAAGCAATATACAAAGGCATGAATACTATATGATTTTATTTACATCAAGTTCAAAATAAGCTAAAGAATAATGGTTGGAATAATGGTTACCTTGGAAGAGGAAAGTGAATAGTTTCTAAAGAGGTTGCAGTGGGGGCATCTGGGCTCCTGGCAAAATGTGCTGGGTTGTAATCTTATGATTTGTGTACCTTTCTGTATGTTGATACTTCAAAAAGGTTTATTTTTTTAAAACTGAAAGATACTAACAGATTCCTAAAGGAAGAAATTTTAGGGTGAGCTAAGTGTGTGCCTTATGAAGTATGAAGAAAAAACCACTACGAAAATAAAAATGAAGAGGGAAGGAAATATGGATAGAGAAAGAAATAGATGTTACAAAAACAATGAAGCCAGACAAAGTTTAAGGAATAAAAGTGAAACTGTTAAGAGTAGTATTTAGTAAAATTTAAATAGAAGAAATTGAAGCAAGGCCAAAATTTGGGTCCTTGAAGAGGGTAATAAAACAGATAAGACTTTAGGGAAATATTCTTATAGTAAAAAAAAGTAAAGGTACAAACAAGCAATTCTAGGAATTTAAATAGATGTTATAGCAATGGATATGTAGATTTTTTTAAGTGAGAGAATACACGAGTAACTTCATTCAAATGAAACTGAAAACATAATGGAATTGTTCTTTGAAAAGAAAGTATTTTAACTGACTAGAAAAAAAAATTCTTCAATAGACTCAGAACTAACTTTTAAAAACATGAATCAATGAGCGATAAAATATCTTTTCATGGAAAACCAGAGGCAAATGATTTTCTAGACAAGTTCATGCAAACCCTCAAGTAGCACCTAAGTCCAATTTTATAAGTCTAAAAAGAGAGAAGCCTAAAATAAAACAAAAGGCATTACTCCAGCCCCCAACAGTCACTTCCCCCATGCCTGTACAGTATAAGAAAATAGAATTATAGACTGATATCATGTAAGAACACAAAGCAAAACATTAGCAAATTAAAGTTTGCAATAAGCATATATGTTCAAAACTATAACCAAAGTAATACAAAGAATATTTCAAAACCTAAGAAGACTTGACAGATCAGTAAATAAAATACTCTCCAGAGGGGGGAAAATAAAGAGCAAAGGAATGAATGAGCACCTGAACAGAAGAAGAACCTCAAATGTCCAATAAAGGTGAGAAGATCTTCCAACTCCAAACCACAAGGAAACCGAGCTTCACATATATAAGATTGCCAAATTTAAAAATTGTGTCAACACTAAAACTGTGTGATACAACATGAACAGTTTTCTTCCATTGGTAGGGTATAAACTGGTTTCATTACTTTGGAGAACAATTTGACCAAATTGGTAAATTTGAACACACGCACATTCCATTGCATGGCAGTTCAACTCTGAGATGTATCATCAAGAAGAGTGCTACTCAAAGCAGTGTCCTCAGATAGATATGACTCTGCAAGTTGTCCTGACCAGTCCATGCAGAAATAAAAACAAAAACTTTAGAGTAAGCATTTAGAAGCTTTGATAGTAATTTGACATTGCAATGTCATCTATTTTGTGTTTTATGAAAGTATCTGTCTATAGCCAATTGGAAAACTTACAAATCCTTCCTTGTAGATAGTTTTAGAAGCACAGGTCTGGAGGCACCTGGGTGGCTCAGTCATTTGAGCATCTGACTCTTGGTTGGCTCAGGTCATGATCCTAGAGTCATGGGATTGAGCCCTGTATCAGGCTCCATACTGAATGTGGAGCCTGCTTCTGATTCTCTCTCTCCTTCTCTCTCTGCCCCTTCCCCACTCATGCTTGCTCTCTCTCTCTCAAAAATAAATAAATAAACATTAAAAAAAGCACACTGCTCTGTATAACATTCATATGTGACTTGGGGGATATAGGCAATGATAATAGTTCATGGCACACTAGAGTAAATGCACAGTACTCTTTGTGCCCATGGGTAACTGTGTACTTCCCTTACCCCAGGCCCTACCTGGCCAACTTCAAGCCAAACACGGGCCATCATCTCTGCTCACTAACTAAAGCAGCCATGGCCAACAGAGGACCTGTGTCACGCTGGTTGGTGAGCTCTGTTCCAGCAACCGTCATACACACATAGGAGATATGCAAGAAGATATGTACAAGGATTTTCATATCAGCATCATGTATCATGATGATAATACTGAAATTGACTTAAATGTCCATCACATGCACCCACACACACACACACGCACACACACACACACTTATGAATTTTCTAATGTTGACTAAAAAAAGGGAATCAACAAAGTACATGTAGTAAAATGTACTAAATAATGTTTTAGTAGTTTAAAATTATATTAAATAAATACATAAAAACAGAGAATACACCCTATGAAAATATAAGAAAAGCAACAGGAAGACAAATATTAAGCTCAGGATAATGGATACCCCTGGTGGGAAAGAGAGGGAGGTGCACTGAGAAGGTAATGGAATATAAGAGAAGTACAGTGGATTTCAAATGTACTTGTCATATTTTATTTTCTTAAGCTAGGTTGTTTTTATATATTACAGTATCTTTAAAAATAGTTTATAGGGGTGCCTGGGTGGCTCAATCCGTTAAGCGACCATTCTTGATTTCTGCTCCGGTCACGATCTCAAGGTTTGTGAGTTTGACCCGCACGTCGGGCTCCACATTGACAGTGCAGAGCCTGCTTGGGATTCTTTCTCTCTGTCCCTCTCCGTCTGCCCTTCCCCTCCTTGTGCTCCTCCCTCTCAAACTAAATAAACTTAAAATACAGTTTATAATTTTTTGAGAGATAAGTTCCAGAGCAATAATTTGATAACAGGAACGTCCTACTGCAGAGTTCCATCACTTATGATAGAACATTGTGGGGTGTGGTTGTGGGATAAACAAGAAGCAGGGACTTGAGATGTCTTGATACAAATAGAATGTAGTTGTCAGCATCCTCCAACCTCTGCTTAAACAACTCAAACAGCAGGGGACTCACTTTCTATTAAGAGAGCCTGTTCCATTGTTGGGCAGCCATGGTTTTGAGCCAAAAATCAGCCTTTCAATGTCTTGATGGTCTTTGCCCATGTAGAATGGTTCCATTCTCTCTCCCTCCAAGTATCTGAAGACAACTTTTCTGTCTTCCATGGGTGTAGTCTTCTAGACTAAATTTACTCTGAAAGCCCCCTCTTTAACTTATTTATAGTTGATCTCACATCCTACTTCACACAAAAACAGAGGCCTTTGGATTTGAACTAGCTTCCCTAACCCAGCCTCCAAATGTGTGGCTACCTGCGTCAAGTTTCACAACCTCCCTTTCTGTATGTCAGAACAAATGATTCCCCTATTCAAGGGTGACGTTTCCTAGTACTGTTGAGTCCATCTTCTCCCATTTTCTCCTGTTTCATTGCTTACTCACTTTCTGGAATGTTTTAAACACTTTCCCTTTTAGTTTGTCTCCATTAATACAAGAAGACATTTTCCTTAAAGAAAAAAAAAATTAACCAATACAGTTGACATGGGAGTCTTCCTTGATCGCTCCAACCACATTTTTACTTCTGCCCAGAGGTAACCAACTTTATACTTTTAGTACATTCCATCATATTTTTCTCTATGTATGTGCACATATTTATATGAATGTGGAAACATGTACACTTGTGTGTGTTACGTGAGACAATAATTTATTTATTATCCAAGCTTTAAAAACCTACAATACTATGTACCCTGGAGAGCTTTCCATGACTATATATAGACCTCTCTCCTTTCTGTTTTTTTACTTTCTGTAAAAAAAAAACTCTTCTTTTTTTTAAATGTTTATTTATATTTTGAGAAAGAGAGAGAGAGAGCGCGTGCCTGTGTGCATGAGCAGGGGAGGGGCAGACAGAGAGGGAGAGAGAGAATCCCAAGCAAGCTCCGTGCTCAGTGTGGAGACCAACACAGGGCTCAAACTCGTGATGGTGAGATCACAACCTGAGCTGAAATCTAGTCGGTTGCTCAACTGACTAAGCCACCCAGGTGCCCCAAACTTCTACCCACCCCCTATTGATGGTTCTTTACTTTCATGGGATGTTTTATTTTGATATAATTTCAAAGTTACAAAAAAGTTTTAGGAATAATACAAAGATCCTATGTATACTATTTAACTAAATTCACTAGTCGTTAATATTTTTCCAAATTGCTTTGTCAGTAGTTCTCTCTCCAATCCCCCCTTCTGCCTCCTGTACAAGTCACATTTTTCTGAACCCTGAACCCTTTGAGAATGAGTTGAGGACATTATACTCCTTTATGATACATTTTTTTAAAAATTTTTAATTGTTTTATTATTTTTTGAGAGAGAGTAAGAGTGAGCATGAGTGGGGGAGCGGCAGTGGGTGGGGGGGGGGAGAGAGAGAGAGAGAGAGAGAGAGAGAGAGAGAGAGGAAATTCCAAGCAGGCTACATGGGCAGCACAGAGCCTGATGCATGACTCCATCTCATGACCGTGAGATCATGACCTGAGCCAAAATCAAGAGGTGGATGCTCAACTGACTGAACCACCCGGGCGCCCCCTCGCCCTTATGATATATTTTTGAATCTGTATTTGTTAAGAATAAAGTTTTATCTTTTATAACCACAATATAGTTAGCAAATAAGAAAATTTAAGATCGATATAAAACTAGTACTTAATCTATGACCAATATTCAAATTTGGCCAGTTGTCTCTGTATGTCCTTTATAATTTGTTTTATCCTCCTGGTCTAGAAAGTTGACTTGCATTTAGTTGTATCTATTAAGTTTCCCACAATTGGATTTCTTTGTCCTTTCTAAAATCATTTATGAAGATTCATAAAAACATTTATGAAGACTGGTTAGTTTTTTTTAAAAAGTCAGTTTATGGGGCACCCGGGTGGCTCAGTTGGTTAAGCATACAACTTTGGCTCAGGTCACGATCTCACAGTTTGTGAGTTTGAGCCCTGCGCTCGGCTCCGTGCTGACAGCTCAGAGCCTGGAGCCTGCTTCATATTCTGTCTCTCCCTCTCTCTCTGCCCCATCCCCACTCATGCTTTGTCTCTCTCTGTCTAAAAAATAAATGAAACATTAAAAAAATTTTAAAAAATTAAAAAAAATAAATAGTTTACATTTAATTTTGGTTTATGTCTTTGAGAGATTGTCTGATAGCTCCTCACTATTAGATTCACGTTATGTATTTTTGGTGGGATGAACACATAAATGATTGGTCTTCGTTTCTTACATCATATCAGCAGGCATATGACATTGGTCTGCACATTTATTGATAGTGTTACTTCGTTTCCTTGGTTGAGGAAGTAGTTGCTACGTTTGCCTTTCCTTGTTTTGTTTTGTTTTTTAAATGTTTATTTATTTTGAGAGAGAGAGAGAGAGAGAAGCAGAGAGAGAGAGGGAGACAGAGAATCTGAACCGGCTCTGTGCCGACAGCAGTGAGCTCATTGCAGGGCTCAGACTCACAAACTGTGAGGACGTGACTTGAGCCGGAGTCAGACCCGTAGCCAATTGAGGCATCCAGGTGCCCCTCTTCTTCTTATTTTTTCAAACAGCAAAATTACTATTAACCTTTTGTAAGTAGTAAAACAATGTTTTGTAACGTATTTTGAAACCATGGAAATAACCATTCTGATCTTTACATACTTTCCCTCACTATAAGGAACAGTTTTTTCCTTTTATTTATTAAGCAAGTACCTAAGGATTTCATTTACTTCAGTTTTTTATTTCATGTTTTTATTTATTTCACATATTTTATATAACATATATTTATTTTATATTTTTACTCATAAACTCTTAATATCAGTATTCTTTGGATGCACGGACTCTCCCAGATTTGTGATTTTATGATTTGTGCCCCTTCAGGCTGCCCTGTGTGTCCCTTATGTCCTTCATATCCGCATTTGAATGTTTCTTCCTTTCTGGCATGAGATGTTTCTGGCTCACCTTGAACTTCCCTGTCCTACTTCTGTAATCTGCCATTTCTACCAGGAGAACGGTATTCAATATTTAGTGGAGACTAGTATTAAGAATTCAAGGTCAAGCACAAGGTGTGGGATTCTTTTGCTGCTAGGTCTCTTTCGCAAAACACCATTTGGAAATGAATACACAAACATGTTTATTTAAATATGTATCTGTATCTGTTTCTAGATCCGTAAGTTCATACTGATGCTTCCAATTCCTGTCGAATACCACAAGGTTCCTCCCAGTCTGACCCCACTCTGTATTTGCAACTCCCTTCTCCAACACTGAGAAATCTGCTTCTGCGGTCCTCAGTGTATATTTAGTTTCTCAACCTTCTAGTATACAGAAAGTAGTTTTACAACTGCTTACCCACACTGCTATGGAAAAACAAGAATAATAAATGTCTTTAGATTGAGGTAATTTCGTTCAAGTGAGGTCTGTGGACTGATTAATGTCGTACCAATGTTAATTTCTTGTTTTTATAATTATATCAGGGTTTTGTAAGATGTTACCATTGAGGAAATGGGTAGGGATATAAGGAAACCCTTGTACTTTTTTTTGCAACTTTTCTGCAAGTCTATTATTATGCAAAATAAAAAGTCATAAAAAATTACGAAGGTTGTTTCCCCCCCCTGCAACACACACACTTTGAATATGATTATATTTTTCTTTTTTAAAATTTTTTGAACATTTTAACTTATTTTTGAGAGACAGAGCGAGTGTGAGCAGGAGAGAGGCAGAGAGCGAGAACGAGAGACAGACAGACAGAATCTGAAGCAGGCTCCCAGCATCAGCACAGAGCCCGACATGGGACTCGAACTCACAAACCGTGAGATCATGACCTGAGCTGATGTCAGACACTTTGCCAACTGAGCCACCCAGGAGCCCCTGATTATATTTTTCATTTGAGGTTACCATGGGGTTCATTTAATTTTGTTCTGTTTTAGGGTTTTTCCCATATTCTCATGGATACAATTTTTTTTCCACTCAATTTTTTGAGCATGTAAACTATTGATGTGGTTGAAAAACTAATAATTATTAATAATATACCTAGACAAGTATCATCCCTCCCTATTCCTTCCCACCCTATCTCCACCTATCCCCTGTAGTATATAATTTTTTTAGTTTCTGACTTATTCTGGTATTTCCTGTTGTAAAAATAAACGTGCTTTTCTTATTTCTCTTTTTTACACAAATACACTACAGGTACATCTTTACACTTTGCTTACTTGACATCTGTCAATAAATCTTTGATGTCATTCCCTGTCTGTTCATGGGTATCTTCCTTATGCTTTTATGCAGCCACTTGTTATTCCATTTTGAAGAAAAACATTTTAAAATGTGAGCATCTATGTTGTATGCAATGTTTTGTAATTATCGGTAATGCTGTAATTCACAACCTCATTTGTAGATACTCCTGTAGTGTTTGAAGTTGTATCTTCAGAGTCAAAACCTAGAAGAGAGATTTCTGGCTCAGAAATCAATCCGGGCACCAGGGTGGCTCAGTTGGTTGAGCATCTGACTTTGGCTCAGGTCATGATCTCTTGGTTCGTGGGTTCGATCCCCCTGTGGGGCTCTGCACTGGCGGCGTGGAGCCTGCCTGGGATTTTCTCTCCCTCGCTTTCTGCCCCTCCCCCACTCACACTCTCTCTCACAAATAAAACATTAAAAAAATAAATGTAGTTTTCTTAGATATGGCCAATTTCCCTTTGAGAGGGTTGTGTCCTTCCACATTCCCACCAGTGAACTGGGCTGTCATACATTCCATTTTTGCCAGTTGAATGGGTGAGAGAGAAATGGCCTATCAGTGTTGTTTCAATTTGCACCTCTCTTATTATTAATAAAATATCTTTTCATCTGTTTAAGAATCATTTTATATCTGGGTGTTTTTTGTCTTTTGTTTTTGTTTTTTTTTTTTTTTTTTTTTTTGAAAATCAGCTGTCTTTTACCCATTAAAATTTTTTTCTATTAGGGTTTTAGATCTTTCCCTCTCAATTTTAAGAATTCTTTTTCTAAGGGTGCCTGTCTGACTACTCGGAAGAGCATGCAACTCTTGATCTCAGGGTCATGAATTCAAGTCCCAGGTAAGGTATAGAGATTACTTAAATAAATAAAAACTTTAAAAAAAGGATTCTTTCTCTATATTAATTATTTTAGTCCTTTCTCTGCAATGAATATTGCAAATAGTTTCTTGTAGTTTATCACCTACTTTTAACTTTGCTTACAATCTTTATTGCTATGGAAAACTTCTTTTATTTTTACAAAAGCAAATGTATGTGTCTTTTATTACCTCTGGATTCCAATAAGCCTTTCATTATACATTAGAGAAATTCATCCATCTTATATTCCAATACTTGTAAAGTTTCAGTTTTACATTTAGCTCTGTGATCCATTTGGAGTGAAATCTTTTGTATGATGTAAAGTATGGATCTAATATTATCCTTTTGAAAACACCTATCCAGTTCTCACAGGTCACTTATTAAAAAGTACGTCTTTCATGTTTCTACTAGGTCTTGAGTCTATTCTGATATTTATTTTTCTTTTAAAACCATGACTGTTCCATACAACACCCAGTGCTCATCATGACAGGTGCAATCCTTAATCTCCATCACCTATTTCATCCATCCCTCTGCCCACCTCCCCTCTAGTGACCATCAGTTTGTTCTCTAGAGTTAAGAGTCGGCTTCTTGGTTTTCTTCTCTTTCCCTGCCATGTTCATTTGTTTTGTTTCTCAAATTCTGTATAGGGGCAAAATCATATATCTGTCTTTTTCTGACTTATTTTGCTTATCACAATACTCTCTAGCTGCATCCACTTTGTTGCAAATTGCAAGATTTCATTCTTTTTCATGGCTAATATTCCATTGTGTGTGTGTGTGTGTGTGTGTGTGTGTGTGTGTGTATGTGTGTGTGCGCATGCCACACACCACAACTTCTTTATCCACTCAGCAGTCAGTGGACATTTGGGCTGTCTCCATAATTTGGCTATTGTTGATAGTGCTGCTATAATCACAGGGGTGCATGTATCCCTTTGAACTAATGTTCTTGTATCCTTTGAGTGAATACCTAGTAGTACAATTGCTGGATCACAGGATAGTTCTATTTCTAACTTTTTGAGGAATCTCCGTACTGTCTTTGAAAGTGACTGCACCAGTTTGCCAAAACCATGATTATTAATGTTTGGTTTATTTGAACTCTCCAGGCTGCAGAGACACCTTTTTTTTTTGTTTGTTTATTTATTTTTGAGAAAGAGAGAGAGAGCATGAGCAGGGGAGGGGCAGAGAGAGAGGGAGACATAGAATCCAAAGCAAGACCCAGACTCCGAGCTGTCAGCACAGAGCCCAATGCAGGGCTCAAACCCATGAACCATGAGATCATGACTTGAGCCGAAGTTGGGCACTTAACCAACTGAGCCACCAAGGCACCCCGAGGCTGCAAAGACATCTTAAAATTTCCCACAATGTTATTTCTGATAGTTTTGCTTTATATGCTTTGATATTTAGTGCCTACAATTCGTGTCCACTTTCTTTTCACTGTGAAATGAACTTTCCCTTGAGTTCCATTAGTCTGACATGAATATTGCCACCACCCTGTTTATTTGTTTGTTCACACTGGCCTAAACCTTCCCTGTAATTTGGGTTTTACCTTCTCCTATCATTGTATTTCACATGCTTTTTGTAAAAAGCACATAGACGTATTTTCTTTTTAACCCAATCTTTAAATTCTCCGTTCATTAAGAGTAGAAATTCATCCATGGTTACTTATAGCCAGTCTGCTAGCTTTCATCTTACTTTGGATTCCTTGCTTCATGCTTTCTCACTTTTTATGCTTTCTTGCTGGGGTTTTTTTTTGTTTGTTGCTCTGAAATCATTTTAATTTCTAGGTTTTTAGGGGCACCTGGGTGGCTCAGTCGGTTGAGTGTCCGACTTCAGCTCAGGTCATGATCTCACAGCTCATGAGTTTGAGCCCCGTGTTGGGCTCTGTGCTGACAGCTTGGAGCCTGGAGCCTGCTTTGGTTTCTGTGTCTCCTTTCTCGGCCCCTTCCCTGCTCTCTCTCTCTCTCTCTCTCTCTCTCTCAAAAATCAATAAACATTTTAAAAAAATTCTAGCTTCTTAATTATCAAAGTCAAGAATGAAAACACATGTTATTACTTTTATCCCTTCCTTTTTAGAAGTGTGTTTTCATCAAATACCTTTATAAAGGGTTATTCCTTTAAAATGCAGTCTTCTATTTTTTTTTTAATGAAAGGACTGCTTTTAAAAAAGCATTATTTGTTTTGTTTTGTTTTATTAATTTTTCAGGTCTTCTTTGTTAAGGATATAGAAGAAATGTCCTCTTAGTGTGACTATTTCCTTTTTTTATTTTATTTCAGAAAGAGTGTGTTAGTGGGGCAGGTGCAGAGAGAGAAGGAGAGAGAGAATCTTAAGCAGGCTCAACACTGAGCATTGAGCCTGAAGTGGGGCTAGATCTCATGACCCTGAGATTGTGACCTGAGTGGAAATCAAGAGTTGGACACTCAACCGACTGAGCCACCCAGGTGTCCCTTAATGTGACTAATTCTAGATGACATAAGGAGCAGGGATCTCATGAAGATACAAGAGATTCCATACTGGAGCTGTTTCATCATCACTAGAAAATGTTTGTACACCTTTATTCCCCCCACTGTGTCCTGTTTTAAGAGCAATAACTCCTTTGTCACCATTGCTCTCTTTGAAGTGAAGTATAATCCTCAAATTCCCTGAACATGTTTTAAAAAGCATACAAATGGTACAAAATTAAGTTTTTAAAGGAATAAGTGAAAAGTGCCCTTTTGAAGTCATATTATGTTCTTTCCCCTTACAAACTCAAAAATAAAAATATTGGCTTACTTAGCGCCTTTGATCTATTCACTGTTAGTTTCCTTTCTGAGGCACTGTGATTTTACCCAACAGAATGGTTATTTTGGATTTATATTCCCAAAGCCTATAAAAATAAGAATGTCCAACCTAACGATTCCTTTTATAAGCAGTAAAACAAAAGTGGGAAGAAATGAGATAGACAATAGGTTCATCTGTGATGCAGAATTATGCATAATCACATTACATGTGTAAAAACTGGAGAGAGAGAGAGGCATGTCTCTATTCTAGCCCCCCTGAAGGGATGGTAGGTGGGCACAGTGAAAATTCTGGTCTTTTAGAATAATGTAGATTTAGAATGTTATGACCAGAAGGTGTTAGATTTTTGTTGTACATTATACCAAATGTCTTCTTACTAAAGCAATTTTGATTCTTCCTGTACAGTGAAGATAGAGATATCTTTATTTTAGTGTCTCAAATCATCCTTCATGCACCATCTGAGTAGGGCTGATGGCCACAATCTCTGCAGCATCTGAGGTGCTGGCCTTCATTAACTGGTCCAGCTTCAGCGGAGGTAACAGGTGGCAACACAGAGTTTCTTCTGTCACCTGTTTGATTCCCTGTCACTCATACCCACAAAATATCCCACAGTGCGTGTGCATTTTCCCTTTGAGCTCAACTAATTTAATGTAAACGAATTCAAGTATTTCCATTTTTTATTTTTATTATATATATTTTTAACTTTATTTAGAGAGGGAGGAGGAGAGAGAGAGAGAGAGAAAGAGAGAGAGAGAGAGAGAGAGAGGGAGCACACAAGCAGGGGAGGGGCAGAGAGAGAGAGGGAGAGAGAGAATCCCAAGCAGGCTCCGCACTGTTAGCATGGAGCCTGATGCAGGTCTCAAATTCATGAACTGTGAGATAATGACCAGAGCCAAAACCAAGAGTTGGTCACTTAACCATATGAGCTACCCAGGCACCCCTATTTCCACTATTTTAAATATTTTTTCTGTTTTAAATCTCTACACCCAATTCAGGGCTCAAGCTCAACCCTGAGATCAAGAGTCACATGTGCTACCAACTGAGCCTGCCAGGCACCCCTCAAATATTTCCATTCTTTTACCTTAGCTGAGGGCACTAGGTTTTCTCTGTCACAAAATATGTTAAGGAACAGGAATGACTACAAGAAATATCTTGTCTACAGATTTTTTGGGAAGGTCGGGTACATAGGGAGACCTCAGGGAAGATGATGATTAAGTGGTTGGGCTATGGAGAGAGATAAGAACTACTTTCCTAACCTGGAGTCAAAGAGTCAAGTTATTAGCAAAGTAGGAAGCCTGGAGAGAAAGGATCCCTGTTCAGCTTTCTGCTTGGCCACAATCTTCTGATCCCTGTCTCCCTCACACTCAACTTAGAGCAGGACCTAAAGTTGAGCCAGCTCTAATCCAGAACCCCTAACACTGCCAGGATAAGTTGCCTCAGAAATTTCTAATTACTTTTGTAAACCCTTCCCCAACCCTGCCACGTGGGGACCATGAATGCTGGGGCAGAAGAAAACCCATAGCTAGAGTAAAGGCCATGTCCAAGGGAAATTTTTAAAATTATTTCTAAACCTTTGAAATGGGAGGTATCTGCAAAGTTAAAATCTGTGTTTTCCATTTCTGCGTTCACTGACTTGAGACATATTTCATACAAGTACTAGAAAGCAGCATTTGTGGGCTGTTTTTTGGGGGTGGGTCCTTCCCTGGCCTAAGAAATTGAAAAAGAGCATGCCCATCAGGGGCTCTAGCAATAGTGTCACTGAGATGGAGAAGTTGCTGGTGTCCTCCCGGCCCCCTGTGTGTGTGTGTGTGTGTGTGTGTGTGTGTGTGTGTGTGTTAATTCCCAGCCTTGCAACATCTACCAGGATTCATTTGTCAAACAGTAGGTTTGATAGTATTTTCTTAGTGGATTGGCTGGACAGTTCAGTTAGAACACAAACTGTATCCGTGTGCGTTACAGATGGGAAGAAGTACGAGCATGCTCACCAGCCATAGGGTTGGGTTTGGAAAAGGAATTGAGCCCTTTGGTCCAAATCTTGGGTGGACATACCAGTAGAGCCCTAATCAAGTATCCCAAGTCCTCAGCACAGGGCCCAAGGACCCTCCGCATTTCTGGGTCTTATTTACCAACAGTGGATATGGCAAGAAGAGGAAAGAGTAGGTCAGACTAACAAAGAATATGTGCCTGTTGATAGTCTACATCACATGACACAAAAAATAGCCATAGGATCAGGAAATGAATAAACAAATCCAGAGTCCAGTAACTTCCTTTAAGGATTAATGAGATAAATGGGAGAATTTATAAACTACACTGCCAGGTGTTCAAAGTTGTAAGACAGGCAGGTACTGGGGTTGATGAGCATTTGTTGCCTTTTACTGGAAATGGTAATAGAAAATGTCTACCATCATTTGGAAAAATAGATGCTAGGCTTCCTAAAGCCCTTCTGATATCTCTTTGTACATTAGTTTTGTGGCTGAGAAGAAAGAGGCTCAGCAGGATTGAGGCTATTCAAGTGCATAGAGCTAGCAAATGTCAGGACTCAGTTCTAAACCCCATTCTTTGAACCTCATGCTCTTTCCACTTCGTTATTCCACCTCTCAAGACCAGGCAAAGTTGAAAAATAGTAAGTCTATAGAATTTTAATCCACCCCTTGAGATTTGTATTAAACCTAACCAACAGGTTTTCCCCCCAATAACCATACTCTCTTTTCGAATATAATACCCTCCTTTTGGAACATAATTATTCGATTATTGCAGATGCTTTGGTGTGAAGGTGTTCTTGGAAAAACAATTACCAAGGGAGGAAACATGAGGGAGAAAGCTTATAAAATGTCCTAGATGAGGAAACTGGGTGGCTTTGTCAGTGGAGCATCCGACTTTGGCTCAGGCCATGACCTCACGGTTCGTGGGTTTGAGCCCCGTGTCGGGCTCTGTGCTGACAGCTGAGAGCCTGGAGCCTGCTTCGGATTCTGTGTGTGTGTGTGTCTCTCTCTCCCCCTCCCTATTTGTGCTCACTCTCTCTCAAAAATGAACAAATGTTTAGAAAAATAAAAAAATTCCTAGATCTATTACCTGCTATAAACTCAGTTCATCTGCATTTCTTGATAAGCATGGGATCTTCTCTGTAATGGCCAGACTGTGACACTGTGTATAAGTAGGAGAAATTAAGAAAATTACTGAGGAAGGTGGTGCTGTGGTAATTCAAAATGATTTGTGGTAGCCATGTGTTCTTGCACTGGCTGTAGAGAAACAGGGAGACCTGGTGGTAGGCTGGTAGGTGTAACAACATACTCAATTATTGGTAGAAATTTTGAAAAACAATGTGCAAATTAGAGCAAGGCATAGATCCCCATAAAAGAGAAGCCCTCTGAGGAGCCCTGAGAGGATTCTGCCTCACGTTGAAGCCATGTGGGAAGAGACCTTGGTGATGTTGCATGAAGTAGGGTTCATTCAGCAATTGACCACAATACCTATGTAATGGATGGGTCTCCTCTGCCTCTTCCAAATTGTGGTTATTTGGTATTTTTTTAAATACACAAACAGAAGATCATATGCTTTTGTTGAATCATTACCGGTCTTCATACACAGCAAAACCTTGCTTTGCAAGTATAATTCCTTCCAGAAACATGCTTATAATCCAAAGCACTTGTATGCCAAAGCACATTTCAAGAACCATTGGCTCAGTTGTGATCATGTGACGTTCGGTGTCATGTACTACTCATATTGCAAGACATCGCTCATTTATCAAGTTAAAATGTATTAGAAATGTTTGTTTGCCTTGCAGAATACTCACAGAACAAGTTACTCACAATCCAAGGTTTTGTTGTACTTTGTTGTATGGGAAAAACTTGATCAAATTGGGGAACTGAAGAATGCCAACGTATAGGAGCTGCAGTTAATCAGGAAGAGGAGAACAAACACAAGGTAATGAAATCTAAAATCTAATTTCTCTCTTCTTCAACAAGAGGAACTATATGTTATTCTTTCCCTACTCTTGTCACATATTCTGGGATGGTGGTGCCAATTGGTCAATAAGATAATAAACAGTTATCTGCTATTCTGCCTTTTAGTCACAATAGAGGTAGAATAGACAAGAATTAACTGCATCAGTTGCCAGAACAAATCAATCATCTTTTCAAAATTTCTCTCTATTACATCCAGTGTCTACAACAAATATATGATCTACTCTTGTATACAACCCCAAATACCTAAAAGAAAATTTTAATTTTGTCCTTGGAATCGACATCCCTGTGAAGTGGGATTTGGGAGTTCACTGAACTCAGAAGTATGTTCCTATAATCTGCTCTAGAAGTTTTTCTTTCTCACTTACTATTAAAAGACTTTCCTCATCCTTGATGAGGTCTTGTCCTCATCCTACATGGATATATACAAGATGTGCAAATGAGTTTCCTTTTCAGCCACTTCAGATGGGTAGTAAACTGTAAGCAATTCTCACGCAATCTAAAGGAATCATACCTTTATGTCCTTGATCTTGAATGGAAATGTTTGATTTTTGCATCAGTTATGGAGAATAAATGTGAAAGTGATTGAATTATTGAACTGTGCAAAGTGATGAAATCAATTACTCTAGTGTTTTGTGTTATAGAAGAAAAATACTTGGTATGCTAGCATCTCGCAGCCTGGTATGGTTATGGTACACCAGGCATGGTGTATGGTGTAAAATAAAGGGGGGAGAGGGCAAGAGCAGATTTCTCTGAAAGTGAAGGAGTAAATTTTAGGTTTGGATCAATCCAAGCAGATTAGATGAAGAACTTTCCAATTTGTGCCTTATTTTTGTGACTTGTTACCCCTATCATTGCAATCAACTCTCCCTGTAGGCTCTGAAGACCACCGCCAGATGAGGGGATTCCACACTGCTATCACCTCTACAATGGTTCTCTTCAACCCAGTCGATTCTTATAGTAAATCTGGGAAGAGATGTGCTGGCCACAGCTAACTATCCCGTCCCCTTTCACTGCATCTGACTTTAAACCACCCGTGAAACAGATGTGATGAAATTCATGAAATTTACTAGGTGCTATTTACTTTGTACCAAATATGTGAGTTACAGACCCAGAGAGGGCCATTTGTAAGGTGATAAGTGACATGTTAAGAGTTAGGCTCGTTAATATACATTATACTGTTAGGAACTATGCAAACGGATGCATATATGGATATGCAGGTGTATAATCCAAACTGAGCATATCAAGGGCCTCCCATCATAAACAAACACAAGGGAAAAGATGAAATAACTAGTTGACAGCAAAAATTCTTTGGTATGAGTTCACAGTGGTATACTCTGCTCCTTTCTTTAAATGAATTTCCTGGTAAATTGGGAATAAAAATAACTCTTTTTTTTAACGTTTATTTTTGAGACAGAAACAGAGCATGAGTGGGGGAGGGGCAGAGAGAGAAGAAGACAGAGTCCAGAGCAGGCTCCAGGCTTTGAGCTTTTAGCACAGAGCCCGATGTGGAGCTCAGACCCACGAACCGTGAGATCATGACCTGAGCCAAAGTCGGACACTTAACCAACTGAGCCAGCCAGGCACCCCAGGAATAAAAATAATTCTTGAAAGCATTTTTGCACCCCAGATCGATCGATCATCTATCTATATATGCTTTGATATAACCGCTCCACCGTCCACATAATTTGGAAACAAATAGAATTAGTAAGGGACAAATGGAACTGTAGGGGCGCCTGGGTGGCTCAATTAAGCATCCGACTCTTGATTTCGGCTGAGGTCATGATCTCATGGTTCATGAGCCTCAGCCTGGCATTGGGCTCTGTGCTGACAGCGTGGAACCTGTTTGAGAGTCTCCCCCTCTCTCTACCCCTCCCCCACTTGCATCCTCTCTGTCTCTCTCAAAATACATAAACTTAAAAAAAATGAGACACTGTAAACTCAAAAAGAGTAATAAGCTGGCCGTATCAAATGAAATGTGACTATAACGTTTCATAATGGGGAAAATGTTAGCGAATAGGTTACAGAGTGATGGCAAATCGTCTTCCGACCGGCCAGACATTGGGTGATCAAAGGTATCAACACGTATCAGACAATAACCAGTCATTTTAGCTTGCAAATAATGTGGGAAGCGAACCTTTAGAAATGTCAAGTGACCAAACAGGTATGTGCAGAAATTAACTTTTTTTTTTTATTATATATCATATAATGTAGTAGTAAAGTTTGAAGTGCATGAATAAAAAGTTAGTGAAATTACAGGAGGAACAATCTATAGAGCGATAATAGGTGCATTCCTTGTGCATCTGAAAGGAAAAGAAAAAAGAGTTTTCACTCATTTTGGCCTAAAACTTAGTGTCAGGTTCCCAGGATTCTGACATCAGAACCCGGATAACGCTGATTAGAACCATAGGGGCTTTACAATAAAAGCTAAAATATTGACCATATGATGGCAAAAAGTCTTAGTTTGTGGTTAACTGATTCTCTTCTAGCTACTCTCTGATGAAGTTGGTGGCGCTGTGGAGGAGGACCGCCGTCTCCTGGACGAGGATCGGGACCGCTCGGCGTTGTAGGTGACATGCTTGTGGTAGTTCTCCATCTGAGCCTCCAGGACATCTCTCTGCTGCTGCCTGATGGTCTGGCTGATGAGCCCAGGGAGGGCGTGGATGCTGCCAATCAAAGTCTCCAGTTTCGTTTCCACGGTAACAATCCTCTTCTCAAAGTCTTCGCTCCGCTCATTTAGGTCGGAAATCATGTCATACATGATGTTCTGGGTCTGCAAAACAGGGCGGACACGGGTAGAGCAACCAGGAACTCAAGGTTTCACGACACTTGCCCAGGAAGCGAGCTGTCTGCTCTCTTCAACCCTTTGTTGAAGCTGTCTTGTTTCCCTCTAGAGGGCCGCCTGGGTGGCTCATCCGGTTAAGCGTCCCACTCTTGATTTTGGGTCTGGTCATGATCTCACGGTTCATGGAATGGAGCCCAAGGTTGGGCTCCGTGCTGCCAGCGAGGTGCCTGCTTAGGATCCTCCCTCTCTCTCTCACATTCTCTCCCCCCTCCCCCCCCCCCCCCCCGTTTGTGCTTGCTTTCTCTCTCTCGCTCTCAAAATAAATTAAAAAAAAAAAAATAACAAAATGTGCTCTTAGCTGCTTCACAACCTCTTAATGGTGATAAATGAACCAACTGAATAAGGGAGTTACTGTTCATGATACAGGCACCTCATTTGAGTTTGGCCACGGAGACAGAGTGCATTAGCTTTATTTTTTACTACATAGTCTGGAGGCTATGTGAACAACATCCATTCATTCAGAAAATACTGAACCCCTATGGCATGGCAGCCCTAGAGCCGTATTAGTAAGCACAGCACTAAAGAAATACTTTGAAAGGAATAGTGTCTTGCCTCATAGATATATTCCTGAGATGACATTATGCAGTATATATTTATCATATCAATTATATATCTAGTAAAATGTTATATCATATTATTTCCAAGTGGTCTGTTTTATCATTTGACCTTACAGTGATGTAGAAGTCTGCCCCATCTTTGTTCAAGGTGTGTCTACAGGAGAGCCACGTTTGTAAATATTAATCGAGAACATCTTTCAGTCTCATATGTGCTACCCACCTTAAATGTATGATATATGTATGCTGTCCTACAGGTAAGTTGTTGAGGATGTCACTACCTTCTATTCATAAGACATCAAATATTCAGGTGCACCTGGGTGGCTTATTCGGTTAAACATCCGACTTTGGCTCAAGCCATGATCTCACATTTCATGAGTTTGAGCCCCGTGTCGGGCTCTGTGCTGACAGCTCAGAGCCTAGAGTCTGCTTTGAGTTCTGTGTTTCCTCTCTCTGCCCCTCTCCTTCTCATGCTCTGTGTGTGTGTCTCTCGCTCTCAAAAGTAAAGAAACATTTTTTTAAAAAGCATCAAATATTCAACATTTACATGTTTATATAGTATGTTATTGATATACATGAAAATGAATATGATTTACTTGTGTTATTTTATGAGACTAGGACAAAGAGGTGTGATTTTCATAGATGATATTGGAAGCTTTATAAAGAACATAGCTGATTTATCGAACAAACAACAAAATGTATTGAGAGAGGCCCCTTAACAACAAATGCTTTTAAAGGGGCGCCTGGGTGGCTTGGTCGGTTAAGCATCCGACTTCGGCTCAGGTCATGATCTCACGGTTTGTGAGTTCGAGCCCCGCATTGGGCTCTGTGTTGACAGCTCAGAGCCTGGAGCCTGCTTCAGATTCTGTGTCTCCCTCTCTCTCTCTCTGCCCCTCCCCTGCTCATGCTCTCTCTCTCTCTCTGTTTCTCAGAAATAAATGTTAAAAAAAAAGTTTTAAAAAGCATTTGTGTTAAAAGGCTAAAAACTTCCATATATGCTATAATACCTCTTTTGGACCTAGCTCAGGAAAATGGAAGGTCACTGATGACAAATACTCATATTTAAAAAAAAATATATCTGTTTAGGAGAGCCTGAGTGGCTCAGTCAGTTAAGTGTCTGACTTCATCTCAGGGCATGATCTCATGGTTTGTGGGTTCGAGCCCCGCATCGGGCTCTGTGCTGACAGCTGAGAGCCTGGAGCCTGCTTCAGATTCTGTGTCTCCCTCTCTCTGCCCCTGCCCTGCTCACTTGCTGTCTCTCCCTTTCTGAAAAATAAATAAAATATTAAAACAAATTAAAAATATTTGTTTAAATGTTTATTTTGAGAAAGACAGAGTGTGAGTGGGGGAGGGGCAGAGGGAGAAAAAGAACACACGTGAGAGAACATCTTAAGCAGTCTCCGTGCTTAGTGTGGAGCCCAACGCAGGACTTGATCCCATGACCGTTGGGATCATGACCTGAGCTGAAATCAAGGGTCGGATGCTTAACTGACTGAGCCACCCAGACAGCCCTAAATATTCATATTTTTAAAGTGGAATTGACTTGAAAGGGACAACCAAAAATCAACCAGATAAATCTTATAAGTGTGAAAGAGGAATCTGGGAACTATTAATGTCCTTTTAAAAAGTAGTATGATTTTTTAAATAATGAAAAAAGAATCATAAATTATGAAAACTGATTCCCTTTTTTTAAAAAGATGACGTTCATGTTCTTAAAAAACTATTTCATAGTCTTCTGAGTTGGCTTAAAAGTAAATAAAAAACAATAATTTTATCAATGAGTCCTATGGAGCCCTGAAGGTCATGGTCAAACCCAGGATGCAGTTCTCCTCTCAGAGGGAGGAGAGTGAAGGACAAATATGAAACCCAATGGTATTGTCTCATATTCCATGTACATTTTCCATGGTACTTTCAAGTCACTGTAAGTAGGAAGGCTTTTAGAATGGGGTTTGAATAATTTATATAGGGAAAGAGCATGTGAAGAAAAATCTTTTAAGGTGGACCATCATGTTAGGGCTAATTGTTGGTTTGATGTGCAACACAAAGTTGGGGTATCCTCCTCCCAGTGCATTATCAGTCACCGTGCAGGGCTTCATTCCAACACACCTCACCATGAAGGCTGAGACCCCCATGCTTACCTTTGCTAGGTCCACCAAGGTGTTGGCTTGGTCATTCAGTTTCCTCTGCTCCATTTTTACACTTCTTAATCTAAAAGACAGAATCTCAAGTCAGAAGGGTTCCTTCCTGTCTACTGCTGTCATAACGCCTTCCAAAGAGCATGCATAAAATCGACAAGAGCAAATAACTGCATGGATAATGCCTTGAACATTTGGGGGTCAAGTTCAAACTGGTTATGTATCTGGAACAATGAGAAGCATGCTTCCCCAACACCGCAAAAAGGAAAGGAGAGAGAGAGAGAGAGAGAGGAGAGTAAGAGATGAGGTGTCCTTAGGACAACTATTTACCAGGGAGTTAAAAGTTGAATCAGGAGAGAGGCTCATAAGGACTTAACCATATGAGAAAAGCCAAAACATTCCTTAAAATCCCAGTATCATTTCAAATAGACATAGGAAGAAATAGGCAAAGCGACTAGACTTTCATCAATGTTGGAGCAGTGAGCACCTTCCTATGCCTACATGACTAGATACACAGGATAGCCCTGTTCAGTTTGAGATGGATTGGGTTAGGTATTTGAACCTGATGAAAACACAGTGATAAGTGAGATTCTTAGTAGCAAAAATAAGACTTTTATTCAACCAGCAGCAAGAGAACCCAAAACACATAAGTCTCTTATTCTTCATTGTGTTTTGCTCGACTTTTATCTTAAACTGCCATCGAATTTGAAGGGAAGCCAGGCCATTTCCTTGGGAGAATTTCCCTTAATTTTTTTCTTGTAGATAAAAGTCAGCGGACAATTAAAATGTCTGACAGATGGGGTTTCTGGTTGTAAACTTACTTTTAGATGCTTTTAAATATCAGTGCATATATCTGATTGACAGTCAAAACACTGCTGTTAAAAAAAAAAATCTTTCTTAAGGATGACTTTTACTAGTCCTTACTTTATTTACTATAATATTTTTGAAAACATATTTATTGGGTGCTTACTCCCTACCAAGAAATTAAGATTTTCCAACAGGAGAAAAGGGGTTGTTTGTTCTTTAAGCCAACAATCCGAGCCATGCTCCAAATGAGAAGCACATTTCTCTTGGGTACTTAGTTTAAAAACAAAAAACAAAAAACAAAATCCATGCTAACCTTATTACCTGTAAATGACATGTCATTTACAGAGTATAGTGTCAATGTTGGAGAGAGTAATCTTTATAATTTCCCAATTTCAACGAAAGGTAGTTACAAAAAAAAAGGATCAAAAATTCACAGGGCAAGATTTTACTGCCAGGGAGATTTTTACAACAAATGTTCAGTAGTGCGCAGTGATTTTGTTTTGAAACTACGCTATGCAGTATGTCACCAAGTCTGCTTGACAGTGAAGACAGACTTCCTTCTGCCAGTATGGGTTTAACTGACACCTGCCTATAACATGATATTTAACAATGTAAAACAGCTTAAGGTTATCACTTGCCGTTGCGAGTCTGTGTTTCCCTATTAGAATGCTTGGAACTAAGTTAATTGGCTCTTTTCTACACTATTATAGAGATGGACTGGGTGTAAGTGTAAAAGGAATTTACAAACAGGTATTCGAATCTAACATGTTGTTGAGATAGGCTTCTCTAAGTACTCACAAGGATTACAATTCTTGATGTACACCTTTTAAAAACAAGTCCCCTTCCACCCCTCTCCCCCCTGCAAAAAACAAAAACACAAAAAACAACCCTTTAAACATGTGTGAGGTCATTCTACAGAAATGTACTAGAGAGAACAACAGTGTCAGATGTGGACTCCCTTCTCCCTGGCCCTATTTGACCTTCAGTTTCTTAATGTATGAAATGAAGTGGGTTAGGATAGGATGGTATTTCTAAAGTGCTGTATTTGTATCGACAGAGGTGTTCGAGGTGGCTATGTGATACTCGAACCAGAAGACATTAAATACTAAACCAGATGGAGAGACAGGTACTCCCTTTTATCCTCTTCCAATTCTTGATTATTACAAGAAAAATGTCTCAGGCTGGTCCTCTCCTGTTTTTATCTCCCAACACCTGCTCTTCTCTCCTTTTTGAAAAGAGAGCAGGATTTCAGCTGAGCGCTTCCTGCATGCAGCAGTTCCGTGGCTAGAATTCAACGCCAGTGTTTCAAATGTTGGTGGATGCGACCTCTCCCTCTCTTTGCTGGGAGCAGGAGCGGCTTTTTGTTTTTGTTTCATTTTTGTTTTTGTTGGGTTAGCCATTTTGTGATAATGATTTACACCAAGCTTTATTTTCAAATTCAAGGAATGGGACCCTTAGCACATGAATGACTCAAGTCTGGGGAACCAGATCAGAAGCCTCCAACCACTTGGGAGTGCAGGCAAGGCCCTGACGTTGGCAAGCCCAGTGAAAGGGCCAGTGCGTGTCCCTTAGCTGAGGTGGGTACTCTGCTCTTGAATTACCATATATTATGTTTCTGACAGTAGAATTTTGCCCAGTTGTTGTTTTTTTTTCCACTAATCTGGAAAGCTGACATAGGGTAGCCCCCTATTGAATCAGAATCCCTTTAAGCTCCTTGAACTTAAATCATCTTGCCTTGCTGTTCCTGAGACTGTACCCTAGAACTGGTAGAAAAAGCCTACTTAAAGCTGCAGCTGCCAGAATAAAAGGTAACATGCATGTGTATTTTACTTTCTCCCCACCCTCCCCCGCCCCCCGCAAAAAAAAGAAGAATAAGGAACGTATGTTGACTTCTTCCTTGTGAACTTCACTTATCACAGGAAAGTATCATGATTTTGGATCACATTTCCATAGCAGCAATCAGACTACTGAAATTCACAAATAAAGGACCCGCTTGGTGCATGCAGCCGGTAGAAAATTCTGCAAATGTTGAGAGGAGCGGCTCACACAACTTACTTCCGAGCTCTATTTTCATTTTGTTGAAATAAAAAGACAAAACAAAAGAAAAGAAAACTGTAAAATATTCCAGAACAGAGTAACACAGTGTGGTGTTCAGTTGTGCACAGGGGGCTCGATTCATTAGCTGAGAGATCCTGTTAAGCTCTGTAGGATCTTGGCATGGTGATCAAAGAAAAACACGGTTCGCTTATGGTATCATCCTTCATTGCTGAGACTCCCCCCTCTGACCGCCCCTGAAATACAGCGCTTCCTCCAGAACGAGGTTCAGAAGGAAGACCCTCTAGGAAGTCATCACGGCCTCTTTGATACATGATGTCCAAGTAAACTGTAGGAACCGTTTTGACCTAATATGAATGTCATGGGGTTAAAAGGACAGTGTTCTACATAGTAGGATGATTATAATGTTGGTGGTGTTTTTTGGACGGCGTCCATCTCTTCCGAGTTGGGGCTTCTTAGAAGCCTGGTTTTCTGACAGGTGGGTCATCCGAAACTCAGTGTTAGAGAAATTATGTGTATTGAATTTCTCGGCTCTGAGACAAGTTCATGTCGACTGCTGAATCTACGGTTGAGATAGAAGAGTGATGAGCTTTAAGGTTAAAGTTGATACCAGAAAAAGTATTCAAAGGTATTTAGGAACAGAATGCTTCAAGGCATTGAGTGATGATCTAAAAAGACAGATCCATTAGTGAAACAGATGACACAAGCCTGGAGAAGCAGGCATCCACCAGAGACGAGGGAGGCCACGTGTCAGGGAGAGAGGCTGTGAAGTTTGGAAAAGAGGGGAGTCCAGACAGAGCTCTGGAAAAGCTCTCAGGTCAAATGGGAGGATGGGAGAGGCCAGGGAGAGAGCTCTATCAAATGAGTTTGTAACTTCTCCCTCAAGCAGCAAGGTCTGATTTCACCCGATGCCATTTCACCGAGGCTGATGGTCTCACTGTGTCTGAATGGGAGGCAATGGGAGCCTTGCCCTTAAGAATCGAGCCCTGTGTGCTTTCCTGTATCACTAACTTAAAATGAGAGATTATGCACGATTAGAATCATCTAGCCAAACCCAGCCCATATAAATTTCCAATTGTATTTTTTTTACAAAGTACCCCTCCCACCTCAAAGGAAATCTAACCCCAAGACTATATCATAAAAACAATTCAGAACATTTGAGCTGCTCGAAGCTCATCTACTTTAGAAGTTCATGTTGCTACCGAAGAAACAGACTGAGAAATGCCAAAGAAGCAGAAGAATTCATGAGGGGTTTCCTCTGTTACTCTATCCTGAAGCAGCATTGGGAAGACCCACATAAAGACCCCTCTTAAAATCGGGTCAGGCCACCTTCCAGCAATCTAACAATTGCTTAGGGACAATGTGTCAACTTTGCTTCCCCAAATATTTTTTCCTAGCATACTATAAAAATTTTCAAACCTAGAGCAAAGTTGAAAAAAAACTTACAGCGACCATCCCTAAGCTGTCTGTCCCCTGAGGTTTCAGCATGAATGCATTTCACAATAAAAATATAAATGTATAAATACCCACCATTCACATGTGGCTACAAAATTACTACAGAAACTACCAAAGCATTTTTTCCCAGTGTTTTTGTTAGATATAAAAACTCACCAATGGCATCAAAGGCCAATTTCATTTCATTATCTATTTAATAGGTACATCATTCTGATAGAAAGGGTTATAAATACGATCCCGGAGGACATGAGGTATGTGGCTGCTTGACCCATAGACTGACCGCACCTGCCCACACCAACAAAGGTAAGTTTTCTTTTTAATATACTTGAGCGGTATAGGTTAGTGGCAAAACATTAAAAGTACAAAGAATGCTTTCCCAGTATATACACATTATACTGTGTATACTTCTTCTACGAATGTTAGGTTCCTATATGGTTGTGGGTGTGTAGGAATGCCCTCTGTGCCAGGAGGGCTATGTCTGGTGACCCTGGAGGGAGAGGCCTGTCCTCAGAAGTGAAGGCCCAGCATCCCTTAGGGGACTCGCTCTCTGAGATCTAAACTTGAAGGAATAAAGATGTGGAGGCTCCATAGGGTGGGTATTTGGTTATAAAGGTGGCCATGAGCTTCAGCAAAGCAGCTCCCTGTGTGAGCCAGATCTCCTACGTGTTCCTCTGTGTTTCGCTTTTATAATTTCCCACCCTTTGAAAGAGTGTTACCTTAAGATTCTAGCCTTTCCTTACAAGGGACAGAAAGCACAGTTGTGGGCCCAGTGTGAAGTCACAGAACTAAAGGTGAAATGATGTCACTTTGGTGCTGGTAGTGGCAAGATCATGACTGAATAGCTCTGAGTGGCCAGGAGGGCTGGCCACTCTACCATCCATGCAGAATCTCCCTCTCTTGTAGATCTCAGGGTGCCTGGATTTGATTCTCATTAAGGCAGGCAGCAATTTCTAGACGCAGTCCACATTTCCAGCGATAGTTATTCAAAAAACATAGTCAGAGGGAGAGGTCAAAGGGTAGCATTTGAATGCTTAGTGATTTCCCATAGAATGTGAAGTGTGATACAGTACCTATGAACTACCTAAATATACAAAATAAAAACTCCAGCTTCAGAGCTTTTCCGGTCTGCTGTGCTAGGCAGCTCTGAGAAGACCCACCTTACTGTGTAATCCAGACACCTAGCGTTTACCCACCTTTCTGTGATTGCCCTGGTAGGCTGCATGAGAAAAGCCACGTTTCTGACCCACGCATGTGACTGAGCTGCTCTTCCCCATACAGAAATGCCACTGAGTTAAGAGCAAGGCTGCACAGCCTCGAGACTGATGCCCACATGAATGTACTTACGGTAAGGATGCTGCCAGCCTGGGGGAGAAAGAGCTGGTGGCTTTCAAGTCATTATTGATACTTACTACATAGACATTTGTCTTTTCAAAGTCTATGATAGTTATATATAGCATAGAAACAAGATAACATGAAAGAACTTAAGCATATGGAATAATGGTGGCCTCCGTTAGGTCAGAATCATTGTAAAAGGCACTATAAAATCTATAATGAACATACAGCAAATAGAAAATCCCCTATGTCCTGAGTAAAGACTAGTTTAAAAATGCAAGTATTAAATCAAGTGTAGGTACTGCCTTCATAGAAAGATGTTGGCAGCCCGTTTAAAAAAAAACCCAGAGCGATCATAAAATATTAAATGTTTTTCAAGATTTTGCAGTCAATACAAACGAAACATCTGAGGGCAAGCCATAGGAATAAATAAGTTATATTAAGATATACAATTGCAACTGAAAATAAGGTTTCTAAAGAGAGAAACTGAGAAGACATTTTAATTAATATATTAAATGACTCTGCTCCCAATAACGGATGATTTTGAGTCCAAAAAAGAGCTGACAATTTTCTCAGCATTTCATTTATGGAATTATTAAATTGCCAAATAATGTCTTCTGGGAACACACATGACAGTGTTTTCTTTTTTCCCCCTCTCACAAAAGAAGAATAACCAAGTATGGGAAATTAAGACCCAGAGTTACAAAAAGCAGGATGACAATGAATGAAAAATGGTACTTACTGATGAATAGCTTGCAAGAATTTTCGTTGATGTTTTCTTACTTTTGCATGATCTATCTTTTTTACTAGCTTTGTATTTTTGTAAATTAGCCATGTTTCCCTGAGTACATTGGCAGCTGCGTTTTTCACCTGTTAAGAAAACAAACAAACAAAGCAGTTGATAAATTCCCAGAGCAGAATCCTTTGCAAACATGGCCAGGGGTCCTATTCTTTTTTTTTTTTTTTTAATATATATTTTTTAAGTTTTTATTTATTTTTGAGACAGAGAGAGACAGAGCATGAGCAGGGGAGGGGCAGAGAAAGAGGGAGACACAGAATCTGAAGCAAGCTCCAGGCTCTGAGCTGTCAGCACAGAGCCTGATGCGGGGCTTGAACTCACAGACTGTGAGATCATGACCGGAGCTGAAGTTGGATGCTTAACTGACTGAGCCCCCCAGGCGCCCCCCAGGGGTCCTATTCTTAATCCCAAAGATCACGGTAAGTTCTAGGTCTGTTTAGTAACTACTTCTCAAAAGAGTATTTTTCTTGAATCTGTGCATTTTAAAAGGTACCTCTATCTGTCTGGGCACAACATTTAGGTTGAAATATTAGGGAGGTACTGATCTCTTTCTGGGCTAACTTCTACCCATCAGGAACATTTTCATCCAAACAGTTCTTTTAAAAAGCAAGAGGTGGTTGTAACCTGTCTGGCAACATTGCAGGGGGCGGTCAGGGGGAGGTTAGAAGAGGTGCTGAATTCTGCACCTTGTATTCCATTTGTTTTCCCCATGTTCTTCATTTCCCTGGAGAGAGGCAAAATGCCAGAAGGCCAAGGTGAATCTTGTCTTTTGCAAGCTTGCTTGGCATTTTTGGCTGTGAACTACAGGAAGGGCATGTTTCCACTGCTCAATGTCCAAGCAGACCTATTCTTCTGCCCTTTCCGAGTGACTCAGCAAACTGTTAGCATGCTTTAATGAGCTGACAGTCTATGTTGTCATGATTTTGTGGGTTAATTTGAGTACACTGCATTTCAAACGGATGGGACAAACCTAAACGATACAAGTGTTTTAATGACACGGCTGAGACCTACTGTGGTTGATGGAAGGTATGAATACTTCCTAGTAATATTCAAGCACTTACTTTTGTGATTAGCTCTTCGTCAATTTCTGGACATTGATAAAGGCCCAGCCACGGACAAGTTCGTCCTTCCTTGCTCACGCTACAGGTTCTGATGACCCAGAGCTTCCCCTTAAGCTTGTTGTTAATGACTTACTCTAAGAAATTGATCCATTGAATTCTTTTGAGTGACGGATAAAGGCTGTTTCACAAAGAGCAGGCTGCTGGGGGGTTGGGTGGAGGAAGACCACTTTTTAAGAAAGGCACTGTGGTAGGGAAGAGAGAGCCACGAACTGGACTTGAGAAAGGGTTCTAAGTTCTTGACTTTGGACTAACCAAGTGAAGTCAAGGGGATGAGCTAACCCTTGCAGGACTTTAGTTTTAGAAGAGTAGAGAGAATTATCACTCACGTCTGTTTCAGGCCTTAGATTTTCAATAAGGAAGAGTCTTAAAATTACATGACAACTATGATCCCAAGGAGGTATCTGTATCTTTTGACTTTGAGCACTGAAAGCATCAGGTTTGGTAGCTGACGGTGAATCTTTTTCACGCTGCTGAAAAGGTTTCTTTTTGAGGGAAATTGCTAGAACCCATTTGAAGAAAACGACGCTCTCCTAAAACTGCTTTTAGCACTGACTTTGGTCTATAATGCACTTTCTCTGGATATTCATCAGAGCCTGCACAGAGAGCATGCATTCTGAGACCAGTGGAAAAATGAAACGTCAGGTGCTGAGCACCAGCAGAGCATCTGAGAAACAGCACCACTATCCGCAGTGAAGTTCAAAGGTGTTCCAGTTAAATTCTTTCCTCTTCATTCTCATGGAAACACATTTCTCTTCTTTACAGGGGTAGGGAATGCTTTTCCATTTGGTCCTCATGTTCTTTTCAGAGGTAAGGATGCTATATAAGTGGCTAACGGTTGAGGACATTGCTTTTATTTTTTATTCATTTTTTAAATGAAAGTTTGTTTGTTTGTTTATTGAGAGAGAGAGAGAGAGAGAGAGAGAGAGAGAGAGAATCCCAAGCAGGTTCTATACTGTCAGTACAGAGCCCAACATGGGGCTTATACTCACAAACCATGAGATCATGACCTGAGCTGAAATCAAGATTGGAGCACTCAACTGACTTGAGCCCCCCAGGCACCCTGAGGACCTTGCTTTTAAAGGGAGAGGGGTGGGAAGTTACTGGCCAACACTGACTTGGGTTGGAATAGGGTCCTTCCACACTAGGAAGCAGAAGGGCCAGTTAAGCGAGGTCTCAGCTCTCTGAACAGCTTTATCACCTGGAAGAAGGCAAGGGGGCTGGGTGGCCGCCCCCTCCCTGATTTTATCAGCTCAAGACACAGAGGAGGAAGCTAGAAAACTTGGTAAAAACAGGTGGGACCATAACACAGCAGTTGAACATAGTAACGTTTGCAAGAGAACAAAACAATTGATTTCACTTTGGATTCCCATCTGCACACAGCAAACGCCAAATGACCCAAGTCCTTAAATCTTGAACAAGGCGATTCATTGCTTGTCATCAGTGTATTTTATATGATTTTTTTTCCTCTTTGGGATGGCAGGGGAATGGCTGAAGGGGAGTAGGGAACCTCAATTTCTGAATTCATGGGGGTGAGTGAAACCCCCAAGTTCTTTGTTGCAGGGTTCACATGCACAAAATGCTCATTGTAGTTGACAGGCTAAAAATGAACATGATTCCTCGTCTGAAAATGAAATCCCTACAGCTGCTTTTAAAAACTGTGAAACACAGGCATTTATGTTGAAACATTTCCCTTTCTAACTCTCTAATAGGTGGTGAAACCCAGGAAGAAAACTCTGGAAGCATCCCATCTGCTGCTTTTTCAAAGTAGCGGTCACAAGACATGTGTCCAAAAGTAGAAATATGTGCTCTCTGCTTACTGGTCACATGTGTCTGGAATATGTTTTTCTGGTCTGTCTTTGGGTTGGAAGGGACAGGGTGGAAAGCACCTCAGTGTTTCACAAGCTCAAACAATGGGGAACTATCTGTTACATGACCATGACAGAAAACTTATAGGGGAAACTGGAGAAGAAAAGTTGACTTGGAGGGAAAGTTTCCTCTGCTTATGTACTTAAGAATGCTGCCGTGACGTCTAACAGTGTAAACCTAGAGCTCTGTCCTGCCCTTCAAGGGCATTTATAGACTCTCAGAGGACAGGGGTATTGTCACTAACCTTTGTGTCTCCCTAGCTCAGGGCTTTGGACATAGGTTGCGCTAAGTATTTGGTACCATAGTGTATACATTGTATCATAAGAACTCCTTTTTTTTTTTTTTTTTTTTTTAGTGTTTTTATTATTTATTTTTGAGAGAGAGAGAGAGAGAGTGCATGAGCAGGGGAGGGCAGAGAGAGAGGGAGACACAGAATCTGAAGCAGGGCCCAGGCTCTGAGCTGTCAGCACAGAGCCTGATGCAGGGTTTGAACCCATGTACCGTGAGATCATAACCTGAGTTGAAGGCAATCACTCAAACGACTGAGCCACCCAGGCACCCTGCATCATAAATTCTAATCATGAGCCACAGATACATATTTATTGACCACAGGACCTTCTTTTTAAAAAAAAAAAAATTAATGTTTACTTATTTTTGAGAGACATCATGAGGGGCAGAGAGAGAGGGGGAGACACAGAATCTGAAACAGGCTCCAGGCTCTGAGCTGTCAGCACAGAGCGTGATGCAGGGCCTGAACTCGTGAGATTATGACCTGAGCCAAAGTCAGACGCCCAATCGACTGAGCTACCCAGGTGCCCCAACCAAAGGACCCTCTTGATAAGAAGGGTATACAGGTTACAGAAGAGACGTAAGATCTAACTACGTCTTCCCTAATTTCCATTTACTAATTCAAATTTATGAAGTGTCTACCATCTGCTAGAGCCCATGATGGTTGTTAAGCGGGATCACAGATCTAGCCCTCAAAAATTAGTAGCTGTAGTGATTCTTGTGCCAATTAATGAGCCAACAACTCTGTGCAATACTTTCCTAATGTCAAGAAACAAGGAGAGTGAGGGGAAGGTTCTTTCTTAGCAGGAAACTTCTCCCCTCCCATCATCCCTTTCTCCACAGCCAGGGAAAAAAGGAAAACATGAACATTTGCTCTGCCTGACTCATGCTCCATTGCAATTAAAATCTTTCATCAGAAACATTTTGAAAGGCATAATAATAATCAGTTATGTTGAGAAAACAAAAGCCCTAAAAGCAATAATACTATTAAAGATAACAGTACTTACCCAGATGCCTTAAAACCACCTTTGCAGTTAAAAAAGTCATGAAATGTTCTATCGCTGACGTTTACAGGTAGTGATGAAATATTAAAGCCAGAGGTCGTAAGGTAAAATATATTTTTAAGTGTAATAATACTTGATAAACCACAAAAGCACTTAAAAGCTGACTGACTTTTCACTGAAACTTTGCCTTGCTCAAACCTATACAGCTACACATTAGAGCACTGTTTTAAAGAGTACTTTGTTTATAGTTTTCCTTTGCTTTTGACTCTTCTGATTGTTATTTAATTGATTTTTTGTTTGTTTGGTCCAGTTTCCCCTTGCCTCTCCCTTCAGAGACTTATTTTGGTGCAATGCTCCCATTCTTATCAGATTTAAGAGAAGGGACATAACCTCTGACTTAAGAAGCAAGAGTTTTCCACCTCTCGTTCTTGTAACTGTGGTAAAATGGGTAAAATGTTGCTTCACAGGCTGTGGGCAATGCCTCCAGGCTGCCGGGGACAAACACAGACAACACTTCTAAACCTGGACACTAGGACCACATGCCGCCCAGGCCCTCTTGAGAGCAGATACCTGGGGCTGGGTGAGTGCTATAGCTTTGGAACAGGGCAAGGTCAAGCGATCCAGTCACTTTGCTTTCTTACCCATGGGGCTGTGTCTCCAAGCACCATGTAAAAGCTCCAGAGACTCAATCCTCCAGAATTTCTGTTCGCTTGTTAAGAGATACGTAGGACAAAAAATTATATAACTGCATAATGGTGTTCTTATTATGGATCTTATTGAGAATTCTTAACAGGATTGGAAACACCCACAGTGGACATTAATATGTATAATTATCCTTTGTGGTACATCTAGCTACTTTAAAAATTACGTCTGGGCTCTCAGAATTGCTTGTTTTCAAGTTTCCTTCCAAAATGAAAGTGTGCAGAGGGCCAAACTCCAGGATTTCTTCTTGGTTCAGATGCGACTGAGGAGTAATAATATTTCCAAAAGATATAGCACAGTATCTATGCTATAAGGGTGATAAATTGCAAATCTATTAAGTTGCTGGTCCCATCTTACTAAAAGCCCAGTGACAGGTTATTGTCCTTAGGCTAATGATTTAATTTTGAAATCAGATTATTCTGGGTACGTGGCCACTTCTGAATTGTAGAGTGGCATGTTAAACTTTTGGAATTGCATAGAACAATCTCCCTTAATAGACTGTGCAAGGCATAATGTGCTGAACTTTCACACATGGTATTTCATGTGGCTGATGTTGTCCAACAGAGAAACGATTTCTATGTGAAATTGTTCCTCTGAAAACTTGTGCACAGTGAATAATTTTTCATGGAAACTGTTCAGTTCAGTTACGAAACACAATGGGAGGCTTGGAAAGTTACATTTCTTCCCAGAAGCATAATCAATTGTTTAACACTCACACTGCTTTTTTTTTTTTTTACAGTCATGTTCAGATTTCAGAATGTCTATCATCATTACCTCTGTTGACCATGAGAAAAAAAGGATTTCTTCTGCCGCACTGCTTCAGGGGATAGTGGTAGTTTTCTCCAGCGGTAAGGAGCACCCTTGACCTTGTATTTTTAAGCTTCATCTTGGTAACTATGTATGGTGTTTAGGTGCTTGTTTACTCTCTTCTCTCTTATGTCCCAGAATCATTCATGAATGATCATTCAGATTTTAGAACTCTTTTGAAATTGTAGTTGACATACAACATGACGTTAGTTGCATGTGTACAACATAGTGACTTGACAGTTCTACATGTTACAACATGCTCAGCCTAAGTACAGTTACATCTTTACATCACTGTACAAAGTTGTTCCAAGAATACGGAATCTACTCCTGATGCTGTACTGTTCCTCCCTGTGACTTGATTATTTTATAACTGGAAGTTGGTATGTCTTAATCCCCTTCAACTGTTTTGCCCATCCCATACCCTACACCTCTCTGGCAACCATCAGTTGGTTCTGGGTATTTAAAAGCTTGGTTTTTTTAGTCTGTGTCTTTTTTTTTTTTTTTTTACTTTGTTTATTCATTTGTTTCTTAACTTCTACATATGAGTGAAATCATATGGAATATGTATTTGTCTGACTTATTTCACTTAGCATTATACTCTCTGGCTTCATCCATATCGTTGCAAATGGCAACATTTCACTCTTTTTATGGTTGAGTAATATTCCATTGTGTGTATCTGTATCGCATCTTCTTTATCCATTCATCCATTGATTGAAACTTACATTGCTTCCATATCTTAACTATTTTAAATAATGCAATAAATATAGGGGTTTATATACCCTTTCTAATTAGTGTTTTACTCTTCAATACCCAGAGCTGGGTTGTATAGTATTTCTATTTTTAATTTTTTTTTTAGGAATGACTATATTGTTTTTCATAGTGGCTGCACCAGTTTACATTCCCACCAACAGTGCACAAGGGTTCCCTTTTCTCCACATCTTTGCCAACACTTGTTATATATTGTCTTTCTGATACTGTTTTGATTTGGATTTCCCTAATGCGGAATGTTGAGCATCTTTTCAAGTGCTTGTTGGTTATCTGTATGTCTTCTTTGGAAAATTTCTGTTCAGGTTCTCTATCCATTTTTTAAAAAATGCTTATTTATTTTGAGAGAGAGAGAGAGAGCAGAGAGAGTGCATGCGCATGAGTAAGGGAGGGGGAGGGGTGGGGTGGGGTGGGGGAGAGATTCCCAAGCAGACTCTGCACTATCAGTGCAGAAGCCGATGTGGGACTTGAACTCACAAACTGTGAGATCATGACCTAAACCAAAATTAAGAGTTGGAAGCTTAACTGACTGAGCCACCCAGACACCCCTCTCTATCCATTGTTTAATTGGGTTATTTGTTCTTTTTGATGTTGAGTTGTAGGAGTTCTTTAAATATCTTGAATATTAACCCCGTATTGATATATCTATCATTTGCAAATGTATTCTCCCATTCAGTAAGTAGATTGCCTTTTTATTTTGTTGGTGGATGATCCTTTTAATGTATTGTTGAATGTGGTTTGCTCATATTTTGCTGAGGACTTTTATATCTATGTTCATCAGGAATATTTGTCTGTAGTTTTCTATTTTTTGTAGTGTCTTTAGTTTTGGAATCAGGGTAGTGATGGCCTCGTAGAATGAATGTGGAAGCATTCTTTCATCTTCTAACTTTTTGGGATAGTGTGAGAAGGAGAAGTGTTAGGTCTTCTTTAAATGTTTGGTAGAATTCACCTGTGAAGCCATTTGGTCTTGGACATTTGTTGGCAGTTTATTATTAGTAGTAGTTGGCATGGGTTTGGTATGGGATGAGTTTTATTACTAGGAATTGGTGTGTTCAGATTTTCTACTTTCTGATTCAGTCTTGGAAGACGGTATGTTTCTAAGAATTTATCCATTTCTTCTAGATTGTCCAATTTGTTGGCATATAATTTTTTGTAGTAGTCTCTCATAATCCTTTTCATTTCTATGGTGTTAATTATTTCTCCTCTTTCATTTCTGATTTTATATACTTGAGTCCTTGCTCTTTTTTTTTTTTTTTTCATGAAGACTCTGGCTAAAAGCTTATCAATTTTTTTTACCTTTTCAGTGAATCAGCTCTTAGTTTCATTGATCCTTTCTGTTCTTTTTTAGTCTCTATTTATTTTGGCTCTGATTTTTATTATTTCTTTCCCTCTACTAACTTTGGGCATAATTTATTCTTTTTTCTAGTTTATTTAAATGTAAGTTTCAATTATGTATTTATTATTTTTCTTGTTTCTTGAAGTAGGCCTGTATTGTTATGAATTGCCCTCTAAGAAATGCTTTTGCTGCATCCCTAATGCTTTGGACTATTGTATTTCCATTGTCATTTGTCTAAAGGTATTTTTTTTTTAATTTCCCCTTTGATTTCTTCATAGATCCACTGGTTATTTAGCAGCATGTTGTATAGCCTCCATGTATTTTTTCCAGCTTTTTTCTTGTAACTGATTTCTAGTTTCATAGCGTTGTGGCTGGAAAAGGTGCTTGATATGATTTCAATCTTCTTAAATTTATTGAGCCTTGTTTTGTGGCCTAATATGTGATCTTTCCTGGAGAATGTTCCATACACACTTGAGAAGAACATGTATTCTTGCTGTTTTGGGATGGAATGTTGTGTATATACCTGTTAAGTCCATTTGGTCTAATGTGTGTTCAAAGCCACTGTTTCCTGGTTGATTCTGTTTGGAATGATCTATCCATTGATGTAAGTAAAGTGTTAAAGTCTCCTACTATTATTATATTACAGTCAATTTTTCTTTTTTTGTCTGTTAATATTTGCTTATGTATTTAGGTTGGGTATATAGATATTTACAATTGTTATATCCTGACTGTTGGCCTGATCCCTTTATCATTATGTGGCACCTTTCTTGGTCTCTGGTTACAATCTTGGTTTAAAGTCTATTTTGCCTGAGATAAGTATTGCTACTCCAGATTTTTTTCACCTTCCATTGGCATACAATATCTTTTTCTATTCCTTCACTCTCAGTTTGTATGTGTCCCTGTGTCTGAAGTGAGTCTCTTGTAGGCAGCACAGAGATGGGTCCTATTTTCCTATCTATTTAGTCACCTTGTGTCTTTTGACTGGATCATTTAGTCCACTTTCATTTGAAGTAACTGTTGACAGGTATGTACTTATTGCCATTTTGTTGTTTTCTGGTTGTTTCTGTAGTTTTTCTGTTTCTTTCTTCTCTTGATCTCTCCTGGTTTGATAACTTTCTGTAGTTTTGTGTTAGGATTCTGTTTCTTTTGTGTAAACTTATTACTTACTGGTGTTGGCCTGTGGTTACAACAAAGTGCATATATAATATCCAATGTGTATAACAGTCTATATTAAGTTGAGGGTTGCTGAAGTTCGCAGACATTCTAAAAGCACTACCTTTCTATTTGCCACTCATGTTCTATGTGTATGACATCATATTTTACATCTTTTGTGTATCCCTTAACTAATTTTTGTATAATGTAACTGATTTTACTACTTTTGCCTTTTCCCCTTCGTACTAGCTTTGTAAGTGACTGATGCACTACCTTTACTTCAGATATGCTTTTGCCAGTGAAATTTTTCCTTTCATAATTTTGTTAAGACCCTTCTTTCCCACTTAAAGAAGTCCCTTTAACATTTCTTTTAAGGATGATTGAGTGGTAATGAACTCCTTTAGCTTTTGTTTGTCTGGGAAACTCTTTATGTCTCCTTCAATTCTGTATAATAAACTAGCTGTGTACAATATTCTTGATTGTAGGTTTTTTTCCCTTCAGCAATTTTAATAGATCACATGCCACTCCCTTCTCACCTGCAGAGTCTGCTAAAAACTCAGCTGATAGCTTTACGGAGTTTCCCTTGCAACATAACTAGTTGCTTTTCTCTCATTACTTTTAAGATTCTCTGTTTAACTTTTGCCATTTTAATTGTTTTGTGTTGCAGTATGGATGTCTTTGATTAAATTTTTTTTTTTTAACATTTATTTATTTTTGAGACAGAGAGAGACAGAGCATGAACAGGGGAGGGTCAGAGAGAGGGAGACACAGAATCTGAAACAGGCTCCAGGCTCTGAGCTGTCAGCACAGAGCCCGACGCGGGGCTCGAACTCACGGACCGTGAGATCATGACCTGAGCTGAAGTCGGCCGCTTAACCGACTGAGCCACCCAGGCGCCCCGCAGTATGGATGTCTTTGGATTCATCTTGTGTGGGGTTCTCTGTGCTTCCTGGACCTCTTTCTTTTGGAACATATTCCTCTGTGCCTTCATTTTGTCTCACTCTCCATGTTTGTTACAATGTATTAGGTAGATCAGCTAAGTCTCCTGGTCTTAGAAGTCAGGTGTCCTGTGGGGCCCACTTGTGCAGTCCACCCTGGTCAGCAGAACCAGGTACTTCAGGGGTGTCTGCTGTGTGGGTTGCATGTGCCCTCCTGTTGTGCCTGGGCTGGACTGCTCTGGGCCTACTGGCAGGTGAGGCTGGTCCCCCTCCCTGGGGCAGTAGTTGGTTCAGGGCAATGCTCACCAGGTGTGGTGGGGTGAACAGTGCTAGCAAGGACGATGGAGAGTACCAAAATTGGCTCCTACAAAGTCTGGCCAACCCAGGCTGCAGGAGAGGAAAAAAAAAAAAAAAGTATCCACCAGCACTTCTATTCCTGGACAAGTTCCTACCCATTCTTGCCTCTCCAGCACATACCCTAAAATTATTCAATAAATTTCCTTCATGTATAATCTAGGTGCTTTCCAGTCTGTTGTCTGTGCTGGGTCTTGGATTGAGAGGGACTGAGAGATACAGTGCACTGGCCCTTTAAGAGCAGAGTCTCAGAGGCCTGTAGGCCCCCATGTCTTTCAGAGGTAAGCCCTGTCAACTTTTGAATTCTGAACGTATGGGGACTCACCTTTCTGTTGAAGGTCCCCAGTAACAGGGGATGCCCCATTATGTGATGTTTGCTGCTTTTGTGCCTTAGGTAGGATCCCTGTACCTGTGACCTCCGTCCATCCTATGGGTCGCCATGCAGGCAATTTGGTTCTTAGGTCCATCTTCGCTGCTTCTCCATGTACCTTTTTCTTTTAAGTCTTCAGTTGTAGAAGATATGTTCTGTTAGTGTTTAGGTCGTTTTCAGAGTCAGTTGCATTATCTGTAGTTGTAGCCTTGGTATATCCATAGGAAGAGGTGAGCTCAGGACCCTACTATTCTAGTATTTTAGAATTTTTATTTAAAAACTTAAAAGTAGGGTCATTTAGAAATTCCATAAATAACCAAATGGAATCAAGTTCCAAGTAAATGGTACTCATTAAGTTGAAGAGGACTATAAAAGGACTATTAGTTTCATATATTGTATTGACTATAATAATGAAATGGGTATCATAAATGAGAAATTGATGTTTGGTTCTAATGACGTTTTAACATTTGTACCTGCACTTAATGACATTTTGCCTATAAAAATCAAGCTGTCAGCAAGACTTCTTGGAGTGCCTTGGTCCGAAGTAATACTGCAAAGTAGCTAAACTTTTAAGGAGGCATAATAAAATAAGAGAATTAATAAAGCATCATGGAGAATGTGAATTTTGAATTTACAATAATACTTCTTATGAAAAAGCTTTCTATAAACAGATTCCCTATAGATAATGAGTCAAGCTAAAGTATACAAGAACTTGTAACAGAAGAGCTGTAAGATCGGAAAACATGATCCACTTGGGGAAATGAGTCCCAATCATAAAAACGAATGGAAGTCATCTAGATCCACAGTCCTCCAAAAGGGGCCAAGAATGGGCTTGGGGGGTGGGGGGTCATAAGCAACATAAGCAAGAACACAAGCCAATTTTTCTGCCCCAAGTACAGGAAACAAAAAAACATTTCTTATATCTGATTTGCTGAAGGAAGAGTACCAGAAAAGCTTACAATTTCCTGAGTCCTGGAGTTTGGTATTTCAGTTCTATATCCTCAGCAGTTAACACAGAACTCCAACAATATTAGGTGAACTGCAACTCTAATAGGTATGCTATATATTTTGTTAAATAATTACATTTTATTCCCAGGAAGATTATGATAAATTCAGTATATATGAAGAATATCCACTATGAGGACTGTCCCAGGCTCCAAATCCTTGGGGAATAACAAACCAAAGCAGCAGTTCTCACTGTGGGCAATTTTGTCCCAGCCATGTCTAGAGACATTTTTTTGGTTGTCACAAATCAGAGAAAATGCTACTGGCATCTACCAAGGATTCTGCTAACCAGTCAACAATGCACAAGGACATCTGCACAACAGAGAACTATCCAGTCCCAAAGGTCAATGGTGCTGAAGCTGAGTGATCTTGAGCTAAACTAATTAAATTATAAAACCAACCTGGAATGGCTCCCAACTGAATCTGGGAGACCTGTACAAATCTCACAGATTTTAACATCATAGTCTGTTCAGTAAGTAGGATATGGAATATTGATGTCCCAAAGTAAATCTAAAGAAATGGCATCTTACCTTCTTAAGATAAAACTAAGTACCTGCTTAGGAAATGCGGGGAAATCTGCCTCAATGTGCTAACTTGGTTCTTCTAATTTGTGATCCTGTCCCAGCTTTTGGTGTTGTTGCTGAAAAGATTTACATGCAGGTGTATGGGCTATATGGTGTTTTAATGGAATTTTCTACCTCAGTGTGGCATTCAGTTAATTCTTATGAAATTTATAAGGTATGATCTTCATGATAAAATTGTTTGGATTACACAGGGGACTTTTTGGGAAGAGTTCTTTTGATAAAGTAAAGTTCTTTTGACTCTCAATACGAACCGTACAGTATGAAATGCATCCAAAATCCACAAAACATCTGTTACGATTTTGGATTATATGTGGACTAATAGCTCTGAATTTATGGCTCTCCTTGTGCTTTTCTGTAACATTCACCAATGTTCATGAGTTTGGAGAGCGAATTCCGGAGTTGAGAGAAAGCTGTGCAGAGTAGAAGACATTCTAAAGGGGCACCTCCAGGCCAAAAGCATGATATCTGCAATCGAGTGGCTGAGATCACCTAGACTATATGTGGACCTTCCAAATGCAATAAAGTCTCACAATAGTGTCTGGTGGTAAGACTTAGAAAATAACAAGGCAACTGGAATCCATGCTTACATTTTGTAAATACTGTCCTTATATATAAATAGGCACATTGAAATGACAGAGCTATTAGGAAGTATTTACCAACTGAACCATGATTACTTTTATGTATGCAACCAAAATCAAAAGTGAGTAAAAACAGGGGTCCCTAGGTGGCTCAGTCGGTTGAGCGTCCGACCTCAGCTCAGGTCATGATCTTGCTGCTTGTGGGTTCGAGTCCCACATCAGGCTCTGTGTTGACAACTCAGAACCTGGAACCTGCTTCAGCTTCTGTGTCTCCCTTTCTCTCTGCCCCTCCCCCCCCTTCTCAAAAATAAATAAACATTAAAAAAAAATTTTTTTTAAGTGCGTAAAACCACTGAAAATTGGAACTCTCCTTGAACCAGCCATGGATTCTTTTATGGGTAAAGTTACCAAATGACAATGTGTTTTGTTATTTGGATGACAGCCCGATTGGATTCTCCTTTGAGTTATGTTAGCAACACGACACTGCTAAAAAAGGATTTTTAGCTTTATTTCTGACCTTGTATTTTGGTCTCTCAAGTGACTAGGAAGAGAGGCTAAACATTTGGCGGGAGTGGGAGAAGAAGATTTTTCCTCTTGGATATAGTGACGTTGAGCAAGCTACCTAACCGCTCTGTGTCTTGGCCTCCACATTTGTAAAATGGGCAGAATGCTAGTGCCTCTCTCAGAAAGTTGTCTGCGTATGACACCAGTTTACACAGGTGACATACTGGGAGCCAAACCTCGTACAGAGAGAGTGTCAACACCGTGATTCCCATTGTCTGCCATATTTTCCCAGTGGGCTCTGCTGCCCTTCATCTCTTGCACAGCCTTTATATCGCAGAAAGGGCCTGTCTCTGCTCCTACCTTGGAGTCCTACAAGTCACTGGTGGTCTCTTATTGTCCCTGCACACCCAGTCTTTAGACCAGAGACTGGCTCACAGAAGCTCAGTAAAACATTGTTACATCACTCTAGATGACACTCTAAATTTCTAGATAACATTGACAGCCTGCCCCTTCCTATTCAGTCTAATATCACTCCCTTCTTGTATCCTGCAAACTGAAATGTTAAGTGTGCCTCTTTGTTTATACTGACATGGTCTAGGTTTATCCTTGAGTAAATACCAAGGTTGTCCAATTATTTCCTAGCTGACGTAAAGTTAGGACTGGCCTATTCTCAAAATGTGGGGGGAAAAATGGAACAGATTCCAAGAAGGCCTTAACTTTAAACCAGGTTGTTTCAGCTTGAGAGGTCAAAACAGAAATCGATTGTCCACCCCTGCAATGGAAAGCACACGAAAATCTTCCCTCTGAAGATCCATGGTGTGGTAACTCACCCTTTTAGTCAGCTGAGTATCCATCATGAAATTGTGCACGTGTTTTTCTGCTTTGGTAAGTTCTAGCTTCCTTGCCACGACAGCTACCACCAGGGCTGTGCAACCAGCACCCTGAAAATCAGAAGAGAAGAGAACCCCAACAAGTTATGATTTTTGGTCTCAGCCACAGTAAAAAATGTTTTTCACCAAGTACATAAGAAGCTGGAGATTAAAAAAAAAAAAAAAGTAGCATTCAGTGGCTTTAATAATTATGACCAAAAATGCATGGTCAACAAACACAAGTAGCATGCCCGGAGATTGGGATTCAAAACCTTAGTTCATGTATTTTAAGATCTCAAGCATAATATGTGAATCAAACATATTTTAATACTAAGAAATAAATGGCAAAGGGGCAACTTGCTGAAATTGCAGACATTTGTTAAAAAACAGAGCAAGTCTGTCTGGAAATATAACAGGAACAAGTAATAGATGAGCAAATTAGCATAAATGCATGGAGTAGAAATAACAATTATTCTCTAAAAAAATAACACTGCATAATCTTCTCTCAAGATAAGACCAGAGGTCTTCCGCCCAATTGACTGTGATGTACCAGGAATGAAAAGAGAGAGCTGCATTATCTCGGTGTATGCACAACTTCAAGATCATGGGAGGATCTCTGTGATTTGAACCTGGACAATGGAGACATAGAAAGTGTTGAAGATAAGGCATAGTTGTCCTGTTCAGATGCTTACCAATACTAAGAAAGGCATGGGTTACCTTTATTTTGCAAAAGATCAGCAGCGCTGTGTTTTGAGTGATAGGCCCCTGTGCAGGTCTCTTGGGAAGAGATGTGAGACACTGTGTGGTACCCCAGGGATTAGAGTTTCCTGCTCCATGATCACGGGCATGAGGTGTGAGGACTTCTTGGTTGTAAGAGCAGTGATTACATACAGGGCCAGGAGGCAGGGCTGGGGCACCTCTTGGGGGGTGGGGGGCGGGAGGCAGTCTAGGCAAAGTCATGCTGTTGCTGCCACCTCATGGGTCCTGGGCACAACTGACTTACCAGGAGAGAAGGGGGAGCTACTGAGGAGCTGTCACAGCCTGAAGAGCTCCTGACAGGCCTGTGAAAGGGAAGTCCAGCCCTCCAGAAGGAATCACTCCCCTGAGAGGGCCACAGGGCAGTAGATATTGCCCAACTGTCTCAGTGGACACAGAGCAACGAAGGCAGGGTCCATGCAGGAGCCCAGTGAAGTGGGACGCCCAACAGCATGATGTTACAATTGTGGATCTTTCAACAGACTTGAATCCTCTTCAACTAGTTTTTTTAAGTGTATTTATTTATTTTGAGTGGGAGAGAGAATCTCAAGCAGGCTCCACACTGCCAGCGCAGAGCCCGACATGGGGTTCCATCTCACCGTGAGATCATGAACTGAGCTGAGATCAAGCGTCAGATGCCTAACCGACTGAGTCACCCCTGAACTAGTTTTTAATAGCATCGCCTTTATGTTCGCAAAAATGGTAACATGCTCACTGGCTAGTTAGCCAGGAGAGTCTCAAGTTCCCATAAGGTAACCTGGCTTTCCTTATGACAAATAGGTCTGAAAATCACTCATTATGAAAGTAACTCTGCATCTTCATATAAGGTAGTCTTCATCTTCAGGATCTAATATTGAGGAGTGGTAGTTGCTCCTAGCATGCCCGTGTCCGTAATATGTTATGGCTGTATTAAAATTTTATTTCTGCGATGCTTAAAGACAACGTAATATTTAAATAAGCAAGTCAGAAAATTATATGCCTAATTTGCTCCTAATTTTATTTTTTAGAAAGGACCCACAGTTGGGAACAAATTTAAGGAGGCGAGCAACCTGTACTCTGAAAACTGTAAGACACTGATGAAAGAAACTGAAAAGGACACAAATCCATGGAAAGATATAACAGGCTCATGAATGGGAAGAATTAACAATCTACAGATTTATTGCAATCCCTATTAAAATTCCAATGGTATTTGTCACAGAACTAGGACAAATGAGCCCCAAATTTGTACAGAACCACAGAGAACACAGCTGGGGGTAGCATGCTCCCTGATCTCAATCTACACTGGAAAGCTATGGTAATCAAAACAGTACGGTACTAGCACAAAAACAGACACATACATCAATGGAACGGGATAGACAGCCCAGAAATAAGCCCATGCTTATATGGTCAATTTACATCAAAGGGGACAAGAATAAAAAACTGGGGAAAAGACAGTCTTTTCAATAAATGGTGTTGGGAAAACTGGACCACTTTCTTATACCATACACAGAAATAAACTGCAAATGAATTAAAGATCTACCTGTTAGACCTGAAACCATAAAAGTCCTAGGAGAAAACATAGGCAGTAAACTCTTGGCCATCACTCTGAGGAGTAAATTTTAGATTTGTTTCTTCAGGCATGGGCAACAAAAGCAAAAAATAAAAGGACAATATCAAACTAAAAAGCTTTTGCACAGTGAAGGAAATCATCAACAAAACAAAAAGGCAACATACCTACCTAACAGAGAAGATATCTGCAAATGATAGGTATTCAGATAAGGGGTTAATATCCAAAATATATAAAGAACTCCTACAACTCTCTCAATAGCCAGAAAAATCAAATAACTTGATCAAAAATGGGGAGAGAACCCAAACAGACATTTCTCCTAGGAAGACATCCAGATGGCCAATAGACACATGAAAAGATGTTCAACGTCACTAATCATCAGGGAAATACAAATCCAATCCATACCACCTCACACCTGTCATAATGGCTGATACCAAAAGGAAATAACAAGTGTTGGCAAAGATGTGGAGAAAAAGGACCCCTCGTCGTGCACTGTTGGTGGGAATGCAAACTGGTACAGCCACTGAGGAAAACACCATGGCAGTTCCTCAAAAAATGTTCAAAATAGAACTGCCATATGATCCAGTAATTCCGCTTCTGGGTGTTTACCTGAAGGAAATGAAAACCATAATTTGGAAAGATATATGCATCCCTATGTTTATTGCAGTATTATTTAAGATAGCCAAGGCACAGAAGCAACCTAAGTGTCTATCAATAGATGAACTGATAAAAATGTTGTGTATGTCTACACAATGGAATACTACTCAGCCATAAAGAATGTGATCTTGCCATTGGAAACAGCATGAATGGAACTAGAAGGTTTTATGCTAAGTGAAAGAAGTCGGAGAAAGACACGTACTATATGGTTTCTCTTGTATGTGGAGTTTAAAAAAAAAACGGACATCACAGAAAGAGACTAATAAATATAGAAAACAAACTTGCAATTATAAAATAAATCATAGGGATAGAAAATACATTCCAGGGAATATAGTAAATAATATTGTGGTAACTTTATATGATGACAGAGGGTAGCTAGACCTACGGGGATCATTTTCTAATGTATAGAAATGTCAGGTCACTGTGTTATACACTGAAACTTATATTGTATATCAGCTATACTTGAAATTAAAAAAAACATGGCCTTTGGAAGCATACCCATCTATTCTGTTCACTTTCAAATGTTTGCCACAAAATGTACACAGTTTTGGTGTACTGATAAGGGGCTAATCACAATCAGTGGATGGAATCTGTGGCCACTCAAGATGGCTGTCTATACCTACCCACTGGAGGGCAACACTTGCTGGAGAAATATAGGATCACCTGCAGGCTGTTCCCAGGTGCTTGTCAGTCAGTGAGTTACAAGAGATTCAAGAGCAGGGATGCTTTCTGAATAAGCAGAAAATGTAAAAATCTGAGGGGCTTCCACTGTTAGATATCTGAGAGCGGCAGTTGGCACTCAAAGTTGAGTATTGTTTTCCCCTGGCAGGTGGCCACTGCTGAGATCCTTCTGGAAAGAAATCAACATCCTAACAGGAGTGGAAAATCACTGGTATCAAGAGCCTTTGAAAGTCGATTTTTATTTGTGTTTATTCTTGGGCTCTCTTTTTTCCTGCTACCGGCCCATTCCTTGCTGAGTGTTCTCTAGATCCCCCAAAGTCTTGTGCACGAAAATAAGTATCGCTGTTGCAAACTGCAAAAGCAAGGGAGTGTGACAATTTGGGAATTACTGCAACTATTACCTGTGTATGCCACTCCATTATCCTAGCTGTACCCTTTGATGGTACCTCAAGAGCCACTTAAGAAACCTCTTTCTGTTCATATATAGTCACTCCTTTATTTATTTTTAGTTTATTTTGAGAGAGAGACAACGAGCATGATTGAGGGAGGGGCATAGAGAGAGAGGACAGAGAGAATCCTAAGCAGGCTCTTCGCTGATGAGGGCCCTGAACTCACAAACCATGAGACATGACTTGGGCTGAAATCAAGAGTTGGATGCTTAACCAACTGAGCCACCCATGTGCCCCTCCTTTACTTTCATTTTAATTAGGGAAGCCATACACTTCTATGTCCCCAGGTCCTGAATAAACCAGACGAGGATGCCATGTGTATAGGATTGGGTTTCAAAACAGTAACTTTACAAAAATAAAATAAATGTGGAGATATGCAAAATTGCTGGTTCACCTCCGAAAGCTTTCTAGGTCCAAAGTAAATCCCTGCCAACATGAATGTCATTTAAGTCATTTAAGTCACGGTGTGACGCTGCTGTCCACTCAGTATCTATTCCCAGGAGCGTTCTGTTTCATCAAATGAATACAAATGAGAGTAAACATGCTTTTACAACATTTTCTCCAAAGTTGTCGTCATCACAATGGATGTGGAAACAGTTGGGATGAACATATGTTACTCTCTGAAATGAAGATCCCTGTATGTCTTTAACAAGATGAGTCATATTCCTTTCACCAGAGTCAGAAAGTGTATCCTGGTTACTTTTCTCCCATTTCGTTTATGTTACGATGGAAAAACTAAACAGATCATTGGCCTGTCCCTTCAAGATGCTCAGGCACCTAAAAACTAAATGAAGAGAACACAGTGTTTATGAAGCCAATATATTAAAAGCAAATCTTGAGGCTCTCCTTAGCTGGTGTATCTTCTTTCCTTCTAACAAATTAGATGTTGCAAGGGAGAGAGAGGAAGAGGAGGGAGAAAGGCCTTGTCCATAGAAGAGGTAATTATGAATGTTCATCTCCCTATGTCAGCTCAGTGTGAAGCACACAAATGACGACCAGAGTGCCTAAGTAGTAGTTGAATACCAACACCTGAAGAGTCTTAGCTGCTGCCAAATTAAAATACAGGACTTTTTGGGGCACCTGGGTGGCTCAGTCAGTTGGGCGTCCGACTCTTGGTTTTGGCTCAGGTCATGATCTCACGGTTCGTGGGTTCGAGCCCCATGTCAGGCTCTGTGTTGCAGTGTGGAGCCTGCTTGGGATTCTGTCTCTCTGCCCTACCCCCTCAAAATAAATAAATACACTTTAAAAATAAAATACAATACTTTTCAGGGCACCTCGGTGGCTTGGTCATTTAAGAGTGGGACTCTTGGTTTCAGCTCAGGTCATGATTTCACACTTTGTGAGTTCAAGCCCCACATCAGACTGTGCTGATGGCATGGAGCCTGCTTGGGATTCTCTCTCCCTTTCTCTCTCTGCCCCTCCCCTGCTGACTCTGTCTCTCAAAATAAATAAACTTTAAAAAATTTAAAATATGGTACTTTTCTCCACTCTATATTTCCTCATCAGAGCACAGAAATCGTAAGCCATGTTGGCCCCCAGGATGCCCAAAAGAGACGTGCATCTTCCCCCAGGTAATTTTATCACACAATGTTGGAAAAGTTCAAAGTACTCCCATAATTTTACTTCAGGTCACCTGGTTGTTCTCATCCTGCAAATACTTTCGAGAAGCTTTTCGATAAACCATTCTGGGAGCAAGCTTTTAACCATTTAAGGATGCAAGCCTGTACAGAAGGGAAATTCCTTTATTAGGACGTTTGGGTAAAGGTTTTGATTCTGATTTTAAAAAGGCAGCTGCCAAAGATTTAACGCAAATACTGAAATGTGTAATTTTCTTTTAGAAGTCCCAGAATCCCCACCCTCACCAAGAAGGACTAATGAAAAAAATGCTAGTGTTCAAAATACTCCAGCATTAAATTAATTATCTTCCTGCAGTTCTAATAATCACTCCTAAAAGCTCAAACTTCAGTGTGATAGCCAATTTCTTTGATTAACAGTAATTAAAATTTATCAAAACATAGTTAATTTGAAAAAAAAAATCATGCTTTTTCCTTAAGATACATCCAAATTAATAAAGCAGCTTTAAGCCTGATTAATATTTTTCATTTAAAAATATCAGCTTATCCTCCAAGAGGAAGGTAAAATGAGTGTTTGAAAATACTGCCCATGTTTCTGTCCCTGGGCTTGAGTGATTCAGTATATAGAACAATAAATAGATTTTAGTGCCCTTGTCTGATATAAATATTTTTTCATGAAAGTTCTGGCAAATAGAATTCTCTAAAAGACTCAGCTTTGTTGTTACATCCTACTGGAATTCTGCAAGATCTCCTTGGGTCATGAAAATCAATGACAAGGTAATTTTGATGAGAAATGCCCCGAGTTTATCAAAGACGGGTGGTACTTGCGGATAGGAGGGCAGAGGTCAGGTACGATGTCCTCATCCAATGGAAGAGGGGAGGTGTGTGTGGTTTTTTGAGTTCAGGGATAAAACCGGTGCCTGGAAAACCCAGGTCTCCCTCAGAGTGAATTACTTGTTCAGCTCATTCTTGTACTTGGATGGTTGGAAAGTGGCACAGAACTCTGGTCATCAACAATGACTCATCCCCGGGTTTAAATCTCCTTATTAGCAACGGCGCTAGTGTGAGTGCATGTACTTTAGAGACAGGAAGGCCAGCCTTGCCAACTAAAAATGCTGATAGTTTAGAAAACTTAGGTGGAACCGTGGCATCTACAAGTCAAAAGCTAGAAGGTCACAACAACTGCCACCTCTCTTTGCCTGTGCTTGAGAGAAACCAGCGGTCATCTTTCTTAAGGAAGTTTCTGGTGCAGAAATGAAGGTCGGCTTGGGGGCATTGGTGGGGAATTTAGCCTTAGGGCTGAATAGGCCCGTGGTACCCCTCCTGCTACCCTGCACAAAATAGGAACTATCCTAAGAATTTAAAGATAGGCTCTCCACACTGAGCCTTTATTTGATGAGATTCGGTGAATACACCAGAAAGACCCCCCAAAATAAATGAAAAGTAAATTAAAAACTTCTTCAAAGTTAGTATTTGATAGTAAACACCTGATGCCAAATTGTGTAAGACACATATAAAGGATCCTAGGTTTTTATTTTATTATTATTATTTTGCTTATTCATACATGCAGTACCAAGTTTCTTGGGATTTCCATATCCATTGGCAGGGGAAAGAAAAATCGCTTAATGGAAAGACAGACAGTAGCAGGAATATAACCAGACCTTAGGTTTAGCCCTCTTGAATACCAGTCATTTTCCTTATAAGCTCTTGCTAATTTATGGCTATGTTTTGGAATACTCTCAGATTGAGTGGACAGTGTAGTGTGTAATCCTACCCTTCAGGATTAAAACTGCTGACCTCTGACAGTTGACTGAACCACCATGGGACCTTCAATTAAGGCTCCTCAACACCAGGGTAAATTGATGCTGACAGGATTATTATCCGAAGTTCTCATCCTAAGATGGTATAAAAATTAATGACTATATTATTGTTGTTGTTCCCTAAGTAAAACTTGAAAGATTCACTGGTGCCATGATTTTTCAATTGTTATGAAATGCAGAAGTGTTTGAGCAAAACCTAAATCACACTTCTGAAAGGGACTCACTTGAGTTGAGGACTCCATGGGGGGACCCTGTGGAAGTCCAAGGGGACCATTTATCACACACCAACCTGTGTCCCTAGGATGGGGCAGATGATACTTCATGTTTAAAGGTAATTTTGCCCCCAAATCTGGTCATCCATATTCTACACAAAGGGCCCACAAGAGACGTCGTAATTCCACAGAAATGGAGAAGTGAAAATTGCAAACGAACAAAGGACCTTCATTCTCATATAAGACAGGAGATACTCTGTCACCAATGAGGTTGTATTCTCCTCTTGAAACAATCATCTGTATTCATAAGCAAGGGGAGATGAGAGCTTCCAGAATGTGTTTTGTCTAGATGTGCAGATATGAAAGGGCAGACAGGATAACCTTTTAAATGCTAAGCAAAACAATTCCCTTCTCTGCATCCAGTTGGAGATCATGAGAAACCAGCTCGAGCCGACAATGGCGAAGACACAACAATCTCACAAGGTTGTCTGCCTGCCACCTTCAACCAAAAGAATAAAGCCATTGAGAGAGTTCATGCCATTGGTTATGGTGACATCCACACTAATGAATCCTCAGGTCCTTGGTACAACCCCACAGAGGAAAGACAGATGAATAAGGAGAAAAAAGGAATTACAACCTTCATGGCTTTTCTCTGGAAGGGTGATGAGTGACTTATTATACGATCCTAGGATTTTATGGTTTTAAAATACTATCCAGGAGAGAGAATGAGATCTTTGTCTCCTCGGCTTTACTATCAGGTAGGTCTTGGTAAAAAAGGAACTTTCTGCGTGATTTGTCTGACCTATCACAGTGTAATACCTCTTCACACGTTTCAGTATCTGAGATCCCGTTATTCTAGCATTTCCATCATCATTTATGTAGAACATTGTAAATGAAGTTGTAAAAACTATGAGAAAAGCTTTGCCTGATTGGCTTGGATTCACAATTGATATTTCAAGTGAGGAGAGGTTATTTTTTGAAATGTTCACTTGTTACTCTCTTAGAAATATTCTGGAAAACTCTCTCTCCTCATTGTCTAACAATATATTTCTGCCCAGAGCACTGCAGATTAATCTTAATGTCCTTGGCTCCCAAAAATATCACTCATGACACAAATTAAGCTATTTAAAAATTTTAAATCACGGTTTAATTTTGGGTTTGTAACCAATGAAATGTGAACATCTAAGACGATGCCACAAAATAATTCATTCGTTTCATTAGCTTTATCAAGAAATGCAGTGCTCATTTCTTTATTTGTACATTTTTGAAATGGGTAAGTGTTTTAGATGTTAGCATATGGATCGACTGTATCTTATGTCAAAGTAAAAAAAACACATAAAGGTATAAATTCTATCAATTTCAAAACACAAGAACCAGAAAATTTAAATATAAGAGAAAACAAAGAAATACAGTACTTTGGAGAAAATATACAAGATGATTCAGGGATGGCCCTGTCCTCTCTCAGAAGTATTGTAAGTCGTATTTCTTTTTCACAATTTAGTAGGGGCCAGATGGAGAGAGGGAGAGAGAGAGAGAGAGAGATGGCCCAGGGGAAATCTGACATTGTACAGTTTATCTAAACATGCATTGCAGAAAGCCCAAGGGGCAACAGGCAAATAAATCCCCCCCCCCAAAAGGAAGCCATATCTGGCTTAGATAATCCCCAGGTGACAAACTGGTATTTAAGTCTCTTGGAGGGGGGGAGTATCTGACAAAACATATTTCAGCTTAAGGAAACTAACCTTTTATATGAACTGTGAAAACAAGTGATCTTTTTCTAGGTATCTATACTGCCAGCCAAACACTGTACAGGCAAACACTGTACAAGTTTGTAGGAAACCTCCAGCCACATACTGCCGATCCCTGGGAAATTCACAAGGGATAGAATTCACTCCCCAAGCTCACCCCCAGGAGACTGCTCTGGGGCCCAACTCAATGGGAGGCTGCCTGGGCTAGGGACAGACACAATCCTATTCCTCCTAGCATTTCACATAGGCTCGTCCAAGATTACTGAATTTCTCTACATGCAAGTAAACCATTTTGGGTGGGGCCAGTTAAGAAAGAAATCTGTCCCGGGGTGCCTGGGTGGCTCAGTCAGTTGAGCGTCCAACTTCGGCTCAGGTTATGATCTCATAGTTCGTGGGTTCGAGCCCCATGCCGGGCTCTGTGCTGACAGCTCAGAGCCTGAAGTCTGTTTCGGATTCTGTGTCTCCCTCTCTATTTGCCCCTCCCCTGCTCAGGCTCTGTCTCCCTCAGTCTCTCAAAAACAAATAAATGTTGAAAGAAAGGGAAGGGAAGGAAAAAGGAAAGGAAAGGGAAGGAAAAAGGGAAGGGAAGAGAAGGGAAGGGAAGGGAAGGGAAGGGAAGGGAAGGGAAGGGAAGGGAAGGAAAGGAAAGGAAAGGAAAGGAAAGGAAAGGAAAGGAAAGGAAAGAAAAGAAAAGGAAAGGAATCTGTCCCTTAGAAGGGAAATAGAGTGGAGCTTCTCAGGCTGAGAACAGAGGGCCTGTTTCACCATGAATCTCGACAGTGGCAATGAGGTCGCTATAAATTTCAGTGCACACAACACATTTGTGTCCATATAGATTATAAGTGGATTATAACTTCATTTTTTTTGTGAAGTAGGATCACCAGTGACATCTAAGCAAGGGAGTGGTTCAAACAACTAAATAGAAGATTTGTGCTGTCTGATGAGGCTAGAAAGACAGGAAGGGCAAAGAAAAAAGCAAGAAAAGCTACAAGTACCACAGGATCCAGGCAAGGTTAATCTCCAATCTGGCTATGATCCACTGCATATTAGGCTATTTGCACAAGCCCTGAGTCATACCTGATTCAACAATAAAGGAGTGGGGGTGGGGGGGGGGACATCTTGCCAGAAAGGAACACCAAGGAAATTGTTTCTAAGAAGCTTAAGGGGAAAGACTCTGTAATTACCAGTTCTGTGTGTATAAATAGCATCATTCATGTCCCTCGTGGGCTTGTTATGGCCCTCCAAAAATACACCCATGCACATTTCATTTCCCAAAGCATTATGCTATATGATAAAATGCTATCTCTTCTGAGGAAAAAGGAGGAAGTGATCCAACAGTGAGCAGAATGGGCGCTACCCGTTGTAATGAAAAAAACAAAAAACAAAAAAACAAAAAAGTTCATTAAAATGCACAAAACTATTTTTCTTGTACAAGCAAACCATGTTAAATTATAACCCCAGATCATATTCTGTACAATTGGGACTTGAAATGGGCCTCTCGTTACCACTGATGACCTTAAAATTGGCCCAGATTTTATTTTCACATCTAGCTGCCTTAATCCCCGTTTGGTTACTACCAAGTGGGAGAAGAATGTTCCCACTCCATCTATGCCCTGGGCAGCTCAGTCCTTCCAGCCAGTTAGAACTCTTGGAACAATCTTCTGAGGCAGCTGCTAGCAGGGTGCGTGTTGCCCTGGCCACCATTCAGAGGCCCTCACATGGAGATCCTGTCCCTCTGCTGCCAGCATGGGGGTGGACACAGTGGGGGCATTGGGAGGGATGCCTAACATCAGAAATGCTGGGAATTTCCTGGCTTAGGAGCTCCTGGTACTCATTTTCATAGCCCAACATGTAAGCAGAAGATCAAAGAAGCATCAAGAAGATACTTTTTGCTGTCGCCAAACTACACAAAGCAGATAAGAAATGGACAGAACCCAGGTCACTGAACACAGTGCATCGATTAGAAGCTACGTCTGGCTTAAACACTGAAAAGTTCATACTACATTGTCATCAATTTGAGATAACCTGCTGGCCTCCAATGTGTATACACCTAAAATACATGGAACCAATTAGTCCTGGTCAAATCGGGGTGGGTACGGGGTAGTGATCACGTAGGAACTTGTGCTGCGTCACAGAAGAACAGTGACATGTCGCTACGGGCAGCAGACTTTTCTCAAGGGTTCCGCAAGACCTGGCCACCCGTCCCAGCCTCATGCCATGGCACTGTCCCACTTTTCACCCCTGGCCCAGTCACCTTGCTTGAAGGTACCAAGCTCCCCCTTGACTCACTACCTTCAAATAAACCATTTCCTCCTCCTGGATGCCCTTCCTTCTTGCCACACTGCCTGGCTATTCACCCTTCACACCTGAGCTCAGAAGTCAACTTTCCCGGGATGGAGGAAAGAAAATATTATTAAGAAAACCATAAGGAAGGGGCATCTGGGTGGCTCAGTCGGTTAAGTGTCCCACTCTTGGTCTCAGCTTAGGTCATGACATCATTATTCATGAGTTTGAGCCTTGCATCAGGCTCTGTGCTAGGATTCTCTCTCTCTCTTTCTCTCTCTGCCTCTCCCCTGCTCATGCTCTCTCACTCCCTCTCTCAAGATAAATAAATAAACCAAAAAGAAAGAAAGAAAGAAAGAAAGAAAGAAAGAAAGAAAGAGAAAGAAAGAAAGAAAGAGAAAGAAAGAAAGAAAGGGAAAGAAAGAAACTCATAAGGAAGAGAAAATACGTTTACAGTACTACACTGTATTTATTGGGAAAAAAAAATCTGCATATCCTTAGACCGTGCAGTCAAAACCCATGTTGCTTGAGGGTCAACTGTAATCTAATTCTGTGATTGAGAAAATGCAATTTTTCAGCCCTTCAGCACACTTCAGGATAGGTTGTTATGGTCCACATTTTGCAGATAAGGAAAACGCGTTTCAGAGAAGAGAAAGGTACTCAAGTGTACCTCGCTCTTATGACAATGAAAGGACCCAGACTGAAATGAAGAACTTCCTGGCTGCAGCTTAGAGACCAGATTTGCTCATCAAAACTAGTGCCTCTCCCCACAAAAAGCAATCCAACAGCCACTGATGCTTCATGGAGCTGTATCACGCTAAGAATGAAGATCAAAACCAGCCATGTTCTCTCCCAACCTAGAACTGATTATTTATACTGGCTGCTGGCTGTTGGGAAACCTAGTAGCTTGCAATCAAATCACACTGTGCACCTTCATGCCTTCATGGTCTAAGAGGATAAGCAAAAGAAACAAAGTAAAAAGACACTTACCATAATTCCAGTAAGCAAACAGACTCCTTTCCCACAGTATGTGTTAGGTACCATGTCACCATAACCAATGGAGAGAAAAGTTATTGATATCAACCACATCGCTCCGAGGAAGTTGCTAGTAACATCCTGTTGATCATGGTACCTGCAAAACAGCAAACAGAGCCGGTCCTTTATAATTAATCTGCAGTATGGCTGCCAAGGGCAAATTGATCCAATCCAGCGAATTCACTAAGTAGCTTCCATAAACTGATCTACCGGAAGGTTTTCAAATCTCACTATTATGTGTCAATAAAATTGAGGTGTCCCTGAGCAATCTGACAGACATCAGGACATTCCTCAACTTGAAAAACAGTCTGAAAGGGAAGCTATAAAACAGGACAAGCGCTTTTTTCACTGGTAGAAACTGACAAATGCACATTTCTTTCTGAACTCTGCCCATGCCTTTCTCATGGTTCCTCATTCCTTGATGCCTGCTGACGTGCCCAACTTAATGGGACCGTATGTGGTACTGCATGCAATCTGTAATCTCTCCCCGCACCCTTCCAGTAGGAGGAGCCATGCTGTTCCCTTTGCTACCTTTATTTCTGTGATGAGCCAACTCCTAGTCATCCTTCAAATTAAATGCAGGTGGAGCCTTTTCTGTCTGCTCTTCTCTCAGCCCCTCCCCTGCATGCCCTCAGCATTCTCTGTATTCCTCCCCCACAGGACATTACTGAGACTGTCTACCTGAAGGTCCTGCTCTAGCTGGCTTCCTTGAAGACACAAATGTGCCACTGATTGCACAGTCCCTGCCCAGAACCGGAGCTTGATAGAAATCACTGCCTCACTAGTTACACACGAAAAGCTTGCAGTCAAAAAGAGAGGGAGGGATATAGTTTATCCTAATTAGTCTTTGAGGTATCAAGATTTTTGTGGTGTGGGGGAGGAGGAGGGTTTTTATATCAGAAATATATATCCTATGGGGGCACCTGGGTGGCTCAGTCGGTTGAGCATCCAACTTTGGCTCAGGTCATGATCTCTCGGTTTCTGAGTTCAAGCCCTGCATGAGGCTCACTGCTGTCAGCGTGGGGCCTGCTTCAGGTCCCCTTCTCTCTCTGCCCCTCCCCTGCTTGCACGTTCGTGCTCTCTCTCAAAAATAAACAAACCTTAAAAAAAGATATCCTATAGTGTTTATTTGAATTAGCAGCACTGAACAGTAATGCTGGCCCATCATGGAGACACTGCTATCCGCCATGCACACGACAGTGAGGCCAAGTGAGTTGTTACCCCAGAAGAACTTGTCCTGGATGCGTGTGCTATGTAGTCATGGAGCAGAGTGCCCCTCCTCTAGTCTCTGCGGCAGTCAGACCCCAGACTCTGGTCACCACGGGTATTCTTGGCTCTTCACCCAACGTTTCCTAAGGACCACTTTCCTTCACAGCTCTCAGATACCACTGGGGAGGGTTTTCCTGGCCTCATTTCTTGCTTTCCAAAGCATGCTCATAATCTCCTAGCTTGCCCATGCTCAATCCTTGCCAAAGAGCACACCGTGAGTCTCGGGTGGTAGGAGGCTAGAAATCTCCACCATTCCACCCTAGTGAACTGCCACCAGGACCCAGCTGTAGAATCTCCTCTTCCCAGAATGGCCAGGTCGAGAGGCTGTCATTGCCAAAATAGAGGTCAAGTGCATTCCTAGCTTTCCAGGAAGACAGATGAGTGCATTCACCCTCATCTGTGATGCAATCAGTGCTATACTTCAGCTGCAACATGAGCTAATGGGCTCTGTGACCTACTCTGGGGGCATGCTGGGCCTGTGTAATAAGACCTCCATGGGCGAATGCAGTTTTTATTTTAAACAAGATGCTTAGGGGCGCCTGGGTGGCTCAGTCGGTTAAGCGTCCGACTTCAGCTCAGGTCACAATCTCATGGTTGGTAGGTTTGAGCCCCGCATCAGGCTCTGTGCTGACAGTTCAGAGCCTGGAGCCTGCTTTAGATTCTGTGTCTCCCCCTCTCTCTCTCTCTCTCTCTCACTCTCTGCCCCTTCCTCACTCGTGCGCTCTCTCTCTTTCAAAAATAAGCATTAAAACAATTTTTTTAAACAAGACCCTTTGAAATAAGCTTTAGATGATAACTCTTTCATGATATTGGGGCTCTCTGTATTCTTCATCAAGCACCTGCCTAAAATAGGGAACACATTCCCCTGGTGTGGGTGTGTGCTGCACAAGAGAGGGGTGGCAGGGGCACTCATGTCCCATACAGCCTTTAGTTGTGAGACAAGGCCTCTTAACAAAGCACGATCGACATAAAGATCTGAGACACTGAAGAGGTGAAGACTCTAATTCCCTGATGCATCTGTAGTATTTGTGGAGCACCCGCTATGTGTTCAGCCCTTGGCTTAGATTTTCTCGTGTTACATCATTACTTTAAGACCAAGGCAACCTTTTTGGCCAAAACAGTGATAGTCCCCACCCTCTATCAATCAGGTGTCCTCAATCACTTAGAAAATGCGATTGTGTGCCAGTGAAATCCTCAAGTTATTTCCACACCATGAGTGGCCAGGACACATGTGCACCTACAAAGAGGCATGTGAGATTTCAGACTATGAACAAAGGTCTCTAAGGGAAACCTTCATGGCTGGTGTCCACAAGGATATCTCAACTTCGTCATGGGTATGGAGAGCTTGCCCATCTGTTCTTTCCGAAGCACTTTTGATTTGGTTTCCAAAGCTCGGAGAAGTAAACAGTTTTGGAAATTACCATAAAAAGCATTCACTGGAACGTTTAGGCAACCCGATTCCTCTTTAGTTGCTCACCTTAATAAATGCCCAGGTTTTAAATACACAAATTTGACTCTTTGCAAAGACTCTCAAGCATTACACCATTCTATCGTTCTGTCAATATTCATTATATACTACGCACATTATTTTGGGTCAGACACTGTAATCCTGTAGTGAAGGGCCTAATTAGAAATAAACTTTCTAGGAATTGGTATTTTAGGGCTTGGGATTCAATGGTAAATTTTTTTTTTCTGCTTATGAAATAATAAATCTGCCTGAAATGTAGCTCACCAATATGGAAAAATAACATCTTGGACTAATGTTTATATTACATTCAGACATACTTACTTGTGAATAGTCAAGAGGGAAGCAATTAGGGAACCGCATTAGGCACTATTTGAATAATCAAGATTTCTTTCCTGGCAACTAAAATATCAAACTTATCAGCAGGATGATATTATCCCTTAGAACACTGCCAGGTTTGGAACTATGCCAGATTCACACCACTGTGAGTGATTAATCTGCACAATGTAAAGGGTAAAGAAAAAAATTTCAAGACACTGTTTACAGATGTTTATTTCACAAACTTAGACAATTCCAACCTTCTTCACAAGAACTATTCTATGAAAGACGTGAAGAAATGACTCAAAGTGGCAAATTTCAAATTCTGATCAGTATGAATCCTTGTTTAATTAAAAATACATCAAATAAGATTAAAATTGGAGCAAGGGAGGCCTGATGATCTCAAGCTTTTAAAATAAGAACTCTGGAGTTTGGAGAGAAGACTTACTGCACTGTTTTAGAGCAGTGCATGTTTCATAGACATAATGGTTGTGAGATCGGCTTTAAGGTTTGGAAAAAAGGCAAAATATTCCTTTTCTTGGTCTCCATTCATTTTTTCACTGTTGCCATTTTCTCAAGTGGGTCTCCCACTTGTTCTTATATCACAAATATGACACCTTTCTGTGATACTTGTTTAAATTTGCCAGGTTATCTTTCCCAGGGCATTACTGAATTCTTCCCTGAATGAAGTAGCATCTGCCCTGCACCCCAGACTCTCTCTCAGCATCTTTCCAGAAGCAACAGGAGCTTTGGCCACACGAGTGGCTGGCACTATGCCATCCTCTTTCATGGCTTTGTTTACAGGTGCGATTCCTCCTCCACCCCCCTAGCCCTGATTTGTATTTTGAGAATCTACTCATTGGTCCCCTTTTCCAGACTCCACATAGCTTTTGGTCAACAGGGTACTTCAGGTGGTCCTCTGTAGAGATGTCTAGCACCATCAGCGAATGTTAACTTGGGTCATAAGACATGTAATGTGTAATTTGCTCATCTAACATGCCCCTAGAATCTTAACTATAAAGAATTTAAGGACAAAGACTATGTCTTTATTGAATTAAGTAGCATGACAATGTGAAACATTTGTTCTCAAACTGATGTGCCCCTAGCCACATTCTAGGACTTCAGGATCACATATACAGAGATACAAAAAGGGGACAGGAATGAGTCTTGCTCATCAATTAACACGAATCAGATCTGTCATGTTCTGTTCCAAGATCTGTGGGCAACTTCTAGGTATTTTTACACTGACAAAAAATAATTCAACACTGGAGGTTAACAGCTGACAAACTACATTCATTAGTCTTCTTCTGTTAAACATACTGTTAATACTAGAAATGGCAAAAAGACTTCATCTCAATTGTCAGCTCTGATCTCACATACCAGCCTTGGTTGTAGAGTAAAAAGTATTATGGAGATTTAAACCACCCATTGCCTCTTGTGAATCCACCTTTCTCTCCAAAGATGCCACTAAAGGATAGTAAGGCAGTTGAAAAAAATGTCTAATCCCACAAGAACAAAAAGAAAGAAAGGAGAAATCAGAGCATGAAAAATAACACATTTTTATACAAACAAAAGTACACAAGGAATTCTATTTCCAGCCAAGAAGAAACAAGGGACTGGATTTACACTGCCTCCTGAAACAACTACAAAACCAGACCAAATATTTGAAACAATGGTTAACAAGACATAGATCATCTACTAATAAAGGACAGTGATCCCTCAGAGATGGTAAACAACCAAAGTGGTCATACAATCGCCTCAGCTTAATATCTGAAGAGAATCTGCAGGATGTAGCTGAGGGAGAGAAATCAGGCACTGTCCAAAATTCTCCCCAAGTTCAGGGACAGAGTTGGAAATCCAGAGAGATCTGGAGTTCAAAGCGTCAAAATCCAGACAGAAGAAGTCTGCACTGAGGGAGACCCAGAGATCTGCACAGGAGTCTTCCTGATTATTCAGCTGAGTAGTGATCAGTACATGCATATAAAACCCCAAGGCTGGAGAAGTGCAAGTACTATATGTGAAGTGGTTCAATATCACTTAAAGACAGGTTGTAGTAAGTGGTATCATTTCAAATGAAGATAAGACTGTGATAATTTAGTTACAGTATACCTAAGTATCTAGGTATGCTGTAACCCTAAAATACCCACTAAAATAATACACCAAAGTGTACTAACTAATAACACATTAAAGGATATAAGATGGAAAAATAAAAAATAAGTAATCCAAAAAGAAAGCAGAAATAGATAAAGGGGACAAAGAAAAGATGGGACAAATAGATAAACAGCCAGAGGACAGATTTATCCAAGCATATTGGTAACCATATTAAATATAAATGGCCTAAATACCTCCAATTAAAAGCCACAAAGTGTCATAGAACGCATGGAAGGTTCACAACTTCAAGAAACCAGGTATCATGCAGAGAGGCAGGTGCCTGTCCCTGGTTGGTACTACCAGACAACTAACAGGAGACAGAGTTCATTCTCTGGGGACAGACTGGAGATTCTGACCCAGGGCCCAGCTAAGGTCAGGAAAGTTGTTTGGGGCTGAAAACATGGGGATGAAATTCAAGTTTCCAAACTGAATAACAGCTTCTCCAGTTTCCTTTCTTCACTCCCCATCCCTGACCCTATAATAGAATTCACTATTGTAGACAAAGAATATTTTCCTTTGGAGAAACAGAACAGTTTCAGTGAAAAGGCATTCATGTACCAACATCAAGGATTCCCTCACGAAAAATGCAGCTGTCCACTTACCCACCCTACAGGAAGTTTCACCAGACAACAAGCTCCTCTCCCCATACAGAGCTCCCAGTTCCCACTCCTGACATGAAAGAACCATAGATGGTCAGCGCACATTTGAAGTATATTCTCTATAGAAAAGATACAGACAAAAAAGGAAGAAAGCAAAGAAAGAATGGGAGGAGGGAAGAAACAGGAGAACCTGGACACAATGCAGGGTGATGGGGACAGGAGTCCTGAACTCTCTAATTTCTGTCGGGAAAGACCTAAGGGAAATGATGGCATCCATAAAACAGGAACAGGATACTAACAAAAATGTGCAAAGAATAAAAGAGGGGAACTTAAAAAAATATTATAGTGAAAAAAATAACATAACATGATAAGAATATAAATTGGAAGAAACCTCCCAGAAAGTAGAAAAGACAAAAAGACAAGGGTAAAGGAGAAGATAAAGGTTGGTTCTCAGAGAATCAACATAGATGGCCTAATAACTGAATTTCTAGAACACAGAAAGTGGAAGGAAAGAAATTAAAACATTCTTTTATTTCTTTGGTTTTTCCAGGAAAACTGGAAGGCAGGGATCTCAAAGATTCTAGTTGGTATCTGCATTGGGAATAAGAAAAGACCTAAGTCAATGGGAGTGGGGGGTGGTCACAGTAAATTTTATTTATTTTTTTCATTTTTATTATTTTTCTAATTATTCTGAGCTTCAGTTTTTATTTTATTAATTAATTTTTTAAGTCTTTTTTTTAAAGTAGGCTCCACACCCAACATGGAACTTGAACTCATGACCCCGAGATCAAGGGTCACATGCTCTACCGACTGAGCCAGCTAGGAGCCCCCACGGTCAATTTCAAAGTACTGGGAATAAGGAGATGTTAAAAAGTTTCAAAGAGGGGGAAAAAGAGATCACAGCTAAAGATGAAAAATGGTTGTCTCTAACATTATTTAATCATTTAACCTGTGTATTGTGTATTGTGGTGGGAAAGGTGGAGGCGATCTATTACTCCTGGATTTGAAGAGGTAAGGGATGGAGAATCTGGGCAAAGGAACCAAACAGGCATAGCTCAGCCCCTCTCCCTGCTCTACTTACCCACAGAGCAGACCTATCTGGTTTTCTGTGCAATAAGCTTCCCCAAGGAGAGATGACTCCCCCTGGGTTATGAGGTGTACCTACAACTCCATCTACTTTAGTGGTGAATCATCATAACACTGGGCAGCCCAATGGGCTGTAGTCAAAGGGATGGTGTCCAGATCCGTTTTATGTCCATAATGAAGCTGATACTTTGAGGTCTACCAGTTGAAGACCCAGAGAAGTGAAAGATCTACATGATCTTGCTCCAAACCCCAACTACGTGCTTGTAATTTTGATTTTAGGTAAAAGCAAATAAAATAAGTGATTCAATTAAGACATACAACCATAAAAAGAGCTCCAATGAAGGCATACACCTAGGGCCAAAGGAGAAAAGTACTGAGTGTCAACCGCTCAGAAAGGAGGGGGGACATGTATCTCTTATTTGCCACTGGTCCAAATCAAAGGTGGCCACCTGTACCTGCATATTAGAATCACCTGGGAAACATTAAAAACTAAATATGCAAGGGCGCCTGGGTGGCTCAGTCTGTTGAGCGTCCTACTTCAGCTCAGGTCATGATATCACAGTTCGTGGGTTCGAGTCCCACATCAGGCTCTGTGCTGACAGCTCAGAGCCTGGATCCTGCTTTGGATTCTGTGTCTCCCTGTCTCTCTGCCCCTCACCCACTTGCGCTTTCTCAATAATAAACATTAAAAAAAAATAACTATGCAAAAGCCTGGTATCCCATGACACGGATATATTTTTTTAAGCTTCCAGGTGATTTTAATGTGTTGTCAAGGCTGAGAACCATCTATTAGCTTTATTTCAGAAGTTCTTCATTCAATAACATTGGAACATCTACACAGAAACGTGTATATGAGCAAAAAATAGTTAAGTGTTTATGAGAAGTTCAAAATATGGTAACAGAGAAAAACTGACGGCAAAGAATACTAAGGTGACATGTAAGTTGTACTAAGTGTGAATATGAAAGGTAAAGACAGATCGAGGAAAAAATATATAACAGATTGAAAGTAATGATATGAGTATGTAATAATGTTAACACTGACACCTAAAATTATCCTTTTAAATTCAAATAAAATGTAAAATCCAGTAGGTGCAAAGATTTTACTAAATACCTTTCTAAGCGAAGGCCCTCTAAAGTGAAGATATTAGTAATTTTATATATAACATTACTCCATAAATAATTTACACAAAGTTCCTTCAGGCCAGAGAACGTGAACAGCCCCAATCAATGTGACTTTCTTCTTATCCCTTCCTGTTTCCCTGCTTTTCTTTTTATCAGTGAGTTGTGAAAACATAAACACGTCTTTACGACCTCGGGGGTCCCAACATATTGACTTCCTTCACTACTGATAAGTAGATCCCAAGAAAAGCAGCAGAGATAGGTAGTAAAAGGCTATTTGTAAAGCCCAATTGTAATTTAGGCCAGAGCCAGTTCTGATTTTCATTAAATGCATAATTCTTTATTAACTCTAAAACACACCAAAGTCAGTTTTCTTTTCTTTTTTAAGTTTGTTTATTTATTTGGAGAGACAGAGAGACAGTGTGAGTAGGGGAGAGGCAGAGAGCGAATCCCAAGCAGGCTCCATGCTGTCAGTACAGAGTCTGATGCAGGGCTTGAACTCATCAACTGTGAGATCACGACCCGTGCCTAAATCAAGAGTTGGATGCTTAACTGTCTGAGTCACCGGGATACCCCACCAAAGTGAGTTTTCTATTTTGATTTCATCCTGCTCTTGTACGCTTGCACGTTTGGAATGTTTTCCTCTCTTCTGGTAATTTGGAAAATCGCAAAGCTAAATGCTTCTCTCTCTTCCTCTCTCCTTCCCCCATTTCTCTCTGCCTTTTGCTTCCTCCTCACCTGTTCTGTGCCTGTGTGTGTGTGTGTGTGTGTGTGTGTGTGTGTGTGTGTGTGTTGGAGAGAGAGTAGTTCTATAAATTGACCGATTTCTTTTCATGTGTTTAACTGTGGCTAATGAGAATTTCATCCACTGTGTGGATACAGAAGATTGATCTTTGGGTAACTGCCATCAGTGGATACGTTGTAAGAGCATAGGCTTCCTGTGAAATAAAGCTAAAAGTCTCTATAGGAAATAATGGGGATAATAGAATGGATTTTTAAATTTGAAGAATGACATTATGTTACCCTGAGAAGACGCTGTCTATTATTCACTTATGCATTTTCATTTCTGTGAGAATGAGGGAGTTCAGAAATGACTTGCCTGTCAATACGTTACCAGTCTTAGTTCTCCATAATTATTTTACAATGATCTAGGTTAAAAACCTACAGGAAGACAATGGTATCACATTAACATACCCTCGACATACTTGGAAGACTTAGCAGCATTCGGGGTCTCTTTGATAAAGAGTTTAGTGAAATATGACCCTCTCTGGAGAGAACTTTCAGGTCTGAGAGCCATGGTACCAAGTTGGTTCCTAAAAGTAAAGATGGAGAAAGCCCGAGGGTGTGTGTGCCCGTCAGGAAAGATTTCCCTGAACAGAGACCTGCATTTAAGCAATAGTTCTCAATCCTAGGGGACCCAATCCCCGTTTTTAAGATCTTGAAATGGAACTCAAATAGTATACCTTATCTACATACATGATTTTTTTAAAGCTATTTTATTTTTGAGAGAGAGAGAGGGAAGGTGAGAGAGAGAGAGCACAAGCCATGTGAGGGGCAGAGAGACACAGGGAGAGAGAGAATCCCAAGCAGCTCCATGCCTTCAGCTCGGAGCCCAATGTGGGACTCAAGCTCATGAATGGTGAGATCAGAGACCTGAGCTGAAATCAAGAGTCTGACACTCAATTGACTGAGCCACCCCGGAGCTCCTGTATACATGATTTATAAAGCAAAAATCGATATAACACCTTAACTGAAATACAGAGAATTAAATTGGAGTAACAATTTAAAATACAGCATGTATTTCAGTATCTAAACCCTTGGGCAATACTAACCTAGGGGGTGCCCAGGTGGCTCAGTGGGTTAAGCATCCGACTCTTGATCTGAGATCGAGCCCTGAGTCTGGATTTGTGCTGACAGCCGGAAGCCTGCTTGGATTCTCTCTCTCCCCTTCTCTTTTTGCCCCTCCCCTGCTGTCTCTCTCTCTGTCAAAAAATATAAATAAATAAAAATTTATTTTTTTTTAAATTTTTTTTAACGTTTATTTATTTTTGAGACAGAGAGAGACAGAGCATGAACAGGGGAGGGGCAGAGAGAGAGGGAGACACAGAATCTGAAACGGGCTCCAGGCTCTGAGCTGTCAGCACAGAGCCCGACGCGGGGCTCGAACTCACAGATCGCGAGATCGTGACCTGAGCCGAAGTCGGCTGCTTAACCGACTGAGCCACCCAGGCGCCCCTAAATAAAAATTTAAAAAAGGACTAACCTAGAAGACATAAAGAGCAGTTAGTTTGCACCTTTTATGTAAAAGCACTTGGATGCAATTTAGTCCAGCCAAAGTGAACTGTTCTGGCAATTTAAGAGCCACAGGGGCACGGCCATAGCTGATGTGATTTTCTAAAACGTGAAAAACTTTTGGCCAAATCCCAAATACAACAAATGATGATATTCCCTCAATTTCTACATTATAAATGTGTTATAAATTATATGATTATAAATCACGTTATAAATAACAGCCTTATTTAAAAGTGTATATATTACAATTGAGCAAAAATATTTCATGTGGATATTTAAAATGGATTTAGGTCTAAACTATGAAAACTATGAACAGGTTTTTAGTACACAGAATGTCCAGCAGGTCAGTTCAAGGTCAAGTGGGACACAGATCGTCTGTTGGATGGGACTGTCCCAAGCACAACAGAACACAGAGCATCCCTGGTTCTCCCCCCCACACCTCCTCCCACCCCAGTGACAAACAAAGAAAACTTTCTCCAAAAGGGCCCCTGGGGGCAGAACTACCCACCCCCCCTGCCCCTTCCCACCCCCCACCATGCCCCATGAGAAACACTGGTCTATCACTTCAGCTGGGATTCTGTAACAGCCATCAGAAAATCTGGGGCTGGCTGTATTTCAACACATCTGGAGAGGAGACAAACTGGAAAAGCTTAGAATTTGGCACAAAATTCTATCCTCGAGCCCCTGCTACTCCCCAGGCAATCAAAGATAGATCAAGTTCCCGAACTACGTCATAACCCAGGCCTGCATTTCTGACCGAGTTTCTCCTCGATTCTTTGTTAACTTCCCAACCCATAGTTCTTTGAATTTTCTGGGGCACCCTGCATTCCTCCAGCTCCCGCTCTGTGCCAGGCACCTCGCACACACTGTAGGCTCCCCCAAGGGGCAGGTGGAGCCCCAGCAGACAGAGTTGGAGTCATGTGGGGTCAGGCCCAAAGATTCCCTTACCAGAAAGTCAGCGCTAGAAAACGCTTCACATAGCTCGTGTCTGACACATGCCAGGCTCGCCAATGGCAGGCACAGCTAGTCTCCACGGCTCATCAGGCCGTAGTTTTAGAAGTCCCCACCGTGATCTTCCACATGCACAGGCAGCAGCCTGCAGACAGATTCACCTTCCTTCTGGGAGGCCGAGAAGAGTGGCGGGGAGGTCAGTCACTAGGTGGCACTGCCACACCAGTTTATCTCCAAGGCTGTTCCAGCTGAGGCTGGCCAGGCCGTGCTGGAGTCAGGGTTGTGAGGGGTCTTAGCTGGGAATGCCTCTCCGTGAAAGCCTCTGAACTGGGCATCCTGCAAGCAGGGGCTGTTCCATGTGAGAAACAGCAGTGATGGGTGATACAGACAGTCCCAGGCCACTCCTATTCCTGGAGAGCCTCAGGTGTTACCGAGAATCTCAGGGACCGGCGCCTGGGTGGCTCAGTCAGTTAAGTGTCCTACTCTTGATTTCTGCTCAGCTCATGATCTCATGATTCATGGGTTCGAGCCCTGCATTGGACTCCAGGCTGACAGCACAAAGCCTGCTTGGGATTCTCTTTCTCCTTCTCTCTCTCTCTCTCTCTCTGCCCCTCTCCTGCTTGTGCTCTCTCTCTCTCTCAAAAATAAATGAACTTAAAAAAAGAATCTTAGGGGCATCTCCTGAGGTGAGAGAGTGATTGAGTGGGGAGGGAGGAAAGAGAAAGAGAGAGAGAGAGAGAGAGAGAGAGAGAGAAAGAGAAAGAGAAAGAGAAAGAGAAAGAGAAAGAGAAAGAGAAAGAGAAAGAGAAAGAGAAAGAGAAAGAGAAAGAGATTGATTGTCTGGACACAGACTCCATCCTAGATCCAATATAATATAGATCTAAGCCAACAGCCCATCTTCCCACATCACCCTCCGACCTGACACTCTCTATATCAAAGGCCAGACCTTATCTCCTAAATCTGTAAGAAAAAAAAAATGTGGATTTTTTTCTAACTTGTCCATGTTGGAACTGAACATGCATTTGAGGATATGGCGGTCAGGGGCTTGTTGACTTATCCCGGGACCCGTCTGTGTTCAGAGCTGCTCTGTACCCTCCTGTCAGCTCCGTGTGGCCCACAGCAGTGAGTCTCCAGGCCCAGCTTCCTTTTGCTCTAACACAACGATCACACCATCTACCTCCCGAGTGGCTTCGAGGACAACGAAGTGCTATCCAAATGCTGCCTGATCTGTCCAGAAAGACCGGCTGGGTGTTCTACACTGAGAAGATTCTCCATTTGTGTACGAGGGGACACAAAGGAAAGTGTCTACATTTGCAAGTGCGCCTGCCCGCACACAGGTGACACGGTGGACATGAGGGCTTTCCCGTGCACAGGCAGCTCTGATTTTGCTCCCTGTGGCACACTGACTAGTACCACTGAGACGGAACAGAGCAGGAAGAGGACTGGTGGAAGGAGGGGAGAGAGAGGAAGCGCAAGTGAGGAGCTGTCTGGACACCGTGGTGGGAGAGGACATTGGTCCACAAAATAAGGGGAGTAGGGAGAAGGAGGTATGTTCTGCAACTGGAGGTCCAAGCAAGAAACAAAGCAGAAACAGCAAAAGCTGACAATCTTTCCATGCCATTCTGTTCTCCTGAGTCCTCAGCCAGCCACCCTCCCTCTCTCCCAATACTAGCATTTCCACCGTCAGGGGCCAGGGGAGGAAGAAGGTCCATTTGTGGACCTACCATCTCTTAGGGACTCCTGAGAAATTTTGGACAGGGTTTCTGTTTAGGGCTTTCAGTCAACTGCAAAAGAAGAGGCCCCCATGATCCACATCAATCCACAGCCAAGCTGCCCCATCGACAGGAGGCGATGATCATGCACTGATTCAAAATCTCTCATTTTCCAAATACAAGCAAGTGAAAATTCCTACTTAGAACAGGTGATGACTAGAAGCAGGAGCCTCCAGCCCGGCATAGTTCTGGGCTATGCTTCGAAGCAAATATTCCTCGATGTCATCTTTGTCCTCAGAGAGAGAGAAAGGGGAGGCAGAACACTGAGCCACCAACCGGAGAGGGCAGAGACAGCTGAGCTGAAGGTGACTCAGGCATGGCCAAGAAGAAGGGGAGAAGGAACCGCAGATTTTTTCAGAAGGTCATGTGCTGCTTTTCCTGACGGGCGTACTTTCTTGCACCTTGCTTGCTTCAGCCTGGGCAGCTAAAACAGAGACTGCAGTGCCCAAAAATCGTGAACTGAATTAAAAACACAGGTCTTGGTTTGTGCCAGAGGAGCATTTGTGAGGAGCACAGGGCTTCCTCAAACCCAACCCACTGGCCACCAAGGGCCGATCGATCCTCTCCTGGGTCAAGTCCTCAGAGGTCTGCCGTTGGGACAGTATGTTTCGTGAAACGCACAGAAATATTTTTTACACAAGCGGAAAGTGAAAGAAGAGAAGGAGAGGAAGGCAAGGAAGAAAGAGGCCAAAAGTAACAATAGTGAGAAAGACTGCGGAAATGACTGTCAATAAAATTCTGGCAACATGTACACAGGTGAGTGGAGGAAAACATCACTGCATAAGCCACAATCACTGCACAGTCTTGGGACTCTGGGCAGCCTACTTACCCACTGACAAAAATTAAAAAATCAAGGCACCTGGGTGGCTCACTAGGTTAAGCGCCCAGCTCTTGACTTCAGAGAGCTCCCTTTCTCTCAATATAAATAAATAAACTTAAAAAAAAAAAAAAGAATTTAAAAATCAACCTCATTTCTTCAAGCATTAAATAGATCACATAGCTTTTACTAGTTCCTACAAAGGCTTCCAACTACTCCAAAGAAAGAAGAATAAGAAAAAGGCCAATCCAGCATTCTTCCAGTATTTTTCAATTTTTAGTGTTTGAAGTCTTTAAAATGGCAATCCGAAACAGCTACTGGCTGAGGGTACATCAACTTTAGATACCAAGCAGGGACGGGAGCCTGGGTGGCTCAGTGGGTTAAGTGTCCCTGGATTTCAGCGCAGGTCATGATTTCACAGTTTGTGAGTTCGAACCCCACATCAGGCTCTGTGCTGACAGTGTGAAGCCTGCTTGGGATCCTCCCTCTCTCCCTCTCTCTTTCCCTCCCCCACTTGCATGCATGCGTTCTCTCTCTCCCTTTAAAAAACAAATAAACATTGGCGGGGGGGGGGGGGGGAGAGAAGCCAAGTGAGGAGAGGGCACACTCAGTAAAGCAGGCTACATTCTTAGCAAAGTACACTGGAAAAATGGGGGTTGACGCCAAGTGAGGCAGACATTTCCCCCCGCAAAGAATCAAAATTTTAGTTTGCCAAATCGGTGAGATTCATTTTTTTTTTTTAACCTATAGAATTCAGGAACCAATAAAAAGGAGTATCGTGCGAGGAAGCTTGGGTGGGAAATGCTCTCTGCATGGGGGTTGTTTGCTGGTAACCAAAAGCTGCATCAAGGAGCAGAATGACAACTGAACGGACCTGGGGGCTTAGGCTGGGCTGCGTAATGTGCATCCATCACTTCGTCAGTACAGCCACATGGCAATGACGTGATCTTCTTCAATTCTGTGCCTGTTCCCCTGTACTAACCAAATGTGAACCTACCAAGCCATTAACATTTCCTGCCATTCAAAAGGACAACATCAGGCTTCTGGCAGCCAAACCCTTTGCCCAAATGCAATAGCTGACATCTAAAAGCCCAGAGCCTTCCGTGTGGTGCACTTAGATGGTGAAGACCTAGCTATGCAGATAAACGTCGATCAATCAATACTCATTTTCTTCTCCCTCCTACCAAATCAGGTTACAAATTGCTACATGCGCAGCTTGGCAACCACCGGGGTCGCGCCCCACGGGATAAAGTGTTTATGTGTGTTCTACATAGGCTTTGAGACAGCCTATAGGAAATACCTGATCTGCAAAAATTATGAAAAATTTCCCGTATCTGTGCTATCCACTTCAATAGCCACTGGCCACCCCACATGCCTCCTGAGCCCTGGAACGGTGACTGGTACAAATGAGGAACTGAGTTTTTAGTTTTATTTCATTTTAACCAATTTATTTTTTTTAAGTTTATTTGAAAGAGAGAGAGAAAGTAGGGGAGGGGCAGAGAGAGAGAGAGGGAGAGAGAGAATCCTAAGCAGGCTCCATGCTGTCAAGCATAGAGGCTGATGCAGAGCTCGAACTTGCAAACCATGAGATCATGATCTGAGCCGAAATCAAGAGTTGGATGCTTAATTGACTGAGCTCCCCAGGCACTCCATCATTTTAACCAATTTTAAATTAAAATTAGTCATAGGGGGTGAATGGCTGCCATATCAGATAGCGAGTACCAGAAGGTCAAGTTGGAGACAGGAGAACCAGAGAACACACATAATTATGCCTTAATAGCACAGCTAATTTTAATTCGGCCATAGTGTTCCCTCTGAACTTTCTTTCTGCCAAAGTGCAATGGGAAAAAGAAGTATTATAATACATTCCCTGACTTTCAGGACCTGAAACCATATATACGTTTGACACAATCTTCTATGCTCCATTGTCATTTGCTTATGTATTTTTTGTGGTTATGCTTCTTAGCTAAAGAAAAGGAGTATTTTAAAGAAATAAATTGAGGAGCACCTAGGTGGCTCGGTCAGTTAAGTATCTGACTCTTCTGATTTGGGCTCAGGTCATGATCCCAGAGTCATGGGATCGAGCCCCATATTGGGCTCCACACTGAATGCAGAGCCTGCTTAAGATTCTCTCTCTCCCCCTCTCTCTGCCCCTCCCCCCCTAAAAAAAAAAACAAATAAATTGAATTTTGATTAATCTGTGTATTAATTCATTCCAACATGCAATGCTCCCCTAGTTCATGGACAGACTGTATCTGAAGCTGGGAGGTGAAGCAGCCCCAACCAACGGTTCTGACATCCACAGTGAGTGAAGAATTACCTTTATCTCCACAGGCTGGCAAAGCACCTCTGTTCTTTGGGTCATCCTTACTTTTTTTACAAAATTTTTTTAAATGTTTATTTTTGAGAGAGAGAAAGAGAAAGAGAAAGAGAAAGAGAAAGAGAAAGAGAAAGAGAGGGAGAGAGAGGGAGAGAACAAGCGAGTAGGGGAGGGGCAGAGAGAGAGGAAGACACAGAATCCGAAGCAGGTTCCAGACTCCAAGCTGTTAGCACAGAGCCTAATGTGGGGCTAGAACTCACAAACTGTGAGATCATGACCTGAGCCGAAGTCGGATGCTTAACCGACTGAGCCATCCAGGCACCCCTGGGTCATCCTTACTTTTGTCACTTTCCATGATTCCATGCATATTGTGGAATACAGCTGATGCCCAGAAGGGACCCACAAAAAAAGTTAGCATAGGCCAGGTGCCTTTTGGGTAGACAGCTTTCCAAATCAAACAACCTGAACACCGGAGTCTGTCCCTCTATTTAAGCTCTGCTCACCTGGCATCTTCTTGAAACAATGACAGAAGCAGGGCTCCAACTCATGTACTTACCAGATCATTTTGTATACTGTTTAGTGATATGGACGTTGATAGCAAACTACAAGGAAAAAAAGTCATGGGGATGTGTGCATAGGTGGTGACCTTTTTTCACTCTGCGCCTTTTGATACGTCAAAATTATTTGAAAACCAATGCTTCCGTAGTGTGACTATTTTTCTTATTCAGCTGCTTAGCTCGCAGAGAAAGAGTTACAAAGCAGTGTGAAGGGGAACATAGCCCACAATGGCTTTCTTTTGCTCCATTTGATTTAACTGGTATGTTTGTTCCTTGTATATTTTACTTAAAAATAACCTTTTCATAGAGTCTATCGCTGATGTAAAAGCAGCTGAACACTTCAGGAAAGTGTGGACTTTTAAAATGAAAGGAGTTCAGTATGGGGGCACCTGAGTGGCTCAGTCAGTTAAGCATCTGACTCGATTTTGCCTCAGGTTGTAATCTCACATATGGTTCGTGAGTTTGAGCCCCGGGTTGGGCTCTGCGCTGAAAGTGTAGAGCTTGCTTGGGATTCTGTCTCTCTCTCTCTCTCCCTCTCTCTCTGCCCCTTCCCTGCTCACTCTCTATCTCTCCAAATAAATAAATCAACTTAAAAAAATTTTAAAGGAGTTTGGTAATAGCTGCCAGACATTTCTTCTTAGCAAATGGAGGTAAGGTGGGTGGTAGGGCATTTTTATTTCTATTCTATACAGGATTTGATCCTCAGTTGATATGCACACACATATGTAATTAATACACATCGTGCTTATCTGTCTTTCACTTGGCATGTGTCATTTTATACGCAGTCCAGAGAATGCATACCTTTCAAACCCACAATGCATCATATATAACTATGTATGGTCTGTGACTACTGCATTCACAACTACGATCTCCTCCATCCTATACAACTCAGGAACCATCTGAGCTTTGTTTTCTGAGAATGACCAAAAGGACCCCCGGTGGCCTTGTTATGGTGGCATAGGAACGAAACACAGCGCGTAGAAAATGAAGGCACACACCACGCAAGCCAATGTCCTCCATGCAATCTGGGATGCTAGAAGGCAAACTATTTGGGGGGCAATGTGGGGGTGGCTGAGCAGAGCAGAGCAGAGGGCTTCCGCAGCTCGGTGTCCTAATTCTCTGACTCGATGGCAGACAAGTGCATTGCTCACCCCCACAGCTGGGCTGCACATGGGCCTCTGGGGAGGCTCAGGTCAGTGCTGCACCCCTATGTACGGATGATACTGTTTCCAATCAGTGTCCTTTATGCGGCACACAGCTCACCTCCTGCCATATTCCTCATCTCTGTGAAGGGTCCCTCCAGATAGCAGGCTGTGCTACTTCAGACAAACTGGGATCACCTAACTTAGCTGGGCCTCATCCCTATAATCAAAGAGCTATGATACTCCGGAGCGTCCACCTTCAAACAATCCTAAACAGAGTCATTTCTTCGGGGCCTGGTCTCTGCCGGCCTCTCCAGTCTTAATTCTTGCTGGTCTCAAATGTGCCCTCTGGACTCCAGTGGAAGTACCTTCAATATATGGGGCATATGTTGTGCCCACCCCAACTCCTTGGGGCCTCTGTGCACGTGCTGTCCCTTCTCCTATGACCTTCAGCCCCCTTATAAGTAGCCTGGCTTCAGTCCTTCACATCCCGCCTCCAAACATTTCTTAACACCTTCATCCTCCCTCCTCCTAAGGGTGGGTCATGTGTCCCCTTCTGTCTGGGCCCATGGCACCTGTAGTCAGTCCTGCCACACTTTTCCCATGAGTGCTCCTTAGGGGGTGCACCCTGTGCCCTGTTCAAAGCATGAGGCCAGTGCCACTTAGTACCATTGACTATTACATGGTAGATACTTAAAAAAAAAAAAAAGATTTTTTTTTTTAAGTTTATTTATTTTGAGAAAGGGATAAAGCATGAGCAGGGAAGGGGCAGACAGAGAGGAGAGCAGGAGAATCCCAAGCATGTTCCACACCGCCAGCGCAGAGCCCAACACGGGGCTGGAACTCACAAACCATGAGATCATGACCTGAGCCGAAATCAAGAGTTGGACGCTTAACCGACTGAGCTGCCCAGGCAACCCTAAAAAAAACCTGATTTTTAGTAAATGAATAAGAGAGAATCTCCCTTTCCAGCATCTTCTTCTAGGACTGGGATGACAGAGGTATAGTCAATGCCAACTTGACTTGTCTCCAGCCTGTCCCTCAGCACCCTCCTCCTCAATGTTCCTTCAACTGTGTTTCTTAAATGTAAATCTAATGGTGCCATTTTGCCTCAAACCTTGGATGGCTTCCCTCTGTTAGGAAGCAAAGTCCCATCTCTTTAGCATGATATCTAAGGCCATTTGCAATTTGCTCCCTGCCCACCATTCCTGCCATTTTTTTTCCTATCGCTGGCTACCAGCCAAACACTGCCGCTTTTGCCCCTTTGCTTCTAACTGTCCTCATCTAAGTTCTCCATCATCTTCTTCTTTGTGTGTGTGTGTGTGTGTTTATTCATTTCTGGAGACAGAGAGACACAGAGCACTAGCAGGGGAGGGGCAGAGAGGGAGGGAGACACAGAATCCGAAGCAGACTCTGGGCTCTGAGCTGTCAGCACAGAGCCCAATGTGGGGCTCAAACTTGTGAACCACGAGATCATGACCTGAGCCAAAGTCGGACACTCAACTGGCTGAGTCACCCAGGTGCCCCATAAGTCCTCCATCTTCAATGCGCATCCCATCTAAGAAGTATTTCCTACACCCCTTAGGCACAAGTCCAAATGGACATCACAGCATTTATGTTAAAATGTAATTTTATTTTGTTATTTATTTGTCTCTTCCACTGGTTACTGACAACCCAAGGGGGGACTGTCTCAGAAATCCCACGGACTGGCTCAATACTTGGTTCTCAGCAGGAGCCCAATAAATGTTTGTATAACAAATTACAGAAAGTCCAAATCGTACATGCCTAATCACTAGGGTTTTGATTTGGGAAGCTACTTGCCTTAAATAGGAACGTAGAGGCCAGATATATAAAACGTAACACAGTGGTAATTTTGTTATATGGCCAGAGAGTAAAATCAGTGCATTACCTAGAATATTAATGCCTATGCTCTTACTTATAGGTTTTTATTGCTTCGTGGTGTGATGTGTTGTAATTTGTTGATTGCTCATGAGTTTCAACTTCTGACAAATTTCACAAAATTCAGTGAATTCAAAGAAAACCTGGATTTTATATCAGTTTTCCTTTCATGATTTGAACCCTATCAAATTAAAGTATTAAAACCCCTCTCCCCAAAATAAAAGGACAAATTCTTCAATGTGTAGGATACTACGTATTTTAGACATTGGCCAATTTGTGATTCTTGTGTTCTTCTTCCTTTTTTAATTCTTCTGCTTGACTTTGAGTCTAGAAGAAAGATATTCCTTATATAATCCTAATGAAACAGCACCTAATCATTCTAAAATTCTTTCCATATGTGAACAGCGAAGATTCTGTGCCAAAACGCTAGAAATAGCCTATGAGATTTACACACTGGAAGAGAAAACAAATTTTAAAATAAGTGTTATTAGTGTATTAAATGCCCCAAGTTATTGCCATGTTATGTGTCACAGAGAAACAGGAACATGCCTCCGTTCCAGAGGGTCTAATGATTGCGAAATCCATAAGACAAAGGGTAACACACGGCTCTGCAGAAAATGAAGTAACACAGTCGCCTGATCTAAAATTTTTTTTTAATATTTTTTTTTTTTTTGAGAGAGAGAGACAGAGTGCAAGCAGGGGAGGGGCAGAGAGGGAGGGAGACATAGAATCCAAAGCAGGCTCCAGGCTCTGAGCTATCAGCACAGAGCCCGATGGTGGAGCTTGAATGCAAGAACGGTGAGATCATGACCTGAGCCAAAATCGGACACTTAACCGAGCCACCCAGGCGCTGACCCCCCCTACACACACACAGTTGCCTGATTCTAATGGCAATCAACAAAGCAACTTACTAAATACAAGATGTACCCACAAGATGGAGAAATAGCTTGGACTAGAAACAACAACAACAACCCTTCTCTTGTCACTTACAGTTTAGAGAAAGAAAACTGAATACACTAGTGACTAAAAGTTACATTTCTTCTCCCTGAAGTTTTTCCCCCTGTGTATTCACTAATTTCCCTGCATTTAGGAACTGATAAATGGCTCTTTGAAACCATGCAGTTCAACCTTCTCATTTAGCAGCTAAAGAAACTGAAGCCCAGAAATGTGCATGGGCTGTCCAAGGTGACTGAACTAATCATTAGCCGACAAAAGCCAGCACCCAGGTCTCTTGGCTTGCAGCCACACACTGAGGCTTCCCCGCCTTAGTACATCTGAGGGTCGCCAATGGGCATCCAGGTTTCAAAACTTGCTACCCAGGGATCTGTTTCATGTGCCTTCACAGCTGATTTCTACTATAAAAGTTTTAAAAGCTTCTAAAATCGGTACCCTTCATTAAGCTGCTTTCCTGAGAGCCCTCGAGGGCAGAAAAATAATTTTAGTAAAATCCACTTATTCATAAGAAATTAAATATTTTATGCAATGGATAATTTGAGATCCTTGTGTTCTTGTTCTTTTTTAACTCTTCAATCCGATTTAGACTCAGGAAGCAAGACATTCCTTACATAATCCCAATGAAACAGCTCCTAATGATTCTCAAGTTCTTTCTACAGGAGAACAAAGAACATTATGGGACCACATGCTGAAAATAACCGACAAGACTTCCACTGAAGCAGAAAAAATTTCAATCAACTGTTAGTACTGTATTAAAGACCCCCATGTGCTCCAGCATTTAAATAATTAGTCATTCCTTGTAGAAAACACTTTCAACATCTCTTAGGCTGGCATTTAGCAGTTTCTTCTTTTTTTCCCCTATTTATTTATTTATATTGAAATTCAAGTTAGTTAACATATAGTGTAGCATTGGTTTCAGGAGTAGGATTTAGTGATTCATCTCTTACATATAACACCCCGTGGTCATCCTAACAAGTGGCCTCCTGAATGCCCATCACCCATTTAGCCCATCCCTCACTCACCTCCCTCCAGCAACCCTCAGTTTGCTCTCTGTATTTAAGAGTCTCTTATGGTTTGCCTCCCTCCTGTTTGTATTTTATTTTCTTTTTCCTTCCTTTCCCCTATGTTCAACTGTTTATATTTGTCTTTCTCTGACTGACTTAATTTGCTTAGCATAAGACACTCTAGTTGCATCCATGTTGTTGCAAATGGCAAGATTTCATTCTTTTTGATCGCTGAGTAATATTTTAGTTGCTGAGTATATATGCACACACACAATATCTTCTTTATCCATTCATCAATGGACATTTGCGCACTTTCCATACTTTGGCTATTGTCGATAGCACTGCTATAAACATGGGGATGCATGTGCCCCTTCGAAACGGCACACCTCTATCCCTTGGATAAATACCTAGTAGCGCAATTGCTGGGTCGTAGGGTAGTTCTATTTTTCATATTCTGAGGAAACTGCATACTGTTTTCCAGAATGGCTGCACCAGTTTGCATTTCCAACAACAGTTGTCATTTAGTGTTTTCTAAATGAGGATGAAATCCACCCTTTCGATCTTATCTTTCCATGCCATATTCTCAGAGTGTTCTCTCTTTAACTAGGTCCACAACTGTTTGATATTCTCAAGATCTTATTCAAAGGCAACTTGTTTCATACTACCTATAGATCCTCTGTCCCAGTCTTGGACATCTGCTCCTTTTCCAATTAGTGCTTATTGAGGCATATCTTCCAGCTATCCTGGACTGTAAACCCCAGAGACAGGTCCATGGCCCAAGCCTTCTTTAAATACCCCCAACCAGCTCTGACAACATCTGGCATGGCCTGTTAGAGACAGCAGGTACTCAAGGAGTGTTTGGTGAGTGAGGGCAGGAAAAAGACGACTGTAACCCGGCAGAGAAACACAGGTGTAACTGTGACACCCAGGGAGGTCCACAGTGGTGAAGGGGTCTCGCCAAAGTTTAGACAATATTGGGTAAATTTCCAATCATTGAATCCTGAACAACCAGGTAACTTTCTGCATCAAACCAACTTTCATTGCTTAGGTTTTCTTTTTTTTTTTTTCCAAAATTCGCTACATAACCGTCCCTGTCCTCCTAATTGGACTACATTAGTTTTTATTTCAAGACCAAAATGTCCTCTTCTCTCTCTCTCTCTCTCTCTCTCTCTCAGACTCTAGATATGTGTTCTGCTGAAATAGTGACACTGTGCTGGGGAAGGGACATTTGTCCTCATACAAAATCATGCTAGACTATGGTTTCTGATATAGTACCCTTTGCACAGTTTTGTTTATCCCATTCCCACACAGCTGGGTGGCCACTAACTTGTTATCCCCACTCCAGTGGCTTCCTTCTCTTTCCAAATTGTAGTTGTTGAAGAAATGGAATTCTGAGATGCACTAAAATCATGTCTAATGAAAGGCAAGAAGCTCTCCTCAAGACCGCCAATTATTTTTTTCTATGAATAAAGCCCATCACAGCTGTTAAGACCTGTATTTTTGGCTATTCACTGACAGTCCTGATTCTTTCTTAGCTGAATTCTGGAAGGACAGGATGTTGGATACTAGATTCACTGGGAGCAAAGTGGGGCGACCGAAGGTCATGTGCCGCTTGTATGAATCTTTTGGTTTAGATAGACGGTATTATCAGTAATCTATCATAGAAGGGCACCCATATGTGCTACCATGAAAACATAAATGTGATAACCTGAGTTAAATGGAAATATGGAATGATATAATCCTAAGAATGATCCTGTTTTTGCCTTGGAAAAAAATTGTATGTCGATGGACAGTTTGGAAGGATCCAAACCCTGTAGTAACATGGAATTTTTGCTAGGGAAAACAGTTATTATTACCGGTGAGGAGGAGGTGTAAACGAGAATGATTTGGGGTTAGATTCAGGTACCTTTAGTTTTGATTTCGAGCTCCTCTGAATTGTTGCCTAAGAACACACACTGTAATATACATGGATGCTAATTCTGTCAAATCTCTCAGAGACATATTTCATGGATCATACGTAGTCAATTATTGAAAAAGTCCACAGATGCTAGAAAGGGACATGTATTCACTAACTGCTGGCTACAGGGTTCAATGTGTGTATATTCGATCAAGCTTGTTAATTGGGTTATTTAAATACTGTGAGTCATATATACACACTAACCTTTTGTTTGTATGACCCATTCAATGGCGAGTTGTATTAATTTCCCACTATGATGGTTCATGTGTAAATTTCTGGTCCTACCTAATTTGCTAATTGTCTCATCTTACTTATTTTTGAAGCTATATAATTTGATACATAAAACAGGTTTAGAGTTATTATACCTTTCTGGTGAATTGTACCTTTATATTATGTAATGGCCTTTTTTAGTCTTAACAAAGTTTCTCTTTAAAGACGACTTTGATCTGATCTTAACCAAGCCACACCAACCTCCTTGATTATTATTTGCCTGCTGTGTATTTTCCCATTTTTAAATTTTCAACCCATTCATGTACTTTTCTGTTAGATATAGCACTTTTATTTTAGACTTTAGATAGGTAGAATTTAAAACACAATTAATAATCTCATTTATAGTGACTACTATGGTATCTGTGGGTTTCTCTCACACTATTTTGAAATTTCTAATTGCTCTATTTGTGAAATGCTTCCTCCATAACACACTCTTGTTCTGTTCTCCATTTGCTTAGGTATTATACGTTCTACCTTTATTATTTTACTGACTATCCTTGAAACGTTCAATGAGACTTATGTGACTAGATTTCAGGTCAATAGCCCACCTTCTGCCTGAGCTGCACATGGCCCCTGGAAGTCTTCTTTTCTCGGGGACATCCTCTAGAAGGCCCTTTAGGGAGGATGTGTCAGTGGCAAACACCCTCACTTTTTGAATATCTATGAATACCTTTATTCTGACCTTGTTTTTTGTTTTTTTTATGGTTATTTATTTTTGAGAGAGAGCAGGGGAGGAGCAGAGAGAGAGAGACTCCCAAGCAGGTTCTGTGGTGTCAGCACAGAGTCCCACCCAGGTCTCGAACCCACAAACCGTGAAATCATGACCTGAGCCAAAATCAAGAATCTGACGCTTAACTGACTGAGCCATCCAGGCGCCCCTGACCTTGTTTTTTAATGAAATTCAGGTAGGTATAGAATTCTAGATCTACAGTTACCTTCTTCCAGCTCTTTGAAGATATACTACTGTATTCCAGCTTCTGTTTTTTTAAGTTGGGACGTGTACCTAGATAGGAAGACCATCAGTGTGACGTGTTTCTTTTCTCCTTCTGATTCCTTTTAAAATCTTTTACTTGATGTCCTGTAATTTTACTACATGTGGATTTCTTCTTCTTGACCCTGCTTGGGATTTGCTGGGCTTCCTGAATCTGAGGATTCACATCTCAGCAATTTAAAAAAACTTACAAACCACATCTTCATTGGCACAACTTTCTTCTTCTAGAAGTCTAATTTGAAGTACTTACACCTCAAATACCCATGTGTCTCTCCATTTCATTCGTATCTTCCATGTACTTCCAGAGATAAAGAATATGTAACATTCAAAAATTGTTTCTTCAGGGGCGCCTGGCTCAGTCGGTTAAGCATCTAACTTCAGCTCAGGTCATGATCTCACAGTTCGTGGGTTCAAGCCCCACGTTGGGCTCTGTGCTGACAGCTCAGAGCCTGGAGCCTGCTTCAGATTCAGTGTCTCCCTCTCTCTCTGCCCTCTGCTTCTCACACTCTGCCTCTCTCTCTCTCTCTCTCAAAAATAAACATTAATTTTTTTTTTCTTCAGCTCGATCTCCAGTTTACAAATTCTCTATGAATTAACTGTGTTTGGTCTGCTACTTAGCTTAACTGCTGAGATTTCTGTTTGGTTCTTTTAACGTTTTTCCTGGCCTTGTTCAGAGCATACTTCTGCATTCCTGCTTATTTCACCTTTCTTCCATCCATTCAGACATGTTTTATTTTTTTTCTTTCCCCATTCTCCGTATTTAAAGTTCTGGGGTGGGGGCATGGTGTTCAATTGTTCTGTTGGTTATTTCTGCTTGTGTATCCTCATGCATGTTGCAGCCCTGGTTGGTTGGTAGGGATGAAGGACGGCTTATGCCTTATGTCAGGAAAAACATCCAGACCTCAGTTGAGGTATGTCTTTCTGCAGAGACTGGTGTTTGCTTCTGCCACGTGATGGAGGGTGCTTCTTACCAGGGATTGAAACGACGCATTCTTAACATGTAGTAGTGTAGATTCAAAAGCAAGTGTAAGCAGGCATGTGGTTTCATATTCTTCGGGGGAGACCACTCCCCATTCTCAATCCCACCACCCAGTCTGAGCTATGGGTATGATTTTGCTTGGATGGTTTCCTTTTGTGGAGATTTTATATTTAATCTACTCTTTCATTTAAGGTATATACCTCCTTAAAGTAGGTGGTTTTCAAACTGCTGTCAAGTACCATTAGTAGACAGTAAAATCAATTTAGTGTGGTGGTTCTCCACCTTGGCTATGCATTAGAATCACCCAGGGAGCTTTAAAACCCTGGATCCCAGGCCACAACCCAATACCAATTAAATCAGAATCAGAGAGGATAGGACCAGCAATGTATATTTTTATTGCTCCCAGGTGACCCAAATAATGAGACAAAAGATTGAGAACCACCATCATAACCAACATTTGATAATAAAATAGAATAAAATAGAATGGAATACAACAGAATAGAAGGTACATTAACATTGATCCTCAGTAAGAACTGGGCATATTCGTGCAAAATCTGCTCAGTGGTATGTGTGTGGTTATGTATCATGTCCTAATATAAATTACATTCTTTCCTGTGGTTGTCCCTTTTAAAAAGGTCTAAAAAAGTTAAGCCTCTTGGTTACCAAGATTAGATGTTGTCCTCAGAGTAGCTGACGTTTGGGAAGCAGTTTATTCCCTGCATTTCTACTGCAAATGTGTGTGTGTGTGTGTGTGTGTGTGTGTGTGTGTGTGTAGGTTTCCTGGGCTTTTTTGGATGTTCGGTTATGCATTTCATTTTTTCCCAGCTCCTCTGGGTGTTTTGTACAAGGCTACCAGGAAATCCAGTCTACCATATTGATGAACATGGGATTCCTGATTTCTTTATTCAATTCTGTTTTCTTGGAACTTCATGTCACAAGTATGTACTATAATATCTAAGTTGATTTTACACTTGCTGTGTAAACCACATGCTGTGATTATGCTCTGTTGATGTTAATCTATTCTACAAAGACTTAAGGATGGAGACGTTACCACTCCTCCCCATACACTGGGGCAGGAGAAGGCATCATCGAGACTGTGTTTGTTGTTGCTCTCGTTGCAAGGCTGACCTAGCTACTGGGAACATCTGGGATATTCCTAAAGCTCTTCTGGATCCATTTTTTTTTTTTCAAATGAGATGTGAGATTAGGGATTCTAGCTGTTAAGCCCTTTGTCTATCCTGTCCCCAACACATCAAAAGAGGCAACAGAAATATTTTTCTAATATTGCCACGTACCATCTCTGGAATTCAACACTTTCTCTTGAAACTTAATCCTCCTGAATGCCACTGACCCAGCCAAACTTCCATCCAACCACATGAAGTGATGGGAATTGGTTCAGAGCGCATTTTGGCCAAACCAGGCCGGTGCTAAGCGTCCCATTATCTAAAACTGTTGATTCCCCCACCTTTATGTTACTGTTGCGGGAGTTCCAACATTTTCGATGGTGAATATAGCATGTTCTGGAATCAGCCGTTCAGAACTGTCACACCCAGATCACACGCTGAAATCTGGCAGATTGCTGGCAATCTGTTTTCTCTCTCCAAGGAAGTAAACAGCTGCACAATTGCTCCCAGAAATACTAAGGCGATCAAGGTGAAATGAAATATACTAACAGATTGACTGAGGTAAGGTGCAGCTTTGGTTTTATTTTGATTCCATTTAACTGATCAAAACATTTAAATCTGTTACTAGGTGCACAGAACTGGATGATAATCCTCTGAGCTAGGGAAAAAGAAAAAGCAAGAAAAATGTAGGGTAAAACCTTGGACTGTGAGTAACCTGTGAGTGTTCCGCAAGACAAACAAATATTTCTAGTAAATTTTAACTTGATAAACGAATGATGTCTTGCAATATGAGTCGTACGTGATGCCAAACGTCACATGATCACAACCGAGCCAATGGTTCTTTTCTCTCTCTCTCTCTCTCTCTCTCTCTCTCACTGCAGGATTGTGGGTGGTCATCTCCCATGCTCCATCTCAGGCCGCAGTGTTTGGCAGAAATCAGTGATTTTTCAGAACGTTGGAAGGTGCCCAAACTGGCACTAGTGTATTTTTTGTCACTTCAAAGCACCTATGGACAGACAGTCCTTTGCTTTTCCATACGAGAGTAAGCTTAGGAATGCTTTGCTTCATTCTAGGTCATTGGACAGGTTCCTTGTTAAAGTTTCATGAAAAGAAAAAGATTCCACTGAACCCAGGAGAGAGCAATGGTTCTGTTAGTGATAGTGAACGACATCCTACATAATAACCCTCCTCTCTCTTGTCTCCCTCACCAACCATGAAGGTTTTCAAAGGCAAGTGCAGGTTAATTCATTTTTCTTTATATTTTGTATTTTCTTTATTATTTTGTATTATATTACCATAGTGTAATCATTTTTATAGGAATATTCTTGGGTTGTGGAATGAATCATCTGAGTTTCCATTATTTCTTATGGGGAGATTTGCTCTGATATACAAGTGCTTTCTATTACAAGCATGTTTCCAGAACGAATTATGCTCACAAACCAAGGTTTTACTGGAACTAGAGAAAAAGACATGTTTAAGGAAAAAAAAAAAAAAGAGAGAGAGAGAGAGAGAGAGAGAGAGAGAGAGAAACAATGCTTAGGAATGAAAAAGAAAAAAAAATTACTGCCTACCCAGACCCAACCTTTGTCCTCTGGCAGCACTGTCTGAACCCCCTGTCCCTCAGACTCACAATCTGCTACTGTCCCCGGAGGGCAGGGACTCTCTTACACCAGAGAGTTGGTTCTTTTTTCCTACTGTTCTAAGACAACAAATAGCTGGAAAAACCCTTGAGTTCATCAAAAAGGATTTGAATTATGTAACACTTTGAGTAGTCAGTCCCCAAATTGGTAAGTTTAACACTTTTTTATTTGCTACTTTTAGCTTTTTCCAGCTTGAATCTGAAATTGAAGTTCACTGTTGTGAAGGAAGAATGTTTATTTAACTGTACCTCAAGTCTCTGCAACGAAAAGCATCTATGTCCAATGAGTGTTTTCCCGCCAGCTGTATTAGAGATCCAGTGAGGGGCCATCCCCTCAGTTACAATTTCCGAAATTTACATAACTCCTACCTTCATCTATATCCTTCTTTCCTCCCTCCCCCCGCTTCTCCCTCTTTCTAGCAGACACTGTTTTCAATTCCTAGACTGCTCTTCCATTGTTCTGGGAAGAGGTCCATTTAATTCTGTGTACCAAATTTATTATGCTTTAAATTATCTCTCGGGCAATTCTTACAGATGCTATATATAACCGGTTCTATAGTTTTTGTGCCAATTTTTCTTCTTGATAGCTTTCTTTGGATGAAAGAGTTGTACTTAGAGCCCAACTTCTTCTTACAACACATACACATATACACACACACACCCAACTTCATACACGCTAAAAAACCAAACAGTCAACACACAAAAACCTAAATCTCCTCAGTCCAATTTAGGAGCCAGTAGCCAAAGTGTCTAATTAAATTTAAATTTGGGGTGGGGGGGCACCTGGGGTGGCTAAGTCGGTTAAGCGTCCAACTTCAGCTCAGGTCATGATCTTGCGATTTTTGAGTTCAAGCCTCATGTTGGGCTCTGTGCTGGCGGCTCAGAGCCCGGAGCCTGCTTTGGATTCTGTGTCTCCCTCTCTCTGCCCCTCCCCTGTTGTGCTCTCTCTCTTGAAAATAAATAAACATTAAAAAATAATAATAAAATGGGTGTTGTATGGAAACCAATTTGACAATAAATTTCATATTAAAAATAATAAAAAATAAACAACAAATTAAAATTAAAAACATTAAAATCTGTTCCCAAATAATGCGCACATTTCAATACCCACATATAGCCAGTAGGTATCATACTGAATTGGTGTAAAAGAACAGGATCATCACTGTAGAAAGTTCAATTGGACAGTATTGTTTTACAAATATCTACAGAATTTGGAAATAACACTGGAAAGCAGAAATACATGATTCACTGGGTTTTTCCCCCTTTTATGCCTTCATTTAACAAAGACACAATCTGTAAACACGTCTTTCACTAAATGTCACCATTAGATATAGTCCAAAAGACGGAGAAATGCAGTATCATAAGGATACAAAACAAACAACCCTCAGGTGTGTGTCCAGGGAGAGTTTTAGAAGAAACATCAAGGTCATAAGTCAGGACTTCCAATGCTGACTTCATAGGGTTGATTTTCCAAAGCCATAGCCACCTAATCATTAACATCATATTCAAGTGAAAAACCAAGATGGTTCCATTTCAGACATTCTCTGCTCCAACTCTAGAATAGCTTAATGGTTCCTAAGGGTTAACAGGAGAATCACCTGAACTGTTTATTATCACATCTATACACTGGAGTCCAAAACAGTATGTTATGGTCTACCTTGATAGAAAACCACTCTTAAATCTATTGCATGGATAAAACACCTAAGCCTAAGAAATACCAGAAAAACCGCTGTAAGTATTAAAACCACTTTGATATTTATAACCCACGGCTGGGAGAGCCTTTTCTTAAGGGAGATTCCTTATTTTTAAATTTGTGGATGATGCAGGGTATGATTTCATATTTCACCTACAATGAGATGACCTTGATTACTCCATTTGAGCAGAAAATGCAGAAGGCAGCTTTCCAGGGTACATGCAAGCAGATTAAAACAAACAAGCTCCAGAGCTAACCAGTTCCAGGTCTGCGGCAATATGAACCCACACCTGGGGGAAAACGGGGACAGGCAGAACTTAACGGCAATCCTTACTAAGAAGCTTAAGAACTAAAAAAAAATGAAAGTTCAAATTCTCATTAATTTATCTAGTTAATGAACCGTGCCTTCCTGAAAATACGCCACAATACAGAGAGTTTCCTTATATAAGGAATGACTAAACTTTGCCTTTATATTTGTGTACAAATTCAAAATAAAAAGATTTAAAAAGAATTCTCATCCAATGCTTCGTATTTATTCCTGACAGTGTGGAAGGGCAGGCTTACGTGGGAAGAATCTAAAAAGCCGAAGTTAATAAATAAAATTACAGATATCTAAGTTAAGTGGATTCTTGGGGTGCCCGGGTGGCTCAGTCGGTTGAGCATCTGATGTTGGATCAGGTCATGATCTCACAGTTCAGGAGTTTGAGCCCCATATCGGGCTCTGCGCTCACAGATCAGACCCTGGAGCCTGCTTTGGACTCTGTGTCTCCCTCTCTCTGCCCCTCCCTCACTTGCACTCTGTCCCTCTCTCCAAAATAAATAAACATTAAAAAATATTTTAAAAATAAAAATTAATTAATTAAGTGGATTCTTGGAATAAAAAAATTATGGGATGTTTACACTTGGGTCTTTGATCAAGCTGAAATATTTTTGCTTCTTTCAAAAGAAAATGTTATCAAGAGTCAGGTGTACATCCACACACTGGAGTATGAGGCAGGAATTAAAAGCAAGGCTTCTAGGGGTGCCTGGGTGGCTCAGTCGGTTAAGCGTCTGACTTCAGGTCAGGTGACGGTCTCTCAATTTGTGAGACAGAGCCCCACACCAGGCTCTGCTGACAGTGTGGAGCCTGCTTGGGATTCTCTCTCTCCCTCTTTCTGCCCCCCCCCCCCCACGTTCTTTCTCTGTCTCTCAAAATAAATAAAAAACATAGACCTCCGGGCTCTAGACTGACATGTAAGAAACTTGAGAAGTCGTCACTCTCATATTCACAAGAAAAAGGTGAACAAGTGAAAACCAGCAACTCTTCTTATCCAGCAGAGATTTGAGGTCAAAGGACAAACCACTTTCCTGAAAACTACAGGCACCAGCAGACAGAAAACTAGAGCTTACCTGCTACAGAAACTTGTGAGAAACCACCTCTGAAGCCAGTAAGTATCACACAAGAATACTTCAATGAAGAGTGACTGATAACTGGTGGAGGCTGAGCTTGAACTAGCCCCAGAGGGAAAGACTCCACAGTGGGGGTGGCATCACACTCCTGTGAATTTTGCCTCCAGGGGCCCCTCTAGGATGTTGGGGGACAGACCATAGAAAAACCCCCTCCTGCTTCCAAAAGGGACAAGGGAAAAATAACCATTTTATAGCAAGCCCAGGGCATTGGGTTCCCCTCAACAAAAGCTGCCTTCATAGGAAACTATTTCATCAGAGCCTAACCAACCAGGGAAATACCCAACTCCAGCCCCCAAGGAGTCTGACGTGGGGGAGGTGGGAAGGCAAAATGGTACAACCACTTTGGAAGGTAGTATGGTAGTCTTACAAAATCCAAACATACCCTTCTCTCAAACAATGGCTCAATCATACTGCTAGGTATTTACCTAAATGAATTGAAAATTTAATGTCCACACAAACACCTGTGCACAAAATGGTGCTAGAAGCTTTACTTGTAATTGTCAAAACTGGGAAGCAACCAGACATCCCTTAATAGGTAAAGGAAAAAGCATACTGTGGAACAGTAGAATATTATGCACTGCTAAAAAGTAGTGAGCTATTAGCCATAAAAAGGCATGCAGGGAGCTTAAATACATACTGCTAAGCGAAAGAAGCCAATCTTTTTTTTTTTTTTTTTTTTTTTTTTAAATTTTTTTTTTTTTTCAACGTTTATTTATTTTTGGGACAGAGAGAGACAGAGCATGAACGGGGGAGGGGCAGAGAGAGAGGGAGACACAGAATCGGAAACAGGCTCCAGGCTCTGAGCCATCAGCCCAGAGCCCGACGCGGGGCTCGAACTCACGGACCGCGAGATCGCGACCTGGCTGAAGTCGGACGCTTAACCGACTGCGCCACCCAGGCGCCCCAGAAAGAAGCCAATCTTAAAAGGCTACATAATGTATGATTCCAGCTACACGACATTCTAGAAGAGGCAAAAACTATGTAGGCTGTTAAAAGATCAATGGTTGCCAAAGAGTTCGGTGAGAAGAAGGGAATGGATAAATTGGTGAAAAATGGGATTTTTTGGGCAGTGAAACTACTTTATATGATATTGTAATGATAGATACAGGTCATTACACATCTGTGAAAACCCACAGAACGTACAGCACCAAGACTGAACCCTAATGTAAACTATGGGCTTTGCTCAATAATGATATATCAGTGATGGTGCATCACCCATAACAAGTGAACTGATTCTGAATGTTGATGGTGAAGGAGGTTGTGCGTGGGGAAAGGGTTGTGGGAGGTTGTGGGAATTCTCTCTACTTCCTGCTCCATTTTGCTGTGAGCCTCAAGCTGGTCTAGAAAATACTCCAGGGGCACCTGAATGGCTCAGTCAGTTGAGTGCCCAACTTCGGCTCAGGTCATGATCTCATGGTTTGGGAGTTCAAGCCCATCATTGGGTTCACTGCTGTCAGTGCAGAACCCACTTTGGATCCTCTGTCCCCTGCTCTCTCTGCCCCTTCCATGCTCATTCTCTCTCTTTCTCTCTCTCTCTCTCTCTCTCTCTCTCTCAAAAATAAACATTAAAAAAATTAATAAACAAGGGTTCTTGGGTGGCTCAGTCATTTAAGCGTCTGACTCTTGATTTCAGGTCAGTCATGATCTCTCACGGTCTCACAAGTTCGAGCCCTGTGTCAGGCTCTGCACTGACAGTGCCGAGTCTGCTTGGGATTCTCTCTCTCCTTCTCTCTCTGCCTCTCCCTAGCTTGTGCTCTCTCTCCATCTCTCCTTCTCTCCCTCTCTCTCAAAATAAGTAAACTTAAAAACATATAGTCCATTAAATATAAAAATGCTTCCATATACAATCGATTATTATACTGTGAAAAAGACACAATTACATATCGTATGACCCTAACTGAGGAGAAGGCATTATGTTCAGCAGCAAGTTAACAAGGATGCTCTGAGCTATGGAGATGCAGTCCCCATAGTGAAAGCTTGCAGTCTAGTGAGAGAGACAATCATCAAAACAGAAGGTCACACAAATAAACATGCAGTTCCCACCTACAATGAGTGTTGTCCAGAAATGTCCCAGGAGCCCACCACAGGGCCTAATTGAGACACGGAGTATGAGTAGAGTGGTACTAAGGGTCAAACAATGTGACTTTGAGGAAGTGACACTAAGGCTGGGATTTAAATGAGGAGTAGGGAGGAACTTGTGAAGAGCTGGAAGAAAGACATGGCTGAGGATGTTGGTCCCAGCAGTGCTTGGGTGTCCATCACCGGGGGAAAAGATTAAGTACGGTAAGTGCACGCAATAGGCTGCATGACATCAGGAGGGCCAAGCTTAGGTTGCCAACAGCAACCCAGATAGGTCCAAAACAGTGTTGAGCTGGAAAGAGAAACGGAACAAGAAATGGAATGAGGCTTGTTGTACAATGCCATTCAACAAACTCAAACACACATGCATTCACAGAAAACACACTCTTTCAAAGACGGACATATCTTAAAACACATACTTAATAAAAGTGAAGGGGGGGATAATAAAACTAATGAAAGACTAATCAAGATGATAAGCATCACAGAGTGTGACAAACTAAACTCTGCAAGCGAGGCACAGAAAAAGAAAGAAAGAAGACACTGGAAGGGGAATATTCTGGTAAGAGGAAACATGATACTCTGAGGCAGTGAGGCAAGAAAAGTCCTGGCTTTCTGAAGAGCCCAAACTAGCACTTGCGTGGTATCCGGAGCAGCGGAAGTTGGAGGGGAGAGGAGAGTGTGGCTAAATATGAAATTGGTGGGGGAAGGCGTAGGCCAGGCCAGTGCATCCCTAGGACCTCGCTGAGGGCTCAGAGTCTATCCTAGCCACAGAGTCTTGAGAAATGAAAAGCCAAGGAACAGAAATAATTTACTTTCTAATGCCTGTTTCTTTTTGAGACAGAGACAGAGCGCGAGCAGGGGAGGGGCAGAGAGAGGGAGGTGCAGAGTGAGAGGGAGACACAGAATCCGAAGCAGGCTCCAGGGTCCAAGCTGCCAGCACAGAGCCTGATGCGGGGCTTGAGCTCGCAAACCTCAAGATAATGACCTGAGCTGAAGTCGGGACACTCAACTGCCTGAGCCACCCAGGCACTCCCAGAAATAATTTTTTTTTTTCAAAAATTAAGGGACAGCCTGGGTGACTCAGTCAGTTGAGCATTCCAACTGTTGACTTCTGCTCAGGTCATGATCTCGCAATTCGTGGGATGGAGCCCCGTGTCGGGTATGGAGCCTGCCTGGAATTGGGATTCTCTCTCTCTCCCTGTCTCTCTGCCCACCCCCTGTCACCTTCCTCTCTGGAATTGGGATTCTCTCTCTCTCCCTCTCTCTCTGCCTACCCCTGCCACCTTCCTCTCTGTCTCTCAAATACAAATAAACATTTAAAAAATTAGGAAAGACAGTAGTATTTTTTTTTAACGTTTATTTATTTTTGAGACAGAGACAGAGCATGAGTTGGGGAGGGTCAGAGAGGGGGAGACACAGAATCGGAAACAGGCTCCAGGCTCCGAGCTGTCAGCACAGAGCCCGACGCGGGGCTCGAACTCACAGACCGTGAGATCATGACCTGAGCCGAAGTCGGCCGCCTAACCGACTGAGCCACCCAGGCGCCCCAGGAAAGACAGTAGTATTGACATTGAGTACAACTGGGTTAAATTATTTTAGGTGATCTTGTAAAACTTTCACTTGTGTTTAAAAAATACCTTTATAATAAATATGTGCTACTTCTATAGATGAAAAATGAACTTACATCAAAACATGTCTTTTTAAAGTGTTTAAAACTAATATTTAATAGGTTCAAGGAATGCGATGGGAATTATACTTTAAAAGGTATCAACTATTCTGTGAGTATAACAACATATTGCAAATACGTCTGAAAGAACATATTTCCTCTTAATGGATGAAGCGGATTCATTTAATGCTTATATATAAATGCCTATACAGCATTTATTACTCTTTGTATGTGTTATTAAAACACATACTTTCATTATTTGAATGAGAAAATCCCCATAAAACCGAGAGAGTAAAATGAAAAACCACAGTCTAACAAAATTACTTTGTAAAACGGAGATTGAATACAGATAAAAGAGCTACCATATTTTCATTGGATAAATATGAAAGATATAAAGAAACAGAGGAAGAGACAATCATCATTGACCAGCCCCTAAATGAACTGAAATGTATATGGTTTACTCCTAACCTGTGACAGAATTAGGCCTGTGGTATGACATTAGCCCTGCTTTATCTTCTAATGCACATTTTGTGCTTTCAAATATGGCCATACGCCCATTAGCATGCATTGCAATTTCACAAGTAATAGAGGCACATAAAATTTCAGTCTGAAATAGCACTGTTAAATTAATGCTACTAATTTATCTATGCATGTCTACGATGGATCCACTCTGTTGTGATGTAAGGCTAAAGAGGCCCTAAGCCATCATTAAAAGATTAAATGGAATAAAACATGTAAGTGTCCAATGGCCTGTAGGTCATTTAGTTTATTCCCCACCTGATTAATAAGGCTATCCCTTGGCATTCCAAACCAACCTTCAAAGAATTTTCAAGGCAGAGACTTCCTTTATCTGGGAAGACCCCATTTACTGAAAACTGGAAGGAAACATTCCAGTAGAAATCAACACACAGCGGATTATTCTTCTACAGTACTTTTTATTACCAACTGGAGTGAAAGATTCAGAGGATAGATCCTATAAACACTGAGACCAGCATGAACATTATTCAGACAAGACTAGGGTGGGTCTGATGGTAATTTAGAATCCAGAAAAGTACCTGAATAGCCACGTAGGCTATGTTGTCATCTGCAATCCATTACCTCACCCATTGGACAGTCCTCACATTGGCCAATACCACTTCCCCTCCACCTGGCCCTATTTCATATTACCTCCTTCTCTTCTTTCTCCCCTGCAGTCTGAGCATTTCCATTGCACCTACATGTCAATTTTGATGGTTCTTGTTAATTGGAAAATATTCAAAGAAATGGCAAGATTCCTAAAGTACACGGTAAGACAAAAGAAGGCTTGGTAGGCTCGAATTCAGGGGACATTCCTGGCTAAGTGTGCTCTGGGAAAAGGTACAGAATGAGAAGGGAACAAGTCAGGAAAAGATGGTGTGTGCAGGGACAGGGCAGAAATGGCTTCAGGATCTGTAGGGTGACAGGCAATGTGTATGTCCCCACGTGGTTCATCTAGAAGCAATCATTGACAGGTTTCCTGTTCCACAATAAGCAAATGTATCTTGTAGTGCAGGAAATGTGAAACTTTTCTCTCCTCTGAGAGTTCTCTGGTGCTTTGACCAATGGAAAGATGTTGCATTTCCATTAGATAACCTGCCTAAAACCTGACAGAAAAGATTGGAAAGGTAAACCTATAACCTCCAAACACACCCTACTAGACATGATGTGATGTGAACAGCCAGATTATTTTCCTCTCTCTGCCATATGAAATCATTGGATACACAAGTCTAAAAATGTTTCCATCTGGGTGCTTTGCTTCATCCCACAATGGCAATAAAAAAAATGCTACCATATTTTAAAAACTTAGTTCAAATGAGTACAAATATTTCAGATACTCACATTCAGCATATAGTTTAAAAAAGAGCAAGATGGAACAGAAAGCCAGAAGAGAGGTCTAAAAAGACATCAATGAGTTCTACTAAACATTTAAAGGGGAATTAATAACTAACTCTTCATAAATACGTCCCAAAACAATTAGGGGGAATACTTCCTAACTCATTCTATTATCTAGTGTTTACCTGATACCCCAACCAAAGACATCATAAGGTTATGGACCAATATATATTATAAACATGGATGTAAAAATTCTAAAGAAAAAACTACACTAGCAACCCCAATCCAATAATACATAATAAGAATTATACAACATGATCAAGTGGGATTTATCGCAGGAACACAACGTTGGTTTAACATCAAAAAATCAATTAACGTAATACACCCTATTGACAGAATAAAAAACAAAATCACATGATCATCTCAATTAATGTAGAGAAAGTATTTGCCAAAATCCAACACGTTTTCATGATAAAAATATTCCATAATCTAAGAAAGTAAGGAAACTTCTTCAGCCTGAAGAAGGCCAAGCTAACATCATGCTTAATGATAAAAGACTGGACACTCTCCTTCTAAGATTTGGAACAAAACATGGGTGTCCACTCTCACTATTTCTATTCAACAACGTAGGAGATATCGTAGCATGGCAATTAGCCAAAACAAGAACTAAAAGGCATTTATTTTCGAAAGGAAGAAGTGAAACTACCCCTATTCACAGACAACATGATCTTGTATATATATAAATTCACTAAGAAATTCAATGCAAATAGAACTAATAAATTCAGCAAGGTGTCAGGATTATGTACAAATAAATATACACAAATCTATTGTATATTTGTAGCAAACAATCCAAAAATAAAATTAAAAACCAATTCCTCATTTAAAATAGTATAGAAAGGAATACTTAGGAATTCAAGAAAAGAAGTGCAAAACACATACTCTGAAAAGTATAAAACATTCTTGAAATAAATCAAGGAAGACTCAAATAAATGAAAGACATACCATGTTCATGGATCAGAAAACTGCATATTGTTAAGACAGACTCCCAGACTGGTTACAGATTCAGTGCAATCCCTATCAGAATCCCAGATGTTGTCTTTGTCGACATTGACAAGCTGATATTAAAACTCATATGGGATTGGAAAGGAATAGCAGAAATAGCCAAAACAATCTTGAATACGAGGAACAAAGCTGTGGATTCATATATACCAATTGTGAAACTTGCTACAATGCAATAGTAGTCAAGAAAAAAATAGTACTGGAGTAAGAACAGACACAGAGATACATGGAATAGAAACTGGGAGCCCAGAAATCAACCTACAGATCTGTGGTCAACTTACTTTCAACAAGCATACCAAAAACATCCAATGGTGGAAAGAATAGTCTTTCAACAAATGATGCTGGGACAATTTGATAGCCACATAGAATACATTTGGACTCTTATCTCATACTACATATAAAAATTACTCAAAGTACATGAAAGATATAATAATACAACTCTCAGAAGAAAACTTAGGGGTAGATCTACATTACATTCAGTTTAGCAATGGATTCTTAGATGTGACATCAAAAGCATGAGTGACAAAAGAAAAAATACATAAATTGGGCTTTATTGAAAACTTCTGTGCTTCCAAATACACTATCAAGAAAATGAAGAGACAAAACACATAATGAGAGAAAATATTTGCAAATCATACACCTGATAAGAGAACGGTATCTAGAATATATAAAGAACTCTGGCAACTCAACAATTGAAAAACAACCCCACTAAAATATGGGGGGGGGGATCTGAATAGACATTTCTCCAAAGAATATATACAAAGGCCATTAAGCACATGAAAAACATGTACATAGTCATTGGTCTCTAGAGAAAGGCAAATAAGAACCACAATGAGATATCATATCACATTCAATATACTGGCTAGACTCAAAAAGTCAGACAGTAGTAAATGTTGGTGATGATGTGAAGAAATTTGAACACTTACACATTCCTGTAGTAAAATGGTACAACCAGATTGGAAAACTATCTGAAAGCTCCTCAAATGATTAAACATAGTGTTACCACATGATCTAGCAATTCCGCTGCTAGAAATATACCCAAAAGAATGAAAATATATGTCCACACAAAAACCGGGACATGAATGTTCACAGCAGCATTATTCATAATAGACAAAAGGGGGAAACATCCCATATGCCCATCAACTAATGGATATTCAAAATGTGATATATTCATACAATGGAATATACTGGGCCATAAAAGGGAATGAAGTACTGATACATGTGAACTACATCTAATAAAGATATTTAAAAAATCAGTAACATAGGGCACCTGGGTGACTCAGTTAAGCGTCCGACTTCGGCTCAGGTCACGATCTCACAGTTCCTGGGTTTGAGCCCCATGTCGGACTCTGTGCTGACAGCTCAGAGCCTGGAGCCTACTTCTGATTCCATGTATCCCTCTCTCTCCCTGCCCCTCTCCCACTTGTGCTCTCTCTCTCAAAAGTAAATATTAAAATTTTTTTTTAAATAAATAAAGCTGAAATGCAAGCACAGTACAACAAATATAGACTGTCATTCACTGGCATGGGAATGAGCCAAAACAATGGGAAAGGATGCAGAATTCAATTGCATATTCAGGGAAATGGTTACAACCAAGTCTCAATGTGGGCAAAAGAAGTTGCTAAAGCATTAGGTGAGGGAGGAATGTGAAGGTGAGGCTGGGGGTGGGGGTGGGGTGTTGAGAATCAACTCCATCCAAGAAAGGTAGCCTGAGAACCCCTTTCCAGAGCAGCTGGAAGAAAAGTCCTGGCATATCCACCTGTAGCTTGAATAGAACCGCTGTTCACATTAGCACCTGCTCTATGTCTTGTGTCCAACCTTGATGATCAGCTGGGTCAGTCCTTCACAAAAACTCTCTTAAAGGCTGGCTAAATGTTTGAACACTACCTAGGCTTTTATTACTATTTTTTAAAATATTTATTTATTTATTTTGAGAGAGAGAGATAGAGAACGAGTGGGGAGGGGCAGAGAGAGAGAGAGCGGGAAAGAGAGAGAATCCCAAGCAAGCTCCACACTGTCAGCACAGAGCCCGATGTGAGGCTTGAATTCACGAACCGTGAGATCATGAACTGAGCTGAAACCAAGAATCAGACACTAAACTGACTGAGCCACCCAGGCGCCCATAGGCTTTTATTATTATTAATACAAACAATGCTATACGTCAACCCTTTCATATGAGTTATTTTTTAGGTTAAGTTTAAGAATAATGGGGCACCTGGGTGGCTCAGTCGGTTAAGCGTCCAACTTCGGCTCAGGTCATGATCTCACAGTTTGTGGGTTCAAGCCCCAAGTTGGGCTCTGTACTGACAGCTCGGAGCCTGAAACCTGCTTCTCATTCTGTGTCTCCCTCTCTCTCTGCCCCTCCTCAGCTCGTGCCCTCTCTCTCTCTCTCAAAAAAATAAAAAAATAAAATAAATAAAATATTAAAAATTTAAGAATAATCTATCATTTCTACTAGAATTGTGACTTCATGCTAAAGAGATATAAAATAATTTGACTACATTTGTAAAGCAGTATTAGAATGTTTAAGGGAATTTGATTTACTGTAAGTTTAGTGGATTAGATTAATAAGAATAATTTAACTGTTGGAGGAGTTTGGCTTGTTTGTGTTGTAAATGCTTCTTGTCAGGCATTTGAAATGCTTAAAGAGAAAAATGAATACATTAAATTATTACAGAACTTAAAAGAGGGAAGGGAATTTCATTAGCCACGTTTGTAAATGAGAGCTACTGTTTAAGAATTTAGTCTGATCAACTTGAATTAATCAACCAGTAATAAGAGAAACAGTAAAGCTGCTTGTTTTTTTTTTTCTGTATTTATCAATAGTATATTAAGATTTGTAAAGTTGAGCTTAAATTCTTAAGGGAAACTAGGTTTTAAATATGTAATGTTAAATAGATTAAAAATTTACAACCAAAGTAACATATACTCTTCTAATGTGAAAAAGGCCCCATTCAGACTCATGAAAATACTCATCTTTGCATAAATCTCTTTAAACAAGAGATTTAAAGAAAGAATTCATTTGTCCCATAAATGTTCTGGAGAGCCACACAAGGGTACAAGGTGCTGAGAATGCAGCAGTAACTAGAAAAAATCAAGTCTCTGCCTGCACATAATTTACATTCTAGAAGGGAGAGACAGGCAGTAACAAACACATATATAGTCGGGAATATTCCTAAAAATACATTTAAGTCACACAACGAGTGGAGGGCAGAATAGTATAGCGGCCTAGGGCACAGATTCTGAAGCCAGACAGCTGAGCTCAAATTCCGGCCCTAATACATAAGCCAGGTGATCTCAAAAAGTGACTTACCCTTGTGGTGACTCAGTTTCTTCTTTTGTAGAATGGGGATAATAACAGAGCTACCCCATAGGGCTCCTGAGAAGATGAATCAATCAGTATTTGTAAAGCACTTAGAACATCGCCCAGAACACAGAAAGTACTATGCATATTTTGTTACAGAAAATGTCAGGTAGTAAGCGCCAAGAAAGAAGTAGGGCAGGGGTGCCTGGGCGGCTTAGTCGCTTAAGTGTCCAGCTCTTGATTTCAGCTCAGATCATGAGCTCACAGTTTCATTAGTTTCAGCCCCGCATCGGCCTCTGAGCTGACAGCGTGGAGGCCTGCCCGGGATTCTTCCCCACCCCACCCCCTCTCTTCCCCTGCTCACATGCTGTCTTTCTCAAAATAAACAAATAAACTTTTTAAAAAGAAAAAGAAAAGAAAAGAAAATAGGGCAGAGTAAGGGAACAGACAGTGGCGGACCTGGGAAAGGATAGGGAACAATTTTAAATTATGTTGTCAGGCAGGACCCGTTGCCCTAAAGAGGGGCTATCTGATCCAAGGGCTGAGTGTGGCAGAGAAGAGCCTGTTTGAAACCGGGAAAGACATTCTGGGCAGAGGGGTGTGCAAAGGCCCCGGGGAAGAGAAGGAGGTCCCTGCAGAGAAATACCCAGAAGGCAGATCCCAGAAAGGCCTTCGGATTTGTTCAAAGTGTAACGGAAGCCACTGGATGGTTCTAATCAGGAAAGTTCTATGATCCTGTTTATATTCCTCAAGGGTCTCTGGCTGTTGTGTGGGGGTCTGACCAAAGGGAGAAGGGTGGGTGCCACGAGGAACCCATGTCATGTCCAAGGCAACCAAAGGAGTAATTCTTTACAACCTGTTTTCCCTTGAGAGCGAGAAATAGGGGTGATGTGCACTAGGGTGGTGGCTGAGGAGGTACTGGAAACAGATGGCCGCAGGATGCAGTTTTGAAGGGACAGCCAGCAGGATTTGCAGGCGGTGCTTCTGACAGCCAAGAACCTTATTACTTCAAACATGGTCCTTGGACCAGCAGCCTCAGTATCACCTGGGAGCCTGTAAGACCAGCAGACTCTCAGACCCCCTGCCAGACCTACTGAATCTAGGCGACAGTTTAATAATATCTCTAGGCAACTTCTCTGAATGGTGAAGGTTGAAAAGCACTAGATTAGGGTGATGCCATAGGTGGGGGATGGAGGGGGAGAGAGGACAAGGTCAAGGAGCTCAAGAAGAGGGTGACAGATGTGCTACCTGTGTGGGTGCATCATCAGGAATGATGTGTTGCAGAAATGTTGGGGTGTTTTTTTCCTAATGTTTATGTATTTATTTTGAGAGAGAGACAGAGAGCATGAGCAGGGGAGGGGCAGAGAGAGAGAGAGAAAGGGACAGAGAGAATCCCAAACAGGCTCTGTGCTGTCAGCGCAGAGCCCCATGTGAGGCTCAAACTCATGAAACGAGAGATCATGACCTGAGCCAAAACCAAGAGTCAGACGCTTAACTGACTGAGCCACCCAGGTGCCCCCAGAAGTGTTGCAGTGTGTTAAGGAGTAGGGAGAGAGGAACACTGGTCTGAGAGCAGAAACCGGGAGCAAGGACCCCGGCAACATCTCCGGTTTCTATCAGGTGTGCAAGTGAAAACAGCCAGCACCTGAGAAAGCTTCCAGAAAAGCAGCGTCCTCAGAGGCAGCCCGTCTAGGTTACCGAATGTAACACTAACACACCATCCGACCCACAGCTGTCAAGATGCCAGACGCATCAAAAGGGGGCAGGTTTTGTTTCTTTGGGTTCTCCTGACAATTCAAGCATACTCTGCAAACACCTGAATCTCTCAACATGAAATCCTTGAAAAGCAAGCAAAAGTTCATTTAAATAATGTGCTTGGGGATGTGAGATAGCAAAGTACACACACAACTTCAAAGGCACTGGTAAGAATCTTTTTCAGCTGTTAAATAAAGATGACATAAAGCCTTCATGTATTAAGCCTTTAAAAGATTTTATTTTAATAAACCTTTGGGCAGCATATTAAATATTAACTTATTGGGTTAAGTGTTTGACTTCGGCTCAGGTGAGGTCGAGCCCAGCATCGGGATCTGTGCTGATGGCTCAGACCCTGGAGCCTGCTTCAGACTCTGTCTCCCTCCCTCTCTGCCCCTCCCCCACTCATCCTCTGTCTCTCTCAAAAATAAACATTAAAAACTATTTTAAGTATTAACTTACTGAAGCCTCCTAACACCCATAGACCTACAGATAGGTACTGTTTCACAGATGAGTAAAACAGAGGCACACAAAAGTTCAGGTAAGTTCCACAAGATCTCGCAGTGGGTAGAGAGCAGAATCAAGATTCAGGGTCTGTGCCGAAACCACTGTGCTGCTTCTCTTCAACTTAGTATATAAAAGTTGCTTTGAAAAAAAAAAAAAAAATCAGAGACTCATGGAGCTAAGGCTATGTTTACACTAGGGGTTTTGTTCCAGGACCCCCAGGGGATGCCTGAAATCTGAGATAGTACTGAGCCCTACATGAACTACACGTTTTCCTATACATACATACCTGTGATAAAATGTAATTTATAAATCAGGCACAGTAAGAGATTAATAAAAACTAATAACATAGAACAATTACAATAATATACCATAATAAAAGTTATGTGAATGTGGTCTCCTCTCTTTCTCAAAATACCTTGCTTTGCGGGGCACCTGGGTGGCTCAGTTGGTTGAGTGTCTGACTCTTGGTTTCAGCTCAGGTCATGATCTCACAGGGCTCATCAGTTTGAGCCCCACATCGGGCTCTGCGCTGACAGTGTGGGGACTGCTTGGGATTCTCTCTCCCTCTTGCTCTCTCTGCCCCTCCCCCACTCATGCTGTCTCTGTCTCTCTCAAAATAAATAAATAAACCCTTAAAAAAAAATCTTGCTTTGCTGTGCTCACTCTTCTTGGGAAACTGAGATGATAAAATGCCTGCGTGATGGGATGAAGTGAAGTCAATGAAGTGAAGTGAAGTCAATGACACAGGCGTGCCATGCCAGCTGTGAGGCTACTAACTGAGGACTTTCAATGTGTCAGAGGGAGGATCATCTGCTTCTGGACCTCGGCTGACCGCGGGTTACTGAAACCGTGGAAAATGAAACCACGGATAAGGGGGGGACTACTTTACTCTACAGGTAGACTTATCCTAAGTCCATTCCAGACAGATAAGAAATCAATCTTCCATTGAAAGAGCCTTAGAGAAGGCCAGGGCATCACTTCCCTTGATAACTGATTCCAATGTCAGATGCCTCCAACTGCCAAGGTGTTCTTCCTTACACTTGACTTACTAACGTACGCTAACTTAACCTCAAGCATTCCAATTGCAATTTAAGCACGCTTTCCCTCTGCAACTTTTCTGAAGACCAGCCTGCCGGGCTCTGAAATTTCAGATCCATTCCATTTCGGGGACACCTCCCACCCTCCTTGTTTTCCTTTCACATCCTAGAAACTTCCTGTGCTGAATCATTACATCATTAGACTAAGTCCAACTGTGATTCCCTTGCTAATCTTTGCTCAACTTGGAGCATTAGAAGTCAGGAACATCAAAGGGGTTGTGGCGGCATGTCCTTATGTGACTCGAGTGGAAAATACTTCAGTGCTGAGGCTCTGGGGACAACCGTGTGTCACCAAGGAGATGTTCTGTTCTTGACTCTCACTCTCAGTAAACACGACCCAGAGATTCTGGCTAAATATATAGGGCGGGGGGCGGTGGTGCTGCTGAACCTGCGATGCTCTTCTTCCAAATCTCCATCTCCCCCACCTGTGTCATTAGCTAGCAACACTATCTGCAGTGATCACAGGAATTCAACGCTAAGAATTCAGTGTTTCAGGGCACTGAGCACCTTGGGTGCTGAGAAATAATGAATCACCGGGAAGCAGCAGATGTGTGCAACGATCTGTCTATGTGGATTTCACCTATGCTAATAACGTAAGTCAGAAGTAAGTACAGGGATCTTCAATTGGCAATGTCATATCTTTAGAATCCCAGGAATTCCTTTTAAAATACACTTTGAAAAGATCCACCCTTGCTGTCATAAAAATAAGTAAAATGAATTTAGCACATGCACAACTACGAGACATTCATCTGTACAACTCAATGGTCTGCTTAGAAACATTTGGGGCTTGGGGCACCTGGGTGGCTCAGTCGGTTGGGCGTCCGACTTCGGCTCAGGTCATGATCTCACAGCTCGTGAGTTCGAGCCCCGCGTTGGGCTCTGTGCTGACAGCTCAGAGCCTGGAGCCTGCTTCGGATTCTGTATCTCCCTCTCTCTCTGCCCCTCCTCCGCTCATGCTCTGTCTCTCTCTGTCTCAAAAATAAATAAACATTAAAAAAAGAAAGAAAGAAAGAAAGAAAGAAAGAAACATTTGGGGCTTACCCCTCCCTGCTTCCCCAGTGCCTCCATCAACATTTGGCTAAGTATTACGAACATAATATATCCTGCATTGCTGCACCCTATAAACCAGCTAACAAGTTTGCAATGTATAGTGGTCTTCAAGGTCAGTCAGGGCGGGGCCAAGGGCCAGACAGGCCACTCGCCCACCAGGTAACCAAAGTCAGGTTACCGTGACTTTCTCAGACTCCCCAGCTATAACTTTAGGGATAACTTCCATTTCTCAACTTTTGTTTTTCCATATCATGCCCCTAAGAAGCCTTTTTTTTTCTTTAGCCTAATCACCCCCACTATATTTTAATATCATAGGATACCACAGGACTTTGTCCTTTATGTATATTTAACTGTGATGCATAAAGAGTACAATTTGTTCACCTCTGAAGAGCCAATGTTTGCTCCCTTAAAGTGACATCTTCCCTATTGAGAATGGATGGGATAATGATTTCTGTTTCCCAGGGTATTTCAGCAGAGAGGCAATGAACATGATTATGCACCAGGCATGGTGCATATTCTTCTCTCATGGGGCTGATATTTTAGTGGTTTCACTAAGAATATCAAGCCTCCCTGAGAACCTGGGAATGATTATTCTTTATCACAATGTATCACTATACTGCACAGTGCTAGACTGGGCTCAACAACATAAATGGATCAGCAAAACTTGGTCACGGGACTAAAGATACATCTCTAGGGCATGTGCCAACAGCCTCCAAATCATCACAGAGGCAAAGCCTGGGATCTGAGGTGGAAGGCAATGAACTGGTAAGTCCAACTCCTCCATTTTACAAATGAGTAAAGCAGATCCATTTTCGATGCGTAGTTTCTTTTTCACCTAAGTTCCCAAGAAGGAGTCCCTCCCAGAGCTACAAGCATATTTAGGTATGGATAGGCAGCATGTCTCGGCAAAATTCTCATGGAAATGTTTGCCCTCTTTTTAATTTGTGAAATTTTAATAAAGGAAAGGCAAAAACATAGGATTCAATGGTGCTGTAACTTGAGAACATAATTGAAGGTATTTTTTTTTAAAAAAACTCCTTTATGCTGTTTATTTAATACAAAAAAGACTGCTGGATATTTGGAAGGGTCTGTGAAACACTTTATTCGCTTCTGTTTCTCCTAATTTCTGAGCTTTTCAATAAAGTTTTGGAATCACAAAACCCAAGAAGACCATAGCTCACATACAGTCAGATACAATTATTTCATGAATGTAACCAAAGGGAATGTTACCCTCTCTTTTTTTCCCTGCCATCCAAAATTCTGGGTTTGGTCTTCTTGACTGAGGAGAATATGAACATCCTTGTTCTCCAGTTATTTTTAGGGGGAAAAAAAAAACCTATTTGCTCATTTCTGCACAGGCTAGACAAAGAACCCAAAGACTCAATCTCAAAGCACTGCAAGTCTTTTCCTTCCCATCTGAAATAAAGCAAAACTATGCCCCAAGGAGCCAACAGAGAGAATTTATCACTACTAGGACAAAGAGCAAAGGTAACACACAGTAGGAAAGTGACCCCTAGGACAGGGTTGAAGCAGATGCAATCCAGCCCTGGAATGTGTTTCTCTGAGCTGCCCATGGAGAGTAAGGGGCAGAAAGACCATGACAGGTGCTCTTGGACTGTGACCGGTCACCTAGTGGTACGGGTTGTCCCCAACTTCCCACAGCACTAAAGCGGGGCAAGTTCAACCCTGCACGTATTCACACCTCTGCCGTCCCCTCAAACATTTTTGAAAAGAGTGTGACATCAGCCGTGCTGGGAGTCGAGGCCACCTCCGGCAGAAATTGTGTGCTCATTGGGCAGAGAAAGAGCTCACGCTAGAAGGGCTGCTAAGTCTCAGAAGGAGGAAGCAGGGAGTGAGGCAGTCACATGTGCTGCTTTCACCCCACGCCTTCTACCCACCTTCTCATCCCTGTGGCCCTCGGATGTCCCCGGGGCCGGGTACAGGCACATAGTTCTGTTTGTTTGTCTGAATGCCTGTCAAAAGCATCAACCCTATGAGGTTTGAGACCTGAGCTAGGGCTGTGGCATCTCATCTCATCTGTCCAACCAGCGGCGAAATAGTGTATCCTACTCCGACACACTCTCTGGCACATTCCACTGGTTTGTCAGCTATTTATGGAGCGGTTGCATGTGCTCAGCCCTGGGCGAGGCGCGCTGACTCATCCACAGAGGAGTCTGTAGAATGGAACCTGTCATCGTCCTCAGCGAGGACCCGGAGGGTACAGCGTGGTACAGGCAGTCGGCATGTGGTTGACGGATGGGATGCATGAGAGAGAAATGACTCTCTTGGAGAGCTTGCGGTCTGTGGTCTAACACACGGCCATCATAGTATAACATCCACGATGGTGGATGGTGAGGAGAGGTACTCAGGTAGGTCTGAGATGAAAATCCTTTAGAAGCTCCAAAGAAAGAGACACAGGGCATCTCAAAATCTGTATTCAAATGGTCTTTCTCTATAAATATTTAATTAAACGACTCTAAGCATCACCGAACAGAGGCAACCCCATATTTGTATCAGGTAAACTCTGGTGCCATTAACTGAGATGTAAGCATGATTCTCAACTTCTTGTTCTAGTGAAGTTTAGTACAGGGGAGGGCGTCACCAAGAAACTCAGGTTTAGTCAGCCCGTAAAGATACTAATATTTTTATTAGGCTCTGGAAGAATTTTAGTGTATTTAAAAATAGAACGAATTGGTCCAAGGACAGACTAGGCTTTTTCAGGAGTTGGTAAGGGCATCCTTTGAGGTTCCAAGTATGGTCCTTGGTGAATGACCCCTGGTGTGGTTGACAGGATCCAAGAATTAAATTACTAGTTGGACAAAGTAACCTTGAGAGTCCCTACCATCTTCCAAAATCCCGTGACTCTGACACAGAGATATGTGCATTTTAGGATGGCTGGTGTAGGTCATGTAGAATTAGGAATGTGGGGCCCTTAAGATAGGCAAGAACCAGAGCACATTAGCTCCTAGCTGAATCTCCATGGTAGCTGTGTGTATCTGAGGTTGCGACATCTTAAGATTTTTGCAGAGTTCATACTTAAAATCATGACAGTTAAGCTGCTTACTCATGCCTTGGGTAAAACAGATTATAGTATCTTACGTTACTGAATTCACTGCCATTTCTTCACCAGGTTTCCTTTCCATACATAGCTTTATCTCCCATTTGGTCTCCCATGGAGACCAAAGGTCATGTGATGGGAATTCCCTTAATTTCACTTTCTTCCGGGCGCCTGGCTGACTCTCTCATGGTAGACCATGCAACTCTCGGGGTTGAGAGTTCAAGCCCCACGATGGGTGGAGATTACTTAAAAATATTTTTTAAAGAATTTCCCTCTCTTTGGGCCTTCAACCATTTCCCCTCTTCCCATCTCTTTAGATGAATATGGTACCTGAGCTTCCCTTAATGACCTGATTGTCTTCTTTCAAAATCTTTCTGGTATCTCCAAAATCAATCCCTCCACTGCCCCTCTCTTCAAGTCTCTCTTCTTGGGGTGCCTGGGTGTTAAACCTCTGCTTCGGCTCGGGTCATGATCTCATGGTTCATGGGTTCAAGTTCCAAGCGGTTCGGCTGATTTGCCTATTCCCAGCTGCTCTTTGCAACAGGGTTCTCCTTCTAAACCAAGGGCAATCTTTGTGTTACTCAGATACCTAAAGCCCTTCAGACCCTCACTGCCATCTCTAGGAGAATTTCCAAAAGTGCAAGACGCAGGCAGTGGTCCAGGCTAAGGTTTTAGGGGGTATTTGAGATGAATGTCGCTAGCACAGAGACACCGGATTAAAAAATACTATACACTTCGGTCAGTCATTTGTTTTCATTTCAATCCTTTTTGGGTCTTTCTGAGATGTCTAAGAAAAAGCATCTGTTTAGTGCTAGTAGGTCATGTTCGAGCCTTAGACACCTGCTGATCTCCCTTTATAACAAGCTGCTAGACTCAGCTCTGAGCAGCAGCGAAGGAACAGCGTCAAATTAGAATTTAGTAATGGTGTTGGATTGGTTGGAATTATTTACGGCAAGTAATCTAGGTTTATTATTTATGAAGTTCCTTTTCAATGAAAGTATTCCAGAAAAATAAGTATCAATTTAATGAAAATTCTAATAAAAAATAATACATGTGATGAGGCACCTGGGTGGCTCAGTCAGTTAAGCATCCGACTTCGGCTCAGGTCATGATCTCATGGCTGGTGGGTTCCAGCCCTGCATCAGGTTCTGTGCTGACAGTTCAGAGCCTGGAACCTGCTTCAGATTCTGTGTCTCCCTCTCTCTCTGCCCCTCCCCAACTCATGCTCTCTCTCTGTCTCAAAATAAGTAAACATTAAAAAAAATTTTTTTAATATTATAGGTGATGTAAACTTCATGAAGGAAGTACAGTAAAACTTTGGATTGCAAGTAACTTGTTCTGCAAATAGAGCAAACATTTGTAATAAATTTTAACCTGATAAACGAGTGATGTCTTGCAAGACGAGTAGTGCGTGACGCTGAACGTCACATGATCACCACTGAGTCAGTGGTTCTTGAAATTCGCTTTGATACGCAAGTGCTCTGGATTACAAGCATGGTTTCCGGAACAAATTATGCTCGCAAACCAAGGTTCTACTGTATTTGGGAAGACTTATTTGGGTCATTCCTATGGTACTAGCCTGCCTCACTTTGGGCCTTTTGAAATTCTATTTATTTGAAGCAACAAATCAAATGTTTCCTTCCCTAGGAAGCCTTCCACTAAGTCTTGAAATTATGATTTAATCACCCATGTGTTTGTCCCTCAGCTTATTTTCTCTCGTATTAGAGTTTGTTTACAACTTTACCCTACTACAGCTGACTCTTGAGCAACTCGGGGTTTAGGGGTGCTGACCCTCCTCCCCCTCCAGAGTCAAAACTCCACGCCTGACTTTTGACTGCCCCCAAATTTAACTACTAAGAGTCACTGTTGACCAGAAGCCTTATTGCTAACAGTTGATGGACACATATTTTCTATGTGTATTTTATACTATATTCTTACAATAAAGCTAGGGAAAGGAATATACTATTAAGAAAACTATAGGCACGCCTGGGTGGCTCAGTTGCTTGAGCGTCCGACTCTTGGTTTCCGCTCAGGTCATGATACCAGGGTCATGGGATTGAGCCCCACATCGGGCTCTGCACTGAGTATGGTGCTTGCTTGGGATTCTCTCTCTCTCTCTCTCTCTCTCTCTGTCCCTCTCCCCTGATTGTGCACTCTGTCTCTCTAAAAGGAATGGAAGGAAGGAAGGAAGGAAGGAAGGAAGGAAGGAAGGAAGGAAGGAAAAATAATAAGAGAAAATGCATCTATAGTAGTATTTACTGAAACAAATCCATGTATAAGTAAACCTGTGCAGTTCAAACTGTGTTGTTCAAGTGTCAACTGTATATTATAAATTCTTGGACAGCAAAGACTATACCATTTTTATATTTATGCTCCCTACAACAAAGTAGGGATGCCCATACACACACACACACACACACACACACACACACACACAGATATATATTATTTATATATATTATTTATATGTAATATATATTTATAAATGAGATAATGGGTGGAAATTTTGTGTCTCATCTTGTTGCCTGACCTAGAAGCCATTTGTAGCATTTTTTTCTCTTACTACATGAGCATCTTTAGAAATAGACCTTAATATAAATAAGGACAACTGTAAGTTACTGAGTGAAAAACAACTTACAACACACTTCCTAAGTCCCTGGAGAGGGGAGATTTTCATTAGTCTCCGTATTTAAACTCATATGATTCAGGTTGTTGTTGTGTGTTTTGTTTTGTTTCGTTTCGCTTTTTTGCCTGTGGTGGGGGGGGGGGGGGGATGAGTGAGTGGGGAACTGTGTTCTCATGTAATTAGCTCTGAGGATGGGAGGAACGGACCTTAAAAATTACCAAAACATCCAGAACGCACCACTCATTCTCTTATCCAACAACTACAGATTGATTGCTGACTTTGCTCCAGGTTTTATGCTTGGTGTTATACACAGAGAAAACCGAAGCCACCAGCCTACTCAGCAGGGGTGAGGCTGTGAATTGGTTACATAGGACTACGTGAAAACAGGGTTATGTCCCCCGTTGCTCTGCTCCACGGAACTCCCAACTGGCGGTTAATAAACTTCTGGCACTCCAGGGTTGTTTTTTTTTTTTTTTTTGCCAGCTCATGTGCTGGGTTCTGGAAACTTGCGGACTTCTCTGTTTTAACTTCATTTGCCACAGTATTGATGATTGGTGACTTTCACCTCCTAAGACAGTATCTGTCCAACCTATAATGACCAGTACCGAGGCTCAAAAGCCTGTGGACGATAATGATTATAAAAACACCAAGCATCTGCCTGGCGAAATCCCAACTGACTTTACTAGAACTTGCTTTTCTGAGCAATTCCAGTCAGTTCGTGCCAGTGACCTTGGAGTCTCTGATGATGGTCTGCCCTACAGGCCCATATCTGCTCACAGAGAACAGCTTATGGCTGTCCCCACAGTCAAGTGAAGATTCAAACAGGTTAGACTCCCCGGCTTGGTCTCGTCTCCAAAGTGGCCATGATGACTGACCTTGCCCTAATTCAAAGGGTATTCACAAAGTGGCAATCAAATTATATATATATATATATACATATACACACATATATATGTATATACATATGTATACATAAATTGTATGTATATATATATAGTTATAATATGTTATAAATTATATAATATATATTAATTATATATTACATATTATGTATATTATTTATATTTAAAATATATGTAATAATGTAGTATATGTAATCTAATGTTTAACTTATTAAATACATATAAGTATATTTATAGAAATACTAATTTATATTTATACAAATATGTATTATATATTATAACAGAAATTTATACAACTAAATTTATATAAATATATATAAATGTATACATAATTATTATGACATACAAACATAACTTTATGCATATTTTATATGCTATATGTATATTTAAGTTTATAATATATAAATGTATATACATTTTTGATTACCCAGCCATTTCTAGTCCTGAAGAGACACACACACACACACACACACACGGCCTTTTTCTGTTTTTTGGAAGCCTAAGTCAGGCTCAACCATCTCCTTAAGATGGAGATGCCAGCTACAGCAGCCCAAGCTCTCTTTCTGATGAAGTCAGATTTTCTCCTTGCCTGGCTGTCATTTTAGAAAAGACTGATGAACGCAAGAGGTTTAGTACAGTGTCAGTAACTAAAAACTGACAATGAAAAACTGGGAAAACATAAGGGTGATTCTAAGGCTGTGCTTCCTTGCAAAATATACCAAAAAAATGCATTTTAAACCTTTTTTTAATGTTTTATTTATTTTTGAAAGAGAGAGTGTGCGCGTGCACGCCTGAGCGGGGAGGGGCAGAGAGAGAGGGGACAGGATCCAAAGTGGGCTCTGTGCTGACAGCAGAGAGCTCCATGCAGGGCTCAAACTCATGACTGAGAGCATGACCTGAACTGAAGTTGGAAGTTCAATACACTGAGCCACCCAGGTGCCCAAAAATGCATTTTCATTTGAATGAAAGTGGGCAAATTGCAAACACATCCTTTTAAAATCTAGTGTAACTTAACAAGGCTTAACCCACATGTTGGCTTTCTTTGTCTTCTTTTTTACAGTTTCACCTATATATGTTAGATCACTAGTTTAACCATAAGTCAGAATTTCTTCCTTTCCAGCAAAGACAATCTATAAAAAGGAAATGTAATATATGCTTAAATCAAGACCATCCAAGGCCATGTGCAAAATAGATGGGAAGGTGGTTAAGGCTGTCCTGGAAAGGTACAGAAATCTTTGGCATTCAAAAAATAAACTTGTTTTGGGAAAGAAGCGCATTGCAATTTTTAGTCACATCCCACCTGTCTTAAATATGAAAAATGTGTCCATCTGAAACAGTGGGGAAGGAAAGGGGAACATCATTTTTACCTAGCTTGAGAAGCACAATGAAATGACAGTCCTCTGGGGCCAGAACAGGCTCAGCAGAAAGGAGATGAATCTATAGCCAGTCTGAAGGATAATGGAATGAGGAAGGGAGGAGGGGTATGTGGTTATGTGACAATATGAAATTCTTATCAGGCAAAAATGCCACTGAAGTTCTGGATAGCCTATGAACCATGCTGTGTGGGATGCTTTCTTAATATAAAATGTTACCACAACCACGATATTGTCCCAGATACCTGGTATCTTTGCCAAATTATAGCTTCTGCTCTTGTGAAGAATGAGCATTATGTCGATGGAAAAGGCAGTAGTGCTTGAGACATATAAAGTAAAGCTCATGAAAGGGCCGAGCAGAGATTCATATAAGAAAATCAAATGGGAATTATTTTAATGTCTCGCTGGCCAATTCCTCCCATGTTAAGCAACATAAACTGACTTGATAGAAACAGTACTGAATTTGGAAGCAGTGACCACAGGACAAAGACATTCGTGGTATTTTATGATGATACTCCATTATGTAACAGATATAAAGGCTGTTTCACCTTGAAAATGCCAACCATAAGCAGCCTGGAGCCATTGCTTTACCCGCAGTTCAGCCTCCATGTTGGGGACAATAACACTGCAAGAGGACTTTAGATTATTTTCCTAGTCAAAGGAAAGTCATTCTGCCAATGTTTGATGACAACATTTTGGAAGCTTCCATTTTAAATCCATCCCAAGATCTGCTCCCCCACAACCTCTATATTAGATTTCTTAATGACTTGGTGTTCCTACTGATGTTGCCCAAAGTCAGTGAGGTCAGAGCCCAGGATCGTCCAATAGATCAGAGCCCTTCTTTCATATCTTGCTGCATTCACTTTAGGTGGGCAGAGGAAGTAGTTCTTGTTTAGAATGTATAAAAAAATGAATTCTACTGGGTTCTAGCTAGAAATACTCAGTATGGCTTAGGGTAGTGAGTAACATCCCTATGATATTCATACCTATCACTTGAGCCAATGTCAATGTTTCCTCCTTGGTCACCCAAGTCCTTTATATATTTAGCCTTTAAATATATCACAATGGCTATTAAAAAAACTCATTTAAGCTGCAACAAATATACATTTACTGTCTGAACTTCAAAGTAAAATTAGAATTCTTTGTAATTTATAGTATCACATTTTGCTTAAAACAAATCTGACAATAATGACACTTTTAAGATTGGGGTCAACAAACTTGTTCCAGAAAAGGCTGGATAGTAAATATTTTAGGCTTTGCAGACTGCATATGGTCTTGTCACATATTCTACCCTTCTGTGAAATTATTTAAAAAGGTAAAAACTGTTCTTAGCACATGGGATGTCCAAAAACAAGAAGTGGGCCAAATTTGGCTCATGGGCCATCCATAGTTTGTGAATCCTTGCTTTAAATAGCTTAGTACACTGGAAAGAATAATTTTGTTTCCTCAGTGCTTCCCGATATGTATCCCTACAAAAAAAATGATCAAGAAAAAACACATAGTAAGACAAAGACCAAGCCAGATAAATTGTTTAATAAAAAGTAAAACTAGAGAAAATGCCAGGAAAAACTTCTTATGTTATCTTTCAAAGAGCCTGCTTGGATCGCTACAGTGCCGTGGTTACTTGAAAATATGACTGTATGGTGTGAAACCCATGTTGTTCTTTTTCGGAAGGCCATGTTCAGAATTCTCAGAAGTTCTTTGGACCATCATGTTACCCAAAGTCAGTGAGGTCAGAGCCCAGGATCATCCAATAGATCAGAGCCTTTCTTTCATATCTTGCTGCATTCACTTTAGGTGGACAGAGGAAGTAGTTCCTGTTTAGCATTAGTTCAAGTTTAGCACACTTGCTGTGTGCATTTCCAGAAGGAGTGATGTTAAGTTGCACATTACTGTTAATGAGACTTTCGGGAAGTACCTATGACATTAAACACACTGTGGGACCCAAGCTGAGTGCCAGGGGGGACAACAGCAGTGATCTTCGAACAGTAGATTTTGAGAAAGAAAAGATGGAATGATGCTTTTGGGGCACTCATATCATCTGCATGTTTCTCTGCACTGTGGAGCTCTATCCGAGTGTTGCCTCAGGATGGGGTTCCCTCTGCCTTCCCTTTGCAAATCCCAGTCAGTAACCACACAGATGCTGAAAGCCCATAAAGAAATACATGAGATGAAACACAGATACTCCATCAGAAGTCTGTGTGCTCCAATGGAGTAAATGAAAACATTACCAGGCTGAACACTGAAAAGCATTTGAAGCAATGCTATACCATGTCTGTCAATTTCTGTGAGGCCTTCTGCCTGTCCGTCTACCACATTATGAAGGTTTCAAATTCCTAAGACCAATGTGCCTGCAGTCTTCAAAAATTGAGCAAGTAGTCAAAGCAGTAAGGCAAGAAAAGGAGATAAAAGGCATCTAAATTGGAAAGGAAGAAGTGAAACTGCCACTACATGCAGATGACAGGATATTATATATAGAAACCCTGAAGTCTCCATCAGAAAAAATGTTAGAAGAAATGAATTCAGTAAAGTTGCAGGGCATAAAATCATTAAACAGAAATCTGTGGCATTTCTGTACACTAATATATATATATATGTTTATATGTATTTATATGTTTATAGTTTATATATGAACTATCAGAAAGTAAAAATTAAGAAAGCAATTCTATTTATAACTGAATCAAAGAGAATAAAATACCAGGAATGAATTTAAGCACAGAGGTGAAAGATTTGTACACTGAAAACTGTAAGACACTGATGAAAGAAATTGAAGACACAAATAATTGGAAAGCTATACCATGCTCATGAACTACAAGAATCAATATTGTTAAATGTTCATACCACCCAAAGCAATCTACAGAGCCAATGCAATCCATATTAAAATCCAATGACATTTTTCACAGAACTAAAACAATTCTAAAATTTAATGAAACCTCAAAAGATCCCAAATAGCCAAAGCAATCTTGAGAAAGAAGAATAAAGCCAGAGGTATTAACAAGTAATTTATGACAAAGGAGCCAAGAACATAAAATACAGAAGGGACAATCTCTTCAACAAATGGTTCTGGGAAAACCTTACAGCCACATGGAAAAGAATGAAACTGGACCACTACCTTACACCATACACAAAAATTAACTCAAAATGGTTAAAGACTTAAAGGTAAGACCCAATAACAATAAATTCCTAGAAGAAAACATAGGCAGTAAGCCGCTTGACATCTTGACATCTTTGTGATATGTTTGTGGATCTAACTCCAAAACGAAGGAGACGAAAGTGATAATCAACAAATGGGACTACTTCGAACTAAAAAAGTGTGTGTACAGTGAAGGAAACCATTATCAAAATGAAAAGTCAACCTACTGAATGAGAGAAGATACTTGCAAATCATATATCCAAGAAAAGGTTAATATATAAAATGTATAAAGAACTCATAAAACTCAATAATTTTAAAAAGAGATTAAAAAGGTGGGCACAGGGGTGCCCATCTGGCTTAGTCGGTTAAGCCTCCAACACTTGATTTTGGCTCAGGTGATGATTTCATGGTTTGTGAGATTGAGCTCTGCACTGATAAAGTGATGCCTGCTTGGGATTCTCTCTCTCCTTCTTGCTCCGCCCTTCCCCTACTCTCTCTCTGTCTCTTTCTCTCTCAAATTAAAGAAACTTTAAAAAACAAAAGTGGGCAGAGGATCTGAATAGACATATTTCCAAATAAGACATAGAGATGCCCAACAGGGATATGAAAAGATGTTCAACCTCACTATTAGGGGAATGCAAACCAAAACCACAATGAGATGTCACTTCCCACCTGTTAGAATGGCTAGGATCAAAAAGACAAGAAATAAGTATTGAGAGCATATGGAGAAAAGGGAACCCTCATACACTGTTTGTGGGAATTTCAACAGGTGCAGCCATTCTGGAAAACAATATGGAGGATCTTCAAAAAATTAAGAACAGATCTACCATATGCTGTAGCTATCCCACTTCAGGGTAGTTATTTGAGGAATATTAAAACACTAATTTGAAAAGATGTATGCACCCCTATATTCACTGCAGCATTATTTACAAAGTGTCCATGATACGGAAAGTAAGTGTCCATCAACAGATGGAAGTGTCCATCAACAGATGAAAGGATAAAGGAGGTGGTATATGGAGTAGTCCACAGCCATAAACAAGAAGGAAATATTGACATTTGTAACAACATGGAGGGGTCTTAAGGATACTATGCTAAGTAAAATAAAACAGATGGAGAAAGACAAATACCATATAACTTCACTAATATGTGGAATCTAAAAAGGACCCAAAAAAATGAACAGACAAAACAATATAAAAACCAACTCATAAATACAGAGAACAGGTTGACGGTTACCAGAGGGGAAGGGGGATGTGGGGTGTATGAAATGGGTGAAGGGGGTCAATTGTATGGTAATGAATGGTAACTAGACTTTTCACAGTGATCACTTTGTAGTAGATACAATTGTCTAATTTTAATGTTGCATACCTGAAACTTATATAATGTTACATACCAGTGTTAAAAAAAACAAAAAGACTCAACAAATGCTATTTTTGCCCCTGCTTCAAAGACTGACCCGGGTAGCTCAGTCAATTGAGCATCCAACTCTTGATTTCTGCTCTGGTCCTTATCCCAGGGTCATGGAATGAATGGAGCCCTGTGTTGGGCTCCACACTGAGCATGGAGCCTGCTTAAGATTCTCTCTGTCTCCCTCTGCCCCTCTCCCCTGCTCATGCTCTCTCTAAAAAAAAATATTTTCTCAATTAACACAGAGCTCCTCATTAACTTTTGTTAACTTACTAAATAGTAAAACTCTAACTGCTTACAAATGAACCAGTTTCTAGAAGATAATAAAATAAAGACATAAGATTTTTTTTTCTATATTTAACATACCTTATTCCTATTAGAAGTATTCTCTATGTTTCTTGGAGGTTTAAACTTACTACGTGAAGTCACTCATGGAGCGTTACTCATCAGCCCTCTATCGTTCTGACTGATGGGCACACATTTGTGCAGAAACATTTCCCTCACAAGTCCTCATGGAGTGATGATAGTTGTTGTTGGTCTTGATCTGAGAGAACTAGAAAACTCATAAGGTCTTACAAGACCAAGGTGCTAAAGGGCTCTGTGCTCTGGGGATCAAGATGTTACTAGATATGGTTTTTATCCTTGAAGAGTTTGGTTCAAGTGGGACTTTTATACCTTCATTTACACGGGGTGGAAAATACCATAGATGCTCAAAGAATACCTTGACACTGGAGAGAGAACGCATCTCCTTACCTAACCAGCATCAGATGAAGGTTTTGAGCATATTATATTATATTAGTGACTAAAGACTTCAATAGTCTTTCTGGTTCTTCTCAAAGACCACATCAAACCTGTCTATGATGGACCTTCATCCCCCTTACTATATCCATCATCACACCCCTACACAAAACACCTGTCAGATCACTCTAAGTGCCAATGGCCTTGGTAGGGCTCAAAGAACAGGAATCAGGAAGATACAGTGGGTGAATGGTGGATGAGAAGAGAAACAAAAGCTATTGGTATTATAAAAAATGAAGAATCCTTAATCAGGAATGCAAAACCCGACAGAGTGGCCTCTCACTTTAAAGTGACACCCCTGAGCTTCGTAGAACCTATATAAAGATACAAAACAAAAACACCTTAGTAACCACTAGAAAGCACAGTAGGCAGATGAGAAAAATAACAGTAGGAAATCTAAGAATACTCACTCCTTTTCAGACACACAGTGAGCCAGAAATTCTAAGAGCTGGCCACCACTAAGCCAGATTAAAATTACTGACCAAAGCTGATCTTTCTGTATTAGATACTTCATTTTATAATGCCTTCTGGGTGGGGCAGGGGCGCCTGGGTGGCTCAGTTGGTTGAGTGTCAGTCTTCGGCTCAGGTCATGATCTCACGGTTCGTGGGTTATAGCCCTGTGTCCAGGGGCTCAGGGCCTGGAGCCTGCTTCAAATTCTGTATATCCCTCTCTCTCTGCCCCTCCCCCACTCATGCTCTGTCTCTCTCTGCTCTCAAAAATAAAGAAACGTAATTAAAAAAAATTTTATAATGACTTCTGGGAAAAAAGCATACAATTACCCCAAAGTAATAATAAGTGGAGATCCAGGATGCTTCTCCATAGATGTCTAACACAGGTTTGGTTTTGTTCAAAACAGAGAGCTTATAACCACTAAAATGCCCACTCACATGAAATATTGGGAACCATTTACTTAAATCAGGAAAGTTATTATATTTAACTTTTCACTCTGACCACTGGCAAAAGATATTTTCTTCAATCCAGCTTGATCTGAATATGTCTTTAATATAAGTTTTTTTTTTTTTTTTAATGTTTGTTTTTGAAAGGGAGAGTGCGAGCAGGAGTGGGGAAGAGAGAGGGGGACAGAGGATCCAAGGCAGGCTCCTCGCTGACAGCATGAGCCTGATACAGAGCATAAACTCACGAACCGTGGGATTATGACCTGAGCCAAAGTTGGATGTCCAGGAAGCCCGATCTGAATACTTTTTGCCTCACTTTGTGGCTTTCACATTTACAGACCATGATCCTTACATGGACGTTGCATAAGTAGTTCTAAAGCCCCACACTAGATATCACAACGCCTGCAAAATTTTATTTATGTAAGTATTTTTTATTTATTTTGAGAGAGCAAATGGGGGAGGGGCAGAGGAGAGAAGGAGAGACAGAATCCCAAGCAGGGTCTATGCCGTCAGTGCAGAGCCCAATGAAGACTTGAACTCACGAACCTGAGCCGAGATCAAGACTCAGATGCTCAACCAACTGAGCCACCCAGGTGCCCCTGCAAAGAATTTATTTTAAAATGGCATCTTCTTCTGTTAGACTATTCAATGCAATTCAGTAAACTGAAACAGTCTTCCTTATGTAACACAGAAAGCTTTTAGAATATTAAATCTATGACAAGCAATAGATATTAGGAGTGGCTACTCAAAAATCCCTTGCCTCTGAGCCATTGTGGAATACTGAATGTCAGATACCAGGTGCACTTTCCTGTGAGTCGTACTACGATACCCCATCACTGTGATACCAAGCATACTATGAAGGATAATCAAGCAATGGGATCTGGCCAGGCAGCCCATGGCTAGAGCATCACTCTTCCAAAGCCATGACACTGGACTGTCATAAAGTCCAGTGAGGTCACACAAACTAGGGGAGGGGGGCTTGGTTTCTAACAATCTTTAGCTACATCCCTAAAACAGGGTCCCGCCTGTTACAACCGTTTACCCTTAGTCCCAAAGATACCTATAGATCATTTAAAGCAAATTATTGCCTTAACTGGGACAAAAAAAAAGGAATTTTAAATATCCCCAATAGACGCAAGTCAGGAACATCTTCCCCCTAAATACTAAAGGGAAGGACACTCTCTAGACTTCCCCTTTCTTAGTTATTACAATCATCAAAGCAATGCAACAACAGGAAAGATATTTTTTTAACTTGGGTTAAATAAACAATCTCCCTTGCTCCTTCCTGGCTTTCTGTTACTAGAAAATAGTGGTTACCAGAAATGCAAGACTTCAGGGTAGCAAAAAGCAGCAAGAAGCAGCATACAAAGCAGAAAAACTTAACAAGGGAGTCAAGTCTCTTCAAAGAGTTCATCACAGCCCCCTGGGTAAGCATAGCTGGCTTTTTTTGCAGACTTTGGGAGGCCATGTGAGAGTGGTTTAGAGCAAGAAAAGACGGTCACTGCAGAAAATATGGTGTTCAAAAAACACACGAATGAACACAGGAAGACAAGCCGAAGAAAATATGTGCAAATCACATATCTGAGAAAGGACCGGTAATCAGAATATAGAGAAAACAATCTTTAAAGATCTTTTAATGTTTTTTTTTAATTTATTTTTGAGAGAGAGAGAAAGAGCATGAGTAGGGGAGGGGCAGAGAGAGGGATAGAGAGAATCCCAAGCAGGCTCTGTGCTGACGTGGGGCTCGATCTCACAAACCACGAGAATATGACATGAGCCGAAATCAAGAATCAAACGCTTAACTGACTGAGTCACCTAGGCGCCCTGGAATATAGCAAAACCTCTTATACCATAGTAAGATAAACGATCCAATGTGAAAATGGGCAAACAATTTAAAAAGACATTTCCCCAAGAAGATACATACATGTCTGATGATTATACGAAAGGTGTTCGTCATCATTGGTCAGTGGAGTGCTGCCAATTACCACAGTAAGACACTACTTTGCACTTGCTAGAATGGTTATAAGATTATATAAATAGGGGCGCCTGGGTGGCTCAGTTGGTTGAGTGTCAGTCTTCGCCTCAGGTCACGATCTCACGGTTCAAGAGTTTGAGCCCTGCGTCAGGCTCTGTAGTGACAGCTCAGAGCCTGGAGCCTGTTTTGGATTCTGTGTCTCCCTCTCTCTCTACCCCTCCCCCATTAACCCCTCACAGATGGTTGATTTTTGGTGGGAAGGTAAGATGGTACAGGCCACTCCTAGATGCCTACCCAAGAAAAACAAAACCCATTTTGCACAGAGACCTCTGGGCAAAGAGTTCACAGCAATTCTATTTGCAACAGCCCCCAAACAGGAAGCCTTCTAATGTGTACCAACTGGTGAGTGGGTGAATGCAGTGTGACATGTCCTTACCACCAGAACACTATAGGTCAATAAAAAGGAACAAACTGTAATACATGCTACAGCGGGAAGGAACATCAAAAAACCTTTAAGTGAGGCAAAAGAAAAAACTATGCATTTTCTGACTCCGTCTCGGTGAGAGGCTCAGCAAAGCCAATCTATGGAGACAATGTACTGGTGATGGTCTGGGTCTGAACAGAGCAGACACTTCAAGCAAATGGGAACAAGGGGTCTTTTGGGGGTGAGGCAACTTTTCATTTTTAAATTTTTTTTATGTCTTTATTTCTTATTCTGGGAGAGGGATAGAGTGCCAGCGGGGGAGGGAGAGAAAGAGGGAGAACAGAATCTGAAGCAGGCTCCAGGCTCTGAGCTGTCAGCACAGAGTCTGATGTGGGGCTCGAACTCACAGAGTGTGAGATCGTGAACTGAGCTGAAGCAGGGAGTTTAACTGACCGAGCCACCCAGGTGCCCCCGGACTGAGGAAACTTTTAAAACTCAACAGAGGTGATGATTGCATAGCTCTCAACATTTACTAAAAGATGACTGTATCTTTTAGTTAAAATAGGTAGAGAAGTTATACCTCGATAACGTTGTAAAACAAACAAAAGCCGGAAGAATGACCAAAATCCTCTTTTCTTCTTACACGTTAGCCAAAAATTATGGTGAAACTCAGCATGAGGGTGTTTTGTTTTGTTTTGTTTTGTTTTGTTTTATTCCTTCATGTATTCACCAAGCATGTACTAAACGATGGCCATGTTCTCAAAACGGCTTTGACTTCACCACCAGGCCATATTAAGGCTTCTGAAGATTGGGCCGTTTCCAATATCCCTAGGAATTTGGCAGTGATCAGACTCTTTATGAATCCATGGGCTTTTGAATCAGGGACAGGACAGGGCTGGATGTGGCATAGTGGGAGAGTTCGAGAACTGGCGCACCCCTTCGTGGGACCTCAGGAAGCACTGCTAAGATTGGATACTGCTCTACCCAGCTGGTAAGCACCAGAGAAACAGCACATCCGGGACTTCCTGGGGTGTCCAGCCAAGCAGTCTTCTTGGGGGCTCTACACCCCCAAGACCAACTCTGGGATACACTTCTAAAACTCATCTCATTCCTTAAATGAATAACCATAACATTAAGCAAGCCCTTTAATATGTACTAAGGCTATGAAAGTGTGTTAGGATAGAAGGCAGATTTGTCCAAGCTCTGGAAATTCGCAAAATTTGTATATTTTATTACATGCAAAGGTGCTTTTCTTTTCTCCAATTTCTTTTGCTATTTTAAAGCTATTTTGTATTAAGGTAACATTAAAAATAAAAATTATAAATTTATTTATTATTTAAAGAGAGAAAGAGAGCATGAGTAGGGAAGGGGCAGAGAGGGAGGGAGAAAGAGAATCTCAAGCAGGCTCTGAGCCCAACGCAGGACTCTATCTCACGACTGTGAGATTATGACCTGAGCCGAAATCAAGAGTTGGATGTTTAACCGAATGAGCCACCTGGGCACCCCAGAGGATATTAAAAGAAAAAATAACATACATATTCCTTCAGGCAACTGGGGAAAAGTTGAGTTTTCTCCAATAGAGCCTCACTGTAATATCTAAGAAATATATTAATTTTCTTAAAGACAAAATAGCTTGAATGTTAGGGCATCTACATTTAGACTTTATGGTCTTTCTTTTTATCTGGCACAGTGGTTCTGAAGTTCAAGGGCATAAGAAAGCTGCACAGGACTGCATACATACACCCTAATACACTGTATGGATTTTCCAAAGTCAGATGACACTCAGGACCCATAGACCATTAAATGTGTACATCAGCATGAATGTCAGGATGGTGGGGGGAGGGACTATAATAAAATCATTATAAGATCAGTGAGTTTGGATTCCTGAGCTGTTTTTGGCTTCTTGTTTTTTGCTTGTTTCTTTTGTTTTTCTTGCTTGAATATAACCACTGCTGGTATTTTCAAACCATACTGTTCAAACCAGGATCTCCAAGCATCTTGTCAATAAATATTAATTTCTCATTGTTCTCTCAGAAGGCAGGTCAAAAACAAAAACAAACACAGACAAAAAGATGACAAAAAACAAAACAAAACAAAAGAAACCCAAAAAAAAAACCCTATCTATGGAGGAATGAAAAAAATTGAGCTTGACAAAGTATTGGCTTTTCTTTCCATAAGACTTTAATGACCAATTTATTTGGCAAACATTATACTGAGCACTGATGCTTTGCAAGTCACAGATGGATGATGAATGCTTTCAAACCGCTGACTTTTATAACTTGAAAAGGCCCGTTTTAAAGTTGTGACTCATTTATGAGTCTGAAAAGGCTATATCCGTATGTATGAATCAGACTCTGGAAGGCTAAGTTTACAAAGTATTACATTACCATCAACCACAAATTACAAATCCATTGATGAAATGCTTAGAGTTTACTTAGCAGCGGCCGAAGCTTTAAGTGGTAAGAAATAATCTAATTATCTAATACACTGTGATCAATCAAGATGCCCATTGGATGCTTCCGCAGCACTGCAATGGATCTTTTATGATCACTTTGACAACTACTGACGAAACCTGATCACAAGTAACATGCTTCAAAGTTAAGGAAATCAACAGGAAATGAGCCATCGCTGATGGTCAGGGTTTAGAAAAGAGTAGACCTTTCTGAGAATCTCCTAAAGAATATGAAATAAAATCACGGATGGCCCATCGAGCAAGCGAGCAAGTGTTCAAAGATGTAGCTCCTCATGTCACATTCTCTTGCATTGGATCCTAGGTAAATAATTAAAAATAGTAATGATAAATAGAACAAATGAGACTCTCAGATGCCATCAATCTCTTCCTTCTTGAAAATCTGGCTTATAGCATATAAAAAACAAAGCAAACTAAAAACTCTTTTGAAATGAGAAACTTGAAAATTAGAATCCAGACCATTTAAGCATTCTGAATAGTTCATCATCTATTGAAACCTGAAGTTGTTTTATTTAAAAAGCATGCTCTAGAGGGAGGAAGTTGGCAATGTATGATCTTAGAATAACAGATTCACACCTGGTCACAAAAAAGTAACCACCACAAGGCTGATTAATTTCCTAGATGTAAACAGCTACCATGCAGGAATAAGGCTGTATCTGTTTTACCTCCCTATGTACAAAAATGACATGGAATTCAGGCAAACATTCAATGAAAGGGGAACCCCAGATCATAGATTCTCTATGAATTGCTGCTAAAAGTCTGGAAACCTGTGTAGTTACAAAATAGGATATTCTCACCGTGCAAAGGACTTTTCTTATCGACTCCTTCATTGATGCTGATATCAGAAGACATAACCAATCCTTGTGTTCAAAGCAGCTATTTTATATGAAGTTTTATGTTGGATCAAGTTTTACCGTGGGACACAACTTGTCTGTAATATTCCCCAATATACTGTCATAATAAGAGGTTTCAGCTGCATTTCAGAAATCATCTTCCAGGCAATTAGAAAAAATGCAAAGTAGCAGACTATTAGTGACAGCTTTTTTTAAAAAAAAAAGAGACAAGTCTAACTTGATTAATAAAAGAAATAAAACAAGCTTTTAAGATCCTGAATAATCGATTCTCAACACAACTGAAACTCCGCTCCCCAGGCTTTGATCATTTGAAAATTAAATGCCCAACCTGTTTTCACTTAACTGTTTTTAGTGGTGAAAGGAATGTCTTAATCCATCTAAAATGCACTTTAGCTCACAAGAAGCTATACAAAACAAGTTCCCTTGTTTGCCCGTCCAATTTTCCCACTTTGAAAAAGAGCAAACCATTCTCAAGTCATTTTTAGAAAACTTTCCCTCTTAACTAATGCATACTAGTTAATGCATTCTTGAACACTCCTGGAGACAGAGCAATCAGATCAATAGGAACAGTGTATTTATTGGGTCACTGGTGTCTTTCTTAACCGAACAAATCGTTTCCAGTGACAAACAGCACCTACCATTTCTACGTTATTACAGATTGTTCGTGTCTGCTTCTCTGCCTGGTAACACTGCCACCAGAGTTCTTAGCTCCGCATTCTTTACCCTTCCTTTCTCTCTGTCCCAAACTCGACCCCCTCCCCCACATTTATAAAACCTGTAAAAAAAAAAAAAAAAAAAAAAAAAACAGGACAAGAATATTGTGCGAAAAGTAAAAACCCCTTTCATTCTCTGACTTCAGTTATTGACATGTCAACTCAGGTTCCCAGAAGATGTGGCCAAGCAAATGCCCCCTTTTCCCCCTGGACTGTCCTGGTGCACCTGTACATCTTACGCACTCTGAGAACTCTTGCAGGAAAAAAGAAAACACAAAACAGGGGTGCCTGGGTGGCTCAGTCAGTTAAGTGTCTGACTTCAGCTCAGGTCATCTTACCTGATTTTACCGCTTTGTGAGTTCAAGCCCCATGTCAGGCTCTGTGCTGACAGCTCAGAGCCTGGAGCCTGCTTCTCCCTCTCTCCCTCTCTCTCTGCCCCTCCCCTACTCTTTCTCTCTCTCTCTCTCAAAAATAAATAAACAAAAAAATTAAAAACAAAACAAACAAGAAACACAGCAAGATACTTTCCTTTGTGTAATATAGCCCGGGTCCACAGTATCTGGTCTCACTCCTCAAATACAGTGTCCAGTGAAGCACACTTTGGATTGAACACTCACCTATGCTCTTCATAAAAACAGTGAACCCTTAAAAAGTACATGACGGGATAATTCCCAGTTTCGGGGGCCCCAAGCGAGGGGGTTTAGACTTCCTGTAAGACATAAATGTTCCTGAAGGTTCTCTTGAAATATTTGATTAAATGCCTTAGCCTAAGTCTGCACGAACAAGAAATCACTTAACAGCACGAGGCCACACTTTCCAGGTTGTTTTAGCAGAAAGTGTTCTGGGGTTGGTTTTAGCTCAAGTGGTGACTTCGTGGTTGGTCATTAGAAGAAAAGTGTTCTTTCCGGGCTTGATATCTGCCCCAACATAAGGGCAAAGCAAAAACGAGAGGGAGAAAAGATACTGGTCTAGGGAAGCCTCCTCCTAACAAATGTAGACTACAGAAATGATGCCAGATGTTTGTCACACAGTTTCTTCCTACCTTTCTGAAAAGACGGGGGGAAGGGAGAAGAAGAGTGAGAGGGAGGGAGGGTGGGAGATAAGTCAAAGAAAAAAGGAGTTTTTATTCCTTACCGGTAAATCAGAGGAACATGATCTGCCAGGATAAGTAATACCACCAGGAAGAGACACCTCCTACAGGATGCCCTCATTAGTACAGAACATTTTCCAGAAATCTCTAGATGTGCTGTTCTCAGTGGCAGGAGAGGGATAGATCTGCAAAGCAAACTTCTCTAGAGAGCCATTTTCTTTCTCTCTCTCTCTCTCTCTCTCTCTCTCTCTCTCCCCCCCCCCATCTCAAAAGCTCTCTCCTTTTAAAAAAATATTCTTGGGGTGCCTGGGTGGCTCAGTCGGTTGAGCGCCTGACTTTAGTTTAGGTCATGATCTCACAGTCCATGAGTTCAAGCCCTGCGTCAGGCTCTGTGCTGACAGCTCAGAGGCTGGAGCCTGCTTCGGCTTCTGTGTCTCCCTCTCTCTCTGCCCCTCCCCTGCTCATGAGCTGTCTCTCTCGGTCTCAAAAATAAATTTAAAAAAAATTTTTTTTTAAATTTTTAAATATTCCTGGACTGGTTCAAATTAACTAAGAAGAGAATTTCTATTAGGTGTGAATCCTTCTTTAATATGGAGAGAATACTCAGGCCTGGTGGGGTTCATTCAAATCCAAATTTCAAACCAAGGATACTGGAGAGCTGTGTGTTGTATGAGGTATTGCAAACTTCACAAAAGGAGGGAGGGAAGGAGGGAGGGAGGAAGGAAGGAAGGAAACATTTAAGAAGTGTAAGATGTGGGTGACACTGTATCAAAATCAACTTTGTAAAAAATAAGGCAAATTTCTTTTTTTTTCCTCTGTATCTCACCAGTCACAATCTGGAGATTTTTGTGCAGCAGAATGGGAAATCAAATGAAAAAAAAAGTGGGGAAAATCTACCATCACAAAGCTGGTTAATGATTTTCTTCTCCTTTGCATATTCACACAATTAGGAAATGTTATCTTGGGAAGAGGAAAGCTTATCGGGACTCCTGGGTGGCTTGGTCGGTGAAGCATGTGTGGTGAAGCGTCCAACGTGGGCTCAAGTCATGATCTCACAGTTTGTGAGTTTGAGCCCCACATCGGGCTCTGTGCCGACAGCTTGGAGCCTGGAGCCTGCTTTGGATTATCTGTCTCCCTCTTTCTCTGGCCCTCCCCCACTCATACTCTGTCTCTCTTTCTCTCTCTCTTTCTCAAAAATAAATAAGTCTTAAAAAAAATTTTTTAAAAGGATGAGGAAAGCTTACCAATCCATTTTGTTTACAGAAAAGAAATGAAGACAGGAAGAAGTGAGCTGGTTGGTCTGAGGCCGCACCACCCCTCCATGGCACAACTGGAATGATATCCCAGCATCCCAGGTCGAGTCTGGTCTCTCTCCCTTCCCTGACATACTACTTTTGTGTCCTTTATGTAACTGCAGGCCACAGGCTCTCATTTTTTTTTTTAATGTTTATTTATTTTTGAGAGACAGAGAGAGACAGAGCTTGAGCGGGGAGGGCCAGAGAGAGAGGGAGACACAGAATCCGAATCAGGCTCCAGGCTCTGAACTGTCAGCACAGAGGCCAATGCAGGGCTCGAACTCACGAGTCGTGAGATCATGACCTGAGCTGAAGTCAGATGTTTAACCGACTGCACCACCCAGGTGTCCCAACAGACTCTCATTCTTGATACGAAATGGGCAACTTTCACTTTCTAGTGATATGACCATAGGACTGGTCTGTCACCGAGTGACCTCAGCATGTTAAAAACCATGCACACTGTGGACTGCGAAGAAGATGTGACTCAGTTCGCCTCAGGCCTTCTGAATTTAGTAAAGGAACAGCTAACAACAGTTAAGATGGACCACTTTTGAAAAGAACATGTATGGCACATGCACAATTTTGAGGCTATTTTATTTCACTGGCCCTTTGCAGAGTAGATGAACTAGGGAACCACTTGTACAGATGTATATCCTGTTAAACTATGAAAAAAAAAAAGCTTTGAAAAAAAGGGGGTGCCTGGGTGGCTCAGTAGTTAAGTTTCAGCTCAGGTCATGATCTCACAATTTGTCAGTTCGAGCCCCACATCGGGTTCTGCGCTGACAGCGTGGAGCTTGTTTGGTGTTCTCTCTCTCTCTCTCTCTGCCCCTCCCATCTTCTCTCTCTTTCAAAATAAATAAAACTTTAAAAAAAGCTTTAAATTATGCTTTTACCCACATTATTATGCTGTTATGTGTCATTTCTAACTAAGGGCAATCTTCATAAACTAAATGGGTTTATCAGCCAACGTTTTCCATACTTATTCTTCAAACT